>NW_028227256.1:168760131-169346331 GCF_978045245.1 Mus caroli
AAACTAACATTAAAAAATTATTTTGTAAAATCTAGAGAGATAACTCAGTGCTTAAGAGCATGTACTACTCTTGAAGAAAACCCAAGTCTGAGTCCCAAGCCCCACATCTGGTGGCATCTCCAGGGTATTTGACACCTCTGGCTCCTGAGGACATCTGTACTCATGTGTTTAGATACACACACACACACATACACACACACACATGCACCCACTCATGCATGTGTTCACAATCACACACAATTAAAGATGATAGAAATAAATATACATTTAAAATTTTTTAAATGACTAATTCGAGCAGAGTCTAGCTATGCTTTAATGTGGATAGGCTAGTTATAAGTCAGTCTAAAAGATAGTGTCATGGTTTGGAAAGTTCTCATATGGTAACGGGCTATATTATTTGAATACCCACAGGCTAAGTGAACAAGCTATGACTTAAGTTCACACCACTATGTGTATTTAAATTTCCTACCAGCTTCTTCTCTTACTTCTGTCTGTCCCTTCCTGGTTGTAGGATTTGCTCTCAGCTGGTTCCCACGCTGTCTCTAGGTGTGACTATTTCTGGACATCTCTGTGTATGCCTGACTCTATGTACATTTTCTTCTAAGAATCGATGTCAATGTACATGAATGTATGCTTTTCACTTTTCCAGCATCTGCCGCCCCCTGTGCCCCCACTCTTTGAGACAGAGTCTTGCTATGTCACCTTAGTTGGGGAGGAATTCATGATAGGAACCAGGCGACTTCAACCTCACAGAGGTTCACCCTACTTCTGTCTCCTAAGTGCTGGGATTAAAGGCATGCACCACCATATCCTGCAACATCTATCTTTTTAATTTCTCACTGTAAGGATTCTAGTCTAACTTTTGCCCCATTTAATACCTCCACATCTCTGGGGCTCAGTAGTTAAGAGCACTGGTCGCTCTTCCAGAGATCAGGGCTCGATTCCCAGGATCCACATAGCTGTAACTCTAGTTCCTGGGGGTGTGGTACCTCCTTCTGAACTATGTGAGTACTACATGCATCTGGTACATTACCAACACATGGATGTGAAACACCCATAGACACCTATATAAAAACAAATGATACCATCATGTCTCTAACTACCCTTTTCTTCCTTCTATATTTCCAGTCTCCTATTTCTTTTCCTCATTTTTTTAATTAAGTGATGCTGGTGCTTCCTAGATGTATAACTCCTTTATAAATTCATAACTCAACAAAACAAGGCAATTAAATTTCTTTCTGTCTCTTTGTAAACATTAATTGTTAATTTCTTTGTGAGCTAGTGGTAGAGTCATCTTTCCTCTAGTTGATATTTGTTGAGATATAAAATTGGCTGGATGAAGTGGAGTGTACCTTGTAATGCCTGTAGGACCTTGGGAGGTTCAGGCAAGAAAGACCACAGTGAAGTCAAGGTCATCGTCTGGAGGGGGGAGGGAGTTACATGAGCAATGTCTAACTTTCATCTTTCTAGTCAGTGTCAGCTAATGTCTTCTTCTTATAACTTACCTTGGAATAGAATGAAAGCTCTTTTCTTCCTTTTATAATCCAGCCTCCCATACATGACTATAGGCCTTTTCCTACTCTAAAGAATTTCATTTTAACCATGACAATCCTAAATAGCTACAGGCGTCAGATGCATATCTCTGGGACTTCCAGGCCAAGGCTACACAGTTAGACTCTGTCTCGAAGAAGGGGTAGGAGGAGGAGGAAGAGGAGAAGGAGGAGGAGGAGGAGATGAGGAGAAGAAGAGAAGGAGGAGGAGGAGAAGAGGAGGAAGAGAGAAGAAGGAGAAGAGGAGGAAGAAGAAGAAACAAAACTGCAAATTATTTTACATACTTTGTATCAAGAGATGAGTAGGATCTTTCTCTCTCTCTCTCTCTCTCTCTCTCTCTCTCTCTCTCTCTCTCTCTCTCTCTCTCTCTCTCTCTCTCTCTCTCTGTTGTTGTTGGTTTTCAGACAGGCTTACTCTACGCAGCCCAAGCCTTCCAGGAACTCACTCTGTAGACCAGGCTAGCCTCAAACCCAGAGATCCATCTGGTTTTGCCTCCCAGGTGCTGAGATTAAAAGTGTACACCACCAGCAGCACCTGGCATTTGCTTCGTTTTGTTTTTTGAGGTTTTATTTATTTTTTATTTTATTCGATGTGTATATGAGTGTTTGCCTGAATGTATTCTTCTGCAGCACACACATGCGGTGAGCACCCATGGATGCCAGAAGAGGGCATTGGATTCCCCTGGCACTGGAGCTTTCGATGGTCAAAGGCTTCCCTGTGGGTGCTGGGAATTAAGCTTGGGTCCTCTGGAAGAGCAGCACATGCTCTTAAGCACTAAGCCATCTCACCAGCTCCTGCTCGGGCCTTCAGCTGTTCTAATGACTATCATACAGTGGAAAGTGAAGATATCTAGCTTCCAACCCCGCATCATAAAGGCCATGTGAATGTACTAGAACGTTATTTTTTTTGGAACTTTTACTTATAGAACTCTGAGCAACCACCACTCGGAGATGTCACACGTAGCTTCTCCAGTTGATGTTCACAGCTGGGTTCAGACTTGAAGCTCTCCTGCTCTGATACCAGACGTATTTGTGAGGAATCTTCCCAGAAATCACAACCTCCAGTTGTCTGAGTCTTCAACCCTCACTCAAACAATGCTAGGCCCTTTCGTACCCTCCTCAAACCAGAAGTATAGCCAGCTTCCAAAAGGCAAGCTTTCCTGTGAGGTGATGCATCTGATAAGCTTTAAAAGTAACAGCATTTAAAATGTAGAGATGAACCTACACAAGGTTTTGGTTGAGAAAAAAGACAATATAAATAAAAGAGGGTGAGCTTAGACCTGGACGACAGTAAGAATGACCCTCTGATTGCCCATAGTGATTGTTCTTACTGCCCATTTCCCAGAGATCTTTGCCTCTCACAACAGTGGAGTTATTGCACTAAGACATTAAGCCTCCAAAGTGTTTTGTTACATAAGAATAGATCAGTGGAGGTTGGGGAAAATGGCTCAGTGGTTAATGGAACTTGTTGCCCTTCTAGAGGAAGACAGTTCAGTTCCCAGTACCCACAACGGGTGTCTCACAACCACCTGTAACTCCAGCTCTGGGGGATCCAATGCAATCTTCTGGCCTCCATAGGCACAGCATACAGAAAATCCGCTCCACCCCCACATACACATTCATAAATTTTTAAGTCTTCAAATAATAAGCTCTTGGAATTCTATACCTGGCCTATTCCAAAGGCAACCAAGATAGTTACCTTTCTCCTAGTCCCTTCATGACTCCCTAGCTTGGATGATGTCACTGAAGTCAGTGATGGGACTTGAACTCAGATCCTCTGCAAGAGAAGCCAGTGCTCTTAACCACAGAGGCATCTCTCCAGTCCCCCTGAATCTCTTCTTATGCTGGTCATTATATTAGAACACATCTTAATGACTTTGTTTACTTTAATGTCAGGCCACTTTAAAGCCCTGTTCTTAGTACAAAAGGCTCAGCATATCAACTTTGACATATGGCTTTGGGGTCGATACAATTTAGCCCATGACATTGCTCCGAGGTGGAGCAAAGGAGGCCCTGACCCCTTTCATTTCTGTGGTAGAAAACCATAACCACCTCTTAGGACTGCGCAGTAGAACTTCCCCCACCCCCAAAGAAAATGAAATGTTCAAGAGAAGAGAAGAAACTTGAGCAGCCAGGAAAAATATTCACTATTCCTTCCTGACAGAAATTCATAAAGGAAGTGGGAACCTACAAGATGTTCCCCCTCTTAATTTTCAATCGAAACCAGCTCTGACCTCTGAAATTGGGCTATTGCCCCCATGTGCCCTTTCCAGTTCTGGTGACCACTCCCTTCTTCATGATCTTCCTGCCCTCCCTTTTTGAGCCTCTTCTGCCCAAACCCTTTTGTTAGTTGTTCTTCCTTTTCATAGCATGTGAAAATGTGTGCCAAGTTTCTCTGTTTGGTTCCCTCTCCTTCTTAACCCCACCTCCTTTTTCCTCACTACCCCCCTCCCTGGCTACTCTTAATAATTGGATATAGGGATAAGCTATAGAGACCTTATCCATACTCTATTGTAAGCCCTTCTTTCTGCCATGAAGCCAGGAAGCAACCAGGCTAGCAACATTCTGCAAGCAAGCCGTGTGTTACCTTCCTAGGAATTCTGCAGGGGTTGGCATGGAGCTTCTTCAGTGAGCGGGGAAGGGGTGTGTATTCTCATGCTTTCTTGGGAGAGAAGCTACTCCCTTATCTAAAGCTTAAAACATCAACCATGTGGGCCACCTCAACCATGTCTCCATCCTGATCGGCCTTCCAAGGGTCAGGGCTTTGTGTCTAACTGATTACTGCGACTCTTCACCTGGACTCTTCATAATGGCCTTTCACTCAGCAACAAGAGCCGAGAACATTACACACACACACACACACACACACACACCCTTCTCCTAGCTTCCTGCCCCTCTTGTATATCTCATGTCCATAAAAAATGCTACCGCCTCCTAATCAGAAAGAAGGAAGAGTTGAGCCTCACCCGGGCTCTCCTTCTCTACCACCCCTATGGACAACCATGCACTCCAGCCTTGTCAGTTCTTAGCACCTCTCTTAGGTTATACAAATGCATTTTCACTTTTAAAACAAAGAACCTTGTTTGTTTGCTTGTTTGCTTGCTTGTTGAGACAGGGTCTCTCTATGTAGCCTTGGCTGTCCTGGAACTCACTACACAGAAGACCAAGCTAGTTTCAAACTCACATAGGTCCACTTGTCTCTGCCTCCCAAGCACTCAGACTAAAGGTCTGTGTCCCCATGCTTAACAAAACAAAGAACCTTTAAAATATAACACAGAGGAGGCCTGAGTTTTAACTAAATAGTTGAGATAATAGGGCTCTATTTTTAATTTTTCTGCCCTGTAGCTCACTTTTCAGACTAGAAGAATACTTTTCTGTTTTTAAAAATATGACGATATATTTTTTTCTTTTAAAATGTATTTAGTTAGGGAGCTAAAGAGATGGTTCAATGGTTAAGAGCACTGGCTACACTTGCAGAAAACCTGGGCTCAGTTCCCAGCACCCACATGGCTGCTCGCAATGATCTCTAGCTCCAGTTCCAAGGGATCCCACCCCCAACCCCCTCTCCTGATCTCTACTGGCACGACACACAAGAGGCACAGGTAAACCTGCAAAGAAAACACTCCTACACACAGAATAAAAATAAATAATACAATTTTTCTAATCAATTATGCATTTATTTATTAAGGAGTATTTATTTATTTATTTATTTTGCATTTATTTATGCATGGTATGCATGCAGAGGTCGGAGAACAACTTTGTGGATCCAGTTCTCTCCCTCTACTTTACTACAGGGTCAAGGAACCAAACAAAGGTTATCAGACTTACGCAACAAGCGGGTAAAGGTTTACCCACCAAGCCTGACCATCAGCCTTATTCTTTTTTTTTTTTTTTTAATTCTTCCTTTTGAGGCAGGGTCTCATGCAGCTTTGCTGACCTTCAATTCCCCGATCCTCCTGCTTCCAACTCCCATGGACAGGATTCCCAGCATGCACCACCACGCTCAGCTCCACGTGTCACTCGTTTATTTATTTATAAATAAAAATAAGACAGATCACAGAGGAGGAAGGAGGATTTGGAGCCATGAGGAAGAGGGTCCAGAGAGAGATCATGGGAACACACCCGAAGCCCAAAGAGCCAGGTCGATGGTAATATGCAAGTATCTCGGGATGGGACCGAGAGGTTGCCAGATTAGCATAGAAAGTAAAGATAGTTCACTTAACTGCCCAGCTATTGAGGTGCAGTTTTAAGTAAATCTTCGTTTCCCTGGGGGATTACTGGGGACTAACATAAGGTAAAGAAATACAGCCAGGCGGTGGTGGCAGCACACCTTTAATCCCAGCACTTGGGAGGCAGAGAAACCCTGTCTCAAAAAATAATAAAAATAAAAATAACAAAAAAGAAAAAGAAAAAAAGAAAGAAATACATCCTCCAGATTAATTCACTGTTTACATGTATATTAAGAATAAATCATGGGGGCTGGAGAGGTGGCTCAGTGGTTAAGAGCACTGACTGCTCTTCCAGAGGTCCTGAGTTCAATTCCTAGCAACCCCATGGTGGCTCACAACCATCTGTAATAGGATCTGATGCCCTCTTCTGGTGTGTCTGAAGACAGCTACAGTGTACTTGTCATATATATAAAATAAATTTTAAAAAAAAAGAACAAATTGTTTATAGTGAGGCAGCAAAGACAACACCGTGGTTGAAAGTACTTACTGCCCTGGCAAAGGACCCAAGTTTAGTTCCTAGAACCCTCAGCAGGCAGCTCACAGCTGCCTATAACATCAGCTCCAGGGGAGAGGAGAGGAGGGGACACAGCACTGTTGCCCATTCAAAAACCTTTGTGATCACCTGACCAGTGTTAGCTGAGTCCCTACTAGGTGCCAGACCCTAGGATGAATATTGGGAATAAATTCATTAAACAGAATGAGTAGACCCCACGCCTTCCAAGGCCTTACCGTTCATTCTGTGATGAGTCACAATGTCAAAGCCTAATGGAGTTTCAGAGGTCAGCTGTGTCACAACTGTTAAGATGTGAAATGTCACCCGCAGCTCCTGGCCCCTAGCTGGTGGTACTCCTTTTGGAGATTGTGAAACCCTTATGAGGCAAAGTCTAGCTGAAGAAAGTGGCTCACCGGGGCAGCCCTTGAGGTTTGTAGCATCTCCCTGCTCCCAAGCCCTGGGATCTCTGTTCTCTTCTCTGATAAACCACGGGTAGGTAAAGAGTCCCAGCCTCCCACCACCATTGTGCTGTCTGTGCATGGGCCTTCTCTACCATGTTGGACTGTGTCCTGTGAAACCATAAGTCAAAACAAATCCTTTGGTCATAGTGAAAAGAAAAAAGAAAATACCACCACTGAATGAAGGAAAGCCTCAATCTTCCATCTTCTGCCTCTCCTGCTAATCAACAGGCATGGCTCCACATACCAAACCAGCGGCTCCATCTGAACTGTTTCATTTAAACACCTCCTTGGAGTTTTGTGTTATTATTGCTAGCCCGCACCCCCCCAACCCCCCCCCCATGTATTACAGATAAGGAAACTGAGGCCTGTAAGGGTTAAATAAGTGATGGAGTTGAGATTTAATCCCAGGCTCATTTGAGACCAGATGTCATATGAACACAATGTCTATGCTTCTCCTTCAAATTCTGTGGTCCAACTAGCCCCTGCTCTTCTGTGTAGACCCTTCACCTAAATGGACCAGCCCTTGCCTTATCTGTGCATAGGTAGAATTTCAGAAGCACTCGCACAGTCCCCAGAGCACTTCAGATTCTTACCTGGTGGTCTTTCTCTAGGAATCTATAAGTGTTATGGAATGGCAACTGATTGACTTGTGTAATCTCAATAATCTGTACTTTGCAATCCATTACTGAAGGAAAAAAAAAATAGCGGAAAAAAGGAAGAAGGGGGAAAAGGAGTGGGGAAAGAAAGGAGAGAAAACAAAAGGTATTGCAGTAAATCTCCAACCCGAATCAGCCCGTGCAAAGAACATATAACTCAGTTATAATATTTATAAGCTGCACGCCTAGATTGGGCCTAGATTGGACCTAGATCTACCACTACATTAGTCTATACCCCCATCTATGAGATCCCTTGCTACTTGTGGCTCCTCCAGACCATGTGGTCCATCTTCCTTCCACCCCCTCTTTCTCTACTTTCCTCATCCTTCTCTTTCCCCTCTCTAAAACCTCCAGCCCCACCTTTCCCTTCCACTGCCCAATCACAGGCTCTAGCCTTTTTCTGACCAGTTAGAATGGGAAGACGTTTCACATGACATCACCTGAGTGTGTGATCCACTCTTCATCAGGGCAGCCCCTCTTGAGGAAGCAGAATTAATATCAAAATACCAACAGCACCAGGGCAATCCACAACAAAAGGTGGAGATAATTATTTGTTTACGGCTTCTGTATAATACATCCCAAGTCCAGCTGCTCCTCTGTGAAATTTTTAATCTTCCTCAACACTGTAAATGCACCCTTCCGACCACTCTGATAATAACCTACTTAAGGGCTGCTCAATGAACACTCACAAAATCCCTCTGGATGCTTCTTGCCTGTGGTGATTTAAATGAGAATGGCTCCTAGAAGTACACATATTTGAATACTTGGTCCCCAGTTGATGGAATTGTTTAGGAAGGATTTGGAGGTGTGGCTTTGTTGGAGAAGGTGTGCCACTGGAGGTGGGTTTTGAAGCCCATGTCTTTCCCTGTGTTACTTCCTACCTGCAGATAAGGATGTAAATTCTCAGCTACTGCTCAAGCGCCACGCCTGCCTGTCTCCTACCATGCTGGTCATAGATTTACCCACTCCAAGTCCCGGTAACCTCTTTCTTCTGTCAGTTGCCTTAGTCATGGTGTCTTATTACAGCAATAAAAAAATAACTAAGGCCAGGCAGTGGTGGGACACGCCTTTAATCCCAGCACTTGGGAGACAGAGGCAGGTGGATTTCTGAGTTCGAGGCCAGCCTGGTCTACAAAGTGAGCTCCAGGACAGCCAGGGCTATACAGAGAAACCCTGTCTCAAAAACAAAAAAAAAAAAAAAAAAAAAAAAAAAAAAAAAAAAACACCACTAAGATATCACCCATATTGTGCCCCTTTCTCTTTTCCTATGCACTTCTTCCTCTCTTTCCAATCTAGCCTTTGCCCCTGCTACCAACATTTTCCTCCCTTGAGGGCATGGAGAAAAGATGAGTCAGAGGAAAAAGTGAAACTTCAAGGAAGGAAAGACGAACTGAACTTGTAGCCTTATGCTACAGAACACCGCCAGAAAATCGGAAAACAGAAAGTGCCTGGAACACACAGCCTTTACCTTAGAAACTGCCCAGAGAGCTATAGGCACCTTTTTTTTCTGCTTCAGGTTTTCTAGATAAGCCTCAAAGCACTGTAGCAAAGCGCTTAGAGGTTCCGGATTCTCAGCTGTATTTGACACAGTGTGACTCGATTGAGCAACGTTAGAATAGCTGTCTGGATCACGCCTCCTGTCCACCTTCAGCAGACATCCAAACCAGAGGCCTGGTAGGGAGGGGCTGGTGCAGGAACACCAGGAGGATTGGACGGCCATGGGCAACAGTCAACTAGCTCTACAGATAAGTAAAGCAAAAGTAGAGATCGAGAGATGGTCTTCGTGGGATTCTGGAATAGAGAGCATTAGCCCAAAGCAGTGGTCAGCAGTGCCCTTCCTTCGGCAGCCCTCAACCTTCGGCAGCACTTATCCCTTGCTCAGCTCCACTTTCCCTACCTTACAGCTCTCCCTCTCCAAGTCAGAGGAGTTCTGACCAGATTCCTAGGAGCGCACTGATGAAGCGACCCTACCAAATAGTGTCATCTGATTTCTTTTGTCTAGGAGTTGAACTGATATGACTGCTAAACCCTTAGCTTTGTTAAGGGGAGGTTGAGGGAAGACACTGTGTGAATATGTTGGGGAAGAAGTGGAAACAAGATGTTAACCAATCTCACCACTTCCTGTTACACCACCCTTCATGTTTTCTGTTGAGAAGTCCTGAACTCTGGCCATTTGACCCAGAGACCAGCCCAGGCCCAGAGAATCATTAGAGATAGGAATCACCCGATCTACTGTGGTAAGCACAGTGCCAGCCACACTGGGGTGAAGTTAAAGCTCCCATCCCAGCTTTCTGTGTTTCAGAGTGAGCGGCTTCCTCTGCTACCTGATCCTGCTACCAGGGTATCCTGCTGTGTCACAGGTCTGACCCACAGAGCCAAGTGACTGTGAAATGGAGCCTCTGACCTGCTTTGAAGCTCAGCAGAGAAAGGAAATCCACTAAGGATGGTGTCAAAATGATGGTGACATCAAATAGGAGTTCCTCTACTTCCTTCAGTCCCCTGCTGGATGCCAAACCATGACAGCAGCAGCAGTATTTGGGACTTAGCACCCAGAACTGCCAAGTTTCCACAACTCAACCTTCATCTAGATTTTTTTCCACAAAAGAAGTGAATATACTTGGCTCGGTGCTGATTCATCTCGATAATCATTGGAATCACACAGAGGAGCAAAGAAGGTTTAAGGCGTTCTTGTCTTCGCCTGGCACTCCTGCTTTTCTGTGATTCTCTCTGCCTCCCATTGGTCTCTTCTCTTCCCAGAGCATTCCTCTCCTCCTGTGTGGGTTTCTCTTAACAAACAACCAAACACACAAAAAAGTGGAATTTAGCTATCACTTGGTAACTTCTTACATATCCCAGATTTTTTTTTTGGGGGGGGGGGGTTCGAGACAGGGTTTCTCTGTGTAGCCCTGGCTGTCCTGGAACTCACTCTGTAGACCAGGCTGGCCTCGAACTCAGAAATCCACCTGCCTCTGCCTCCCAAGTGCTGGGATTAAAGGCGTGCGCCACCACGCCCGGCTCATATCCCAGATTTTTAAAAGAAAAACAAATTCAATATGTTTTGAATGAAAATGTAGGTTGAGATAGTATTGAAAAGAGATATTAGTAGATTGAAAAGTTTAAATTACTATTTTATATATGGGTTCAGACCCTTGCCTGCATGCAGATGGGTCTGGGCCAGGCAGGACAGAAGTAAATTCTGAGACAGAACCAAGGGACCCCTGGGACATGGCCCTTGCTGTGAAGGCCATCAACAGGGTCATGTTGCCCCATTCTTGGCCCTGGGAGCTTTGATTCTATGAAGAGCATCCTCTGATAGACTCTCTGTGTGTCCCCGGGTGCTCAGCTCTGATCTACACAGAACAAGTGGTTCTATCCCCCTTGGTATGTTTTCCTGGGGCTCTCCCTCCTGTCCCTGCCCTGCCACAGGGCTCACCCATCAGAGCCCACAGTCAGGAATCAGATGGTGTTTCTGGAAAAGGAAACTGGTGAGATGGCCTGGGGGGTTGGGGGGAAGGCTATTTACTTCCTCTCTTCTAGTCAAATAGGGCCCTTAAGGGTTCCGGATATCTGTGGTGACATTTTCTGTCTGCTGCAGCAGCATGTGGCAGCTACTACTACCAACAGCTCTGGTACTTACAGGTAAGTGGGACTCAGTCTAGATGAAGGTACAAACTTATGACTACCTACGTTCAGCAGAGACCTCCCGAGTTTCAGGTCAGGCATAGAACCCCCACTATGGGCCTGGATTTAACTCCTAAGACAGACTGTTAGAGATAAGCTCTGATTTGTGCTTCATTAGGAGGGGACTGTGAGTTCATCGGTTTGGGTCCCTGTTTCCCTAAGTGTAAATCGAAGAGCAAGAACTAGGTGGCCCTAAGGTTTATGCTTGCTGACATCCTAGCATCTCTTTCCAGGCCGGGTTTAGGTTAAGGTGGTTTCTGTGGCTTGATTTAGGGAAATGTGATGGTTACTTTTAACCTGACAGTTTTAACAGGGAACAAGGAGAAAGGAAACAATGACAAGAACTAGGATTTGAGTTTCCTGAAGCACAGGCCCAGGCCTTAGAGAAGAGAAGGAGCAGCCAGAGGGAAGGTGGGAGGGAGTCTCGCTGCTTAGCATCTGACTCATGCCTTTCTTTTTCTTGCAGCTTTCTCTGGCATTCGAGCTGGTGAGTTTGCCTCAGAGTCTTAGATTGATGGAGGGAAATACACACAAAGGCCCCAGGAAGTTGGGAAAGGACTATTGTATGGTGTCTGGTGTGGGGACAGGGTCTGGGGGCTAGGAGCAATACCCTAACACAGTCAGGATTGACCCTAGTACCTCTGGCCAATTTTTCTCCAGCTACAGAAAAGGTCAAAATTGGGGTCAAGTGCTTCCCTGCCTAGATACCCAAAGAATGAGCCATAGGCCAGCTGAGAGCGCTTCAGGTTTGTTTCCTCTGCCTGTATTACCCTGGGAGTACCAGGCTAGGGCCCACTCCTGTGTCCTCACTCCAAATTCTCTTGACTCCTCATCAGGTCTCCAAAAGGCTGTGGTGAACCTAGACCCCAAGTGGGTCAGGGTGCTTGAGGAAGACAGCGTGACCCTCAGATGCCAGGGCACCTTCTCCCCCGAGGACAGTTCTACCAAGTGGTTCCATAACGAAAGCCTCATCCCACACCAGGATGCCAACTATGTCATCCAAAGTGCCAGAGTTAAGGACAGTGGAATGTACAGGTGCCAGACAGCCCTCTCCACGCTCAGTGACCCAGTGCAGCTAGAGGTCCATATGGGTGAGTTGAAGGGAAAGAGGGGCCTGAATTATTTGGGGAAAGCCAGTATGGTTTGGATTAATATGGTAGGGTGACACACGGTCCCTCGGATGGGGGTAGAACTCTAGTTCTGACTATAAGTCTGCAGAGCATCAAACTCCTGCAGTGTGTTCAGGAGGGCATCTAACGACTCCAGGAATTGGTGTTTTCACAGAACACATACAACATAGACACGCACTCTGATATCAGGACATGTTCCATATCATTCATTCATTAGACTATGTTCCTAGAACCTCAGTTTCCCTCTCCTATCTTATCCCTAAGAGATTACACTCCTGCTCATCTAAAAGGCCAAACAGCGGTCCTCCTCTGCTCTGTGTAAGGTTGTCTTGGTATTCTTCAAATGTTGATGTCTGTACCCGCAGAGAGCTGATTACTGCCTGGATTTTGATACCATTATTCTTAGGGCTCGTCACCGGCCTCAGTATTTTGTAAACTTACTCCCTCCCTTTGATTGGCTTAATAAAGAGCCGATGGACGAGAGCAAAGCAGGAGAGGAAAGGAGGGACTTCCGGGCAGAGATAGGAACTGTGGGAAGATTTAGGGCCAGGGAGCCTGACACTGGGGTAGAAGGAACTGAGTGATAAGTAACTGGTCACGTTGCAGGACAACGGGGTTAGTCGGGGTTAGTCTGTATGAGCTAGCTGAGACCCAGCCAAGCTATATTGCCTAGGCTTTCAGAAATATTAATAAATCTCTATGTCCTTATTTGGGAGTTGGCAGGTCCAAGACAGCCCAGCAATACTGTTTCAGATCTTTAATAACCTGTCTATACTATCTTCCCATGCATGCCATGCGGGGACTTACGTGGGGACTTACACTTGGCCCCTTCTAGCATGAGGGACGGATCTGTCTTAGGAGGCAAGGGGATAAGGAAAAGATAAATACACACTGACACACAGAAAATCTTGGATCAGAGAGTCCAGCTCGCTGACAAAGCCCCAGGCCCCAGGAAGCTAAGCACGTTTACTAGATAGAGTTGAACAGAGAGTGGAATTACTGCATGCAGCTAAACAAGGAATTGGGGTCACTACATACAGCTAAACACAGAGATAGCTATATCTGTATCTGTCTGTATGTCTGTATGTATATTGTTAAATAGAGATTACCAAGGCAGGTTTAGCTAATCTCAGTAGGAGCAGTCTCTGTAGGGGACAGTCTTTAGGCTATAAACATCCAAGGGTAGAGTTACAGTGGACATTTTCTGCACGTACCTATCAACACCCACACTTGGACCATCCCTCTAAGCCTCACTTTAAAGAGGGCCTTGGGTCTGGGTCCTTGACATGGCAGTGTGGAGGTATCTACACACTCACCCTTTACATCAGTGCTTCTCAACCTTCCTAATGCTGCGACCCTTTTTTTTTTTAAAGACTTATTTATTTATTTATTTATTTATTTATTTATTTATTTATTTATTATATGTAAGTACACTGTAGCTGTCCTCAGACACTCCAGAAGAGGGCATCAGATCGGATCTGCATCAGATCGGCATCACAACGGATGGTTGTGAGCCACCATGTGGTTGCTGGGACTTGAACTCAGGACCTTCAAAAGAGCAGTCGGTGCTCTTAACCACTGAGCCATCTCACCAGCTCCTGCTGCGACCCTTTGATACAGTTCCCCGTGTTGTGGTGACCCCCAGGCATAAAATTATTTCATTGCGACTTCATAACTGTAATTTTGCTACTGTTATGAGTTGTAATGATTCATAACATGGAACTGATATGCAGGATATCTGATATCTACCCAGATAAGCACTTGACCCACACACAGGTTGAAAAATCACATTTATCATTGGATAGACGTGTGTGTGTGTGTGTGTGTGTGTGTGAGTGTGTGTGTCAATAACAGCATCCTAGTTTGAGAGCAGTTAAGAGAACTACTTTTTCAGGCATAGATCTTTCCTAGCATACTTGGAATCACATCACATACTGTCAGCCTGACTCTGTTTACACAACTGACCCATTTGTACAGTGTGAGAGGGTGGGGCAGGGCTGACAAGGGAGTCTATATCGGGGTCCCAGTGAACTGGGCATCCCAAAATGGTTCTTGTGGTTCCTTTGTCTCTAACTATCCACCTAGACTACACAGATCTCACTGTGCAGAGCTACAACATCAATTATCTTGTTGGCTGAAAGAAGGCAATAGGAAAATCAAGTCTTAGGGCAGGGAGGCAGCTCTGTGGATAAAGATGCTTACTGCTAAGCCTGGATAAACCTGGGTTCGGTCCCTAGAACTCAGAAGGAAAGAACACACACCTGTAAGTTGTCCTTTCATCTTTACAAACAGGACATGGCACATGAGTACATGCACACACACACATAAACATTTCTATTTTTAAGATTTTTATTTACTTTATATATGTGAGTACACTGTAGCTGTCTTCAGACCCACCAGAAGAAGACATAAGATCCCATTACAGATGGTTGTGAGCCACCATGTCGTTGCTGGGAATTGAACTCAGGATCTTTTAACCACTGAGCTATCTCTCCAGCCCAACACGTGTACCTTTTTTAAAATAATAGAAATCAAGAGACAGGCATGGTGGCTTATGCCTTTAAACCTAGCACTCATGAGGCGGTGACAGAGGGATCTCTGTGAGACTGAGGCCAGCCTGGTCTACACAGTAAATTCCAGAACAGCCAGAGCTACATAGTGAGACCCTGTCTCAAAAAAAAAAAAAAAAAAAAAAAAAAAAGGTAAAAAGAAAATTCAACTCTAATTAGTTTGGCTTGACTTTGCTCTAGAAATGGGCGTTGACTGTCTAGTTAACAAGGACTTGGAGAGGCTGTGGCCATGAGCATTAAATCGATCAAGAAAGCCCCAGATTTTCCTTTAGGGCCAGATTCACCTTTGCTTATGCTCTGTATCTTCTTTGGATAGAATATTATTATTATTATTATTATTATTATTATTATTATTATTATCTCATTGGCTCTTTAATCCCTCTCTCTTAGCTCATTGTAGAACGTACCACACTGCAGTATAATGTTCAGAATATATTTCTACATTCTAGACTATAGGTTCTGTAAGGTTAGAGACCATAAACGGTAGAAATCTGAATATCCCCAGTGTAAAATGTCTGTCATGTGTTTGCTGAATGAATATATGTTTGCATATTAGTTATGTTTGCAGCAAGACAGACAAAACAAGAATGTTCCCCCAGTCTTTGTTGTGGAACGCACCTGTGACCCCAGCTCTTGGGAGGCAGAGGAGGAGGATCAAGGGGCATGGGACCATCCTTGGCTGTACGAAACAAGTGCAAGACAACCTTGACATCAGGAGACCATGGCTTAAGAAACAAATATAGCTGGGTGGTGGTGGTGGAGGCGCACGCCTGTAATCCCAGCACTTGGGAGGCAGAGGCAGGCGGATTTCTGAGTTCAAGGCCAGCCTGGTCTACAAAGTAAGTTCCAGGACAGCCAGGGCTATCCTGGAACTTACTTTTTTAGACAGAGAAACCCTGTCTAAAAAAGAAGCAAATATATAAACTATGCTATATCCATATCAATTACAATCTTATACTAATTGCAATGTACTCCTTAGCTGAAAAGGTAAGCGGCTAAACAGATGCATGGTATTTTTGATAACCAATATAGCTTGTTTATTTATTGTTTATGTTAGGGGCTTTTCTTTTCTTTTTTTTTTTTTCTTTTTTTTTTTTTTGGTAATAGGTACCATGTAGTCCAGAGATGCCTGGAACTCACTATATAGTCCAAGCTAACCTTTAAACTCCTAATGTTCTTGCCTCTGCTTCTTGTATACCGCCTTGGCTGATAAATGATCTAACTCATTAAATAATAGAAATTGCTCTCAGTTTGGCGACTCTTCCTGGTGAAGAATCTCTGCCAAAATGTCCTACTAATTTTGTTTATCTCTGGGCACTAAAATTTAAAACCCACAGTATATTTGTCTTTGTTCTTACTATGAATGTCACTTGGGTTATATTTCAAAAATTAATAGGAAAAGAGCATTTTAATAACCTCTGCTGCTAGTCCCCCCCCCCCAGGGTAAACTCCTATTAATCTTCACACACACCTTCCTTTCTGTGCACTTAACATGATCCCATTAATACTGTCACCTGCTATCAGTGTTTATCTGACTTGTATTTCCCCAGGCTCTGTCCCACTTGACTTCACAGCCCCGCTGTGTGAAATCTGATCACCTGAGATTATTGTGGGAATGGCACCCTGGCCTTCCTTTCTCTGGTGAAAGCCTTGCTTAATCATGGTCTAACTGAGGCCCCCCAGCCTTTGAGAACCAGAAATGACTCGACAACTCGCCCTTCTCTCTCCCTGCCCTCCACCCCCACTTCTCTCCTTCCGACTTTCATACTGAGGCCTCCTCTACCTACCTTTGTTGCAACCACTCCTATGAACACTTACTCTCCTGATCCTGACCACTGCAGGGACTCTCAACATCCCTGTATCTCTTGAAATCTAACTTTATTATTATTTTTTTAATGTAGAAAGCTTATTTTGGTTTTGGCTTTGGTTTAGTTTTTTAGAGACAGGGTTTCTCTATGTAGCCCTGGCTGTCCTGGAACTCACTCTGTAGTCCAGGCTGGCCTCAAACTCACAGAGCTCAGCCTGCTTCTGCCTCCCAGAATTAAAGGCATGCACTACACCACCTGACTTAGAAACCCATTTTTAAATATAATTGGTTTGGAAATACTGAGTCCTTATTACCTGCTGAATGTAAGCCCAGCATATAGGGGTTCTGCAGATATCCTCAACTTTGTTTCTCTTCTCCTTCATTGTAGTTCTCTCTCTCTCTCTCTCTCTCTCTCTCTGTGTGTGTGTGTGTGTGTGTGTCTGTCTCTCTGTCTCTCTCTCTATGTGTGTGTGTGTCTCTCTCTCTGTCTGTGTGTGTGTGTGTGTGTCTCTGTCTGTGTGTGTGTGTACCTGTCTTCTTCTTTAGACTAAAGGTCATGTGTGATCTGAGGAGCTATGTAGGACAATTCTCAGTCTGGATTTCCATTGCTTCTAGGATGGGGTGATAACCTTGCCCTGCAGAAAAGATCCACATTCAGAATTCACCCTCCTGACTGAGACTTCTCGGCTGGGCAGTGGTGGTGCACGCCTTCAATCCCAGCACTTGGGAGGCAGAGGCAGGCAGATCCCAGAGTTTGAGGCCAGCCTGGTCTATAAAGTTCTAGGACAGCTAGGACTACACAGAGAAAACCTGTCTGGAAAAACAAAACAAAAATACCATTTACCTGACTGAGATTTCTCTGTCTTTTAGGCTGGCTATTGCTTCAGACCACTAAGTGGTGGTTCCAGGAGGGGGACCCCATTCATCTGAGATGCCACAGCTGGCAAAACAGACCTGTACGGAAGGTCACCTATTTACAGGACGGCAAAGGCAAGAAGTATTTCCATGAAAATTCTGAATTACTCATTCCAAAAGCTACACACAATGACAGTGGCTCCTACTTCTGCAGAGGGCTCATTGGACACAACAACAAATCTTCAGCATCTATTCGTATAAGCCTAGGCGGTAAGAGTTCTTCAGATCCTTTTACAGTGTGCTAGGGTTTAATATCATCATCATCATCATCATCATATTTATTTATTGTGTGCACGTGCCACAGTGAGCTCATGGAGGTCAGAAGAATTTTAGAAGTCAGTTCTCTCCTTCCAGAATGAGTCCTGGGGATTGAACTAACTAAGGTGGTTAGGATTGGCAGCAAGAGTCTTTAAAATCTTAATCTAAAGCAGGGCGTGGTGGCACATGCCTTTAATCCCTAGCACTTGGGAGGCAGAGGCAGGCAGATTTCTGAATTCGAGGCCAGCCTGGTCTACAGAGTGAGTTCCAGGACAGCCAGGGCTACACAGAGAATCCCTGTCTTGAAAAAAAAAAAAATCTTAATCTGGCACAGATGTGGACTCTCAAAGGGTGTCTTCATTACTTTTATATTGCTATGAAGAGACACCTGAACTAAAGCAACTTATAAAAGAAAGCATTTAATTGGAGGTTTGCTTATCGTTTCAGAGAGTAAGTCCATGATCATCATCGTGGGGAACACAGAGCAGGCAGGCATGGCACTAGAGCTGTAGCTGAGAGCTTACATCTTCTCTGCAGGCTATGTTTCATATAGCAGGCAGAGAGAATGAGAGACTGGGCCTGGTTTGGGCTTTTGAAGCCCAACCGAGTGATATACCTCTTCCAACGAGACCATGCTCACTAACCCCTCCAAAACAGTTCCACTAACTAGGGAAGAACAACTAGGCTCGTCCAAGTATATGAGCCTTTGGGGGCCACTCTCATTTAGGAGAAAAGACCAGATGATAAAGCAAACAAGTCAAATGAAAACAATTAAAGAGTCTAAGTAAAAGACATATGAGAGTTCTTTATGGTATTCAGGTACATTTGCTCATAGTTTAAAATTATATCAAAATTAAAAGTTAGAGGACTGGAGAGATGACTCAGTGGTTAAGAGCACTTGCTGCTCTTGCAGAGGACCTGAGTTCAATACCAAGCACGCATAGTGTGGCTCACAACCATCCATATCTCCAGTTCCATGGAATCTGATGCCTCTTCTCACCTGCCAGGGAACTTCATGAATGCAGTGCACATACACATGCCTGAACAAAATAAATAAATAAGTAAATAAATAAATAAATATTTTTAAAATTAAAATTAAAACTGGGCTAGGCTTGGTAGCATATGCCTTTAATCCCAGCACTATGAGGCAGAGGCTGGTGGATCTCTGTAGCCTGAAGACCTGACAGGTCTGTATAAATGAGTTTCAGACTAGCCAGGGACACATATAAGACCCTGTGTCAAACAGACAAACAACAAATGCAGCTCGGGCTGCGAAGCTAGCTCAGGACCTCACAAGCATGAGGGCCTGAGCCAGAGCCCCAGAGCCACACAGCATGTCACGTTCGGTGGCACATTAGGAGTCCCAGGACTGGGAAGGGAAAGACAAGGGATCCTGGGGAATTCCCATTAACCTACGTAATGAGCTCTAGGCCCATGGAAGACCCTTTCTGTATTAGTTTGCTTTCTGTTGTAATTAACGCTACGACCAAAACCAACTTAGGGGAGGAAGGGTTTATCTCAGCTTATACTTCTAGGGCATTTAGTCCTTCACTGAGAAAAGTCAGGGCAGGAACTCAAGCGGGAACTGAAGCAAAAGCTATGGAAGGACGTTGCTCATTGCCTTGCTGTCTGGCTCATGCTCAGCTAGTTCTCTTTGTAGCTTGCCTGCCTAGGGATGGTGTTGCCCACAGTGGGCTGGCCTCCCCACAGCCATCATCTCAGTTTCTCACTGACTTGGGCGATGACTCAACTGAGGTTTCCTCTTTACTGGTGACCCTAGGCTGGGTTATATTGACAGTAAAATCTAAGCAAAATATTGTCTAGAGGAAGTGAGTGGCATTTCTGAGGATGACACCCAAGGTTAGCCTCTGACCTCCAAATGCACGCACACACAAACACACACACATAGAAGCATACATACACACTCACTTATACCCATGCATAGATACACAAATGCACACATATACACACATGTGCATGAGCACAAAAGCACACACACACACACTACATGTATATAATTTTTAATTAAAAAATATTAAGCCCAGGCCTGGGGAGATGGCTCAGTGGTTAAGAGCACTAGCTGCTCTTCCAGAGGACCTGGATTTGATTCCCAGTCAATTTTAACTCCAGTTCCAGGGAATCTGACATCCTTTCTCTGGCCTCTGTGGGCACCAGGCATGAAGCTGGTGCTCTGATATAATGTGGGTAAAACGCCCACACACATAAAATCAAAACAAAAATGGTTAAATTAAAAATATATATATTGAGCTGGACTGAAACATTGATTCTTGGGAGGGCAGCTGTGTGTTCCCTGCTGCTTCACTGTTGGTCCTGAAGTCCCCAGGCTTTCCCTTTTCCCTGAGATAGCCCACATCTTTCATAGTAGCAGTCAGGAGGCAGAGGCAGTGGATCTCTGAGTTTGGAGACAATCTGGTTTACACAGTGAGTTCCAGACCAGCCAGAGCTACAAAATGAGACCCTGTTTTTAAAAACTGAGAGAGAGAGAGAGAGAGAGAGAGAGAGAGAGAGAGAGAGACAGACAGAGAGAGACAGAGAGAGACAGAGAGAGAGAGAGAGAACCTCACAGCTGTCATGTGACTCCTGTAGACAACATACCTTGCCAGTCCCTCTCTGTAGCATCACCATCAAACAAGCAGGAGCTGTGACTTAAGCATCTGAGCTGCTGAGCTCCTCTCTGGTTGCACTGAGGCGGGAAATCGGTGAGAGGAGGAGCAAAGAATTCTCCCAGGCTCTCCCTTCTATTCCCTGGACCTGGTTCCCAGCAGGTGTCAGAGGCAGTCTGATGGTGTTGATCTCCCTGTTTCTTCCAAGCCCCTGCCTTAATGACAGCCATCTTTCTTGTCTCTCAATTCTCTTCCTAGATCCAGGGTCTGCATCCACTTTTCCACCGTGGCATCAAATCACATTCTGCCTGCTGATAGGACTCTTGTTTGCAATAGACACAGTGCTGTATTTCTCTGTGCAGAGGGGTCTTCAAAGTCCTGTGGCTGACTATGAGGAACCCAAGATTCAATGGAGCAAGGAACCTCAGGACAAGTGAGCTCTTATCTCATGGGATGATAAGAGCAATGGTGTAGAGCCCATGAGCCTCCCTGGGAGCTTGCAACCTCACCAGCTGCATCGGTCACCATGCTTTGAGCAGCAGACATAATACAAAGGCCCCTTCCCCAACTGTTTGTTTGTTTGTTTGTTTGTTTGTTTGGTGTTGTGTGTTCATTTGTTTGTTTGTCTCTCTCCAATGGGCTATCTCAGGGGAAACAGAAAGCCTGGGGTCTCCAAGGACCAACAGTGATGCAGCAATGCGCACGCAGCTGCCCTCCCAAGCAGCAATTCTTCCGAATTTTACACTTTCTCTGCCCCAAACATTCCATCAGAGCAAAGCAGCAGCCTGGACTCTGGGTGGCGATCCTTTCTGTGCTTAACCATCGCTCCTAAATAAACTTCTGTCGAAAAGGGAATGGCTGCTTGAGCCAGTGCAGCAGCTTTTCTGTGTCTTCCTCAGGTCTGGTTGCCTTCTGGGAACTCCCAGATTTCCTCCAGAGTGTGGGAAGTCCTGCGGATCTAGGCAGTGCAGCTGAACTCATGAAGTAAACAGTTAAGAGCTGGGGAAGGGGAGGTATTGCCCCTCCCTGAGCAGAGCCGGTTGATAATATCTGGGGGAGGGAAGTCTCTCTCTTCAGTTGTATAGCCTCTGGTCATAACCTGTTTGCATGCAAGTAACCTCAACTAAACTCAGTGGGAAACAAACAAGACTCTAAAGAGAGCAGGAGAGGGACTTGTTCAGAAGCAGAGGGGTCTCTGTGGGAGTGGGAGGCCATAAAAGAGGGTAACGGAGGGTGAAGGTTGCTGTCATTACCAGGGCATCCCTTGACAAGACAGCAGTGCCAACGGGTAGGGTGCCGATGGGTAGATAGAGGGTGCAGAGATAATCCACTTTGGAGTCGGTCTCAGAGAACAGCATCTGCTTTTTTTTTGCACGTGAGCAACCACTTGTATAGTGGAAGCCTATTGGGCACGATTGGTTAGCACCTTATGTCGGATTAGACAGTGAGGGTGCTTACCGCCAGGATCTCTATGCAGAAGATGCACATTTAAGAAGCCCTAGAGAGTGCAAACTCCACTGAAGGCCAGCTACTGGCTACTCATGCTACCCACAATTCAGTGTTCTGACTTCTGGGGCTTGGTGTACCATGCTTCTTATGTAAAAGCACAGTATGCCAAGTAGTCTGTCAGTCATGCCTGCATCTTCTCCTACAGAGAATGACCAAACTATACTGTATACATGTAAGAAACCGTAATTCTTTTTAGATTTATTTATTTTTATGTGTATGAGTGTTTTTAGCCTTCATGTATGCATACACATCACACTTGGCCCTGGTGTTTTCAGAGATCAGAAGAGGGAGTCAGATGCCCTTGAACTGGTGTTACTGATGGTTGGTAGCCACCATGTAGATGCTGGGAACCCAACCTAAGGACTCTGCAAGAGATGCTCTTAACGACTGAGTAATCTCTCCAGCTCCAGGTCAAATAATTGTTTTATTGTAAAGAGTAAAGGAGGAAGCTAGAGAGATGACCCATCAGTTAAGAGCATTGGCTGTTCTTGGCAAGGCTCTGGTTTCAATCCCCAGACCCCACATAGTAGTTTACAACCATCTATAACCCCAGTTCTAAGGGATCTGATACCCACTTCTGACCTCCATTGGCACCAGGCTCCAAGCACAAATGTAGTATGCATATTGCTGAGGTCCAGGAATCGCCTCTCAAACCACACAAACACCGATCTCAGTCAGACAAGGGTAGCTTATTGAGCATAAGCCTCAAGACTGGTTGACCGGGGCCATAGTCTAGATTCAGGAACTGAACCATGACCCCTAGTTAAGACCTTACATGATTTTTTTAAGCCCCAAATCTACAAACATCTGTGTGCCAAGCTACTTCACCTATTAGGATTTAGGGATATCATACTTCCTTAGGAACATGTCTGTGTTGTACACTTATCCTGCTTCCGTTGGTTGGGGTGTTCAGCTGTGGCAGGGGACTTGCTTTGTCTAACATTCATGTCTTAACGTCTTTAACCAGGATAGGACTTGTAACTTGCCAACGAGGATGCCAGTTGCCCACATACATGTCTCATTCTGCCAAGTGGAATGTCAGTTTTCAGGGAGGTCTTGGGAATTTAAACTTTACTAGACCATACTCCAAATAGTTTCCTATATTGATGCAGGTGTCTCTTATGTTGGGGTCCATCCAGGGTCAGCTTATAAAGGCAAAAGCCATCAAAGCTCATACACAGGTGTAGGAAGTGCTGCTGGGTGGTTGGTTCAGGTCCAAGCTTATTGTGGGTAACTATACAAGGCAGTTCTACCGACTTCTATCCTGATTGGTTTCCAGGGGCACAGAACATGGCAGGATATGTAATCAACTTGGCATTAGAAAGTTTCCTAGTAACAGGAGAAGCAGCAGTACAAAGTGGCAAGCTTAGATGGGTAACAGTTACCTAGGCACCAACAATACACATACAGGCAAAATACTCATGTACATAAAATACAATAAATCTAAAAGAGAAAGAAAGAACAGAGGAGTCTAGGGCAGACCAGGGAGGCATCACCATCTTAGACCAGAGATAAGACTATCTTCCTAGACCAGAAGCTACAAGTAAGTGAATGAATAGGAACCTGCATCTGTGACATCAGCTTGAGTTGTTCAGGGAAGTCTCCATAGGAGCTGGGATGGTCTATTGAAACATCTTAATGTGTCTGCCTAGGACATTGGTCAGTTCTGGGCTACTGGGGTAGGGGGTGGGGGTGGGGGTTAAAAAGATAGCAAATGACTTGTGTCGAGCTAAGTGGAGAAATAGAGCTAGCTCTGCATCTGTATTGGGAAAAAATGTGTTAAGAGTCCACGACAAGTTCACAGAAAGGAATGGCCAGAGAGTGAAGACACTTGGTGACCAAAATCATCATATTAAGAATTAGAAGAGGCACTGGGACTATAAAAAGTCAGCTTTTCTGTTTCTATGTCCCTTCCCATAATGCATCTGATTTTTTGTCATATGTACTCCCTATTGTGCCTAGGCATAAGATGGTAAATATCGGAGTGGAGTGTCTGTAAAAGGTTACTAAGGACATTGGCATGTACCCCAAACCAATTCAAGCTGGGTCAACTCTCCTGCTCTTCATAGCCAGACACACTGAAAATACACACGAATATTAGAAACTATTTAAAATTGATTGTTGCCAGGGCTAGGGAGACACGTTATTATTCATAGACTGAGTATGTAGAGCCCAGTGTGGGTTGGGGGTGGGAGAGTTCTGAGGTTACTCCGAGTGTTGTTTGGAGATGGGTAAGTGTGCCAGAGTACTAACATGTAAGAACCGAACCGTCTAGTGCATTATAGCAAGAGTGTGTGCATACACAACCCAAGACCAAGTTGGGGTCCCAGGTGTTAGCATTTTGTCTAGGCTCCGCCCCACAGTTACCTGGCAACAGCCCAGGTATGCCTGACTCACTATAAAAGAGGCTGCTAGACCCCCTCCGGTCTCTCTTGCCTTCTTGCTTTTCCTCTATCCTCTCGTCCCGCTCCCCCTTTCTCTCCATTCCCCTCCCCCATCTCTCTTCACGTGCTCAGGGCCGGCCTCTACTTCTCTGCTATCTCCTTCTCTCTGCCTTTCTCTGCCTCTACTACCCTCTCAACTTCCCTCCCTACGCCCTGAATAAACTCTATTCTATACTATACCTTCGTGTGGCTGGTCCCTCAAGGGGAAGGGATGCCTCGGCATGGGCCCGCGGAGGCACCCCCTTCCCCCACACCTGACTGCACCTCCGCCGAACGTATTCCTTCCCTCCTTGTCTGTTTATAAAACACAACACCAGGGTAGTAAAATGTCTTCTGTGATTGTCTTTCTCACCTACAATGTGCCAGTAGGTGCTGAGAAAGTCACGTGAACAACTCCGTCGCATCCCAAGTTGTTCTCATCCTTTCGTTCTCGTGAGCAAAACAGGCAGGTAGCGGAGGCTGGAGAAAGCCAGCAGAGGAGGTTCATTTGGGGAGAGGGCGTGAAAGCGGGAGTTTACCAGGCAAAAGGAGAAAGGAGCTGCGAGTCCAGGACAAAGATTCAAAAGACAAACCGTGAGTTTAGGAGGTGCCGTTCAACCTATTGGGTCTAAAAGGGCCAGTGAGGGAGAAGGGACCGTTTCGGGGCCACTTACAAAAAGACATTGCTGTCCAAGCTAAAGAGACGGCATCAGATAGCACCAGGTATTGAAGGAGTAGACGCTGATCAGGTTCGGAGTTTACGGATGGACTCTGGGGCAGCTTCTGGAGCAGAGAATTAAAGACCTGAGAAAGGGAACCTCTTCTGGTACCAGTAGGTGATGATGAGATTAAGAAGAAAGTAAGGTGCGGCAAGTGGAGGCACCTGGTCCAATATGGACGCTCCAAGAATCGGCAGTCAGGGCGAGATTCAGGAGTCCTGAAATAAGAAGGAAAGCCAGGCAAAGGTGACTGGAGACAAAGAAAAGTAGTTATCTTCGGATCAGTATCGCTGAACGTCCAAACTCCTATGGAGTATCAGCTTTCTATGTCGTTTCAGCAGTAAACGTGCTGTAATCACGAAAGTAGGTTGGCTTCAAGTGACTGCTAGCAAAACGCTTAGGCAGAACACAACATTAGGAATGCCACTGGGCTCCTGGCGGACAGCGAAGGGGAGATAGCTTGAATTCCTTGAACAAACTTCAGGAATGCGAGGTACAAAATATTCCCACCGTCCCTGGGTGGGCTCGAACCACCAACCTTTCGGTTAACAGCCGAACGCGCTAACCGATTGCGCCACAGAGACCGGTGATGCTTAAGAGTGCTGTCAAGTCACCTACTAAAGAATATGTTGGTCGCCTATCTGCCAAGAATTACGATTGGAATTGACAAAGAAATTAACCTAACCGCAAATACAGCAAAAAAAAAAAAAAAAAAAAAAAAAAAAAAGGGCACCATCTCCTACATTGATAAGGAACAAGTCCCGGTTCTACCCGCTTAATCTGAGACAAGAGGATGAACGAACCAATAGTCTTTGGGAAATACAAAACTAATGCTTTCTGAGAGTTTGGGAATTAAGTTGGATTTGTTTAGAAACGTTGCAGGCAGGCCTAGTTAATTTACGTAGGCAAATGTGCGTGCGTAAGTACTGAGCCATGAGCTCATTATTTTTAACGTAACAACCACGTTTCCAGGTGTGTCTGGCAAAAGTACTAAGGGTTCTTACAACAAAACTAGTCATACCAGCTGTCTTGAAGTCTACTGGGCCATGAGTCACCCAGGCAAAACAGGGGATTTAAAAATTCTTGTAACTTAACGATGACACATCTGCAAACAAATAGCAAAAGGCACATTTCCCCTTAGTCTACTGCCTTCTGTTTAAGGGTCCTCATCAGGACTTCAGTCTAATGAGCCATTTTCTGTATTGCCCAGGTCTTGGGAGCTTTCGGGAGCCTCCACACACTAGTACCTCCTTGTGTCTGTTTCTGCCGCCTCTTCCAAGAGCACAGATTAAGTTTAAGCACAGGTCAACATTTTCAAAGGTTTCATACAAACAAAGATACTTACATGCAGAAATTATATATGCACATATTTTGTATTTTTGCATTATATACTTGTTATATAACACACACATAATGTACTACATGACCTTTTCTTTTTCTTTTTCTTTTTCCTTTCCTTTTTTCTTTTTCTTTTTCTTTTTCTTTTTGGATTTTGTGGTGGTTTGAATGAGAATGGCCCCATAGGCTCATTGTGGTGGAACTGTTTGGGGAAGATTAGAAGATGTAGCCTTGTTGAGGGAGGAGTGTCATTTGCAGGTCGTTTCAAAAGGCCATTCCCAGTTAGCTCTCTTCTGGTTATGTCTGTGAATCTGGATCTAAGCTCTCAGCTATTGCTCCAATGCCACACCTGCCTGCCCACTGCCAGGCTGCATGTGACAGCCATCAAAGAGAAGGAGGAGGGAGAAGAAGGGAAAAGAAAAGAAGCACTTAAAAAGAACAAAAACAACAAAGAAAGAAACTGACAAAGAAAGCCAACATAGCAGGAATCCCAGCATACACCAGGACTTAACTACCACCTAATTAATTTGGGGTCTTTCTAAATGGTTTTTATATAGTAGAGCAAATACAGATACTAAGTCTTCATACAATATTCTAAAGGCTGAAAGTTGAAGGAGTAAATCCCAGAAAGGAGAGTCATATGAGGGAAAGTCAACTCTGAGAGAGAGAGAGAGAGAGAGAGAGAGAGAGAGAGAGAGAGAGAGAGAGAGAGAATGAATCTGAATTGGGCAAGTGCTAAGAAGGATTCTAGGACAGCCAGAGAACGTTATCCAGGAAAGACTAAGCAATGAGCAGAGATTAACAAGTGTTCTCACCAGAGAGGACAGAAAAACACTGGGAACAACGTAAATGTTCAAAACTGAGAGACTTAATCAAAAAACTATAATGTGGCCATATAATGAAATAAATGATTGAAAGAATGTTTTAAGCTAACATTCAATAACTGTGGAAATAGAACAATTCTAAGTAAAAAAGCATGTAGGTGTTTTTGTTTGTTTTCGTTTTCTGTTTGTTTGGTTTGGTTTTAACATCGGAACTTGTGAAATGTACAACACCGAGCGAGCAGTTCTGTGGGTGCTTATGCTGTCAGTATAGTTCACCGCTGTAACAAATACAGCAGTCAGGTGCCAGGTGTTTCTAGTGGGGGAGGCCAAGTGTGCGCGAGCAGAGGAAGGAAGCCAGAGTGTCTGTAATCTCTCAACTTCACTATGAAGCAGAGGCAGCTCTAAGACGCAGCCTTATCAACAGCAAGCAACATGCACAGTTTTATCCCAACTTTATATTCAAAATGTGCCCCACTCATCCTCCCCTACAGCAAAAACAAAAACAAAACCACCCTAGTGAACTGGAGATGTAGCTCAAAACAGAGCATTCACCTAGCATGCAAGAGACCCTGGACTGGAAGAATAAATGCCAGAGAAATATTGAGCAAAACGAGAGCAGGTGTTTCCTTCATGATGAGGGTGGGGTGTCTTTGCTTTATTTATTCATTCTCTATTTTTTTTCTGCAAGGAATACATAGTATAGGAAAACAAATATCTTTTTTTTTCCCTCCAAAATGAATATATACTATGGTGGGGTTCTTTTACACATATAGTCATTTACACTCAAAAGGACCATTCAAAAATAATGTTTCAACACAGGGGCGGGGACCAGATAGAGAGAGCTGTACCACAGAAAACAGGGAAAATCCACTGGAAATAAATAAATGATCAGAATAAATTTGTTAAGATAATTATGGTGTAGTAATATACGTTAACCCAATGAAGTGATTAAAACAAATGCTGGAATTGGAGCTTTAAAAGATTGAACAATTTGAGGTCAAAGGGTTGAGATTCAAATTCTTTGAGTATATAGTGCACATTTTTCCTCATGCAGAACTGGCTTCTCGGGACTTTAGTACTGCAAAGGGTCTGTCCTGATCTTCAGACCAGTGCTCTTTCCATGCTAGGTTCAGATAGGACATTTTTGTTATTCTCTGTCATCGCCAGCTGGGATGGCTGTTTCCCAAATCTACACAATTGCAGTGTGGCAGTGGAAAAGAATTCAGACTTGAAAACTTGGTCCAGCCACTTTCCTATGGTGCGGCAAAGATGGGAATCGTCGTGATGACCAGTGTTTTAAGAAGCGTGAGAGTGCCATAGCCTCGATACAGGTAGGGTTAAGAACCTGCGCATACTGAAAAGCTGCTGCACCTTTTTCACTAATTTGGTTAGAGAGAGGTTCTTGGAAATATAAACTCGGAGTTTTATTTTTAAAAGTGATTATCCTTCTATTGGAAGATCAATCAAAGATATAAATATAGAAAATAAAGAATGGATTAAAAGATTCATGAGTCTCCCCGTCGGGGAATCGAACCCCGGTCTCCCGCGTGACAGGCGGGGATACTCACCACTATACTAACGAGGACAACCATGACAGACTGCTTAAAGTAGCTGCTCAAGAAAGATATTTGTAAACTATTGACGGTCCTTGGACGTTGTCAAAATTTTGCTTTCATGAAAAAAAATATATCTATCTACGAATTTCCAATAGCCAGTTTAAACAGCAGAAAGGAATAGGTTGCCGGTTAAAATCCGCGGGTCACAAAGCAAACCAAGAAAACACGAAAGTGGAAAAGAGATTGGAAGGAGGAATCACAGGAGTGGGAAGGAAATGCAAGAGGGCTTGAGGTGAACGTAAACAAGTCCTTTATATACACGTGAGAAATTATCGAAGGACAAATTTAGTCAATAACAAAGAGAGACGTGATAAGTTTAATAACTCCTATTTAATTTAATACATCCAAAATATTATTTCAACATGCAATTAATGTAAAAAATTATTAACTAGATTATTTTTCTTGGTCTTCAAAGTCGATAATGTATTTTACACTCAAATTTTAATAGGAAGAACAAGTAGTATCTATATAGAGTTCATAAAAAATATATAAATCAAAAATACACATATGACTGTTTCCTACTTTAAGTTCTTCAGTAGCTGAACTGGGTAGCCATTTACATTTTTATTTAATTTTTTTCATTAATGGCTCCATTAATTATTTATTTTTAATTAATTCAATTAAAATAAAATTTTAAAAGGCGATTTTTACACTTACTGGTCAGTTTCAAACGTTTAGTAACTGACGGCTACAATTTGAGTGTCTCAGATACGGAGCCTTGTTTGTGCAAGGCTGAGATTCTGACAGAACATCCCGGACTACAGAAGAGCCCAAAACAGAAGAGATGAAATGAAAATACCTTTAGAACCTAATGCGGGAAAACTTAGGGTTGATTTCATCAGAAAGTATAAAAATACCCCTAGCTCTGCGTTGGCCGGGAATCGAACCCGGGTCAACTGCTTGGAAGGCAGCTATGCTCACCACTATACCACCAACGCAGCACGGTACCTGGTTTCGTTTTGTCTCTTTAATAGAAGGAAGAAATTTACTGAGCATGTTTGTGTATCTGTTTTCCGCAAATTTAAAAATGAATTCCGTGAGAAAATTCGGCATCAACCCAGAAGGAAATATTTCCTCCGCTTCTCGCCCTGTTCACCGCCTGACGTTCTCGGTTCCAGGCTCCGCAAACGCTCAGCACCTCCAGGCAGCTCCCAAAGTCCACCCGGCACCGGTTCCATAAACTACTTAGAACGACGGGTGGGGAGGAGAACTGGTCGCTAAGAGATCATCTGCGGCCTGACTCGGCCCCTCTGATAAAAAGAAAACCGAAAGGTCCCAGAAGAGATGGATGATGGAAGGTTTAAAGAGATGCGGAAGTAAGAGATAGGAAAGATCTGTTCGCTACTTTCACTTGTTTTGCTTTGCAAAAGCGTTCCCGGAGAGTTTGGGTTTCTTTTTATCTGGAGAAATCACAGATGGCGACGTCATCGACATTTAAGGGTATTAAAGCCCTTTTAAAAACGTATGAAAAGTCTGTTGCCATGTGTCAGGATGGCCGAGCGGTCTAAGGCGCTGCGTTCAGGTCGCAGTCTCCCCTGGAGGCGTGGGTTCGAATCCCACTTCTGACAATATACTTTTTCCTAGTTTTCCCATCATAATTGAACATTCGTATTTATGGTATCTTTTGGTAAAAAAGAAAATTAAAAAAATAAATAAAATAATTCCCAACCTAGGATCCCTTAATTTTACTACAATTATCTCAACTCTTTCAATGCTGAACCAATGCTAGCAAACATTTGTAAGCATGAGGTTCTCTATCGCCTTGCCTAACCCCACGACCAATTCTAATTAAGTAATTTGCTATTTATGGGAATGTGCTATTTCATATAGCCGAACCAAAAAAAAAAAAAAAAAAAAAAAACCCTAAACTCTTCATGAGACCCTTTTTCTAGATGATCATAAAGGAAACACTTTCTAGTTTAAGAGAAGCTTGGTGGAGGGGGAAATTGTCTTTTTGACAAGAGGGAAAGCTGTTAAGTTGACCATAACTGTGAGGCTGGGAAGCTTTAGGTCGGTTAATTAAAGTTTGTCAGACACAGCTCTGTTCCCCGTCGCTGACCAACTAGACTCTGACTCTTGAAAAAGCACTTGCTCTTTCTGAGTCCTAATTGTCTTCCTAGTAAAATGGGTATAAGAAGTAACGGAGTGAGACAGCCTACTCATTAGAAGTTCAGAATTCGAGTTGTGTCTCCCGCCTGCTGACGAGCCTCTTACAGGATTCCCAGGTAAGTCGAATGTGCATTAAATGGCTAGCCTATCCTCTTCACAGGATGATGCTGATGTAGAAGTGCTCTTTCTTTGGCTTTTCAAGAGGCCAGCGTTCACTCTGTGTCATCTAAGCATTTAAAATATGTCAGGCACCATAACTTAAGAAAAAGAATACAAAGTTACCGCATCCAAACTAAAGAAATACAGGGTGCATTCTTAGGAGAGACATGTAAGGAAAAAGATGCTAGACTGTCAGAAAATTCTTAAAAGGAATGTGAGGCGAGCATTAAAAAGTAGCATCACCCCTGATAGATGCGCCCAGTTCTATAATGCGACGGTTTGAGAAGACATGTGTTATTAAATGGAAGCCTCAGTGTCAGGGTTGACTCTCTCTGTATGAGTTATTAGTCAGAGAGGCCCCAGAAGCTATTGCCACCCCTCTTGGTTGCCCACCATGCTATATGGTAAGACTCCATTGCTGAAGACACGATATGCTATAGCTTCGGGAAATTAAAAAAAAAAAATCAATTTTGAAGTGACCAGAAATTTCCTCCTTGCTGCCAAGCTTTCATATTGCTAAGAGGTGTTATTAAGACCACAGGGACACACAGATGCATATGCATATACACTTAAAATAGGGTTTGTTTCAAAAAAAGGAAAGCGGGGGTGTGCACTGTACAGTCACAACGGCATGACCGAAAGTGTGGGTGACCAGCCTCTTTTACATTAGTTATGAGATGTGCTCTACAGGAAATTCATTATTGGTAAAACTGGTTAAAGCCCGTGGATGTAGGGGAGACAGGCCTTAGGAGGGGCTGCTACTGTTGTTGACTAAGTGGATGTATCAAACTGCCTTCTAAATATTTGTGTTTACAGATAAGAGCTATCGGCTTTGGCCAGAGATAGCTCTCATCTGTAAATGGCAACAAGAGTTAGTGCAGAAACTCCAAAAATGATCAAAATGCTGAAAATATGTGACTGTTGAATGTCCAGCCCTAAACAGAACATCTTTGTCAGCCTCCCAGGATTCAGGGAACACTGAGGAAGAGGGAGAGGACAGAATGTAAGGGCTGGAGAATAGGGAACAGAATAGGAAGGAAGAGTGCTGCAAAACTCTGTCTTCTGAACATGACGTTGGACATGACCTCAAAAGGTTGCCTGAGCAAGATCAGTCCAGCAACATTCCAGCAGACTGTACTCACTGGACTCAGGGAGAAGGAAAAAAAGAGAGCATGAAGATTGGAGGAGGATGTGTGTCGGGGGCTGTTAAAGGTAGCAGGAGGGGGGGTCTTTGGAAGGAATAGAATAAGGTACAGGCTGTGCATGTATAAAATTCTCAGAAGATAAATAAAAGATGTCTTAAAAAAATAAGAGATGGTGTGGGAGGCAATAATCAAAATACATTCTGTATGTATGTGAAATTGTCCAAGAATTCATTCATTTATCTATTTATTTATTTTAAAAAAGAATCTCAATGCTGGGCGTGGTGGCACACACCTTTAATCCCAGTACGTGGGAGGCAGAGGCAGGCGAATTTCTGAGTTCGAGGCCAGCCTGGTCTACAGAGTGAGTTCCAGGACAGCCAGGGCTACACAGAGAAACCCTGTCTCGAAAAACCAAAATAATAATAATAATAATCAGAGTAAGAGTGTGGGAGGCGTGGAGGAAGCCATGAAGGAATGTGAGCTGTTGACATGGACACAGCCATGTCAGAGGCCATGGAAGAGTAGAGCTCAGAGGGATGGAAAAGCCTTCTTCAGGTCTGAGTGTGGATGGTGATACTGTGTGCAGAGAATGGACACCACAGCTCTCTCTGCCTGCATGCTTATGGCCTGAAGACTGTCCCCTACAGAGACTGCTCCTACCGAGATTCTCTAAACCTGCCTTCTTGTTCAGCTGTATGCAATAACCCTGCTCACACTGTTCAGGTGTATATTAATAAACACACTGAACTGCCTGGTGGTGTGGTTTCTCCATCAAAGAGTTTAGTTCACCTGACAACAGCCTTTCTGGGTGTCCATGTGCCTGTGTGTATTTGTCTTTTCTTCATTTCCTTGTTGCCTCCTGTCAGGTCAGTTCCTAAAGCCATGCAAAGATTCAGGAGACAAAGACAGGAGGATCTATGAAGACCAGCCTGGTCTACATCATGAGTTCTAGACCAGCCAGGGCAGCATAGTAAGACAACACCCCCCCCCAATCTCAAAACCGTCAAAACAAACAAGCAAACAAGGCAATAATATAAAGTACTTATTAGAGCAATCAATGCCAACAAGCCAGACTTCCAATATATATTTTTAACCATAGGATCACCTATGAGAACCATACCCCGTTTCTAGTACAATCCGCATGGCACTGTACTCTCTCAATGTGCCTGCCTCAAATTCTTCCACTTATGAGAAGAAAAAGAACCAGCTGGAGGGGAGAGAGGGGCAGAGGAAAGATAGTTAGGAAGCCATGAACGAGAAGACAGTAGAGTGGTACTCATGTATGGAGATTCTATAATGCATATGAGTTGTTTTGCCTTCATGTAGGTATGTGGCCTACATGTGTGTGTGGTGCCTGTTGAGGCCAGAAAAAGACCCCAGATCTGCTCTTGGAATGAGAGACAGGGTGTAAGTTGGAGTGTAAGTTGTCATGTGGGTGCTGAGATCTGAACCTGGGTCCTCTGCATGAGCAGCAAGTGTTCTTAACCACTGATCCATCTCCCCAGCCCATTACTTTTATATTTAAAAAAAAAAAAATCTTTAAAAAAAAAATTACTTTAGGAGTTCGAGGCCAACCTGGTCTACAGAGTGAGTTCCAGGACAGCCAGGGCTACACAGAGAAACCCTGTCTCAAAAAAAACCAAAAAAGAAAAAAAAAGGGGTGGGGTGGGGGAGATTACTTTAGGGGCTGGAGAGATGGTGCAGTTAAGGATGAATTCTGCTGTTGCAGAGGACCTGAGTTTGGGTCTCAGCACCCACATCAGGTGACTCACAATCACAGGAGCCTGTTACTCCACCTCTGGGGGATGCCATACCTCTGGTCTCCAAAGGCACCGGCACTCATATGCACACACCCGTCTCCTCCACACACAATTTAAAATAATAAAAGTGAATCTTTTAAAAGTAAAAATTAGGGGCTCAGTGGTTGAGAGAAGGGCTGTTCTTCCCAAGAACCCAGGTTTAATTCCTAGCACACATGGCAGCTCACAATTGTCTGTAACTCCAATACCTGGCACGTTCACACAGACATGTTTGCAGATAAAACACTAGTGCGTGTAAAGTAAGTAATTAAGGAAACAAATTGATTTTAAAGAAAGCATTGTTGTATATAGACTTGTTGGAGTAAAAACAAGATGGGGATTTTTTAAAGTTTACCTAGATCTACAATTGTATTGCATGTAACAAAACAACCATAAAACACATGAACTACAGATGAAGGCAGTGGCAACGTGCAGTGCGAATGCTCAGGACAAATAGCTTTTGCTTTTGTGGATTTTGTTTTGGTTTTTTGTTTGTTTTTAAATTTATTTATTATGTATACAGCCTTCTGGCTGTATGTATGCCTACAGGCCAGAAGAGGGCACCAGATCTCATTATAGGTGGTTATGTGCCACCATATGGATGCTGGAAATTGAACTCAGGACCTCTGAAAGAAAACCCAGCGCTCTTAATCTCTGAGCCACCACTCCAGCCTCTAGTTTTTAACTTTTAAAAATGGGAGACGTGGATCTGTGTGTTTGCTTGCTTGTTTGCCTGTTTTGCTCATTTGTTTGTCGAGACAGGGGCCCTCAACATAGTCTTGGCTGTCCTGGAACTTGCTATGTAAACCAGGCTGCCCTCAAACTCAGAGATCCTCCTGCCTTAGCCTCCTGAAGGCAGGAATTAAAGGCACTCACCATCAGCAAGAAGTGGACTTTAAAAAAAAAAAAAATCAAATAACACAGACCTCAGTTACAAAACATAATGACAAAAAATATCCCAGTTTCCAGGGCAAGATATCCGCTCTCACCTCTGAAGTTATAAGGTGGGATTATAAAAATGCCTAGGAGGCCCATCAGTCCAGACCTTGTGGCGTCAAGGACTCATCATGATGGACCATTCGATTTTCTCATTGATAGGGCCAGTATCAGGCCTCTCCTGACGTGGCTTCTCGCTCTCACATCAGAAGGGCATTCAAATGCTCGAGGTGGCGGGAGCTGGAGCTGCTCAACGCTGCAGTCCTGATTCAGGGCCATGGGGTTTTTATTCGGTTGTGGGAGTCCCGCCTCCTCCTGCCCTCGCCCAGGAGACCATTCCGAGTCTTCCTCGCCCACCCGAGCCCTCTGACATCTTGGTCGCCCACCCGAGCCCTCTCACTCAGCCTGGGCCGGCCGCGCTGACTCTGGCAGATTAGGACCCAGCAACCCAGAGAGGCGAAGTTGCAGAGTGGCTGCACCCATGCCCCACGTAAACTAAGAGCTGCTGCAAAGAACCACACGGAAGGGAAGGTTGTATGATTCTGTAGGTGCAGAGTGGTGACAGCCTCAAGTTAAGGGAGCAACACTGGGGACAAGTTCTTCCCTTTAGTGTTTGGAGGGCAGTCCTGCGCACGCGCAACCCGAGGCCAGGCCCAGCTGCAATGGGAAGGCCGGCGCGTTCTGTCATGCAAACAGAAGCAGTTTCTAAGCTAGAAATGAAAATAGTTGGGGGGTGGGGGTGGAGGCCTGTTTTGAAAGAATGAATTCTTGAAACACTAGGGCAGGCTTTTCGAGACTGACGCAAAGAGATTGGTAACACATGAATTAGTAATAGGGATCAACTGAAATAAGAGTCCTTCAAGCACAAAGTCTGTCTAGCATTGGTGGTTCAGTGGTAGAATTCTCGCCTGCCACGCGGGAGGCCCGGGTTCGATTCCCGGCCAATGCACGTTGTATTTTTACGAATTGTGTGTTTTCTATGTGTTTGTTTCTAATTTTCCTTTTCAGAGGCTTGACCCCGGTACTTTCTCCAGCCTTCCCCCGAAACTCAGGGTTCTTTCGATTTTATTCTTATTCTTTTACCGGTTTACCTCTAAGAAAGTCAAACAACACTGTGGCCGTAGAATTCGGGAACAATGCTGAAGAACACTGCTGATGAGAGAGCCCACATTTCACTCCTGATTTTGAGACTAATCCTATAAATGTCCCTTTCCCAAAGAAGCATCGTCCCCAGAACGTTTTGGAAAGACTTTGCGGCTTTTTTTTTCTCTGTGACCCTGTTTTTTTCTCGGGTGCAAATGACCCCATGATTCAGATATAGAATACATTAGTGTAGCATCAGTTGATTTTACGTCCCCAGAGCAGTGGTTCTCAACCTTCCAATGCCGCGACCCTTTAATACAGTTCCTCAGGTCCTAGTTATCCCCAACCAGAAAATTGTTTTCTTTGCTACTTCATAACTGTAAATTTGTTACTGTTTATGAATCATAATTTAAATATCTGATATTCAGGATATTTGATAAGTGACCCCTGTGAAAGGGTTCTTTGACCCCCACAGAGAGGTCGCGACCGCTGTCTTTAAGGCTGAGGTGGGTTCATAAACCAGTGAGACTGTGTTACTTCCCTCTGTCTGAGGTTTAAAAAAAAAAAGAGTCTTTTTATCATGCCCCATTTTCTTTAATTCAGTACATTCCATTTTGACTTCCTGATGTTGAACTTATATTAAAATCCAAAAGATTTTTTAAAACCCCCTTGGGGAAAAGGCAGGCACTGGCTCACTCCCCCCCCCCCCCCCCCGTCCCCACACCCCTTCTCCCCAGGGAATACAAATTTAGGTGTCCCAAATTAAAACAGTCTAGGGGCCTTGATCGAGTTCATTTTCTCTGACAGTTAAAGAATTAAAAGGAGGCCGAGAGTGGGGCGCACGCCTTTAATCCCAGCACTTGGGAGGCAGAGGCAGGCGGATTTCTGAGTTCACGGCCAGCCTGGTCTACAAAGTGAATTCCAGGACAGCCAGGGCTATATAGAGAAACCCTGTCTCAAAAAAAAAAAAAAAGAAAGAAAGAAAGAAAAGAAGAGAAGAGAAGAGAAGAGAAGAGAAGAGAAGAGAAGAGAAGAGAAGAGAAGAGAAGTTGAGGATGGTTGTGAAGGAAAATGAGATTTTGTAACTTGTGATTCATGTAAAAAAAAAAAAAGCAGAACAGACAGGGCTGTTGTGAAGACATTCCTAAGAACAGCTTGACTGTAAAAATAAAAAAAAAAAAAGCAAGGACAAGCAGGGCTATCTTGTCTGGGTTAACACCACCTGGCCGGAACCTCCCCTCTGTCTACTGCCCCTTGACTCCGGTAAAGTCATACATCAACTGGTTGCTATGTGAACAAAGATAAGCCCCCAGCCCACAGGAACAAAGTCCTGATGCTCTTTTGCTGACATGTAATCTTTCTGTTAATGTTTGAATAAGCCAATAGTGTGTCACTATGCTGAATTCCACACCCCAAGCCCCTTACCCCATAAAAACCCCTAGCTTTCGAGCCTCGTGGCCGACATTCGTTATCTCCTGTGTGGGATGCATGTTGGTCCGGAGCTCCGTAATTAAACGTCCTCATGTAATTACATCAAGAGATGGTCCTTCGTGATTTTTTGGGTGCACGCTGAATGGGGAATTGGGTGGGGGTTTCCCCACTAGGTTCTAACAGTTGATCGATCCAGAACTGTTCTGTGACTCATCCTGAGCAGGCCTTGGACTTGATGGGCAAGTCCATCAGCAGCGGGCTGCTGGGCGAAACAAAGTCCTACAAAGCCATTGTTTTAAGCTGCCAGGCTTTTGTCTCAAGACTGAGGGGGTGAGGCAGAAGCAGGCCATCTTTGAAATTCAAAATTCACCACCTTCATTCATTACCTAGCCTTTCTCACTGTCTGTCTGCCTACCAGGGAGTCTGACACCTGGTCTCTCAGCATATTACCAGGGAGTCAGAGTTCCCTTTTGTAAGTTCTCAGTCTCGTGGATAAAAGAACCTAAAGGCAAACTCATAAGGAGAGCCAAAGACCTTTTCATTAGAATTTGAGAGGAAACCAGAGTGGGCCCAGTGCAAATCCCAGAAGCTGCCAGGAGGGAAAAGAGAAAGACATCAAGGTCAGCAATGGAGGTCTGCAAACAGACGTGTGTGTGTGTGTGTGTGTGTGTGTGTGTGTGTGTGTGTGTGTGTAAGAAAAACAGTAAGAAACACAAGCATCAAGGGCAAGCACACTTGGGACTTTGGTCAGCATCTAAAGAGAAGACAGAAAGGGGGATGGGGCCTGGCATAGTGGTTCAGGTCTTTAATCCCAGCACTTGGGAGGCAGGGGCAGGTGGATCTATCTATGTGTGTAGGCCAGCCTGGTCTACATAGTGAGTTCTAGGACAGTCAAGGCTTTATAGAGAGAGACCCTGTCTCAAAACAGAACAAAGAAGGAAGAGGAAGAGAAATGCTTTTGAACTACAATTCATGGAAGAGAGCAGGGTTAGCAGTGAAGCTCTGTAAGCATCTGCCTCTGATTTTATTTTTTTGACCTGGAGGACATAACTTTCCTTTAATGGGCTTCACCCACGCCCTAATGCCTCCATCTCTACATCCAGTAAACGAGGGGTGAAGCCCAAAACTGATTACAAGAGGGGTCCACTCTCCATGTCCTCCAGCTCTGTTAACGCCGGCTAGCTGCCTAACACTGGCACTACAGGCCATGCCTCCGGCACCGGCTGAAACTTCTAAGTTGCAGAAACAGAAAACTCCTGCTTCGTAAATGGCCGTTTTCTTCCCAGAAAGATAATAACCCAGTGGGGTATCTTAAAGTACTCCACCACTGTGAACTGAAGGGACACCTATGATCCAACACTCAGTACAAAATAAAGCCAAGCTCTACAGTATGGTTTATAGCGTGACCCCAAACTATAAAAGTCTGTCACACCAACTAGCCATATGTTCTTGATCAAATGACTTCATCTAAGGCACATCTAATCTTAAAATAAGATTGGGTCACCTTCTTTTGTTTGTTTTTGTTGGAGGGGGGCTTTTTGTTTTGTTTTGGTTTTGCTTTTCTTTGTTTTTCAAGACAGGGTTTCTCTGTGCAGCCCAGATATCCACTATGTAAACCAGGCTGGCCTTGAACTTTCAGTGATTCACCTGCCTCTGCATTCCTGAGTGCTGAGATTAAAGGCTTGGCCATACCCACCCAACTGGACCTCCTTCTATAAAGACTTTGCAGCCTAATGATCTCTGATTTCAAACATTAAGGAATGCACTTAATCCACACATATTTATTGTTTTACCACATGCTGAATTAGGGTCTGACTATGTGGTGGCAAACAAAACAGTCACCCTTCTAGCTCATAAATTAATGGATGGGGGAGGGGAGTCACACACTAAACAAGCAAGCATACAGTACATTGATGATTAAAAAAAAGGAGAAAAATAGATCAGGAGAGGAGATAGTAAGCTATATTCTTCAAAACCTACTTCTTAATATGTTTTTTCTTTTTTAATCTTTCTCTGTGTGTGTGTTTTGAGACAGGGTTTCTCTGTGTAGCCCTGGCTGTCCTGGAACTCACTCTGTGGACCAGGGTGGCCTCGAACTCAGTAATCCACCTGCCTCTGCCTCCCAAGTGCTGGGATTAATGGCGTGCGCCACCACTGCCTGTCTTAATAAGGGTTCTGAAATGCTTCAACCTCCCTTCTAGCCCACCAACCAAAGGTCGGGGAGAAGGTTAACAGGAAGTAGGGGATGTGCACCTGTTTAGAAGTAGTTCTTTGGGGCAATTCCAAAAATGAATCAGTAGCGGCAGTATCAGTGTTGTGGATAGCCCTGGTGCTGTTTGTATTTTGATACTAATTCCACTTCCCCAGGAGAGGCTGTGAAGAAATATAGTTTTTAGCGTGGCTAATGTGCACCAACGCTGTTTGCAGACGCTTTTCCCTACCCCTGCTGCTTGAGGAATTTTCCCTTTCCCTGCCAATATAAGCAAGTTCAATACCACCCGGCCCCTTCCCCATCTGAGAGGGCTGACTTAGAGGTCATGATGACCATAGCTGCCAGAGCAAGATTAGCAGTTCTCAAAAATTAGCTATAATACAGATAACAGTCCTTGGAAACCCTGCCTCAGTTTGAATTCCGAGCTAAACCACATATTGCCCTCCCTAACCTTGCTGACGAAGTTTTCTGGCACGTCAATAGTTGATCACTAAAATTAAAATTATACTATTGCTTTGCTAGCCAATAATGATATCACTGTGAAGCCCCCTTTTCAAAAGAGTATTCAAAAGCTGTACTTTTGACAATCTCCCTGCGAGGCTGAGCAACCCCATGCGCGTTGGAATAAAAACCTCTTGTCATTGCAGCGATCTGTCGTCAAGCTGTGTTTTGGGGGGTCGCGTTCTCTACACTTGGGCCCCTGGGGGCCCAACAGCTGCCTGGAATGAGGAGGAGAATGAATCCACATACTCAGGTGACTTCTGGTGAACCTTCCCCTAATGAATAAAGATTCTAAGGAACCAATCACTGGGCAGGTAGGCGGGACTTCCGGGTCGGAGAAAGGGACTGCGGAAGAGGAGAGGGACTTGGCTTGGGGACTTGGGAATGGCAGATGAGCATGAAGGCCAAGATGTAGGAAGCAGAGGCCTGTGGTTCAGGTGGCAGATCCGTTGGGATTCAGAGGACTTGACCTAGAATGGCACTAGTTAGGTTGCTAGTTGCTGTGCCCAACGATTGTACTACCTGTTACCTAAACTAAATTTTTGTGGTGTTTTCCTTCACAGGGCGACTCAACGGGGTTCCAGAGAGAAAGGTACGGCAAAGCGTGTGTTTGCAAGAAGTACACCCCCAAAAGCCGTGGGATTTTGGAAGTGTGGGGCTGGTGTGGTAACGACCCTTCATGGGAACTTAGCCAACCAGGTGGAGAGAGATTTTTGGCGCTCAGGCTCAGAGAGTCTACTGAGATGAGAACAGGCCTGCCTGGCCGTCGGTGCCTGGCCAGTATAGCATGGATTGCTTTTTAAATATTTCATGCTACATATCATCCAACCAAAAACACCCAACACGCATCAGTAGCAGCAGCTCAATCCAGAAGAAACTACAAACCTCCGGCAAGTAGGCACTACTCTAAGAAGCTTGCTGGAATGGAATACCAGGAGGCTCGTTTCTCTCTACATTAAGTCACTCTAAGTCACGTTAGCAAATATCAGCAAAGACCAGTCAAGTGTTGCAAGGCAAATCCATGCCTCCTCTCACTGTCTGTGGGGTTTTTTTTTTTTTTTTTTTTTTTTTTTTTTTTTTGGTTTTTCGAGACAGGATTTCTCTGTGTAGCCCTGGCTGTACTGGAACTCACTTTGTAGACCAGGCTGGCCTCGAACTTATAAATCCGCCTGCCTCAGCCTCCTGAGTGCTGGGATTAAAGGCGTGCGCCACTACCACCCGGCAGAGGTTATCTTTATAGTCTTTCTAAACATCACAGACCCCTCAAGAGTCCATGCCAACAAAACATCACGTGCTCTTTCACAAGACAGCCTCCAGGAAAACGTCACCTGATACAACTGAGTCCCCAGAGAAAGCAGAAAATTCCACCTCAGGAGACTTAGGAAGGTGATAGAGGAATAAGGTTATACTATTGAATAATCAAAGAACATGTGCTGCTAATCCTTGAATAAAAACTGAAGGACATGATCAGAGTCTGTCTTCTGTTGCTCTTGTAAAGCATCTGAGACTAGTACTTTAGTAAGAAAGTGGGGAGGGCTATTTAGTTCACAGTTAGAGATACCGAGTTCATATGGCCACATTTGCTGGGCTTCTGAGGAGGACTTTGTGTTGCTCTATGCAGGGCAGGATACAGTAAGTACGGGCACTTGTGGGAGAGAAAGCAGTTAAGCTGCAAGGTGGCTAAACTATTCCTCCCAAAAATCATCAATCACACATCTGTGGAGGAGGCCTAAGCTCAGCCCCTAGAGTCTAAATGCCTCCTGTTGGTCTCTCCCACTTAGCAGCACTGCACCTGAGGCTCAAACCTTAGTATGAGTTTAGGTTGATGAAAGACCCACAACGTGAGGACTCCCCCATGTTCTGACTCAGGAGAGGCGACACCCCAAAATCACCCACAAGAAACAGTCTTGCTGCAAACTGCAAGAGGATTTTTATTCAAGAGCGCTCTCGGGCCCACGGTCATACACCACGCAGGGGTAGAGGACAGTGGCGCCCTGAGTAGCTGAGTAAGGGGGTATTTAAAGGAAGAAACCACAACTCAAGGAGGTGGGGAGGGCGTTGTTGGAAAATACCAAAAATACCAGTTAAGAGTCACAAGGAAGTGTAAAGTCACAAATGTCACAAGGAATACCTGGTAATTGTGAGGGTTATTTCTCAAGACAGTTTCTAAGAGCCCCTAACGAAAGCACATTTGCATTGCAGGTTCCAGCAATGGTCAGGGTGGGTCAGGGTGACTTTCTTTGAATGAACACTCTTTGAACCCAGGAAGCGGGTGGGTGGAGGAAGGAATGTCGCTATCTGTTTTATGACCAGTACCTGGAGCACTAAGCCACAAAGACCACACTCCCAAGCCTGGGCCTAAAAGCCTCGAATTTTGTTTTTACTTTGCTATACTTCTTCATTCCCCCCTTCTACTTGTTAGTAGTTCTAATCTTAGAACTAGACACTATCTTCTCCCTGACATACTTGATCCTTTAGGGCATGGTACTGTTGTCTCAAAACTAAAAGCCGCACTGCACTAATTCTTGATCTAATAAAGGTGACTTGCCTATTTAACACACATGGACCTATAATTAAAAGCAGAAGCAAAATCAAAAGGGGTCCCATAAAGGTAGAAAGTAGGGTGGTCAAGAGTACAAGATAAGGGTCTTTCCACCCGAGTCTCAAGGTTTTCTGTGTGGAGACGTCTAATGTAGCAGGTCTTCTTCTCTTGAGTAGGCCTTCTAGAGCTGCTTTTTCGCTCGCTGTGAGCACCTTGAGCCTAGAGAACAAAGGCTGGGAAAGCAGCATGTCAGCACTATGTACAGAGGCTATTTTTACCAGTGGAGGGGGCCCCCTGTAGAGTAATTTATAGGGGGGTCAGTCTAAACTGTCCAGGGGTGTTTCTATCCCTGAAGAGCACAAAGGGTAGGAAAGCTATCCAATCATTAGTGCCAGTCTCTGCTGTCAATTTGGTAAGGGTCTCTTAATGGTTCTATTTATTCTCTCTACCTGTCCTGAGCTTTGGGGCCTGCATGCACAATGTAACTTCTAACCGATCTCTAATATCTTGTCCAGTCCCTGATTTACCTGGGCAACAAAGGCAGGTCCATTACCTTGGGAAGATTTCTTTTAGAAATTCTACCTCGGGGCTGGTGAGATGGCTCAGTGGTTAAGAGCACCCGACTGCTCTTCCAAAGGTCCAGAGTTCAAATGCCAGCAACCACATGGTAGCTAACAACCATCCGTAACGAGATCTGGCGCCCTCTTCTGGAGTGTCTGAAGACAGATACATGTACTTACATATAATAAATAAATAAATCTTTAAAAAAAAAAAAAAAAGAAATTCTACCTCATCATAGCACAGGCCTTGCAGCTTTTGACTATTTCTTCTGCCAAGTCAGAGAGTCCTGTAACATAGTAGTCAAAGGACCTAACCACACCTTTGAATTTCTTGGCCCCCAGGCCAAGTCAAATACTGTCCATAACTTGATAGTGCTCAGGGGTGTATCTAAAGCTGGTCTCTCTGATGTCATAATAATCTTTAGGCTCCTCGACTGCCAGGATCATTGCTCCTTGAGCCACCTGTTTGGCGGTTAGATCTGCCATCTGATTTTCTTTAGCCACAGCATCTTAGGTCTTTCTCTGTAGATGTCAACAGCCCTCTTTGTCTGTATATTGCCCCGTACAGTGGCAAAAGCATACCTGCTGTCAGTGTAGACTTTTCTTTTACTATTTATGGACCTTGTCTCAAAGTCACAAGTTCAGCTTTCTGGGCCGACGTCCCTTCAGGGAGGCTGCTGGCCTAGATCACTTGCTTTCTGTCCACCACCGTACTGCTGTCCCTGCCTTCTGCTTACCTTTAACCATGAGGCTACTGCCATCAGTGTACCAGCTCTTCTGCCAGAATGTCAGCGCAGTGATGAGTAGGTGCAGTCTCACGCAGTGGGACAGCAGGTGGAATGAAGCGAAGGTCACTCGTTCAGTCAACAAAAAGTTCTGATGTGTCACAGAAGCGTTGGTCATCATCCATCAGGCAAGAAAACCACCCACTGGCAGGCAAGAAAACCACCCGCTGGCAACAGGGTGTAACCTCTTGGATAGGTAAGCCACTGGCCTTTTTCAAAGTCCCAAAGTCTGAGAAAGGACTCTTCTGGTGACCCCTGCTCTCTCTTTTACATAGAGACTTTCTGGTGATATGGGGTCCACAAAACATCTCCCCTTCCTTGGTTAGGGGGTACAACAGGGCAGCTAAGGTTGCCAACCCAGGTATCTAGAGTCTGTAGAAGCCAGCAGTACTCAAGAATTCTCTTACTTGCCTTGGCGTAGTTAGCCACTACTTCCCGTCTCGAAGGGTGTATCTCAAATAAGTAACTTCAGTCTGACACAGCTGAGTCTTTTTAGCTGAGGCTCGGTCTTCAGTTGCCCAGGTTTCCTGTCTAGATCCTGTCGTTTTCTTTCTCTCCTATCACTGTGGCCAAGATTCTAGTCAAATTTCTCTCTTGTCTAAGATCCCTCCTGTTTTCTCTTTCTTCTGCCTCCCGCCTCTCTCTCTCTCACACACACACTTTCTCTGCCTCTTTCACTAGATCGCATAACTGTCTCCCTCTCATAATACACCTTCTAATCTCTGAAGTTTCTTTCTGATATCGGGGGCCAACTGCCTTATGAAGGCCGGCCAGGCCACTGAGGCCTTCTGGGCTTCCGAGGTAAGAATAAAGAGAGTGAACCGCCTGTAGGCTTCCATAAGCCTTTCAAGGAACATTGAGGGAGGTTTGATCGACCCCTGCATTACCTCTTACCTTAGCCAAATTAGTGGGCCCGTCTTGAGGCACCTTGGAGACCAGAGCCTGGCGTTAGATTTTCAAGCTCTCCTTACCTTCAGCCATGTTGCAGTCGCAACTGGGGCGAGTCAAAAGGAATCCCATGTCGATCTCATTTTGTAGCTGTGTAGACCGCCCGTTGGCTCCCAGGCTATTTTTCTAGCCTCTAACAGAATTCTCTCTCGCTCTTCGGTTGTTAAGAGCATCTGCAACAGCTGTTGACAATCATCCCAAGTAGGCTGATGAGAGAACATAAGGGACTCCACCAATCCTGTGAGGCTTGGGGATCCTGAGAAAGGGGGTGGTTAGTTTTCCAGTTATAAATACCAGCAGAGGAAAATGACCAGTAATGAAGGGTTAAAGTTTGGGCGGGTCCACCAGAGTCCGCCCGGACTCTGTGCTCTGCAGTTCCATGTACCTGCAGCGGTCCTCCTCCTGCCACCCTGAGGGGTTCAGGGTTCTCCATCAGCGGGGGGTTGAGGCTGTGGATAAGGGGAAGGTTGTGGACTAGGCCACTCAGGAGGCTTCATACAACCACAATTTTGAGAAGCAAAACCCAATTTTAACAGTGAAAACAATCTATTTTTTCTTTAAAAATAAACTCCAAAAACATTACTTGCTAAAAATTTTGGCTGCCTGTTCCTGCACACAAACACAAGAAGGTATAGCCACCAATATTTCAAAAAGACACTACCCTAAATCTTATCTTTTATAAATCGGATTTCTAGGATAAGAATTACATAGAATATTACCCAATTCAGGCGTATCTTTAGAGACCTGTTCCCATGGGTTGTCTCATGCTGCATGTTGTAGTTCTAAATTACTCTAACCCAGAGTTACCCGTTTTAAGTCAACTTTTTGTTACCAATGTTACAAATTTTTAATCATAACCAATAACTTATGAGCCACTAATCTATAACCAAGACATATAAAACATATTTATACTTTTGAAACTATTTAGAAACAAAAATGAAATGGTCGTATACATTTGCTCATTTAAACCAAACAAAATTCTTAATTTTTCTAGCTGTAATTTCAAGAGAGGAGCACCTTGTCACCTGATGAATCTAATTTTTGTAGGAAAAACAGCCATCTGTTCCCTTACCATAGAACTTGAGAAGCTGCTAGTAATCAGCTCCTAGCAGGGCTTCTCTAGCCACACTAGATTCCTAACTACAGGTGCAGAGCTCCAAAGACCAATTAATACTGTTTATTTTATTTTATTTTACCAAATTATCCTCAGATAGTCGGAGAGTACTGCTTTTCTCAAAACCCATTCTCTCACATCTCAGGTGTAAACTATCTCTAGTCAGGGTATAAAGCACCTATGAGAATTACCTTTGCTTTTCTAGATTTTCACATAGCTCTAAACACATACACAAAAACACATAAAACTGAAACCAACAGATCCAGACACATTCGACCCTTTCTTGTCCTCCACAAGCAGGCAAAAGAATTAGACGATTTTGGAGGGGGAAGCTTCCGCTTCAACAGAACTCGGTCCCTCTGACCGATCCGGAGACGGCCATGTGTCCCTGGCTCTCCTTACCTCCCAGGGCGTCCCCCAGGGCCACAGCCTGTGGTCCTCCTAGCACGTCTGCCGACCACAGTCCTCCGGTCCTTACGGCCCAAAAGGACAGCTGCAAATACCGACTGCGCGTGCATTTCAGAAAACCCCATCACCCCATCATTTACAAACACTGTCGTCCACTTCTACCTAGACGACCAAAACCAGAGAAGCACACTTGTTCCTCACTCTGCCAGGTGTAAAACCAAGGCATGAGGTGGGACTCGAACCGACGATCTCGTAACCCTGAAACCAAGACACAAATTCAATAAACTCAGATGGATCCAAACTCAGACTTCACCGTGCTTCAGAAACATAGGACAAGACACAAACAACCCAACACAACAAGCACATGTTCCAATGTTCGTTTCAGAAAACAGACACTCAAAACAGAGACACCGGCTGGCACACACACAAGAGGGGATCCCCATACCTCCAGGTGGGTTCTCGGGTGTGAGGGGTGGTCGTGTTTCCCAGCCAACGCACCAAATGAAAGACCTACAACGTGAGGACTCCCCCACGTTCTGACTCAGGAGAGGTGACACCCCAAAATCACCCACAAGAAACAGTCTTGCTGCAAACTGCAAGAGGATTTTTATTCAAGAGCGCTCTCGGGCCCACGGTCATACACCACGCAGGGGTAGAGGACCGTGGCGCCCTGAGTAGCTGAGTAAGGGGGTATTTAAAGGAAGAAACCACAACTCAAGGAGGTGGGGAGGGCGTTGTTGGAAAATACCAAAAATACCAGTTAAGAGTCACAAGGAAGTACAAAGTCACAAGAGTCACAAGGAATACCTGGTAATTGTGAGGGTTATTTCTCAAGACAGTTTCTAAGAGCCCCTAACGAAAGCACATTTGCATTGCAGGTTCCAGCAATGGTCAGGGTAGGTCAGGGTGACTTTCTTTGAATGAACACTCTTTGAACCCAGGAAGCGGGTGGGTGGAGGAAGGAATGTCGCTATCTGTTTTATGACCAGCACCTGGAGCACTAAGCCACAAAGACCACACTCCCAAGCCTGGGCCTAAAAGCCTCGAATTTTGTTTTTACTTTGCTATACTTCTTCAGTTGACATGAATCATATTTAAACAAAGGCAACATGAGGCAGGATGTGGGAATCTGTCAGCAGGAACATCCCTGAGTCAGAAAAACAATGATCTGGAGAAGTATGGCTGCTGTGTTCCAGGAAGAGCAAAACTGAGCAAGAACAAGGAAGGAAAAGCAGAAGGAAATGAGATCAGAGAGACAAGAGCCTGTGGTATCGTCTTGGAGAACACTGCAAAGGCACTAGGTTTCCTTCTAAATACAAGGAAAAGCGCTTAATTATTTTGAACAAAGAAGTCACCAAAAGGAGATCCTTAGCCCACCGTTGATTTTTTGCTTTATTATAGGAGGTCAAACCCAGGGCATCATGTGTACTGGATAACAGCTATGCCATCAACCCTTAGCCTGCCCCTGTCTCTTGTTTAAAAATATACATTACATTTTAATTTATTGTGTGCATCTGCCATGGTGGATGGTGGAGGTCAGAGGACAACTTCCAGGACCTTGTTCTCTCCTTTGGCCACATGGGCAGTAGGCATCTTGTTTGTGAGATTAGCAACAGGTTCTCTTTCCTGATGAGCCTCCTAAACCCAGGATCTCACTGCGTTATCCAGGCTAGACTTGCACTCACTCTCTCTGTGTGACCTAGGCAGGCCTTGAACTGGTGATCCTCCTTCCTCAGCCTCCTAAGTCGTTTGTGCTTGAAGAACCAAACATCCCGGCCTGCTTGTAAGTTGCTTTCAAAGGAAGGCTGTGTGGCTGAAAAGTTGCTGCTGCCATCAATGTTTTGCCATACGATGGATGGGATGTCACTTGTCTTGAGGAGCCTGGTGCTTCCTGACTGACAGGGACTTCCTCCAGTACTCCCCCGGGGTTTGAAGATTTCTCCGTACATAGAAATAAAGGCCCGTGTCCACTGCAAACAGGAGGCACATCACTAGGGAGAAAGCAGCGTGGTACCAGACTAGAGAGATGGAGGATGTAGTTGCTGGATCTGGGAGGGGAGCAGGAAGAATTGGAAGAAGTGAGCCATTAAGACAGAAATTCAGAATAAACGGTGAGGTCCCTAGTGCAGAGCCTTTGTAAAGTGACGCACGCCAAGTACTTAAAATAAGGACAAGAGCAGATAATAAGTCAGGAAGCCTTCAATGGACTTCTTGTTTGGTTATGTGTGTTTTTTTTTCTTGAGACATGGTTTCTCTGTATAACAGAAATCCTGGGGCTGTCCTGGACTCACTTTATAGATGAGGCTGGCCTCAGACTCACAGAGATGTGCCAGCATCTGCTTCCAGAGTGCTGAGATTAAAGGCATGCACCACCAGGTCTGGCTTTCAGTGGGCTTGTCATTATTTATTTATTATATGTAAGTACACTGTAGCTGTCTTCAGACACTCCAGAAGAGGGCGCCAGATCTCGTTACGGATGGTTGTGAGCCACCATGTGGTTGCTGGGATTTGAACTCTGGACCTTCGGAAGAGCAGTCGGGTGCTCTTACCCAGTGAGCCATCTCACCAGCCCGGGTTTGTCATCTCTTAACCTTCTCCAATCTGTTGCTAAGTCTGCCTTTCCTAAAGGCCATGGCCATATCTGTCTGAAATTATAGCAGACTTTGCGGTCACTGAGTGTTAGGGCCTAGGTATAATATTACAAGGCCTAGGTTGAATGTTAAGGCCTAGATAAAATGTTAAGGCCTAGCTAACTGTTACCTGGCTAGCCTGCCATTATAAGGAAACTTTCTCATAGGTCTCTGCTGTTACTAGGAAACTTTCTATCGCCAAGATTGATCACATATCCTGCCATGTTCTGTGCCCCTGGAAACCAATCAGGAGAGAAGTCGGTAGAACTGCCTTGTATAGTTACCCACAATAAGCTTGGACCTGAACCAACCACCCAGCAGCACTTCCTACACCTGTGTATGAGCTTTGATGGCTTTTGCCTTTATAAGCTAACTCTGAGATGGACCCCAACATAAGAGACACCTGTACCAAAAAAACTATTTGGACTAAGACTTCCATTTTGAGAAGTAGTCAAGTAAAGTCTAAATTCCCAAGAGCTCCCTGGGAACTGGCATCCTACTTTGCAGAAAGAGACATATCCACAGGTAACGGACATCCTAGTTAGCAAGTTAAGACATGAATATTGGACAAGGCAAGTCCCTTGTCACAGTTGAGTACCCCAACCAAGGGAAACAGGATAAATGTATAACAAAGACATGTTCCTAGGAAATCCCTATCCCTCAATCCTGCTGGGGGAATAACAACACAGATGTTTGTGGATTTGGGGCTTTAAAACCCCTATGGGATCTTAGCTCTGGGTCATGGTTCAGTTTCTGAATCTGGCCCATAGCTGTGGCCGATCAGTCCCGGGGCTAATATGCTCAATAAACTATCTCTGTCTGACTGACATCGGTGTTCGTGTGGTTTGTGAGGTGATTGCTGGACCCCAACACTGAGATTCAGCAAACGCCACGTGAAGCAACATCCTGTTTGAAAACAGGGATTTTGGGTCAGGGTTTTGAGGGAAGCCGTCTTTTCCTCTCCAGTCTGACCTCTCATTAACATGCTCCTGCCTCAACCTTGCAAGTGCTGGAGTTACAGGAATGCATTCACAGGAATCTTTAAAATGTATTTCACTGCACTGTGAGTGCAAAAGGAAAGGAGCAGAATGCACCTACCATTCTACCTCAGTTGGATCTCAGAGCCCTTCACTCTGAGAAGCCTGTAGTGACGGTTCATGGCTGGAAAACATCCTTTAGGGCAACCTTGCACTAGCAACCCATAAACTACCTCAATAGCTCTTCACCAACCACCTCCTCTGGTCCTGTGACTGGGACGTGTTCACCAATCAATACTAGACTGTCAAAAGAAGTTGCAATCCTAAAAGACATCATTAGGATTTCACAATACAAAATATCTCAAGAACAGAGTCGTGTTTCCTTGTGATTAGAGAAAGATTCCCAGGCCAACGTGGCTGCCCCAAGCTAGAGTTTAAGAGGTCAGGTAAGAGCCGGGCATAGTGGCCCATGCCTTTAATCCCAGCACTCGGAGGCAGACGCAGGCAGATTTCTGAGTTCAAGGCCAGCCTGGTCTATAGAGTGAGTTCCAGGACAGCCAGAGCTACACAGAGAAACCCTGTCTCAAAAAAAACCAACCAAACAAACAAAAAAAAAAACCCAAAAAAACCAAAAAACAAAAACAAAAACGGAAAAAAAAAAAAAGAGGTCAGGCGATAGTCACAAGTCTCAGACAGCAGACAGTAGAGTGTTTTGAAATAAAGTAATATGTTTTAAAGCCAGGCATAGCAGCTCACCTTGGACAGTGATGGTGACAGGCTTGGACTGGTGTGGTGTCTTTCCTAGACTTCCTTTGCAGTAGTAGTCCCCACTGTGACTGTGGTTGGCTTTTGGGATAGAGAAATTACTACTGTAGGGATGATACCTCACGGATTTTTCATTATGGAAGAACGAGATCCTGTTCAGTGGTTTGTTCCTCCAACTATGGCACCTTAGCGTGATGGTTTCCCCTTTCAGAAACACCAGCTGAGGGGTCTGGAGCAGCAGCCAGTCTGAAAGACATAAAGAAAATTTACCAAGAGTAAGATACAAAGGGGTAGCTGAGCCATAGTGTCACACACCTTTAATCCCAGCACTCTGGAGACAGTGGCAGGTGGAGGTCTGTGAGTTCCAGGCCAGCCTGGTCTACAGAGGAGTTCCAGCAGGGACTACACAGAGAAACCCTGTTTCAAAAAACCAACCAACACACAAACAAAAAGATACCCAAGTGCTGTAGCTATCTCTCAGCAGAATGAATACATAAGAGCCCAGGTTCAATCCCTAGGGACAGGGAATGTTGTAAAATCACAATACCTCAGAGATGGAGGCAGAACAATCAGAAATTCAAGGTCATCCGCTGTATAGCAAGCCTGGACCATATGAACCCTATCTCAACAGCCAGGGCTGGAGAGATGGCTCAGTGGTTAAGAGCACTGACTGCTCTTCCAGAGGTCCTGAGTTCAATTCCCACCAACCACATGGTGGCTCACAACCATCTGTAATGAAATTGGATGCCCTCTTCTGGTGTGTCTGAAGACAACTATAGTGTACTCATATACATTTAATAAGTAAATCTTAAAAACAAAAACCACAAATATATACATATATGCCAGGGCCTCTACAACTGCCTATCATACAGGGCCACAAGACTCACACAGGAGAAACATGCCATTAAATCTATGAGGTATTAAAAGCAATTTTGAAAAAGTTTTATGCATTTAAAACACTAAATGGCCGGGCAGGGGTGGTACATGTCTTTAATCCCAGCACTTGGGAGGCAGAGGCAGGTGGATTTCTGAGTTCAAGGACAGCCTGGTCTACAGAGTGAGTTCCAGGACAGCCAGGGCTACACAGAGAAACCCTGTCTCAAACAAACAAACAAACAAACAAACCAATAACACTAAATGTGGAACATACATTAATTTCAGTAACTATTGGAGTTATAGAATAGAGCTTTCGGTTTATTATTAGCATAAGTGCTGCTTATGGTTTAGGGTTACTAATTTAATAATATGATTTTTGAACAAATCGTAGAAAGTGAGGCAAGGAGTCATGAACTGCGTTTGAGTGAGAGGAGCCTGAATCAGGCCAGGCTCTGTCCTGCTCTACTCAGGCTGCTTTGACAAAGTGCCATGAACTAAGCACCCAGGAGCCAGATGTGGTAGAACGTGTCTGTAATCCCAGAATGTGGAAGGTGGAGCAGAAGGATCAAGAGTTCAAGGTCACCCTCAAACCTGGACTTTGTGGTACTCAATCTTAATAAGCAAATGCTCAAAACGGAACCTCAGTGGCTTATAAACAATGCACACTTACTTCTCAAATTACTCTAAAGTGAGAGATCAGAAATGTGTACATCGAGTGAGAGCTTACCTCCTAGTTTATAGAAGTGAGCTTTATTGTCATTCCTACAGAACTTTTGTAGGTCTCCCTCATACGGACTCCAACTCATGGCCTGGTTACCTTCTCCCAGGACCACCCCCTAATACGGTCTCTTGGTGTTAAGATTACAGTATCTCAGTCTTGGAACACAAGCACTTGAGAGCATGACACACCCTAGTGGAAACTTCCACCACCAGCAAACAAACAAAAAGGAAATGTATGACTTATTGAGGGGACTGTAGAACTCATCATGTAACTAAAGCCAGCAGCAAGCCCCGTGCCTCGGTTGATATTACATACAGGTGTGAGCTATATGGTTGGTTGGTTTGGCTTCGTTTGAGATGTGTCAGGTCTCTTTATAGTAGCTCTGGTTGTCCCACTCACTCTGCAGACCAGGCTGGCCTCTAATTCACAGAGATACGTCTGCTACAGCCTCCCAAGTGCTGAGATTAAAGGTTTATGTCATCACATCTGACTTTTCAGTAAGATGGTTTTTTTCGAGACAGGGTTTCTCTGTGTAGCCCTGGCTATCCTGGAACTCACTCTGTAGACCAGGCTGACCTCGAACTCAGAGATCCGACTGCTTCTGCCTCCCACGTGCTGGGATTAAAGGCGTGAGCCACCACTGCCTGGCTATCGGTCAGATTTGTATCAGTAAATTCTCAACTCACAAAGAACTTAAAACTCAACTGATATAAACACAAGCTACACACCGGATAGGGCAAATGCACCCTCCTTATTATTTAATCATCTACCTAAGAAATCCCCAATCCTTATGACTCCCAGGCCAGGACTTCGAGGTTCTTGTTCCTCCTCTCCTATAGCTTCCATCTTGTCTCCTCACTTCTGTCCCCTCTCTGTCTCTCTGTCCTTGTCTCTAAAACTCTCAGCTTACCTTCTTTTTCCACTGCCCAGTCACAGGCTTTAGCCTTATCTTGTGCCTGCCCCCACCTGTATATAGACAACAAGACACAGGCAGAACACTGTAAAACTTAAAACCACTTTCCTTTTTTTTTAAATTTATTTATTATTATAAATAAGTACACTGTAGCTGTCTTCAGACACACCAGAAGAGGGCATCAGATCTCATTACAGATGGTTGTGAGCCACCATGTGGTTGCTGGGATTTGAACTCAGGAGTCAAATTTGAAGAGCAGTCAGTGCTCTTAACCGCTAAGCCATCTCACCAGCCCTTTTTTTTTTAATTTATTTATTATTATAAATAAGTAAAACCACTTTTCTATTTTCATTAAGAACCTCATGGGGGGGGGGGGCTGGTGAGATGGCTCAGTGGGTAAGAGCACTGACTGCTCTCTGGAAGGTCCTGAGTTCAAATTCCAGCAACCACATGGTGGCTCACAACCACCTGTAATGAGATCTGACGACCTCTTCTGGGACGTCTGTAGTCAGCTACAGTGTGCTTATGTATAATAATAAATAAATCTTAATAAAAAAAAAAAGAACCTCATGGGGGCAGAAGAGATGTAGAGTACCGTTTGCTCTTCCAGAGGTCCTGAGTTCAGTTCCCAGCAATAACATGGTGGCTCACAACCATCTATAATAAGATCGGTCGCCCTCTTCTGACCTTCAGGCTTAAATGTAGATAGAATATTATATACATAATAAATCTAAAAAAACAAAACAAAAACAAACAAACAAAACAAAAAAATCCTACAAGCATTCCCAACCTTCGTTGATGGTAGGGGTCACATGTATAGTGCACATCATGTACACACACACACACACACACACACACACACACAGAGTTCACATGTAGGTCAGTTAGTTCTCTCCTTCCACCTCTGGGTTCCAGAGATTGAGCTCAGGTTTACATGGTTGCGTGGCAAGCACTTTTATCTAGAGAGCCATCTTGCCAGCTCTACATTTTTCGGTTTGGTTACTTGTTTTTGTGTTTCCTTTGCTCTTTGGGAGTGTCTATTTTTGCCTTGCTGCTTTTGGGGACAATGTCTCACTGGGTAGCCCTGGCTGGCCTGGAATCACAGAGATTCACTTGCCTCTGCCTCACGAGTGCTGGGCTTATAGGCATTTGTCACTACGTCCCACCACATCTGTCTATTTTTTAAGGAAGAAGAATTTATCAGCTACACTGCAGATGGGCATCTGACTGAGCAGTAACTAGAGGGCTACCTAAGGCCTCTAAGGGTTTTTAATTTACAATTTAATATTTTCAGAGGACAAGCAAGAACCATTGACTGCTTCAGGGCAGGTGGGGTGTGAAGAAGATAATGGGTAGCTACGGTATCATTGGTCAGATGTTTAAAGTCAATCCAGTATTTATTTCTCAGAGCTCTGTGTACAGAAACTGACTGTACTTCCAGGATCTCTCTGGCACTGGGATCTTTTTTTAAAAAACTTATTTTATCTTAATTTATTTCGAGACACTCTCACTATGTAGCCCTGGTTGATCTAGAACTTACAGAGACACACCTGCCTATGCCTCCAGAGTGGTGGGACTAGATGCATGTGCAACTATACCCATCCTTAAAGTACTGTTGTTGTTGTTGTTGTTGTTGTTGTACTCACTATTTTGGTATTAAACAGGAGAATCTAAAACACTAGACATGTGTCGTCCTCAGGGCATCAAGATACATCTGAAGTAAACTATAAACTCATAGTGGGATAGTGTTCAAGGACATTTTCATTACAGACGCTATTAAACTGAACACTGTCATCTATTCACACAAACCTAAGTCAGATCGTGTGACTCATTCCATTAAAACCACCTCGTGACGACACAGTGGAATGCTGCCTAGCCATGAGAATGAATCCCATTTGCAAAAATGTGGATTGAATTGAAAATCATTATGTTAAGTGAGCTAAGCCAGCTGTAGAAAGACAAGTATGCAATATCACACATATTATAGTATTGGAAATATTCAATTGTACAGAAGTTGAGAATAGAATGGAAGTTAGGAGAGGCTGGGAAGAGAAGAGGGGAGGGTGGAATAGGGAAAGACTGATTTATAGTCAGGAGCAAGACATTTTGAAATGCTGTTGTATAGTAGAGTGTCTATAAACAAAAATAACATACTGAATATACAAAAAAAAAAAAAAAACCAAACCCAGAAATAAGAATTTTCAGTGTTGGACTGGAGAAATGGTTAAAAGAGCTGACTGCTCTTCCAAAGGCCCTGAGTTCAATTCCCAGCAACCACATGGTGGCTCACAACCATCTGTACTGGGATCCGATGCCCTTTTCTGGTTTATGTTTGAAGACAGCTATAGTGTACTCATATAAATAAAATAAATCTTAAAAAAAAAAGATTTGTGCCGGGTATGGTGGTGCATGCCTTGAATCCCAGCACTTGGAAGGCAGAGGCAGGCAGATTTTTGAGTTCAAGGCCAACCTGGTCTACAGAGTGAGTTCCAGGACAGCTAGGGCTACACAGAGAAACACTGTCTCGAAAAAAAAAAAAGTTTTTCAGTGTTTATACTATGAACAATAAATATTTGAGGTGATAAGTGTGCCTAACCTAAACCAATTTAAGAACTAAACAATATACACACATAATAAAAGGTTGCATGTTGACCTCCAGAAATATACTTTATGTATTAAATGAAAAAAATCAATTTCAAGTTTTGAAAACGTGAAGTTCTGTAAGCTTTCATTTCATTTCGGGATAAAAGTCGTCACACAGCCTATCTGTTTTCTGCACATTTGACTGGATTCCCATCGCTGGCCTCACATGCTAGATTTCAGTTCCACCTTTGGAGATCTTGGCTCCTTGCTCCTCGAGCTTGTGGAGGCTGCCCCTGTCCTACAGAGCCTACCTGTCTAGCGTCTGTGCCACCCCACCGCCCCTGCCCTGGCAGAGCTGATGTTTACAAAGCAGGGCCTTCCTTCTGCTTCTCTCGCAGAAGCCTTTCTGTAGCCTTGAACCTCTTGCTCAATTGGGACTGAGGCCAATACAGCCATCCTCTCCCACGCAAGACTATACAGAGTAAGAGAAAAGGGAACTGAGAGGACCAATGTCTTTCAGAAAAGCTCTCCGTGATGCTTCCCAGAAACCAGACCATCCTTTTTCTTGTAAACTTCTTTCCTGTAAGCAGATTCCCCAGTCCTCGTATCCCATCTCCTCCTGGGGCCAGCCTTTACTAACCAGAAATCACTCCCAGATCTACAGGGTCGCTGAGACGGGTCTGCTCCATTTGGCACCGATATTCTCCACTGTCATTGGCTGTGGCTTTAAACGTGTAGCTGGCTTGGACCTGGCTCGGGATGGACCTCCCGTTGTGGAACCACTGGGTAGAAGAGTTCCCAGGGTTGTGGGTCCCTTCGCACATCAGTGTCACCATGTCTTCCTTGAGCACCTGGATCCATGGGGGGTCCAGTTTCACCACAGCCTTCGGAAGAGCTGCTGAGAGTGAGAGAAGATATGAACGACTCAACTTTGAGGGACTGTGCATTCCAAAGAGGAGCAAGGGGCCAGAGTTCGCCATCACAGACCAGTTAAAGGTCTGAGGGTAATGATTCACAGCGGTAATCTAGCAATGGAAAGAGTGGAGCATTTAAAATCTGACTGTGCTGGGCAGTGGTGGCGCACACGCCTTTAATCCCAGCACTTGGGAGGCAGAGGCAAGCAGATGTCTGAGTTTGAGGCCAGCCTGATCTAGAGAGCGAGTCCCAGGACAGCCAAGACTACACAGAGAAACCCTGTCTCAATAAAATAAAATAAAATAAAATAAAATAAAATAAAATAAAATAAAAATCTGACTGTGATTGTGATATAACTAATTCAAGACCACTGTGGGCAACTTAGCAATTCTATCCAAAATAAATCTTAAAAGACTTGTAACTCAGTGGTAGAAGCTTGTGTGGCACACTCCAGGTCCTAGGTCCAATCTCTTAAAACATTAAAAAAAAAAAAAAAAAAAAAAAAAAGCATGCTTGCCCTAGTCTCTTTCCTTTCTGTCTTTGGAGAACCCAGTTGGAGTCTTAGCAAGGATTATACTCCAGGGCCCATTGTGAGAAAACTGCTCCGTCCAAAACCCAGGCCTGACCCTTGGTAAAACAGACATTTCCCTACAAGGTGAGCAGAGCGTTCTGCTGTAAGGAAGTAACGCTCTGTAAACAAGGGAAGCACAGACTTACCACTCTGCCTGTCTGCAAAAGCTGTAAATAAGAAGAGAGGGGGTGGGGTCAGTGTAGAACAGCAGAAGATGAAAGCAAATTCAGTTGTGTGCAAGGAGTAGGCATAGGCTTGGCTCCCCTTCCCCCATGAGCCACCTCTAGAGTCTAGCTCTAGCTTATCTTATCTGCTCTTAGTTTATCTAGCTTGAATATTCTTCTCACCTAATGCCAAGTGCTTGGCACAGCTGCAAAGATATTTGACGCAAGACAGCCTTTTGAGGGACTGTAAAAGTACCTCTGAATTCTGACCTTAAGTAACGTTAGAGTAATTAAGAAGTTAGAATCCTCTGTTGTTGTTATTGTTGAGACAGGGTATCACTGGACTAACCACTTGCCTGTGTCTCCTAAGGGCTGAGACTAAAACACGTATCACCACACCCAGCTCTAGAAATCTCTTTTTTCACAGGGTCTCACAAAGCCAGGTTGGCCTGGAATTGGAACGCACCATAGTTGAAGCTAACCTTGAACTCCTGATTCTCCTATCAAGACCACACTCAAGTGCTAGGATTACAATCAGGTACCACCAGACATGGGGCTCCGGCCCTTTTAATCTCTCCCCGGTTTCTAAACCAGTCCCACTCTTTACTACCCTGGTCTCTGGAGTCTAGACAGTAAGAGAGGCTGAACTTATTGGATTTCAGAATAAGACTTACTCACCAAACAGCAGCAGAATTGACAGTGGTGGAAGTAGCCATTGGCTTCCAGAGTGTGCATTCTGAAACATCTGGGTGTCCAAAGTCATTCAAGAACTGGGCCAGAGTCTGAGGAGGTTCAGGAGATGAAGTACAAAAAGAGGAAGGAAATGGACTCTCTTGCTTAACCGCACGGGTCAGGAGACTTTGTTTCTCTTAACTTAACAATAACAAGTTAAACAAGATGTGGACTCAGCCTGACAGATATCCCTTCTACACGCAGCACCTTCTTGTACCCTTGGGGAAAACCCCAAGCTACTGTTTGCTGTGAAGAAACTGGGGGAAACACTAGAAAGCAGAGGAGAGAGCCTCTGTTTACTGCCCTGAGCCTTGATTCGATGCTGTTTTCCTAAGCTCCTGGACTGCCTCACAGGCCAATGCAGAAAGTCTCAAGGCAGCTTCAGCAAAGAAACTTTGACCTAGGTGAGATAAACAGATCTTCTAAACAGGTAATTGAAAGTAACATTGGATTATTATTATTATTATTATCTGAAGAAATAAGTCCAAGAAGGTCTCTATCCTATATGCAAGTGTCTGACCTTGGCATCCACACACATAACAAACTTGTTGGGGGGTGACTTTGGTTTATTTTGATTTATGAGACATTGTCTCTCTCTGTAGCCCAGACTGTCCTGAAAACCATATATCAACCAGGCTGCCCTTGAGCTCAAAGAGATCAGCTTGCCTCTGCACCTGAGTACTGGGGTTAAAGGCACATGCCACCAGGCCCGGAGCAAAAGCAAAGGTTTTTGTTTTCTGTTTTTTTGTTTTTGTTTGTTTTCAAGACAGGGTTTCTCTGTGTAGCCCTGGCGGTCCTGGAACTCACTCTGTAGATTAGGCTGGCCTCAAACTCAGAAATCTGCCTGCCTCTGCCTCTGCCTCCCAAATGCTGGGATTAAAGGCATGCACCACCACTGCCTGGCAAAAACAAAGTTTTTAAGTAGAAGAAATAAGCTTGCTAATAAAGAAATTGTAATAACATAAACACTATCCAAAAGAGGAAAATGGGAGCTGTCAAGATAAAGATAAAGGCACTTACTGACATGTTCGGTGACCAGCCTTCCACCTCTAGAACTTACATAGTTGTTGGTGAGACAAACACACACACACACACAACCAGTTAATTTTGATATGCTTTGACTAGCTCAATGGTTGGGCATGGCTAGCACACATTCCCCTCCCCTCCGGTATTCCTGGCTAAACAGCTTCTAAATCTATACTTTATCTTTGCTGCCCTGTTACTTTCTGGGCAGCCACCAGACCCAATAGGGTTTGCGGGGCGATTTTTCTCCTTCAGCTCTTTTTTTAATTAATTAATTATATAATTAATTATAGCTGTCTGTAGACACTCCAGAAGAGAGCATCAGATTTCCTTATGGATGGTTGTGAGTCATGTGGTTGCTGGGATAACCTTTGGAAGAGCGCTCTTAACCATCTCACCAGCGTGTGTGTGTGTGTGTTTAAAGATTTATTTATTTTTATGTATATGATCCCTCTCCCTCTGAGTCATGAGGATTCTCCTCTTCCTCTCCTCTCTCTGTCCCTTGTCTACACAATCTAAAAGCCCCGCCTCCTTCCAGGAAATCAGAGCTGGAAGTGAGACTTTTTTTTTTTTTTTTTAAGACAGGGTCACTCTGTAGACCAGGCTGGCCTTGAACTCAGAAATTCACCTGCCTCTGCCTCCCAAGTGCTGGGATTAAAGGCGTGCGCCACCATGCCCGGCTGTCAGTTTTTAATTTCCAAGCACACACATATTGTTTTACCTTGAACATATTTCAATACAGACTCAATTTTAAGTACTTCAAGGCTAGTGGCTACTACATATACAATATATCAAATGTGTAGTGTAGCTGCCCTCAGCCTCACGAACTAGGTTCCTGAGGGGGAGGCTGGAGCTATATGGGAGGAAACAGAAATAACGAGACCAAGACAGATACCTATCAAGGCCCAATGTTTACTTAAGAGTCTGAGCTTATAAAGGGGAAAGGTGAGATAAACAGATCTTCCTGCCATCCCCTGCCACACCAGGCTTTGAAGCTTTGTTGCCAGCCTGTCAACACTTGGTCTGCCAGAGTTGTTAGCACTGGGTCGCCAGGTTGTCAGCTTATCTCAGGAATGTCTCAGGAAGACAGATTCAGCCTCTCTGTGTGTAGCCCTGTCTAGGAGAAGAGTGCAGTGGCAGAACAATAGACCTATCTAGGTCGGAAGACTCCACCCTAGGTGGTATGGTTCACAGTGGCAGAACAGGTCTGAGCCAGCCTACTCAAGGCTGGGGGAGGCTACAGTGTAGGAAAATAATTATTTAGAAAACTTCTAGTTTTGAAAAGAAATAAGCAAGCTCATTCCTGTGCACTGGGCTAAAACCTCCAAGCCCCCAGCACTTCTACAGCGACTGACTTAAGGCATATAATAGACGACTTGTGTGGGGTAACGGGTGATTTCTGGACCCCCTTAGCTTTGTCAGTTGGGGTTAACAAACTCAGGACTGATAGGTTTTGCCTAATCTCTCTTACAGACACCAAGAGGGACCCTTGATGACTACAGTGTTCTTATAGCAGTCTTACTGCTTCTCTGGCATTTTCTTATCTCTGTAGAGTGCCCTATCATTCTTCATTTTATGTCAGTCAACACATGAAGCATCAGCCCCTTAGATCTCACGCTTATTCTTCCAACATTCAAATCTCCGCAGGCTCCACATACTGTAACTCTGGGACTGAAGAAGCAGGAAAGCCCAAGCTAGAATGTTCAACTTACCCTCAATTAACTCCGAAGAGAAAATAAGAAACTGGTTGTTTTCATAATACTTATTTTAAAATGATTCTTATATGGGTGTCTGTGTGTGAGAATGTGTCTACAGGTACCGGAAGGTCCAGAAGAGTGTTGGATCCCTTGGAACTGGAGTGTTGGGGTTCAGGAATTCACTCAAACCATACATACACCATCTTAGTTAAGCAAGAAGAGTTTATTGAACGCATATCATGATACTGGACCTCCAGGTCCACCAGAAGGAAAAACGTAATTGTGGCACTAGTCTGCTCTCAGAGTAGACTTTTTATAGGAGAAAAACGGGTTCAAAAGTTTAAAGTATAAGGAAGAGAGCAGTTGGCTTACTAGACAAAGTATTGAGTAAGATGGATGGGTAGTGAACAGGGGAATTTCAGAACATTGAGATGACAGAGTGACTATTGTAACTTTTTAGCTTATTAGTAGCATTCTTCAGCATCAGCCACAAAAACCACAGTGAGTTTTTGTAGGTGCAAAAAGGTGCAAAAAGGACCAGGCGGTCAGCTCTGACTCAAGCTGTTTTAGACATAACAGTTCGTATTGACCTTTGATTTGAGGGGTCCTACATAGAGCTTTGTGTCATTTCTTAAAATAAGCAAACCTCATACAGAACATTAAGAACAAAAACAGGGTATGTGGTCAGCACGTCCTTGAGCCAAGTCCTTCTTAGCGTCAGTGACCAGTAGGCGTGTGACGGCAACGTGGCAGGCATGCTACAGCTATTGAGCTGGTAAACATGGAACAAACATGGCTACAGCTATTCTGGTGGGGTGGGGGCTCAGATCATAACAGGAGTTACAGACAGTTGTGAACCTCTTCACAAGGTGCTGGGAATTGAACTCTGAAAGAGCAATAAGTGCTCTTAATCCCTGTGTTGTCTCTCCATCCCCAAAGCATTCATCAGTTTAAAACATTAAGTGTTTTGTTTTTAAGTGGTACCAAAAAAAACCAAAACAACAACAACAACAAAAAAAAAAACCCCAAATCAAACCAAAACAAAAACAAAACAAAAAAACCCAACCTGTAATACTGGTAATTAAAACAAAAACAAAAATCAAAAACTGTAGAATCAACCAGTCTCCCATTTCATTTTTGTTACCATATCAAGTTAGTCAGGAACATTGTCATACCTGGTGATTCTATTTAACCTGGAATCTAACACTTTTAATCTCCTCTACATGCCATTCTTGCAGAGACAAATATCTTCTGCAAGCTGGGTTACTGCAATAGCCCTCTTCTTCTCTCTTCTATCCTTGCTATACTCCAGTCTGTTCTCAACACAGCGTGCACAATCACTCTCTTAAACCCCAGCCATGCCACATCCTTCCTACACTGCAGAAGCCCTTGCAGTTTTCTCCTTCCCTGCGGAGTAAAAGCTAACAATGAATGTGTGTGATCTGCCCTCGACCTTCTACTCACCACTTCCCTTACTGTGCCTCTCCTCACTCCTCACCAGCCAGGAAAAAACGCTCAAGGAATCCAGGCACAGGGGGTTTTTGCATTCGTGACCAATACTTAGTTTGCAATACTCAAAGCCCATAACTGACTATCCACGGAATCAAAGTCGAACCACTCCTGGGAGGCAAGGTCACCCTACCACACAATGCCTTCTAAGTAAGGAAGAACTTTCCCCATCAATAAACCTCCGCAGGCCCAGGACCACACGGTGGGTCCCACAAACCTTCTGTAATGCCTTCAAAAAGGCCAGCAGCCAGTGTGAACACCCAGAGCCGATTCTCCACCTGGAAGGGATAGGGGGACAGCAACGCTGTGGTCACCTAAAGGTGAAGGTCTTGGTCGAGGAGTTGCACGAGATGCTAGAAGCTTTTGGGTGACAGGTTAGTACAGAGCAAGTGACGGAGAGAAATGACACAGAGGAGGGCATTCCAGCCTGGATTCAGAGTATGCATGGGTCATTTTTCTACATGGACCACAAAATGTGCTTTTGGCCTAGATATCTGCCCAGCAATAAGACCGGTCCACGGAAACACATTCTGACCCTGTAACCAGCCTTCTCTCCAAATCACCACCACCACCAAGACAACCACCAGCACCAAATGACATTCTACGACATCTCCTATAAATTTTCAAAAAAAAAAAAAATACACACACAAAAGTATGTCTATAATATCACATATATGTATATCAGTTCATATGTGCATGTATATCCACTTTAATGTGTGTGTGTGTGTGTGTGTGTGCAATAAAAGAATTCGTGACCGATGCTTGAAGTGGACCCTCATTTATACTTTTCGGGAAAACTGACTGGGCCCATGGGATGCGCGCGATGCATGCTCTGCATGCGATGCAGTTGCTCCATGAGGCAGGTGGGGCGGGCTAGCTAGAGGGTTTGTTCCAGACCTAAGAGCAGGCGATGAGGAGGAGATGGAGTCCTGTTGAGGCTCCATGAGTGACATGCATGAGTGGACGAGTGTTTGTAATCCGGGCGGCGTGTGAAGAAGGTCCGCTTGTGATGGGGGCGGGTGTGTAGTCTTGGTTCCAGGGTAAGCAACGAGTCTGTAGTGGAGAGGTGCAAATTTAGTGTGTGGTGGCAGAGAGGCTGGGCCGGAGTGGTAGTGTGGGAAAGGAATGGGCAGCGTGCAGACAGGGAGAGCTTGAAGCGGGAAGACGTCTATGGGGTATCCGGTCGTGGGAGCGCGCGCGCGTGCGTACGTGCGTGCGTGCGTGCGTGCGTGTGTGTGTGTGTGTGTGCGTGTGCGCGTGCCACGGCGCCAGGCGCTAATGGTCGAGTTGTGTTTGTTGTTGGTGTGCGTTGGTGTTGGGCAAAAGTGAGCGAGGGAGAGGAGCGAGGTTTGGGGAAGTGAGGGTGCAGAGAGGAAGAAGAGAGGCTTCCCTGACCGGGAATCGAACCCGGGCCGCGGCGGTGAGAGCGCCGAATCCTAACCACTAGACCACCAGGGAGCGTCGGCCCGACGGCCCCGACTACCCACTCCTGGAGACACTCAGACACACAGCCCCTCCGCCACCGTGGCAGACACACTGCTCGCCCGCCTGGCGGACTCGGGCGGGCTACTGCAGGCCCGCCCAATGCTTAGTCCCTCCTTAGGAGGCTGGAGTTCGGCCTTGGGCGTTGGGCGTTCCGCAATCCGCGCCTCTACCTGCCCTGCCTCTTGCCCCCACCCACACCTATACCCACACCCCGACACCCACGCCCACCCCCCCACCCTCGCACCCCCCGTCTCTGCGGCCAAGCAGGGTGCGACCTCACGGACTAGGCACCTCTGCCCCTGCCTCTTCTCTTCTCTTCCCGCCCGTCCCAACCTAAAAAGGTCTGGCGCTTGGGCTTCGGTCGCTAGCGCGGCCTGGCGACAAGCACAAGCTCAGAGGCGCCTGGCAGGGTCCCCCAGGGCTCGGGACCTTGGCAAAACGTGGGCACCCTGCGTTGGCCGGGAATCGAACCCGGGTCAACTGCTTGGAAGGCAGCTATGCTCACCACTATACCACCAACGGCGCACCGCTGGAACGGCGAACACACGACGTCGCCGACTGACAGACTGACTCCGGACAGCGCCCAGCGCCTTCTACCACGACGCCTACCGCTGACTTCCCTCCCTGCGCACGCCCGCGTGGCCCGAACCCCGACCACACCCACGGCTCCGCCGCTCCGCGCTTTTCCTCGCCGTCTCACGCGCGCTTCCCGCTTCGCGCTTCGCGCTTAGCGCACTCGCACGCACTCGCCTTTCCTCTGGGGCGCTCTCGCCTCCTGCCTGCTGCCAGCCAGCGCCCCCGGGGCCACCACCCAGACAGGCCTGGCACACCGCTCAAGCCCAGAGAGGCGCACGCGGCCCGTTCGGGCACACGCGGAGCCCACCGCGGTTGGGGTTGGGATGGGAGGGCTCGCCAGGGCCGGACGGGGAGCGTGTTGGCAGGCCCCAGGCGCTGGGCGAGCGGCCAGAAAAAGGGTTTGAGAGCTCCGGGGCGGCTTTGCTGGAGGACACCGTGCTGGGCTGGATCGTCTGGGTCTGCGTGTGGGGCTGGGGTTGGGGTGGGAGGGTCAGTACCCCGCGGGCCGCCTGTCTTTCCAAAAAGGACGCTACGTCTCCCCGTCGGGGAATCGAACCCCGGTCTCCCGCGTGACAGGCGGGGATACTCACCACTATACTAACGAGGACAACGCCGACTACCACGCACCGTCGCCCGACCGTCTACGACGACACACACGACCCACAACCTCCGTCTCATCCAACGCCCACCTCTTCTTCTACACTCCACCGCAACCCATAAGCCCCCGGGACCCGGCGACAACAGCAGGACCACGACCCGCAGCCCTGGGGGACCGTGCGGCTGGACCCCTGCCGCCCCGCCGGGCTGGAGACCCGGCCTCTGAGCGCTGACGCCTGGCTGCCGGCATCACTCGCCGACGGCATCACCAGAGGCTGGCGCCACACACCTGGTCCTGCGGGCCTGCCTGCCTGCTGGGCTGCGGGCATCCGGACCGGACCGGGACCCGGAGGGACTCTGGCGCCTGGCAGAGTCTCCACGTCGACGCGCTGGCAACGGGCGAGGCGGAGCAGGCTTGAGTTGGGCGGGCTAGGCCCGCAGCCTGAGCACCCAGACGCGGCCGGCCCCACGCCAGCCCGGGCGCCCCTGCGCGTCGAGTCCGCATGCGGGCGCGCGCGTGGGCGCCGGACGCCTGCCAGGCGAGTGACCTGGAGCCCAAACCGCCGTCAGGATGGCCGAGCGGTCTAAGGCGCTGCGTTCAGGTCGCAGTCTCCCCTGGAGGCGTGGGTTCGAATCCCACTCCTGACAGCCTCGCCTTTTGCCACCCCAACTCCACCGCACCGCACCGCCCCGCACCGCACCCCAACCCACACACCGCATCTCTTGCCTCCATCCTCAACCTCTCCAGCGCCTCCACGCTCCTCGCCTCCCAAACTTGGTGCCACAGATCTGGATCTGTCGGGGTTCACCCCAGGACCTCAGCTCGGGGACCGGACTCTCCTACCCTCTGGCGCGGCCTCCCCTGACCGGTGCATCCATCCATCCATCCATGCATGCATCCTTCCTTCCATGCACGCATCCTTCCATCCACCCACCAACCAATCCAACCAAAACCAACCGTCCGTGAATCCATCCATGTATGCCCCCACCCATCCACGCACCTCTCCATCCATGAATCCACGCATGCATGCACGCACGCATGCCTCCATGAATCCATACATCCATGCATGCATGCATCATTTCCGGCCCAGGCTCTGTCGGGGGGGGGGGGGAGGAGGAAACGTGTGCTAATGGGTCTTGGGTCCTGGCAGGAAGCACAGGCTGAGAGTTCATCAGGTGATGCCTGTAGACAGGGCATGGGTGGTTCAGTGGTAGAATTCTCGCCTGCCACGCGGGAGGCCCGGGTTCGATTCCCGGCCCATGCAGAGTCCAGTCCCTTTTGGTCTTCACGCCCACAGGGACACTTGGCACACACACTCTGGCCTGCAAGCCTCGCCTCTCTTCATTCTCACAACAACTACCTAGAGGCTCCTTCCAATCACTTGACACACTCAGCCTACCCACTCGCCTGCAGCAACAGCAAACACCACCACCACCACCACCACCACCACCACCTTCTTATGCTTTCCCCTCTCCAATCTCCTCTTCTTCTTCAAGGATTTATATATTTGTTTCCTGCAGGTACACTCTCCCTCTCTTTAGAAACAACAGAAGACACCGCATACACCACATTCATCAGATTCCATTACACACGGTTGGGAGCCACCATGTGCTTGCTGGCAATTCAACTCAGGACCTCTGTAAGAGCAATTGGTGCTCTTACCCACTGAGCCATCTAAACCTGACACCACCTTCACCTACAGGCTCCCTCCCTACAGGGCTGGACATACCCCCTCCTCCTCCTCTGGGATGTGGACTTGGCTAACCAGACAACTCTCTTCTGTGTCTTCATCCTGCTAGAGCCCAACCTCACATCCTTCAGGTCCACTACTCCCTCTCTGCCCAATGGGTGGGGTGTGCTTCTGAGAGTACTCCTGCATGCACACAGACACACACAGGAAAAGGGAGAGGGACAGGGACAGGGACAGGGACAGGGGGAGGGGGAGGGGGAGGGGGAGGGGGAGGGGGAGGGGGAGGGATGGAAGGGGGAGGGAAAAGGGAGGGGGAGGGGGAGGAGAACTGGGAGGGGTTTGGAGAGGGAGAGAGGAGGGAGAGGGGGAGGGAGAGGGAGATGGGCAGGGAGAGAGCAGGGAGAGCTAGAGAGGGGACAGGGGGAGGGAGAGAGGAGGGAGAGGGTGGGAGGGGCAGGGGAGGGGAGGGGGAGAGGGAGGGGCAGGGGGAGAGGAAGGCGAGAGGGAGGGCGTGGGGGAGAGACAGAGACAGAGACGGATGGAGGGAGACACACACAGATATGCAACAAGGGAGACAAACAGACAGTGAAAGATACATACCCACGCATGACTTTGGGAGCACCCACTCAGAGAGAGAGACAGAGGAAGAGAGAGACAGAGAGGAAGAGAGACACACACAAAGACCACATGCAGATAGACAGAGCAAGAGAGAGGGACACACACACACACGCACACACACACATAGCACAGCCATGAGAAGCACAAGTGCCAACAGTTGATTCCATGGTCCTCCATGCCAAGCCCTGCCTCCCTTACAGGTCCCTCAATGACCCTCACTGATGGTCGCACCCAGGGTTGTTACACTGCAACTGCTGCCGCCCCAGCTGTTAATGGGGATGCCTCGGTTGGTCAGGTGTTTGTTTGTTTGTTTGTTTGCACCTGCTGCTGCTGGTGATGGTTGTCTAATGGCTGATGCTGTTTCTAATGCTGCTCCTCTTCCTGCTGCTCTTGCTGCTACTGGGTGTGCTGGTCCTGTATGGGGGTCTTGGAAAGAACAGGAGCTGAAGCACCCCAGTCCGTGCCTGGGATCAGGCTGCAGGACCCATGCCTGCCGTGCATCCCCAATCCTCAGCTGCTCTCTGGCATCCATCCCCCCTCATGCCTTCCATCCATCACAGTTTGGCTGGCTCCTGCACATTCTCAAAAGACTGGCTAGCATGAGATGCACACTGGGCACCCATGCAATTGGCACCTGTCTTTTGAGCCTTCAGGAAATAGTCCCAGGGGGGTTGGCTGCAGTATGCTGCCGGCTTGTTAAGCGTGGCTTGTTTCTCAGCTCCAGCTGAGCACCATCAATGATTTGTCCGTGCACGGGCGAGGTCTCACCTTGGTGGATCCGCTCTCCTGCTCACTACTCACGGATGATTCTCCAGCCCCGCCTGATCTGGACCACAGATTCTTGACTCAGAACCCCAAATGGCCCCAGCAGAGTCGATCAGGGACTCCCAAGATGCCCTCTGAGGGTCTGGGGAGGGGGTTGGGATCGATATAAAAACACCTTAGCGAGTCTTGCCTCCCCTCCGTCTTGTCAGCTCCATTGCTCTCCAGACGTCCTTCCAAGCTGCCTGGAAGCATCCAGCTTGAGCCTTTCCAGCCCAGAGCTCAAAGTCCCTCCACCCTCCCCAAAGAGGTACCTGCCAGGTGTGTCCCAGCAATACTCCCCACTCCTGGTACCAATATCTGTCTGAGCTAGAGTTTCTGTTCTTGGGGTCAAACACCATAACCCAAAGCAACCTTGACAAGGAAGTGCTTGTTTCACCTTAATGAAGGCTGGCTCTTCAGAAGTCCCTCCAGGAGGGAAACCCCAGGAAGGAGCACAGAGGAAGGAAGTGATGCAACAGAGGGCTTCTCCCTACAGGCTTGCTCCACCTGTTTTCCTCACAGCTCAGGACTGTCAGTGTTCTGAGCAGAGAAAGAGGGTCACTCCAAGATGGATATGCCAAAGATGCCGCCTTGCAGGCAGCAGAGAAGTCGTGCCTCAGTGACCTAACCCTCCCTGGAATAGCCAGCCACACAACAGCATATTTCTTGATCGCTACACAAAACTCGTTGGATTTCTTCCTTTTCCTTGGCAGAGGAGGCTAAAGCACGTTCCTCCTTGTCACAGAGTCCCTAGCCTTGTGTGTAGAGTTCATGAAGGAAAACAGCAGGTCCCTGCAACTTTTGTCCTTACTGGGTACAGTCATCAGTGTGCTCCTGTGTGTGTGTGTGTGTGTGTGTGTGTGTGTGTGTGTGTATTAATAGATAGATATAGATATATATGTATACATATCATATGTGGTTATATGTTCATATATGTGGGTATATACAAAAAGTTAATGTGTGTGTGTGTGAGAGTGTATGTTAAATGAAAGGAGAAATCACTACGTATGCTAGAACTGGACACTCATTTGTGACTACTCAGATGACTTTCTTTAATCATGCAAGGCCTTCTGGGTGTGCCAAGACTGTCTTGTGACCCAGAACTGGCTTCAAGGCTGTAAGGCTCCTTCCCCAAAACAACCACTTAGATGAGAGAAGACCATCTCGGTTTTCTGCCAAGATTGTTTCCAAGTCAAAGGATTTTCTGAGAACAAATCTCCCTTCTGTTGTCTACACAAGACACCGTGAAAAACAATGACTTCGCTGTTACCTTTCTTCTAGATTCAGGAGCATACCGGAATTCCACTGCTCCAGACCACCTGCGCAGGGGTGTCAGGTCCTTGCTGCAACTCCCCCATCCCAACACCATCCCAACCTTCAGCGAGCTGCTCCGCAGCCACTCCTGACTGCTCTGGACCCTACCGCACAGACTTTGCCTGCCTTGGAGACGTTTTTCTCAATTCAGCGTCCCTCTTCACAAGTTGAGCTGTCAACTTGACAAACCCCAAGTAGAACAGAACCGACCGTGCATCTTTGCAGGCGGCATGTGCCCCATTCCCACACTCACACCCACCCCAACCCCACGCGCCTGTTGGACACCTGCTAGGGTAGGCTGCCCCACCCCCCGACCCCCTCGCGCACACCCCGGTGTCTGTTTCGCACAGCCTTCTCTCCCTACATGGCTGCCCCGAGGCCTGCCGCACAGTCCCTTCCCGATGCCCTTTCCGACTGGTGCCCCCTGGTGCCCAGGAATCGGCCTTTGGTGGCAGGGATGGGGTGGAGTCGGGTGGGAATAAGCACTGTCTGTGCTGCCCGCAGGATCTGCTGGCACCTCTCACCATGCTACCCATTGAGGTGGAGCACAGTCCTCCGCTCAGCACTCAGGATCGGGCACTGTGCTGGCAGGGTCAGGACGGAGGCGACCGGGCAGGGCACGCATCCGCTGGGCAAAGGTTTCTTTCCCTACTCACATCCGCCACTGTGGCCAGCGACACCAGGATCCCGAGAAACAGTGGCCTTACGACCCCCCGAATATCCTCTGCTCGCCCAAACCGCTCTGGGGGCTTACGTGGGAAATCGTGGCTCGCCTCGCACCCAATGGCGGTCCCTGTGAAGTCGGGGGGTGGGGGGGGGGCGGGAACCACACCATGAGCTTGTGGCTGTGCAGCGGACATCTGCCTCGCAATAACAACTGCCCACTAGAACCCCTTCCAACCCTGCAACCGTCCCTCTCTCCGTGCCACCACCAACACCACCATCACCAAGACCACCACCAGCACCGTATTTCATTCTCCGACATCTCCTATACATAGTCCAAAAACCCAAATATACATAATACACAGAGTTGTGTGTGTGCGCGTGCGTGTGTGTGTGTCTGTATGTGTGTGCATTGATATAGATATAAACCTATACATATCATATATGGTTATATGTTCATATATGTGGGTATATATAAAAGATTAATGCGCGCGCGTTTGTGTGTGTGTGTGTGTGTGTGTGTGTGTGTGTGTGTGTGTGTGTGTGTGTGAAGTGAATGAAATCGCTACAGATGCTTGAACTGGACGCTCATTTGTGACTATTCGGGAAAGCTGACTGGGCCCATGGGATGTGCGCGATGCATGCTCTGCATGCGATGCAGTTGCTCCATCTGAGGCAGGTGGGGCGGGCTAGCTAGAGGGTTTGTTCCAGACCTAAGAGCAGGCGAGGAGGAGGAGATGGAGTCCTGTTGAGGCTCCATGAGTGACATGAGTGGACGAGTGTTTGTAATCCGGGCGGCGTGTGAAGAAGGTCCGCTTGTGATGGGGGCGGGTGTGTAGTCTTGCTTGGTTCCAGGGTAAGCAACGAGTCTGTAGTGGAGAGGTGCAAATTTGGTGTGTGGGGGGCAGAGAGGCTGGGCCGGAGTGGTAGTGTGGGAAAGGAATGGGCAGCGTGCAGACAGGGAGAGCGTGAAGCGGGAAGACGTCTATGGGGTATCGGGTCGTGGGAGCGCGGGCGCGCGCGCGCGCGTGCCACGGCGCCACGCGCTAATGGTCGAGTTGTGTTGTTGGTGTGCGTTGGTGTTGGGCAAAAGTGAGCGAGGGAGAGGAGCGAGGTTTGGGGAAGTGAGGGTGCAGAGAGGAAGAAGAGAGGCTTCCCTGACCGGGAATCGAACCCGGGCCGCGGCGGTGAGAGCGCCGAATCCTAACCACTAGACCACCAGGGAGCGTCGGCCCGACGGCCCCGGCTACCCACTCCTGGAGACACCCAGACACACAGCCTCTCCGCCACCGTGGCAGACACACTGCTCGCCCGCCTGGCCGACTCGGGCGGGCTACTACAGGCCCGCCCAATGCTTAGTCCCTCCTTAGGAGGCTGGAGTTCGGCCTTGGGCGTTGGGCGTTCCGCAATCCGCGCCTCTACCTGCCCTGCCTCTTGCCCCCACCCACACCTATACCCACACCCCGACACCCACGCCCACCCCCCCACCCTCCCACCCCCCGTCTCTGCGGCCAAACAGGGTGCGACCTCACGGACTAGGCACCTCTGCCCCTGCCTCTTCTCTTCTCTTCCCGCCCGTCCCAACCTAAAAAGGTCTGGCGCTTGGGCTTCGGTCGCTAGCGCAGCCTGGCGACAAGCACAAGCTCAGAGGCGCCTGGCAGGGTCCCCCAGGGCTCGGGACCTTGGCAAAACGTGGGCAGCCTGCGTTGGCCGGGAATCGAACCCGGGTCAACTGCTTGGAAGGCAGCTATGCTCACCACTATACCACCAACGCTGCACCGCTGGGACGGCGCCCACACGACGCCGCCGACTGACAGACTGACTCCGGACAGCGCCCAGCGCCTTCTACCACGACGCCTACCGCTGACTTCCCTCCCTGCGCACGCCCGCGTGGCCCGAACCCCGACCACACCCACGGCTCCGCCGCTCCGCGCTTTTCCTCGCCGTCTCACGCGCGCTTCCCGCTTCGCGCTTAGCGCACTCGCACGCACACGCCTTTCCTCTGGGGCGCTCTCGCCTCCTGCCTGCTGCCAGCCAGCGCCCCCGGGGCCACCACCCAGACAGGCCTGGCACACCGCTCAAGCCCAGAGAGGCGCACGCCGCCCGTTCGGGCACACGCGGAGCCCACCGCGGTTGGGGTTGGGATGGGAGGGCTCGCCAGGGCCGGACGGGGAGCGTGTTGGCAGGCCCCAGGCGCTGGGCGAGCGGCCAGAAAAAGGGTTTGAGAGCTCCGGGGCGGCTTTGCTGGAGGACACCGTGCTGGGCTGGATCGTCTGGGTCTGCGTGTGGGGCTGGGGTTGGGGTGGGAGGGTCAGTACCCCGCGGGCCGCCTGTCTTTCCAAAAAGGACGCTACGTCTCCCCGTCGGGGAATCGAACCCCGGTCTCCCGCGTGACAGGCGGGGATACTCACCACTATACTAACGAGGACAACGCCGACTACCACGCACCGTCGCCCGACCGTCTACGACGACACACACGACCCACAACCTCCGTCTCATCCAACGCCCACCTCTTCTTCTACACTCCACCGCAACCCATAAGCCCCCGGGACCCGGCGACAACAGCAGGACCACGACCCGCAGCCCTGGGGGACCGTGCGGCTGGACCCCTGCCGCCCCGCCGGGCTGGAGACCCGGCCTCTGAGCGCTGACGCCTGGCTGCCGGCATCACTCGCCGACGGCATCACCAGAGGCTGGCGCCACACACCTGGTCCTGCGGGCCTGCCTGCCTGCTGGGCTGCGGGCATCCGGACCGGACCGGGACCCGGAGGGACTCTGGCGCCTGGCAGAGTCTCCACGTCGACGCGCTGGCAACGGGCGAGGCGGAGCAGGCTTGAGTTGGGCGGGCTAGGCCCGCAGCTTGAGCACCCAGACGCGGCCGGCCCCACGCCAGCCCGGGCGCCCCTGCGCGTCGAGTCCGCATGCGGGCGCGCGCGTGGGCGCCGGACGCCTGCCAGGCGAGTGACCTGGAGCCCAAACCGCCGTCAGGATGGCCGAGCGGTCTAAGGCGCTGCGTTCAGGTCGCAGTCTCCCCTGGAGGCGTGGGTTCGAATCCCACTCCTGACAGCCTCGCCTTTTGCCACCCCAACTCCACCGCACCGCACCGCCCCGCACCGCACCCCAACCCACACACCGCATCTCTTGCCTCCATCCTCAACCTCTCCAGCGCCTCCACGCTCCTCGCCTCCCAAACTTGGTGCCACAGATCTGGATCTGTCGGGGTTCACCCCAGGACCTCAGCTCGGGGACCGGACTCTCCTACCCTCTGGCGCGGCCTCCCCTGACCGGTGCATCCATCCATCCATCCATGCATGCATCCTTCCTTCCATGCACGCATCCTTCCATCCACCCACCAACCAATCCAACCAAAACCAACCGTCCGTGAATCCATCCATGTATGCCCCCACCCATCCACGCACCTCTCCATCCATGAATCCACGCATGCATGCACGCACGCATGCCTCCATGAATCCATACATCCATGCATGCATGCATCATTTCCGGCCCAGGCTCTGTCGGGGGGGGGGGGGAGGAGGAAACGTGTGCTAATGGGTCTTGGGTCCTGGCAGGAAGCACAGGCTGAGAGTTCATCAGGTGATGCCTGTAGACAGGGCATGGGTGGTTCAGTGGTAGAATTCTCGCCTGCCACGCGGGAGGCCCGGGTTCGATTCCCGGCCCATGCAGAGTCCAGTCCCTTTTGGTCTTCACGCCCACAGGGACACTTGGCACACACACTCTGGCCTGCAAGCCTCGCCTCTCTTCATTCTCACAACAACTACCTAGAGGCTCCTTCCAATCACTTGACACACTCAGCCTACCCACTCGCCTGCAGCAACAGCAAACACCACCACCACCACCACCACCACCACCACCTTCTTATGCTTTCCCCTCTCCAATCTCCTCTTCTTCTTCAAGGATTTATATATTTGTTTCCTGCAGGTACACTCTCCCTCTCTTTAGAAACAACAGAAGACACCGCATACACCACATTCATCAGATTCCATTACACACGGTTGGGAGCCACCATGTGCTTGCTGGCAATTCAACTCAGGACCTCTGTAAGAGCAATTGGTGCTCTTACCCACTGAGCCATCTAAACCTGACACCACCTTCACCTACAGGCTCCCTCCCTACAGGGCTGGACATACCCCCTCCTCCTCCTCTGGGATGTGGACTTGGCTAACCAGACAACTCTCTTCTGTGTCTTCATCCTGCTAGAGCCCAACCTCACATCCTTCAGGTCCACTACTCCCTCTCTGCCCAATGGGTGGGGTGTGCTTCTGAGAGTACTCCTGCATGCACACAGACACACACAGGAAAAGGGAGAGGGACAGGGACAGGGACAGGGACAGGGGGAGGGGGAGGGGGAGGGGGAGGGGGAGGGGGAGGGGGAGGGATGGAAGGGGGAGGGAAAAGGGAGGGGGAGGGGGAGGAGAACTGGGAGGGGTTTGGAGAGGGAGAGAGGAGGGAGAGGGGGAGGGAGAGGGAGATGGGCAGGGAGAGAGCAGGGAGAGCTAGAGAGGGGACAGGGGGAGGGAGAGAGGAGGGAGAGGGTGGGAGGGGCAGGGGAGGGGAGGGGGAGAGGGAGGGGCAGGGGGAGAGGAAGGCGAGAGGGAGGGCGTGGGGGAGAGACAGAGACAGAGACGGATGGAGGGAGACACACACAGATATGCAACAAGGGAGACAAACAGACAGTGAAAGATACATACCCACGCATGACTTTGGGAGCACCCACTCAGAGAGAGAGACAGAGGAAGAGAGAGACAGAGAGGAAGAGAGACACACACAAAGACCACATGCAGATAGACAGAGCAAGAGAGAGGGACACACACACACACGCACACACACACATAGCACAGCCATGAGAAGCACAAGTGCCAACAGTTGATTCCATGGTCCTCCATGCCAAGCCCTGCCTCCCTTACAGGTCCCTCAATGACCCTCACTGATGGTCGCACCCAGGGTTGTTACACTGCAACTGCTGCCGCCCCAGCTGTTAATGGGGATGCCTCCGTTGGTCAGGTGTTTGTTTGTTTGTTTGTTTGTTTGTTTGCACCTGCTGCTGCTGGTGATGGTTGTCTAATGGCTGATGCTGTTTCTAATGCTGCTCCTCTTCCTGCTGCTCTTGCTGCTACTGGGTGTGCTGGTCCTGTATGGGGGTCTTGGAAAGAACAGGAGCTGAAGCACCCCAGTCCGTGCCTGGGATCAGGCTGCAGGACCCATGCCTGCCGTGCATCCCCAATCCTCAGCTGCTCTCTGGCATCCATCCCCCCTCATGCCTTCCATCCATCACAGTTTGGCTGGCTCCTGCACATTCTCAAAAGACTGGCTAGCATGAGATGCACACTGGGCACCCATGCAATTGGCACCTGTCTTTTGAGCCTTCAGGAAATAGTCCCAGGGGGGTTGGCTGCAGTATGCTGCCGGCTTGTTAAGCGTGGCTTGTTTCTCAGCTCCAGCTGAGCACCATCAATGATTTGTCCGTGCACGGGCGAGGTCTCACCTTGGTGGATCCGCTCTCCTGCTCACTACTCACGGATGATTCTCCAGCCCCGCCTGATCTGGACCACAGATTCTTGACTCAGAACCCCAAATGGCCCCAGCAGAGTCGATCAGGGACTCCCAAGATGCCCTCTGAGGGTCTGGGGAGGGGGTTGGGATCGATATAAAAACACCTTAGCGAGTCTTGCCTCCCCTCCGTCTTGTCAGCTCCATTGCTCTCCAGACGTCCTTCCAAGCTGCCTGGAAGCATCCAGCTTGAGCCTTTCCAGCCCAGAGCTCAAAGTCCCTCCACCCTCCCCAAAGAGGTACCTGCCAGGTGTGTCCCAGCAATACTCCCCACTCCTGGTACCAATATCTGTCTGAGCTAGAGTTTCTGTTCTTGGGGTCAAACACCATAACCCAAAGCAACCTTGACAAGGAAGTGCTTGTTTCACCTTAATGAAGGCTGGCTCTTCAGAAGTCCCTCCAGGAGGGAAACCCCAGGAAGGAGCACAGAGGAAGGAAGTGATGCAACAGAGGGCTTCTCCCTACAGGCTTGCTCCACCTGTTTTCCTCACAGCTCAGGACTGTCAGTGTTCTGAGCAGAGAAAGAGGGTCACTCCAAGATGGATATGCCAAAGATGCCGCCTTGCAGGCAGCAGAGAAGTCGTGCCTCAGTGACCTAACCCTCCCTGGAATAGCCAGCCACACAACAGCATATTTCTTGATCGCTACACAAAACTCGTTGGATTTCTTCCTTTTCCTTGGCAGAGGAGGCTAAAGCACGTTCCTCCTTGTCACAGAGTCCCTAGCCTTGTGTGTAGAGTTCATGAAGGAAAACAGCAGGTCCCTGCAACTTTTGTCCTTACTGGGTACAGTCATCAGTGTGCTCCTGTGTGTGTGTGTGTGTGTGTGTGTGTGTGTGTGTATTAATAGATAGATATAGATATATATGTATACATATCATATGTGGTTATATGTTCATATATGTGGGTATATACAAAAAGTTAATGTGTGTGTGTGTGAGAGTGTATGTTAAATGAAAGGAGAAATCACTACGTATGCTAGAACTGGACACTCATTTGTGACTACTCAGATGACTTTCTTTAATCATGCAAGGCCTTCTGGGTGTGCCAAGACTGTCTTGTGACCCAGAACTGGCTTCAAGGCTGTAAGGCTCCTTCCCCAAAACAACCACTTAGATGAGAGAAGACCATCTCGGTTTTCTGCCAAGATTGTTTCCAAGTCAAAGGATTTTCTGAGAACAAATCTCCCTTCTGTTGTCTACACAAGACACCGTGAAAAACAATGACTTCGCTGTTACCTTTCTTCTAGATTCAGGAGCATACCGGAATTCCACTGCTCCAGACCACCTGCGCAGGGGTGTCAGGTCCTTGCTGCAACTCCCCCATCCCAACACCATCCCAACCTTCAGCGAGCTGCTCCGCAGCCACTCCTGACTGCTCTGGACCCTACCGCACAGACTTTGCCTGCCTTGGAGACGTTTTTCTCAATTCAGCGTCCCTCTTCACAAGTTGAGCTGTCAACTTGACAAACCCCAAGTAGAACAGAACCGACCGTGCATCTTTGCAGGCGGCATGTGCCCCATTCCCACACTCACACCCACCCCAACCCCACGCGCCTGTTGGACACCTGCTAGGGTAGGCTGCCCCACCCCCCGACCCCCTCGCGCACACCCCGGTGTCTGTTTCGCACAGCCTTCTCTCCCTACATGGCTGCCCCGAGGCCTGCCGCACAGTCCCTTCCCGATGCCCTTTCCGACTGGTGCCCCCTGGTGCCCAGGAATCGGCCTTTGGTGGCAGGGATGGGGTGGAGTCGGGTGGGAATAAGCACTGTCTGTGCTGCCCGCAGGATCTGCTGGCACCTCTCACCATGCTACCCATTGAGGTGGAGCACAGTCCTCCGCTCAGCACTCAGGATCGGGCACTGTGCTGGCAGGGTCAGGACGGAGGCGACCGGGCAGGGCACGCATCCGCTGGGCAAAGGTTTCTTTCCCTACTCACATCCGCCACTGTGGCCAGCGACACCAGGATCCCGAGAAACAGTGGCCTTACGACCCCCCGAATATCCTCTGCTCGCCCAAACCGCTCTGGGGGCTTACGTGGGAAATCGTGGCTCGCCTCGCACCCAATGGCGGTCCCTGTGAAGTCGGGGGGTGGGGGGGGGGGCGGGAACCACACCATGAGCTTGTGGCTGTGCAGCGGACATCTGCCTCGCAATAACAACTGCCCACTAGAACCCCTTCCAACCCTGCAACCGTCCCTCTCTCCGTGCCACCACCAACACCACCATCACCAAGACCACCACCAGCACCGTATTTCATTCTCCGACATCTCCTATACATAGTCCAAAAACCCAAATATACATAATACACAGAGTTGTGTGTGTGCGCGTGCGTGTGTGTGTGTCTGTATGTGTGTGCATTGATATAGATATAAACCTATACATATCATATATGGTTATATGTTCATATATGTGGGTATATATAAAAGATTAATGCGCGCGCGTTTGTGTGTGTGTGTGTGTGTGTGTGTGTGTGTGTGTGTGTGTGTGTGTGTGTGTGTGAAGTGAATGAAATCGCTACAGATGCTTGAACTGGACGCTCATTTGTGACTATTCGGGAAAGCTGACTGGGCCCATGGGATGTGCGCGATGCATGCTCTGCATGCGATGCAGTTGCTCCATCTGAGGCAGGTGGGGCGGGCTAGCTAGAGGGTTTGTTCCAGACCTAAGAGCAGGCGAGGAGGAGGAGATGGAGTCCTGTTGAGGCTCCATGAGTGACATGAGTGGACGAGTGTTTGTAATCCGGGCGGCGTGTGAAGAAGGTCCGCTTGTGATGGGGGCGGGTGTGTAGTCTTGCTTGGTTCCAGGGTAAGCAACGAGTCTGTAGTGGAGAGGTGCAAATTTGGTGTGTGGGGGGCAGAGAGGCTGGGCCGGAGTGGTAGTGTGGGAAAGGAATGGGCAGCGTGCAGACAGGGAGAGCGTGAAGCGGGAAGACGTCTATGGGGTATCGGGTCGTGGGAGCGCGGGCGCGCGCGCGCGCGTGCCACGGCGCCACGCGCTAATGGTCGAGTTGTGTTGTTGGTGTGCGTTGGTGTTGGGCAAAAGTGAGCGAGGGAGAGGAGCGAGGTTTGGGGAAGTGAGGGTGCAGAGAGGAAGAAGAGAGGCTTCCCTGACCGGGAATCGAACCCGGGCCGCGGCGGTGAGAGCGCCGAATCCTAACCACTAGACCACCAGGGAGCGTCGGCCCGACGGCCCCGGCTACCCACTCCTGGAGACACCCAGACACACAGCCTCTCCGCCACCGTGGCAGACACACTGCTCGCCCGCCTGGCCGACTCGGGCGGGCTACTACAGGCCCGCCCAATGCTTAGTCCCTCCTTAGGAGGCTGGAGTTCGGCCTTGGGCGTTGGGCGTTCCGCAATCCGCGCCTCTACCTGCCCTGCCTCTTGCCCCCACCCACACCTATACCCACACCCCGACACCCACGCCCACCCCCCCACCCTCCCACCCCCCGTCTCTGCGGCCAAACAGGGTGCGACCTCACGGACTAGGCACCTCTGCCCCTGCCTCTTCTCTTCTCTTCCCGCCCGTCCCAACCTAAAAAGGTCTGGCGCTTGGGCTTCGGTCGCTAGCGCAGCCTGGCGACAAGCACAAGCTCAGAGGCGCCTGGCAGGGTCCCCCAGGGCTCGGGACCTTGGCAAAACGTGGGCAGCCTGCGTTGGCCGGGAATCGAACCCGGGTCAACTGCTTGGAAGGCAGCTATGCTCACCACTATACCACCAACGCTGCACCGCTGGGACGGCGCCCACACGACGCCGCCGACTGACAGACTGACTCCGGACAGCGCCCAGCGCCTTCTACCACGACGCCTACCGCTGACTTCCCTCCCTGCGCACGCCCGCGTGGCCCGAACCCCGACCACACCCACGGCTCCGCCGCTCCGCGCTTTTCCTCGCCGTCTCACGCGCGCTTCCCGCTTCGCGCTTAGCGCACTCGCACGCACACGCCTTTCCTCTGGGGCGCTCTCGCCTCCTGCCTGCTGCCAGCCAGCGCCCCCGGGGCCACCACCCAGACAGGCCTGGCACACCGCTCAAGCCCAGAGAGGCGCACGCCGCCCGTTCGGGCACACGCGGAGCCCACCGCGGTTGGGGTTGGGATGGGAGGGCTCGCCAGGGCCGGACGGGGAGCGTGTTGGCAGGCCCCAGGCGCTGGGCGAGCGGCCAGAAAAAGGGTTTGAGAGCTCCGGGGCGGCTTTGCTGGAGGACACCGTGCTGGGCTGGATCGTCTGGGTCTGCGTGTGGGGCTGGGGTTGGGGTGGGAGGGTCAGTACCCCGCGGGCCGCCTGTCTTTCCAAAAAGGACGCTACGTCTCCCCGTCGGGGAATCGAACCCCGGTCTCCCGCGTGACAGGCGGGGATACTCACCACTATACTAACGAGGACAACGCCGACTACCACGCACCGTCGCCCGACCGTCTACGACGACACACACGACCCACAACCTCCGTCTCATCCAACGCCCACCTCTTCTTCTACACTCCACCGCAACCCATAAGCCCCCGGGACCCGGCGACAACAGCAGGACCACGACCCGCAGCCCTGGGGGACCGTGCGGCTGGACCCCTGCCGCCCCGCCGGGCTGGAGACCCGGCCTCTGAGCGCTGACGCCTGGCTGCCGGCATCACTCGCCGACGGCATCACCAGAGGCTGGCGCCACACACCTGGTCCTGCGGGCCTGCCTGCCTGCTGGGCTGCGGGCATCCGGACCGGACCGGGACCCGGAGGGACTCTGGCGCCTGGCAGAGTCTCCACGTCGACGCGCTGGCAACGGGCGAGGCGGAGCAGGCTTGAGTTGGGCGGGCTAGGCCCGCAGCTTGAGCACCCAGACGCGGCCGGCCCCACGCCAGCCCGGGCGCCCCTGCGCGTCGAGTCCGCATGCGGGCGCGCGCGTGGGCGCCGGACGCCTGCCAGGCGAGTGACCTGGAGCCCAAACCGCCGTCAGGATGGCCGAGCGGTCTAAGGCGCTGCGTTCAGGTCGCAGTCTCCCCTGGAGGCGTGGGTTCGAATCCCACTCCTGACAGCCTCGCCTTTTGCCACCCCAACTCCACCGCACCGCACCGCCCCGCACCGCACCCCAACCCACACACCGCATCTCTTGCCTCCATCCTCAACCTCTCCAGCGCCTCCACGCTCCTCGCCTCCCAAACTTGGTGCCACAGATCTGGATCTGTCGGGGTTCACCCCAGGACCTCAGCTCGGGGACCGGACTCTCCTACCCTCTGGCGCGGCCTCCCCTGACCGGTGCATCCATCCATCCATCCATGCATGCATCCTTCCTTCCATGCACGCATCCTTCCATCCACCCACCAACCAATCCAACCAAAACCAACCGTCCGTGAATCCATCCATGTATGCCCCCACCCATCCACGCACCTCTCCATCCATGAATCCACGCATGCATGCACGCACGCATGCCTCCATGAATCCATACATCCATGCATGCATGCATCATTTCCGGCCCAGGCTCTGTCGGGGGGGGGGGGGGAGGAGGAAACGTGTGCTAATGGGTCTTGGGTCCTGGCAGGAAGCACAGGCTGAGAGTTCATCAGGTGATGCCTGTAGACAGGGCATGGGTGGTTCAGTGGTAGAATTCTCGCCTGCCACGCGGGAGGCCCGGGTTCGATTCCCGGCCCATGCAGAGTCCAGTCCCTTTTGGTCTTCACGCCCACAGGGACACTTGGCACACACACTCTGGCCTGCAAGCCTCGCCTCTCTTCATTCTCACAACAACTACCTAGAGGCTCCTTCCAATCACTTGACACACTCAGCCTACCCACTCGCCTGCAGCAACAGCAAACACCACCACCACCACCACCACCACCACCTTCTTATGCTTTCCCCTCTCCAATCTCCTCTTCTTCTTCAAGGATTTATATATTTGTTTCCTGCAGGTACACTCTCCCTCTCTTTAGAAACAACAGAAGACACCGCATACACCACATTCATCAGATTCCATTACACACGGTTGGGAGCCACCATGTGCTTGCTGGCAATTCAACTCAGGACCTCTGTAAGAGCAATTGGTGCTCTTACCCACTGAGCCATCTAAACCTGACACCACCTTCACCTACAGGCTCCCTCCCTACAGGGCTGGACATACCCCCTCCTCCTCCTCTGGGATGTGGACTTGGCTAACCAGACAACTCTCTTCTGTGTCTTCATCCTGCTAGAGCCCAACCTCACATCCTTCAGGTCCACTACTCCCTCTCTGCCCAATGGGTGGGGTGTGCTTCTGAGAGTACTCCTGCATGCACACAGACACACACAGGAAAAGGGAGAGGGACAGGGACAGGGACAGGGACAGGGGGAGGGGGAGGGGGAGGGGGAGGGGGAGGGAGAGGGGGAGGGATGGAAGGGGGAGGGAAAAGGGAGGGGGAGGGGGAGGAGAACTGGGAGGGGTTTGGAGAGGGAGAGAGGAGGGAGAGGGGGAGGGAGAGGGAGATGGGCAGGGAGAGAGCAGGGAGAGCTAGAGAGGGGACAGGGGGAGGGAGAGAGGAGGGAGAGGGTGGGAGGGGCAGGGGAGGGGAGGGGGAGAGGGAGGGGCAGGGGGAGAGGAAGGCGAGAGGGAGGGCGTGGGGGAGAGACAGAGACAGAGACGGATGGAGGGAGACACACACAGATATGCAACAAGGGAGACAAACAGACAGTGAAAGATACATACCCACGCATGACTTTGGGAGCACCCACTCAGAGAGAGAGACAGAGGAAGAGAGAGACAGAGAGGAAGAGAGACACACACAAAGACCACATGCAGATAGACAGAGCAAGAGAGAGGGACACACACACACACGCACACACACACATAGCACAGCCATGAGAAGCACAAGTGCCAACAGTTGATTCCATGGTCCTCCATGCCAAGCCCTGCCTCCCTTACAGGTCCCTCAATGACCCTCACTGATGGTCGCACCCAGGGTTGTTACACTGCAACTGCTGCCGCCCCAGCTGTTAATGGGGATGCCTCCGTTGGTCAGGTGTTTGTTTGTTTGTTTGTTTGTTTGTTTGCACCTGCTGCTGCTGGTGATGGTTGTCTAATGGCTGATGCTGTTTCTAATGCTGCTCCTCTTCCTGCTGCTCTTGCTGCTACTGGGTGTGCTGGTCCTGTATGGGGGTCTTGGAAAGAACAGGAGCTGAAGCACCCCAGTCCGTGCCTGGGATCAGGCTGCAGGACCCATGCCTGCCGTGCATCCCCAATCCTCAGCTGCTCTCTGGCATCCATCCCCCCTCATGCCTTCCATCCATCACAGTTTGGCTGGCTCCTGCACATTCTCAAAAGACTGGCTAGCATGAGATGCACACTGGGCACCCATGCAATTGGCACCTGTCTTTTGAGCCTTCAGGAAATAGTCCCAGGGGGGTTGGCTGCAGTATGCTGCCGGCTTGTTAAGCGTGGCTTGTTTCTCAGCTCCAGCTGAGCACCATCAATGATTTGTCCGTGCACGGGCGAGGTCTCACCTTGGTGGATCCGCTCTCCTGCTCACTACTCACGGATGATTCTCCAGCCCCGCCTGATCTGGACCACAGATTCTTGACTCAGAACCCCAAATGGCCCCAGCAGAGTCGATCAGGGACTCCCAAGATGCCCTCTGAGGGTCTGGGGAGGGGGTTGGGATCGATATAAAAACACCTTAGCGAGTCTTGCCTCCCCTCCGTCTTGTCAGCTCCATTGCTCTCCAGACGTCCTTCCAAGCTGCCTGGAAGCATCCAGCTTGAGCCTTTCCAGCCCAGAGCTCAAAGTCCCTCCACCCTCCCCAAAGAGGTACCTGCCAGGTGTGTCCCAGCAATACTCCCCACTCCTGGTACCAATATCTGTCTGAGCTAGAGTTTCTGTTCTTGGGGTCAAACACCATAACCCAAAGCAACCTTGACAAGGAAGTGCTTGTTTCACCTTAATGAAGGCTGGCTCTTCAGAAGTCCCTCCAGGAGGGAAACCCCAGGAAGGAGCACAGAGGAAGGAAGTGATGCAACAGAGGGCTTCTCCCTACAGGCTTGCTCCACCTGTTTTCCTCACAGCTCAGGACTGTCAGTGTTCTGAGCAGAGAAAGAGGGTCACTCCAAGATGGATATGCCAAAGATGCCGCCTTGCAGGCAGCAGAGAAGTCGTGCCTCAGTGACCTAACCCTCCCTGGAATAGCCAGCCACACAACAGCATATTTCTTGATCGCTACACAAAACTCGTTGGATTTCTTCCTTTTCCTTGGCAGAGGAGGCTAAAGCACGTTCCTCCTTGTCACAGAGTCCCTAGCCTTGTGTGTAGAGTTCATGAAGGAAAACAGCAGGTCCCTGCAACTTTTGTCCTTACTGGGTACAGTCATCAGTGTGCTCCTGTGTGTGTGTGTGTGTGTGTGTGTGTGTGTATTAATAGATAGATATAGATATATATGTATACATATCATATGTGGTTATATGTTCATATATGTGGGTATATACAAAAAGTTAATGTGTGTGTGTGAGAGAGTGTATGTTAAATGAAAGGAGAAATCACTACGTATGCTAGAACTGGACACTCATTTGTGACTACTCAGATGACTTTCTTTAATCATGCAAGGCCTTCTGGGTGTGCCAAGACTGTCTTGTGACCCAGAACTGGCTTCAAGGCTGTAAGGCTCCTTCCCCAAAACAACCACTTAGATGAGAGAAGACCATCTCGGTTTTCTGCCAAGATTGTTTCCAAGTCAAAGGATTTTCTGAGAACAAATCTCCCTTCTGTTGTCTACACAAGACACCGTGAAAAACAATGACTTCGCTGTTACCTTTCTTCTAGATTCAGGAGCATACCGGAATTCCACTGCTCCAGACCACCTGCGCAGGGGTGTCAGGTCCTTGCTGCAACTCCCCCATCCCAACACCATCCCAACCTTCAGCGAGCTGCTCCGCAGCCACTCCTGACTGCTCTGGACCCTACCGCACAGACTTTGCCTGCCTTGGAGACGTTTTTCTCAATTCAGCGTCCCTCTTCACAAGTTGAGCTGTCAACTTGACAAACCCCAAGTAGAACAGAACCGACCGTGCATCTTTGCAGGCGGCATGTGCCCCATTCCCACACTCACACCCACCCCAACCCCACGCGCCTGTTGGACACCTGCTAGGGTAGGCTGCCCCACCCCCCGACCCCCTCGCGCACACCCCGGTGTCTGTTTCGCACAGCCTTCTCTCCCTACATGGCTGCCCCGAGGCCTGCCGCACAGTCCCTTCCCGATGCCCTTTCCGACTGGTGCCCCCTGGTGCCCAGGAATCGGCCTTTGGTGGCAGGGATGGGGTGGAGTCGGGTGGGAATAAGCACTGTCTGTGCTGCCCGCAGGATCTGCTGGCACCTCTCACCATGCTACCCATTGAGGTGGAGCACAGTCCTCCGCTCAGCACTCAGGATCGGGCACTGTGCTGGCAGGGTCAGGACGGAGGCGACCGGGCAGGGCACGCATCCGCTGGGCAAAGGTTTCTTTCCCTACTCACATCCGCCACTGTGGCCAGCGACACCAGGATCCCGAGAAACAGTGGCCTTACGACCCCCCGAATATCCTCTGCTCGCCCAAACCGCTCTGGGGGCTTACGTGGGAAATCGTGGCTCGCCTCGCACCCAATGGCGGTCCCTGTGAAGTCGGGGGGTGGGGGGGGGGGCGGGAACCACACCATGAGCTTGTGGCTGTGCAGCGGACATCTGCCTCGCAATAACAACTGCCCACTAGAACCCCTTCCAACCCTGCAACCGTCCCTCTCTCCGTGCCACCACCAACACCACCATCACCAAGACCACCACCAGCACCGTATTTCATTCTCCGACATCTCCTATACATAGTCCAAAAACCCAAATATACATAATACACAGAGTTGTGTGTGTGCGCGTGCGTGTGTGTGTGTCTGTATGTGTGTGCATTGATATAGATATAAACCTATACATATCATATATGGTTATATGTTCATATATGTGGGTATATATAAAAGATTAATGCGCGCGCGTTTGTGTGTGTGTGTGTGTGTGTGTGTGTGTGTGTGTGTGAAGTGAATGAAATCGCTACAGATGCTTGAACTGGACGCTCATTTGTGACTATTCGGGAAAGCTGACTGGGCCCATGGGATGTGCGCGATGCATGCTCTGCATGCGATGCAGTTGCTCCATCTGAGGCAGGTGGGGCGGGCTAGCTAGAGGGTTTGTTCCAGACCTAAGAGCAGGCGAGGAGGAGGAGATGGAGTCCTGTTGAGGCTCCATGAGTGACATGAGTGGACGAGTGTTTGTAATCCGGGCGGCGTGTGAAGAAGGTCCGCTTGTGATGGGGGCGGGTGTGTAGTCTTGCTTGGTTCCAGGGTAAGCAACGAGTCTGTAGTGGAGAGGTGCAAATTTGGTGTGTGGGGGGCAGAGAGGCTGGGCCGGAGTGGTAGTGTGGGAAAGGAATGGGCAGCGTGCAGACAGGGAGAGCGTGAAGCGGGAAGACGTCTATGGGGTATCGGGTCGTGGGAGCGCGGGCGCGCGCGCGCGCGTGCCACGGCGCCACGCGCTAATGGTCGAGTTGTGTTGTTGGTGTGCGTTGGTGTTGGGCAAAAGTGAGCGAGGGAGAGGAGCGAGGTTTGGGGAAGTGAGGGTGCAGAGAGGAAGAAGAGAGGCTTCCCTGACCGGGAATCGAACCCGGGCCGCGGCGGTGAGAGCGCCGAATCCTAACCACTAGACCACCAGGGAGCGTCGGCCCGACGGCCCCGGCTACCCACTCCTGGAGACACCCAGACACACAGCCTCTCCGCCACCGTGGCAGACACACTGCTCGCCCGCCTGGCCGACTCGGGCGGGCTACTACAGGCCCGCCCAATGCTTAGTCCCTCCTTAGGAGGCTGGAGTTCGGCCTTGGGCGTTGGGCGTTCCGCAATCCGCGCCTCTACCTGCCCTGCCTCTTGCCCCCACCCACACCTATACCCACACCCCGACACCCACGCCCACCCCCCCACCCTCCCACCCCCCGTCTCTGCGGCCAAACAGGGTGCGACCTCACGGACTAGGCACCTCTGCCCCTGCCTCTTCTCTTCTCTTCCCGCCCGTCCCAACCTAAAAAGGTCTGGCGCTTGGGCTTCGGTCGCTAGCGCAGCCTGGCGACAAGCACAAGCTCAGAGGCGCCTGGCAGGGTCCCCCAGGGCTCGGGACCTTGGCAAAACGTGGGCAGCCTGCGTTGGCCGGGAATCGAACCCGGGTCAACTGCTTGGAAGGCAGCTATGCTCACCACTATACCACCAACGCTGCACCGCTGGGACGGCGCCCACACGACGCCGCCGACTGACAGACTGACTCCGGACAGCGCCCAGCGCCTTCTACCACGACGCCTACCGCTGACTTCCCTCCCTGCGCACGCCCGCGTGGCCCGAACCCCGACCACACCCACGGCTCCGCCGCTCCGCGCTTTTCCTCGCCGTCTCACGCGCGCTTCCCGCTTCGCGCTTAGCGCACTCGCACGCACACGCCTTTCCTCTGGGGCGCTCTCGCCTCCTGCCTGCTGCCAGCCAGCGCCCCCGGGGCCACCACCCAGACAGGCCTGGCACACCGCTCAAGCCCAGAGAGGCGCACGCCGCCCGTTCGGGCACACGCGGAGCCCACCGCGGTTGGGGTTGGGATGGGAGGGCTCGCCAGGGCCGGACGGGGAGCGTGTTGGCAGGCCCCAGGCGCTGGGCGAGCGGCCAGAAAAAGGGTTTGAGAGCTCCGGGGCGGCTTTGCTGGAGGACACCGTGCTGGGCTGGATCGTCTGGGTCTGCGTGTGGGGCTGGGGTTGGGGTGGGAGGGTCAGTACCCCGCGGGCCGCCTGTCTTTCCAAAAAGGACGCTACGTCTCCCCGTCGGGGAATCGAACCCCGGTCTCCCGCGTGACAGGCGGGGATACTCACCACTATACTAACGAGGACAACGCCGACTACCACGCACCGTCGCCCGACCGTCTACGACGACACACACGACCCACAACCTCCGTCTCATCCAACGCCCACCTCTTCTTCTACACTCCACCGCAACCCATAAGCCCCCGGGACCCGGCGACAACAGCAGGACCACGACCCGCAGCCCTGGGGGACCGTGCGGCTGGACCCCTGCCGCCCCGCCGGGCTGGAGACCCGGCCTCTGAGCGCTGACGCCTGGCTGCCGGCATCACTCGCCGACGGCATCACCAGAGGCTGGCGCCACACACCTGGTCCTGCGGGCCTGCCTGCCTGCTGGGCTGCGGGCATCCGGACCGGACCGGGACCCGGAGGGACTCTGGCGCCTGGCAGAGTCTCCACGTCGACGCGCTGGCAACGGGCGAGGCGGAGCAGGCTTGAGTTGGGCGGGCTAGGCCCGCAGCTTGAGCACCCAGACGCGGCCGGCCCCACGCCAGCCCGGGCGCCCCTGCGCGTCGAGTCCGCATGCGGGCGCGCGCGTGGGCGCCGGACGCCTGCCAGGCGAGTGACCTGGAGCCCAAACCGCCGTCAGGATGGCCGAGCGGTCTAAGGCGCTGCGTTCAGGTCGCAGTCTCCCCTGGAGGCGTGGGTTCGAATCCCACTCCTGACAGCCTCGCCTTTTGCCACCCCAACTCCACCGCACCGCACCGCCCCGCACCGCACCCCAACCCACACACCGCATCTCTTGCCTCCATCCTCAACCTCTCCAGCGCCTCCACGCTCCTCGCCTCCCAAACTTGGTGCCACAGATCTGGATCTGTCGGGGTTCACCCCAGGACCTCAGCTCGGGGACCGGACTCTCCTACCCTCTGGCGCGGCCTCCCCTGACCGGTGCATCCATCCATCCATCCATGCATGCATCCTTCCTTCCATGCACGCATCCTTCCATCCACCCACCAACCAATCCAACCAAAACCAACCGTCCGTGAATCCATCCATGTATGCCCCCACCCATCCACGCACCTCTCCATCCATGAATCCACGCATGCATGCACGCACGCATGCCTCCATGAATCCATACATCCATGCATGCATGCATCATTTCCGGCCCAGGCTCTGTCGGGGGGGGGGGGGGGGGGGAGGAGGAAACGTGTGCTAATGGGTCTTGGGTCCTGGCAGGAAGCACAGGCTGAGAGTTCATCAGGTGATGCCTGTAGACAGGGCATGGGTGGTTCAGTGGTAGAATTCTCGCCTGCCACGCGGGAGGCCCGGGTTCGATTCCCGGCCCATGCAGAGTCCAGTCCCTTTTGGTCTTCACGCCCACAGGGACACTTGGCACACACACTCTGGCCTGCAAGCCTCGCCTCTCTTCATTCTCACAACAACTACCTAGAGGCTCCTTCCAATCACTTGACACACTCAGCCTACCCACTCGCCTGCAGCAACAGCAAACACCACCACCACCACCACCACCACCACCTTCTTATGCTTTCCCCTCTCCAATCTCCTCTTCTTCTTCAAGGATTTATATATTTGTTTCCTGCAGGTACACTCTCCCTCTCTTTAGAAACAACAGAAGACACCGCATACACCACATTCATCAGATTCCATTACACACGGTTGGGAGCCACCATGTGCTTGCTGGCAATTCAACTCAGGACCTCTGTAAGAGCAATTGGTGCTCTTACCCACTGAGCCATCTAAACCTGACACCACCTTCACCTACAGGCTCCCTCCCTACAGGGCTGGACATACCCCCTCCTCCTCCTCTGGGATGTGGACTTGGCTAACCAGACAACTCTCTTCTGTGTCTTCATCCTGCTAGAGCCCAACCTCACATCCTTCAGGTCCACTACTCCCTCTCTGCCCAATGGGTGGGGTGTGCTTCTGAGAGTACTCCTGCATGCACACAGACACACACAGGAAAAGGGAGAGGGACAGGGACAGGGACAGGGACAGGGGGAGGGGGAGGGGGAGGGGGAGGGATGGAAGGGGGAGGGAAAAGGGAGGGGGAGGGGGAGGAGAACTGGGAGGGGTTTGGAGAGGGAGAGAGGAGGGAGAGGGGGAGGGAGAGGGAGATGGGCAGGGAGAGAGCAGGGAGAGCTAGAGAGGGGACAGGGGGAGGGAGAGAGGAGGGAGAGGGTGGGAGGGGCAGGGGAGGGGAGGGGGAGAGGGAGGGGCAGGGGGAGAGGAAGGCGAGAGGGAGGGCGTGGGGGAGAGACAGAGACAGAGACGGATGGAGGGAGACACACACAGATATGCAACAAGGGAGACAAACAGACAGTGAAAGATACATACCCACGCATGACTTTGGGAGCACCCACTCAGAGAGAGAGACAGAGGAAGAGAGAGACAGAGAGGAAGAGAGACACACACAAAGACCACATGCAGATAGACAGAGCAAGAGAGAGGGACACACACACACACGCACACACACACATAGCACAGCCATGAGAAGCACAAGTGCCAACAGTTGATTCCATGGTCCTCCATGCCAAGCCCTGCCTCCCTTACAGGTCCCTCAATGACCCTCACTGATGGTCGCACCCAGGGTTGTTACACTGCAACTGCTGCCGCCCCAGCTGTTAATGGGGATGCCTCCGTTGGTCAGGTGTTTGTTTGTTTGTTTGTTTGTTTGTTTGCACCTGCTGCTGCTGGTGATGGTTGTCTAATGGCTGATGCTGTTTCTAATGCTGCTCCTCTTCCTGCTGCTCTTGCTGCTACTGGGTGTGCTGGTCCTGTATGGGGGTCTTGGAAAGAACAGGAGCTGAAGCACCCCAGTCCGTGCCTGGGATCAGGCTGCAGGACCCATGCCTGCCGTGCATCCCCAATCCTCAGCTGCTCTCTGGCATCCATCCCCCCTCATGCCTTCCATCCATCACAGTTTGGCTGGCTCCTGCACATTCTCAAAAGACTGGCTAGCATGAGATGCACACTGGGCACCCATGCAATTGGCACCTGTCTTTTGAGCCTTCAGGAAATAGTCCCAGGGGGGTTGGCTGCAGTATGCTGCCGGCTTGTTAAGCGTGGCTTGTTTCTCAGCTCCAGCTGAGCACCATCAATGATTTGTCCGTGCACGGGCGAGGTCTCACCTTGGTGGATCCGCTCTCCTGCTCACTACTCACGGATGATTCTCCAGCCCCGCCTGATCTGGACCACAGATTCTTGACTCAGAACCCCAAATGGCCCCAGCAGAGTCGATCAGGGACTCCCAAGATGCCCTCTGAGGGTCTGGGGAGGGGGTTGGGATCGATATAAAAACACCTTAGCGAGTCTTGCCTCCCCTCCGTCTTGTCAGCTCCATTGCTCTCCAGACGTCCTTCCAAGCTGCCTGGAAGCATCCAGCTTGAGCCTTTCCAGCCCAGAGCTCAAAGTCCCTCCACCCTCCCCAAAGAGGTACCTGCCAGGTGTGTCCCAGCAATACTCCCCACTCCTGGTACCAATATCTGTCTGAGCTAGAGTTTCTGTTCTTGGGGTCAAACACCATAACCCAAAGCAACCTTGACAAGGAAGTGCTTGTTTCACCTTAATGAAGGCTGGCTCTTCAGAAGTCCCTCCAGGAGGGAAACCCCAGGAAGGAGCACAGAGGAAGGAAGTGATGCAACAGAGGGCTTCTCCCTACAGGCTTGCTCCACCTGTTTTCCTCACAGCTCAGGACTGTCAGTGTTCTGAGCAGAGAAAGAGGGTCACTCCAAGATGGATATGCCAAAGATGCCGCCTTGCAGGCAGCAGAGAAGTCGTGCCTCAGTGACCTAACCCTCCCTGGAATAGCCAGCCACACAACAGCATATTTCTTGATCGCTACACAAAACTCGTTGGATTTCTTCCTTTTCCTTGGCAGAGGAGGCTAAAGCACGTTCCTCCTTGTCACAGAGTCCCTAGCCTTGTGTGTAGAGTTCATGAAGGAAAACAGCAGGTCCCTGCAACTTTTGTCCTTACTGGGTACAGTCATCAGTGTGCTCCTGTGTGTGTGTGTGTGTGTGTGTGTGTGTGTATTAATAGATAGATATAGATATATATGTATACATATCATATGTGGTTATATGTTCATATATGTGGGTATATACAAAAAGTTAATGTGTGTGTGTGAGAGAGTGTATGTTAAATGAAAGGAGAAATCACTACGTATGCTAGAACTGGACACTCATTTGTGACTACTCAGATGACTTTCTTTAATCATGCAAGGCCTTCTGGGTGTGCCAAGACTGTCTTGTGACCCAGAACTGGCTTCAAGGCTGTAAGGCTCCTTCCCCAAAACAACCACTTAGATGAGAGAAGACCATCTCGGTTTTCTGCCAAGATTGTTTCCAAGTCAAAGGATTTTCTGAGAACAAATCTCCCTTCTGTTGTCTACACAAGACACCGTGAAAAACAATGACTTCGCTGTTACCTTTCTTCTAGATTCAGGAGCATACCGGAATTCCACTGCTCCAGACCACCTGCGCAGGGGTGTCAGGTCCTTGCTGCAACTCCCCCATCCCAACACCATCCCAACCTTCAGCGAGCTGCTCCGCAGCCACTCCTGACTGCTCTGGACCCTACCGCACAGACTTTGCCTGCCTTGGAGACGTTTTTCTCAATTCAGCGTCCCTCTTCACAAGTTGAGCTGTCAACTTGACAAACCCCAAGTAGAACAGAACCGACCGTGCATCTTTGCAGGCGGCATGTGCCCCATTCCCACACTCACACCCACCCCAACCCCACGCGCCTGTTGGACACCTGCTAGGGTAGGCTGCCCCACCCCCCGACCCCCTCGCGCACACCCCGGTGTCTGTTTCGCACAGCCTTCTCTCCCTACATGGCTGCCCCGAGGCCTGCCGCACAGTCCCTTCCCGATGCCCTTTCCGACTGGTGCCCCCTGGTGCCCAGGAATCGGCCTTTGGTGGCAGGGATGGGGTGGAGTCGGGTGGGAATAAGCACTGTCTGTGCTGCCCGCAGGATCTGCTGGCACCTCTCACCATGCTACCCATTGAGGTGGAGCACAGTCCTCCGCTCAGCACTCAGGATCGGGCACTGTGCTGGCAGGGTCAGGACGGAGGCGACCGGGCAGGGCACGCATCCGCTGGGCAAAGGTTTCTTTCCCTACTCACATCCGCCACTGTGGCCAGCGACACCAGGATCCCGAGAAACAGTGGCCTTACGACCCCCCGAATATCCTCTGCTCGCCCAAACCGCTCTGGGGGCTTGCGTGGGAAATCGTGGCTCGCCTCGCACCCAATGGCGGTCCCTGTGAAGTCGGGGGGTGGGGGGGGGCGGGAACCACACCATGAGCTTGTGGCTGTGCAGCGGACATCTGCCTCGCAATAACAACTGCCCACTAGAACCCCTTCCAACCCTGCAACCGTCCCTCTCTCCGTGCCACCACCAACACCACCATCACCAAGACCACCACCAGCACCGTATTTCATTCTCCGACATCTCCTATACATAGTCCAAAAACCCAAATATACATAATACACAGAGTTGTGTGTGTGCGCGTGCGTGTGTGTGTGTCTGTATGTGTGTGCATTGATATAGATATAAACCTATACATATCATATATGGTTATATGTTCATATATGTGGGTATATATAAAAGATTAATGCGCGCGCGTTTGTGTGTGTGTGTGTGTGTGTGTGTGTGTGTGAAGTGAATGAAATCGCTACAGATGCTTGAACTGGACGCTCATTTGTGACTATTCGGGAAAGCTGACTGGGCCCATGGGATGCGCGCGATGCATGCTCTGCATGCGATGCAGTTGCTCCATCTGAGGCAGGTGGGGCGGGCTAGCTAGAGGGTTTGTTCCAGACCTAAGAGCAGGCGAGGAGGAGGAGATGGAGTCCTGTTGAGGCTCCATGAGTGACATGAGTGGACGAGTGTTTGTAATCCGGGCGGCGTGTGAAGAAGGTCCGCTTGTGATGGGGGCGGGTGTGTAGTCTTGCTTGGTTCCAGGGTAAGCAACGAGTCTGTAGTGGAGAGGTGCAAATTTGGTGTGTGGGGGGCAGAGAGGCTGGGCCGGAGTGGTAGTGTGGGAAAGGAATGGGCAGCGTGCAGACAGGGAGAGCGTGAAGCGGGAAGACGTCTATGGGGTATCGGGTCGTGGGAGCGCGGGCGCGCGCGCGCGCGTGCCACGGCGCCACGCGCTAATGGTCGAGTTGTGTTGTTGGTGTGCGTTGGTGTTGGGCAAAAGTGAGCGAGGGAGAGGAGCGAGGTTTGGGGAAGTGAGGGTGCAGAGAGGAAGAAGAGAGGCTTCCCTGACCGGGAATCGAACCCGGGCCGCGGCGGTGAGAGCGCCGAATCCTAACCACTAGACCACCAGGGAGCGTCGGCCCGACGGCCCCGGCTACCCACTCCTGGAGACACCCAGACACACAGCCTCTCCGCCACCGTGGCAGACACACTGCTCGCCCGCCTGGCCGACTCGGGCGGGCTACTACAGGCCCGCCCAATGCTTAGTCCCTCCTTAGGAGGCTGGAGTTCGGCCTTGGGCGTTGGGCGTTCCGCAATCCGCGCCTCTACCTGCCCTGCCTCTTGCCCCCACCCACACCTATACCCACACCCCGACACCCACGCCCACCCCCCCACCCTCCCACCCCCCGTCTCTGCGGCCAAACAGGGTGCGACCTCACGGACTAGGCACCTCTGCCCCTGCCTCTTCTCTTCTCTTCCCGCCCGTCCCAACCTAAAAAGGTCTGGCGCTTGGGCTTCGGTCGCTAGCGCAGCCTGGCGACAAGCACAAGCTCAGAGGCGCCTGGCAGGGTCCCCCAGGGCTCGGGACCTTGGCAAAACGTGGGCAGCCTGCGTTGGCCGGGAATCGAACCCGGGTCAACTGCTTGGAAGGCAGCTATGCTCACCACTATACCACCAACGCTGCACCGCTGGGACGGCGCCCACACGACGCCGCCGACTGACAGACTGACTCCGGACAGCGCCCAGCGCCTTCTACCACGACGCCTACCGCTGACTTCCCTCCCTGCGCACGCCCGCGTGGCCCGAACCCCGACCACACCCACGGCTCCGCCGCTCCGCGCTTTTCCTCGCCGTCTCACGCGCGCTTCCCGCTTCGCGCTTAGCGCACTCGCACGCACACGCCTTTCCTCTGGGGCGCTCTCGCCTCCTGCCTGCTGCCAGCCAGCGCCCCCGGGGCCACCACCCAGACAGGCCTGGCACACCGCTCAAGCCCAGAGAGGCGCACGCCGCCCGTTCGGGCACACGCGGAGCCCACCGCGGTTGGGGTTGGGATGGGAGGGCTCGCCAGGGCCGGACGGGGAGCGTGTTGGCAGGCCCCAGGCGCTGGGCGAGCGGCCAGAAAAAGGGTTTGAGAGCTCCGGGGCGGCTTTGCTGGAGGACACCGTGCTGGGCTGGATCGTCTGGGTCTGCGTGTGGGGCTGGGGTTGGGGTGGGAGGGTCAGTACCCCGCGGGCCGCCTGTCTTTCCAAAAAGGACGCTACGTCTCCCCGTCGGGGAATCGAACCCCGGTCTCCCGCGTGACAGGCGGGGATACTCACCACTATACTAACGAGGACAACGCCGACTACCACGCACCGTCGCCCGACCGTCTACGACGACACACACGACCCACAACCTCCGTCTCATCCAACGCCCACCTCTTCTTCTACACTCCACCGCAACCCATAAGCCCCCGGGACCCGGCGACAACAGCAGGACCACGACCCGCAGCCCTGGGGGACCGTGCGGCTGGACCTCTGCCGCCCCGCCGGGCTGGAGACCCGGCCTCTGAGCGCTGACGCCTGGCTGCCGGCATCACTCGCCGACGGCATCACCAGAGGCTGGCGCCACACACCTGGTCCTGCGGGCCTGCCTGCCTGCTGGGCTGCGGGCATCCGGACCGGACCGGGACCCGGAGGGACTCTGGCGCCTGGCAGAGTCTCCACGTCGACGCGCTGGCAACGGGCGAGGCGGAGCAGGCTTGAGTTGGGCGGGCTAGGCCCGCAGCTTGAGCACCCAGACGCGGCCGGCCCCACGCCAGCCCGGGCGCCCCTGCGCGTCGAGTCCGCATGCGGGCGCGCGCGTGGGCGCCGGACGCCTGCCAGGCGAGTGACCTGGAGCCCAAACCGCCGTCAGGATGGCCGAGCGGTCTAAGGCGCTGCGTTCAGGTCGCAGTCTCCCCTGGAGGCGTGGGTTCGAATCCCACTCCTGACAGCCTCGCCTTTTGCCACCCCAACTCCACCGCACCGCACCGCCCCGCACCGCACCCCAACCCACACACCGCATCTCTTGCCTCCATCCTCAACCTCTCCAGCGCCTCCACGCTCCTCGCCTCCCAAACTTGGTGCCACAGATCTGGATCTGTCGGGGTTCACCCCAGGACCTCAGCTCGGGGACCGGACTCTCCTACCCTCTGGCGCGGCCTCCCCTGACCGGTGCATCCATCCATCCATCCATGCATGCATCCTTCCTTCCATGCACGCATCCTTCCATCCACCCACCAACCAATCCAACCAAAACCAACCGTCCGTGAATCCATCCATGTATGCCCCCACCCATCCACGCACCTCTCCATCCATGAATCCACGCATGCATGCACGCACGCATGCCTCCATGAATCCATACATCCATGCATGCATGCATCATTTCCGGCCCAGGCTCTGTCGGGGGGGGGGGGGGGGAGGAGGAAACGTGTGCTAATGGGTCTTGGGTCCTGGCAGGAAGCACAGGCTGAGAGTTCATCAGGTGATGCCTGTAGACAGGGCATGGGTGGTTCAGTGGTAGAATTCTCGCCTGCCACGCGGGAGGCCCGGGTTCGATTCCCGGCCCATGCAGAGTCCAGTCCCTTTTGGTCTTCACGCCCACAGGGACACTTGGCACACACACTCTGGCCTGCAAGCCTCGCCTCTCTTCATTCTCACAACAACTACCTAGAGGCTCCTTCCAATCACTTGACACACTCAGCCTACCCACTCGCCTGCAGCAACAGCAAACACCACCACCACCACCACCACCACCACCTTCTTATGCTTTCCCCTCTCCAATCTCCTCTTCTTCTTCAAGGATTTATATATTTGTTTCCTGCAGGTACACTCTCCCTCTCTTTAGAAACAACAGAAGACACCGCATACACCACATTCATCAGATTCCATTACACACGGTTGGGAGCCACCATGTGCTTGCTGGCAATTCAACTCAGGACCTCTGTAAGAGCAATTGGTGCTCTTACCCACTGAGCCATCTAAACCTGACACCACCTTCACCTACAGGCTCCCTCCCTACAGGGCTGGACATACCCCCTCCTCCTCCTCTGGGATGTGGACTTGGCTAACCAGACAACTCTCTTCTGTGTCTTCATCCTGCTAGAGCCCAACCTCACATCCTTCAGGTCCACTACTCCCTCTCTGCCCAATGGGTGGGGTGTGCTTCTGAGAGTACTCCTGCATGCACAGAGACACACACAGGAAAGGGAGAGGGACAGGGACAGGGACAGGGGGAGGGGGAGGGGGAGGGGGAAGGGGAGGGGAGGGGGAGGGAGCGGGAGAGGGAGAGGGGGAGGGATGGAAGGGGGAGGGAAAAGGGAGGGGGAGGGGGAGGAGAACTGGGAGGTGTTTGGAGAGGGAGAGAGGAGGGAGAGGGGGAGGGAGAGGGAGATGGGCAGGGAGAGAGCAGGGAGAGCTAGAGAGGGGACAGGGGGAGGGAGAGAGGAGGGAGAGGGTGGGAGGGGCAGGGGAGGGGAGGGGGAGAGGGAGGGGCAGGGGGAGAGGAAGGCGAGAGGGAGGGCGTGGGGGAGAGACAGAGACAGAGACGGATGGAGGGAGACACACACAGATATGCAACAAGGGAGACAAACAGACAGTGAAAGATACATACCCACGCATGACTTTGGGAGCACCCACTCAGAGAGAGAGACAGAGGAAGAGAGAGACAGAGAGGAAGAGAGACACACACAAAGACCACATGCAGATAGACAGACAGAGCAAGAGAGAGGGACACACACACACGCACACACACACATAGCACAGCCATGAGAAGCACAAGTGCCAACAGTTGATTCCATGGTCCTCCATGCCAAGCCCTGCCTCCCTTACAGGTCCCTCAATGACCCTCACTGATGGTCGCACCCAGGGTTGTTACACTGCAACTGCTGCCGCCCCAGCTGTTAATGGGGATGCCTCGGTTGGTCAGGTGTTTGTTTGTTTGTTTTTTTGTTTGTTTGTTTGTTTGCACCTGCTGCTGCTGGTGATGGTTGTCTAATGGCTGATGCTGTTTCTAATGCTGCTCCTCTTCCTGCTGCTCTTGCTGCTACTGGGTGTGCTGGTCCTGTATGGGGGTCTTGGAAAGAACAGGAGCTGAAGCACCCCAGTCCATGCCTGGGATCAGGCTGCAGGACCCATGCCTGCCGTGCATCCCCAATCCTCAGCTGCTCTCTGGCATCCATCCCCCCTCATGCCTTCCATCCATCACAGTTTGGCTGGCTCCTGCACATTCTCAAAAGACTGGCTAGCATGAGATGCACACTGGGCACCCATGCAATTGGCACCTGTCTTTTGAGCCTTCAGGAAATAGTCCCAGGGGGGTTGGCTGCAGTATGCTGCCGGCTTGTTAAGCGTGGCTTGTTTCTCAGCTCCAGCTGAGCACCATCAATGATTTGTCCGTGCACGGGCGAGGTCTCACCTTGGTGGATCCGCTCTCCTGCTCACTACTCACGGATGATTCTCCAGCCCCGCCTGATCTGGACCACAGATTCTTGACTCAGAACCCCAAATGGCCCCAGCAGAGTCGATCAGGGACTCCCAAGATGCCCTCTGAGGGTCTGGGGAGGGGGTTGGGATCGATATAAAAACACCTTAGCGAGTCTTGCCTCCCCTCCGTCTTGTCAGCTCCATTGCTCTCCAGACGTCCTTCCAAGCTGCCTGGAAGCATCCAGCTTGAGCCTTTCCAGCCCAGAGCTCAAAGTCCCTCCACCCTCCCCAAAGAGGTACCTGCCAGGTGTGTCCCAGCAATACTCCCCACTCCTGGTACCAATATCTGTCTGAGCTAGAGTTTCTGTTCTTGGGGTCAAACACCATAACCCAAAGCAACCTTGACAAGGAAGTGCTTGTTTCACCTTAATGAAGGCTGGCTCTTCAGAAGTCCCTCCAGGAGGGAAACCCCAGGAAGGAGCACAGAGGAAGGAAGTGATGCAACAGAGGGCTTCTCCCTACAGGCTTGCTCCACCTGTTTTCCTCACAGCTCAGGACTGTCAGTGTTCTGAGCAGAGAAAGAGGGTCACTCCAAGATGGATATGCCAAAGATGCCGCCTTGCAGGCAGCAGAGAAGTCGTGCCTCAGTGACCTAACCCTCCCTGGAATAGCCAGCCACACAACAGCATATTTCTTGATCGCTACACAAAACTCGTTGGATTTCTTCCTTTTCCTTGGCAGAGGAGGCTAAAGCACGTTCCTCCTTGTCACAGAGTCCCTAGCCTTGTGTGTAGAGTTCATGAAGGAAAACAGCAGGTCCCTGCAACTTTTGTCCTTACTGGGTACAGTCATCAGTGTGCTCCTGTGTGTGTGTGTGTGTGTGTGTGTGTGTGTGTGTGTATTAATAGATAGATATAGATATATATGTATACATATCATATGTGGTTATATGTTCATATATGTGGGTATATACAAAAAGTTAATGTGTGTGTGTGAGAGAGTGTATGTTAAATGAAAGGAGAAATCACTACGTATGCTAGAACTGGACACTCATTTGTGACTACTCAGATGACTTTCTTTAATCATGCAAGGCCTTCTGGGTGTGCCAAGACTGTCTTGTGACCCAGAACTGGCTTCAAGGCTGTAAGGCTCCTTCCCCAAAACAACCACTTAGATGAGAGAAGACCATCTCGGTTTTCTGCCAAGATTGTTTCCAAGTCAAAGGATTTTCTGAGAACAAATCTCCCTTCTGTTGTCTACACAAGACACCGTGAAAAACAATGACTTCGCTGTTACCTTTCTTCTAGATTCAGGAGCATACCGGAATTCCACTGCTCCAGACCACCTGCGCAGGGGTGTCAGGTCCTTGCTGCAACTCCCCCATCCCAACACCATCCCAACCTTCAGCGAGCTGCTCCGCAGCCACTCCTGACTGCTCTGGACCCTACCGCACAGACTTTGCCTGCCTTGGAGACGTTTTTCTCAATTCAGCGTCCCTCTTCACAAGTTGAGCTGTCAACTTGACAAACCCCAAGTAGAACAGAACCGACCGTGCATCTTTGCAGGCGGCATGTGCCCCATTCCCACACTCACACCCACCCCAACCCCACGCGCCTGTTGGACACCTGCTAGGGTAGGCTGCCCCACCCCCCGACCCCCTCGCGCACACCCCGGTGTCTGTTTCGCACAGCCTTCTCTCCCTACATGGCTGCCCCGAGGCCTGCCGCACAGTCCCTTCCCGATGCCCTTTCCGACTGGTGCCCCCTGGTGCCCAGGAATCGGCCTTTGGTGGCAGGGATGGGGTGGAGTCGGGTGGGAATAAGCACTGTCTGTGCTGCCCGCAGGATCTGCTGGCACCTCTCACCATGCTACCCATTGAGGTGGAGCACAGTCCTCCGCTCAGCACTCAGGATCGGGCACTGTGCTGGCAGGGTCAGGACGGAGGCGACCGGGCAGGGCACGCATCCGCTGGGCAAAGGTTTCTTTCCCTACTCACATCCGCCACTGTGGCCAGCGACACCAGGATCCCGAGAAACAGTGGCCTTACGACCCCCCGAATATCCTCTGCTCGCCCAAACCGCTCTGGGGGCTTGCGTGGGAAATCGTGGCTCGCCTCGCACCCAATGGCGGTCCCTGTGAAGTCGGGGGGTGGGGGGGGGCGGGAACCACACCATGAGCTTGTGGCTGTGCAGCGGACATCTGCCTCGCAATAACAACTGCCCACTAGAACCCCTTCCAACCCTGCAACCGTCCCTCTCTCCGTGCCACCACCAACACCACCATCACCAAGACCACCACCAGCACCGTATTTCATTCTCCGACATCTCCTATACATAGTCCAAAAACCCAAATATACATAATACACAGAGTTGTGTGTGTGCGCGTGCGTGTGTGTGTGTCTGTATGTGTGTGCATTGATATAGATATAAACCTATACATATCATATATGGTTATATGTTCATATATGTGGGTATATATAAAAGATTAATGCGCGCGCGTTTGTGTGTGTGTGTGTGTGTGTGTGTGTGTGTGTGAAGTGAATGAAATCGCTACAGATGCTTGAACTGGACGCTCATTTGTGACTATTCGGGAAAGCTGACTGGGCCCATGGGATGCGCGCGATGCATGCTCTGCATGCGATGCAGTTGCTCCATCTGAGGCAGGTGGGGCGGGCTAGCTAGAGGGTTTGTTCCAGACCTAAGAGCAGGCGAGGAGGAGGAGATGGAGTCCTGTTGAGGCTCCATGAGTGACATGAGTGGACGAGTGTTTGTAATCCGGGCGGCGTGTGAAGAAGGTCCGCTTGTGATGGGGGCGGGTGTGTAGTCTTGCTTGGTTCCAGGGTAAGCAACGAGTCTGTAGTGGAGAGGTGCAAATTTGGTGTGTGGGGGGCAGAGAGGCTGGGCCGGAGTGGTAGTGTGGGAAAGGAATGGGCAGCGTGCAGACAGGGAGAGCGTGAAGCGGGAAGACGTCTATGGGGTATCGGGTCGTGGGAGCGCGCGCGCGTGCCACGGCGCCACGCGCTAATGGTCGAGTTGTGTTGTTGGTGTGCGTTGGTGTTGGGCAAAAGTGAGCGAGGGAGAGGAGCGAGGTTTGGGGAAGTGAGGGTGCAGAGAGGAAGAAGAGAGGCTTCCCTGACCGGGAATCGAACCCGGGCCGCGGCGGTGAGAGCGCCGAATCCTAACCACTAGACCACCAGGGAGCGTCGGCCCGACGGCCCCGGCTACCCACTCCTGGAGACACCCAGACACACAGCCTCTCCGCCACCGTGGCAGACACACTGCTCGCCCGCCTGGCCGACTCGGGCGGGCTACTACAGGCCCGCCCAATGCTTAGTCCCTCCTTAGGAGGCTGGAGTTCGGCCTTGGGCGTTGGGCGTTCCGCAATCCGCGCCTCTACCTGCCCTGCCTCTTGCCCCCACCCACACCTATACCCACACCCCGACACCCACGCCCACCCCCCCACCCTCCCACCCCCCGTCTCTGCGGCCAAACAGGGTGCGACCTCACGGACTAGGCACCTCTGCCCCTGCCTCTTCTCTTCTCTTCCCGCCCGTCCCAACCTAAAAAGGTCTGGCGCTTGGGCTTCGGTCGCTAGCGCAGCCTGGCGACAAGCACAAGCTCAGAGGCGCCTGGCAGGGTCCCCCAGGGCTCGGGACCTTGGCAAAACGTGGGCAGCCTGCGTTGGCCGGGAATCGAACCCGGGTCAACTGCTTGGAAGGCAGCTATGCTCACCACTATACCACCAACGCTGCACCGCTGGGACGGCGCCCACACGACGCCGCCGACTGACAGACTGACTCCGGACAGCGCCCAGCGCCTTCTACCACGACGCCTACCGCTGACTTCCCTCCCTGCGCACGCCCGCGTGGCCCGAACCCCGACCACACCCACGGCTCCGCCGCTCCGCGCTTTTCCTCGCCGTCTCACGCGCGCTTCCCGCTTCGCGCTTAGCGCACTCGCACGCACACGCCTTTCCTCTGGGGCGCTCTCGCCTCCTGCCTGCTGCCAGCCAGCGCCCCCGGGGCCACCACCCAGACAGGCCTGGCACACCGCTCAAGCCCAGAGAGGCGCACGCCGCCCGTTCGGGCACACGCGGAGCCCACCGCGGTTGGGGTTGGGATGGGAGGGCTCGCCAGGGCCGGACGGGGAGCGTGTTGGCAGGCCCCAGGCGCTGGGCGAGCGGCCAGAAAAAGGGTTTGAGAGCTCCGGGGCGGCTTTGCTGGAGGACACCGTGCTGGGCTGGATCGTCTGGGTCTGCGTGTGGGGCTGGGGTTGGGGTGGGAGGGTCAGTACCCCGCGGGCCGCCTGTCTTTCCAAAAAGGACGCTACGTCTCCCCGTCGGGGAATCGAACCCCGGTCTCCCGCGTGACAGGCGGGGATACTCACCACTATACTAACGAGGACAACGCCGACTACCACGCACCGTCGCCCGACCGTCTACGACGACACACACGACCCACAACCTCCGTCTCATCCAACGCCCACCTCTTCTTCTACACTCCACCGCAACCCATAAGCCCCCGGGACCCGGCGACAACAGCAGGACCACGACCCGCAGCCCTGGGGGACCGTGCGGCTGGACCCCTGCCGCCCCGCCGGGCTGGAGACCCGGCCTCTGAGCGCTGACGCCTGGCTGCCGGCATCACTCGCCGACGGCATCACCAGAGGCTGGCGCCACACACCTGGTCCTGCGGGCCTGCCTGCCTGCTGGGCTGCGGGCATCCGGACCGGACCGGGACCCGGAGGGACTCTGGCGCCTGGCAGAGTCTCCACGTCGACGCGCTGGCAACGGGCGAGGCGGAGCAGGCTTGAGTTGGGCGGGCTAGGCCCGCAGCTTGAGCACCCAGACGCGGCCGGCCCCACGCCAGCCCGGGCGCCCCTGCGCGTCGAGTCCGCATGCGGGCGCGCGCGTGGGCGCCGGACGCCTGCCAGGCGAGTGACCTGGAGCCCAAACCGCCGTCAGGATGGCCGAGCGGTCTAAGGCGCTGCGTTCAGGTCGCAGTCTCCCCTGGAGGCGTGGGTTCGAATCCCACTCCTGACAGCCTCGCCTTTTGCCACCCCAACTCCACCGCACCGCACCGCCCCGCACCGCACCCCAACCCACACACCGCATCTCTTGCCTCCATCCTCAACCTCTCCAGCGCCTCCACGCTCCTCGCCTCCCAAACTTGGTGCCACAGATCTGGATCTGTCGGGGTTCACCCCAGGACCTCAGCTCGGGGACCGGACTCTCCTACCCTCTGGCGCGGCCTCCCCTGACCGGTGCATCCATCCATCCATCCATGCATGCATCCTTCCTTCCATGCACGCATCCTTCCATCCACCCACCAACCAATCCAACCAAAACCAACCGTCCGTGAATCCATCCATGTATGCCCCCACCCATCCACGCACCTCTCCATCCATGAATCCACGCATGCATGCACGCACGCATGCCTCCATGAATCCATACATCCATGCATGCATGCATCATTTCCGGCCCAGGCTCTGTCGGGGGGGGGGGGGGAGGAGGAAACGTGTGCTAATGGGTCTTGGGTCCTGGCAGGAAGCACAGGCTGAGAGTTCATCAGGTGATGCCTGTAGACAGGGCATGGGTGGTTCAGTGGTAGAATTCTCGCCTGCCACGCGGGAGGCCCGGGTTCGATTCCCGGCCCATGCAGAGTCCAGTCCCTTTTGGTCTTCACGCCCACAGGGACACTTGGCACACACACTCTGGCCTGCAAGCCTCGCCTCTCTTCATTCTCACAACAACTACCTAGAGGCTCCTTCCAATCACTTGACACACTCAGCCTACCCACTCGCCTGCAGCAACAGCAAACACCACCACCACCACCACCACCACCACCACCTTCTTATGCTTTCCCCTCTCCAATCTCCTCTTCTTCTTCAAGGATTTATATATTTGTTTCCTGCAGGTACACTCTCCCTCTCTTTAGAAACAACAGAAGACACCGCATACACCACATTCATCAGATTCCATTACACACGGTTGGGAGCCACCATGTGCTTGCTGGCAATTCAACTCAGGACCTCTGTAAGAGCAATTGGTGCTCTTACCCACTGAGCCATCTAAACCTGACACCACCTTCACCTACAGGCTCCCTCCCTACAGGGCTGGACATACCCCCTCCTCCTCCTCTGGGATGTGGACTTGGCTAACCAGACAACTCTCTTCTGTGTCTTCATCCTGCTAGAGCCCAACCTCACATCCTTCAGGTCCACTACTCCCTCTCTGCCCAATGGGTGGGGTGTGCTTCTGAGAGTACTCCTGCATGCACACAGACACACACAGGAAAAGGGAGAGGGACAGGGACAGGGACAGGGACAGGGGGAGGGGGAGGGGGAGGGGGAGGGGGAGGGGGAGGGGGAGGGATGGAAGGGGGAGGGAAAAGGGAGGGGGAGGGGGAGGAGAACTGGGAGGGGTTTGGAGAGGGAGAGAGGAGGGAGAGGGGGAGGGAGAGGGAGATGGGCAGGGAGAGAGCAGGGAGAGCTAGAGAGGGGACAGGGGGAGGGAGAGAGGAGGGAGAGGGTGGGAGGGGCAGGGGAGGGGAGGGGGAGAGGGAGGGGCAGGGGGAGAGGAAGGCGAGAGGGAGGGCGTGGGGGAGAGACAGAGACAGAGACGGATGGAGGGAGACACACACAGATATGCAACAAGGGAGACAAACAGACAGTGAAAGATACATACCCACGCATGACTTTGGGAGCACCCACTCAGAGAGAGAGACAGAGGAAGAGAGAGACAGAGAGGAAGAGAGACACACACAAAGACCACATGCAGATAGACAGAGCAAGAGAGAGGGACACACACACACACGCACACACACACATAGCACAGCCATGAGAAGCACAAGTGCCAACAGTTGATTCCATGGTCCTCCATGCCAAGCCCTGCCTCCCTTACAGGTCCCTCAATGACCCTCACTGATGGTCGCACCCAGGGTTGTTACACTGCAACTGCTGCCGCCCCAGCTGTTAATGGGGATGCCTCGGTTGGTCAGGTGTTTGTTTGTTTGTTTGTTTGCACCTGCTGCTGCTGGTGATGGTTGTCTAATGGCTGATGCTGTTTCTAATGCTGCTCCTCTTCCTGCTGCTCTTGCTGCTACTGGGTGTGCTGGTCCTGTATGGGGGTCTTGGAAAGAACAGGAGCTGAAGCACCCCAGTCCGTGCCTGGGATCAGGCTGCAGGACCCATGCCTGCCGTGCATCCCCAATCCTCAGCTGCTCTCTGGCATCCATCCCCCCTCATGCCTTCCATCCATCACAGTTTGGCTGGCTCCTGCACATTCTCAAAAGACTGGCTAGCATGAGATGCACACTGGGCACCCATGCAATTGGCACCTGTCTTTTGAGCCTTCAGGAAATAGTCCCAGGGGGGTTGGCTGCAGTATGCTGCCGGCTTGTTAAGCGTGGCTTGTTTCTCAGCTCCAGCTGAGCACCATCAATGATTTGTCCGTGCACGGGCGAGGTCTCACCTTGGTGGATCCGCTCTCCTGCTCACTACTCACGGATGATTCTCCAGCCCCGCCTGATCTGGACCACAGATTCTTGACTCAGAACCCCAAATGGCCCCAGCAGAGTCGATCAGGGACTCCCAAGATGCCCTCTGAGGGTCTGGGGAGGGGGTTGGGATCGATATAAAAACACCTTAGCGAGTCTTGCCTCCCCTCCGTCTTGTCAGCTCCATTGCTCTCCAGACGTCCTTCCAAGCTGCCTGGAAGCATCCAGCTTGAGCCTTTCCAGCCCAGAGCTCAAAGTCCCTCCACCCTCCCCAAAGAGGTACCTGCCAGGTGTGTCCCAGCAATACTCCCCACTCCTGGTACCAATATCTGTCTGAGCTAGAGTTTCTGTTCTTGGGGTCAAACACCATAACCCAAAGCAACCTTGACAAGGAAGTGCTTGTTTCACCTTAATGAAGGCTGGCTCTTCAGAAGTCCCTCCAGGAGGGAAACCCCAGGAAGGAGCACAGAGGAAGGAAGTGATGCAACAGAGGGCTTCTCCCTACAGGCTTGCTCCACCTGTTTTCCTCACAGCTCAGGACTGTCAGTGTTCTGAGCAGAGAAAGAGGGTCACTCCAAGATGGATATGCCAAAGATGCCGCCTTGCAGGCAGCAGAGAAGTCGTGCCTCAGTGACCTAACCCTCCCTGGAATAGCCAGCCACACAACAGCATATTTCTTGATCGCTACACAAAACTCGTTGGATTTCTTCCTTTTCCTTGGCAGAGGAGGCTAAAGCACGTTCCTCCTTGTCACAGAGTCCCTAGCCTTGTGTGTAGAGTTCATGAAGGAAAACAGCAGGTCCCTGCAACTTTTGTCCTTACTGGGTACAGTCATCAGTGTGCTCCTGTGTGTGTGTGTGTGTGTGTGTGTGTGTGTGTGTATTAATAGATAGATATAGATATATATGTATACATATCATATGTGGTTATATGTTCATATATGTGGGTATATACAAAAAGTTAATGTGTGTGTGTGTGAGAGTGTATGTTAAATGAAAGGAGAAATCACTACGTATGCTAGAACTGGACACTCATTTGTGACTACTCAGATGACTTTCTTTAATCATGCAAGGCCTTCTGGGTGTGCCAAGACTGTCTTGTGACCCAGAACTGGCTTCAAGGCTGTAAGGCTCCTTCCCCAAAACAACCACTTAGATGAGAGAAGACCATCTCGGTTTTCTGCCAAGATTGTTTCCAAGTCAAAGGATTTTCTGAGAACAAATCTCCCTTCTGTTGTCTACACAAGACACCGTGAAAAACAATGACTTCGCTGTTACCTTTCTTCTAGATTCAGGAGCATACCGGAATTCCACTGCTCCAGACCACCTGCGCAGGGGTGTCAGGTCCTTGCTGCAACTCCCCCATCCCAACACCATCCCAACCTTCAGCGAGCTGCTCCGCAGCCACTCCTGACTGCTCTGGACCCTACCGCACAGACTTTGCCTGCCTTGGAGACGTTTTTCTCAATTCAGCGTCCCTCTTCACAAGTTGAGCTGTCAACTTGACAAACCCCAAGTAGAACAGAACCGACCGTGCATCTTTGCAGGCGGCATGTGCCCCATTCCCACACTCACACCCACCCCAACCCCACGCGCCTGTTGGACACCTGCTAGGGTAGGCTGCCCCACCCCCCGACCCCCTCGCGCACACCCCGGTGTCTGTTTCGCACAGCCTTCTCTCCCTACATGGCTGCCCCGAGGCCTGCCGCACAGTCCCTTCCCGATGCCCTTTCCGACTGGTGCCCCCTGGTGCCCAGGAATCGGCCTTTGGTGGCAGGGATGGGGTGGAGTCGGGTGGGAATAAGCACTGTCTGTGCTGCCCGCAGGATCTGCTGGCACCTCTCACCATGCTACCCATTGAGGTGGAGCACAGTCCTCCGCTCAGCACTCAGGATCGGGCACTGTGCTGGCAGGGTCAGGACGGAGGCGACCGGGCAGGGCACGCATCCGCTGGGCAAAGGTTTCTTTCCCTACTCACATCCGCCACTGTGGCCAGCGACACCAGGATCCCGAGAAACAGTGGCCTTACGACCCCCCGAATATCCTCTGCTCGCCCAAACCGCTCTGGGGGCTTACGTGGGAAATCGTGGCTCGCCTCGCACCCAATGGCGGTCCCTGTGAAGTCGGGGGGTGGGGGGGGGGGCGGGAACCACACCATGAGCTTGTGGCTGTGCAGCGGACATCTGCCTCGCAATAACAACTGCCCACTAGAACCCCTTCCAACCCTGCAACCGTCCCTCTCTCCGTGCCACCACCAACACCACCATCACCAAGACCACCACCAGCACCGTATTTCATTCTCCGACATCTCCTATACATAGTCCAAAAACCCAAATATACATAATACACAGAGTTGTGTGTGTGCGCGTGCGTGTGTGTGTGTCTGTATGTGTGTGCATTGATATAGATATAAACCTATACATATCATATATGGTTATATGTTCATATATGTGGGTATATATAAAAGATTAATGCGCGCGCGTTTGTGTGTGTGTGTGTGTGTGTGTGTGTGTGTGTGTGTGTGTGTGTGTGTGTGAAGTGAATGAAATCGCTACAGATGCTTGAACTGGACGCTCATTTGTGACTATTCGGGAAAGCTGACTGGGCCCATGGGATGTGCGCGATGCATGCTCTGCATGCGATGCAGTTGCTCCATCTGAGGCAGGTGGGGCGGGCTAGCTAGAGGGTTTGTTCCAGACCTAAGAGCAGGCGAGGAGGAGGAGATGGAGTCCTGTTGAGGCTCCATGAGTGACATGAGTGGACGAGTGTTTGTAATCCGGGCGGCGTGTGAAGAAGGTCCGCTTGTGATGGGGGCGGGTGTGTAGTCTTGCTTGGTTCCAGGGTAAGCAACGAGTCTGTAGTGGAGAGGTGCAAATTTGGTGTGTGGGGGGCAGAGAGGCTGGGCCGGAGTGGTAGTGTGGGAAAGGAATGGGCAGCGTGCAGACAGGGAGAGCGTGAAGCGGGAAGACGTCTATGGGGTATCGGGTCGTGGGAGCGCGGGCGCGCGCGCGCGCGTGCCACGGCGCCACGCGCTAATGGTCGAGTTGTGTTGTTGGTGTGCGTTGGTGTTGGGCAAAAGTGAGCGAGGGAGAGGAGCGAGGTTTGGGGAAGTGAGGGTGCAGAGAGGAAGAAGAGAGGCTTCCCTGACCGGGAATCGAACCCGGGCCGCGGCGGTGAGAGCGCCGAATCCTAACCACTAGACCACCAGGGAGCGTCGGCCCGACGGCCCCGGCTACCCACTCCTGGAGACACCCAGACACACAGCCTCTCCGCCACCGTGGCAGACACACTGCTCGCCCGCCTGGCCGACTCGGGCGGGCTACTACAGGCCCGCCCAATGCTTAGTCCCTCCTTAGGAGGCTGGAGTTCGGCCTTGGGCGTTGGGCGTTCCGCAATCCGCGCCTCTACCTGCCCTGCCTCTTGCCCCCACCCACACCTATACCCACACCCCGACACCCACGCCCACCCCCCCACCCTCCCACCCCCCGTCTCTGCGGCCAAACAGGGTGCGACCTCACGGACTAGGCACCTCTGCCCCTGCCTCTTCTCTTCTCTTCCCGCCCGTCCCAACCTAAAAAGGTCTGGCGCTTGGGCTTCGGTCGCTAGCGCAGCCTGGCGACAAGCACAAGCTCAGAGGCGCCTGGCAGGGTCCCCCAGGGCTCGGGACCTTGGCAAAACGTGGGCAGCCTGCGTTGGCCGGGAATCGAACCCGGGTCAACTGCTTGGAAGGCAGCTATGCTCACCACTATACCACCAACGCTGCACCGCTGGGACGGCGCCCACACGACGCCGCCGACTGACAGACTGACTCCGGACAGCGCCCAGCGCCTTCTACCACGACGCCTACCGCTGACTTCCCTCCCTGCGCACGCCCGCGTGGCCCGAACCCCGACCACACCCACGGCTCCGCCGCTCCGCGCTTTTCCTCGCCGTCTCACGCGCGCTTCCCGCTTCGCGCTTAGCGCACTCGCACGCACACGCCTTTCCTCTGGGGCGCTCTCGCCTCCTGCCTGCTGCCAGCCAGCGCCCCCGGGGCCACCACCCAGACAGGCCTGGCACACCGCTCAAGCCCAGAGAGGCGCACGCCGCCCGTTCGGGCACACGCGGAGCCCACCGCGGTTGGGGTTGGGATGGGAGGGCTCGCCAGGGCCGGACGGGGAGCGTGTTGGCAGGCCCCAGGCGCTGGGCGAGCGGCCAGAAAAAGGGTTTGAGAGCTCCGGGGCGGCTTTGCTGGAGGACACCGTGCTGGGCTGGATCGTCTGGGTCTGCGTGTGGGGCTGGGGTTGGGGTGGGAGGGTCAGTACCCCGCGGGCCGCCTGTCTTTCCAAAAAGGACGCTACGTCTCCCCGTCGGGGAATCGAACCCCGGTCTCCCGCGTGACAGGCGGGGATACTCACCACTATACTAACGAGGACAACGCCGACTACCACGCACCGTCGCCCGACCGTCTACGACGACACACACGACCCACAACCTCCGTCTCATCCAACGCCCACCTCTTCTTCTACACTCCACCGCAACCCATAAGCCCCCGGGACCCGGCGACAACAGCAGGACCACGACCCGCAGCCCTGGGGGACCGTGCGGCTGGACCCCTGCCGCCCCGCCGGGCTGGAGACCCGGCCTCTGAGCGCTGACGCCTGGCTGCCGGCATCACTCGCCGACGGCATCACCAGAGGCTGGCGCCACACACCTGGTCCTGCGGGCCTGCCTGCCTGCTGGGCTGCGGGCATCCGGACCGGACCGGGACCCGGAGGGACTCTGGCGCCTGGCAGAGTCTCCACGTCGACGCGCTGGCAACGGGCGAGGCGGAGCAGGCTTGAGTTGGGCGGGCTAGGCCCGCAGCTTGAGCACCCAGACGCGGCCGGCCCCACGCCAGCCCGGGCGCCCCTGCGCGTCGAGTCCGCATGCGGGCGCGCGCGTGGGCGCCGGACGCCTGCCAGGCGAGTGACCTGGAGCCCAAACCGCCGTCAGGATGGCCGAGCGGTCTAAGGCGCTGCGTTCAGGTCGCAGTCTCCCCTGGAGGCGTGGGTTCGAATCCCACTCCTGACAGCCTCGCCTTTTGCCACCCCAACTCCACCGCACCGCACCGCCCCGCACCGCACCCCAACCCACACACCGCATCTCTTGCCTCCATCCTCAACCTCTCCAGCGCCTCCACGCTCCTCGCCTCCCAAACTTGGTGCCACAGATCTGGATCTGTCGGGGTTCACCCCAGGACCTCAGCTCGGGGACCGGACTCTCCTACCCTCTGGCGCGGCCTCCCCTGACCGGTGCATCCATCCATCCATCCATGCATGCATCCTTCCTTCCATGCACGCATCCTTCCATCCACCCACCAACCAATCCAACCAAAACCAACCGTCCGTGAATCCATCCATGTATGCCCCCACCCATCCACGCACCTCTCCATCCATGAATCCACGCATGCATGCACGCACGCATGCCTCCATGAATCCATACATCCATGCATGCATGCATCATTTCCGGCCCAGGCTCTGTCGGGGGGGGGGGGGGAGGAGGAAACGTGTGCTAATGGGTCTTGGGTCCTGGCAGGAAGCACAGGCTGAGAGTTCATCAGGTGATGCCTGTAGACAGGGCATGGGTGGTTCAGTGGTAGAATTCTCGCCTGCCACGCGGGAGGCCCGGGTTCGATTCCCGGCCCATGCAGAGTCCAGTCCCTTTTGGTCTTCACGCCCACAGGGACACTTGGCACACACACTCTGGCCTGCAAGCCTCGCCTCTCTTCATTCTCACAACAACTACCTAGAGGCTCCTTCCAATCACTTGACACACTCAGCCTACCCACTCGCCTGCAGCAACAGCAAACACCACCACCACCACCACCACCACCACCTTCTTATGCTTTCCCCTCTCCAATCTCCTCTTCTTCTTCAAGGATTTATATATTTGTTTCCTGCAGGTACACTCTCCCTCTCTTTAGAAACAACAGAAGACACCGCATACACCACATTCATCAGATTCCATTACACACGGTTGGGAGCCACCATGTGCTTGCTGGCAATTCAACTCAGGACCTCTGTAAGAGCAATTGGTGCTCTTACCCACTGAGCCATCTAAACCTGACACCACCTTCACCTACAGGCTCCCTCCCTACAGGGCTGGACATACCCCCTCCTCCTCCTCTGGGATGTGGACTTGGCTAACCAGACAACTCTCTTCTGTGTCTTCATCCTGCTAGAGCCCAACCTCACATCCTTCAGGTCCACTACTCCCTCTCTGCCCAATGGGTGGGGTGTGCTTCTGAGAGTACTCCTGCATGCACACAGACACACACAGGAAAAGGGAGAGGGACAGGGACAGGGACAGGGACAGGGGGAGGGGGAGGGGGAGGGGGAGGGGGAGGGAGAGGGGGAGGGATGGAAGGGGGAGGGAAAAGGGAGGGGGAGGGGGAGGAGAACTGGGAGGGGTTTGGAGAGGGAGAGAGGAGGGAGAGGGGGAGGGAGAGGGAGATGGGCAGGGAGAGAGCAGGGAGAGCTAGAGAGGGGACAGGGGGAGGGAGAGAGGAGGGAGAGGGTGGGAGGGGCAGGGGAGGGGAGGGGGAGAGGGAGGGGCAGGGGGAGAGGAAGGCGAGAGGGAGGGCGTGGGGGAGAGACAGAGACAGAGACGGATGGAGGGAGACACACACAGATATGCAACAAGGGAGACAAACAGACAGTGAAAGATACATACCCACGCATGACTTTGGGAGCACCCACTCAGAGAGAGAGACAGAGGAAGAGAGAGACAGAGAGGAAGAGAGACACACACAAAGACCACATGCAGATAGACAGAGCAAGAGAGAGGGACACACACACACACGCACACACACACATAGCACAGCCATGAGAAGCACAAGTGCCAACAGTTGATTCCATGGTCCTCCATGCCAAGCCCTGCCTCCCTTACAGGTCCCTCAATGACCCTCACTGATGGTCGCACCCAGGGTTGTTACACTGCAACTGCTGCCGCCCCAGCTGTTAATGGGGATGCCTCCGTTGGTCAGGTGTTTGTTTGTTTGTTTGTTTGTTTGTTTGCACCTGCTGCTGCTGGTGATGGTTGTCTAATGGCTGATGCTGTTTCTAATGCTGCTCCTCTTCCTGCTGCTCTTGCTGCTACTGGGTGTGCTGGTCCTGTATGGGGGTCTTGGAAAGAACAGGAGCTGAAGCACCCCAGTCCGTGCCTGGGATCAGGCTGCAGGACCCATGCCTGCCGTGCATCCCCAATCCTCAGCTGCTCTCTGGCATCCATCCCCCCTCATGCCTTCCATCCATCACAGTTTGGCTGGCTCCTGCACATTCTCAAAAGACTGGCTAGCATGAGATGCACACTGGGCACCCATGCAATTGGCACCTGTCTTTTGAGCCTTCAGGAAATAGTCCCAGGGGGGTTGGCTGCAGTATGCTGCCGGCTTGTTAAGCGTGGCTTGTTTCTCAGCTCCAGCTGAGCACCATCAATGATTTGTCCGTGCACGGGCGAGGTCTCACCTTGGTGGATCCGCTCTCCTGCTCACTACTCACGGATGATTCTCCAGCCCCGCCTGATCTGGACCACAGATTCTTGACTCAGAACCCCAAATGGCCCCAGCAGAGTCGATCAGGGACTCCCAAGATGCCCTCTGAGGGTCTGGGGAGGGGGTTGGGATCGATATAAAAACACCTTAGCGAGTCTTGCCTCCCCTCCGTCTTGTCAGCTCCATTGCTCTCCAGACGTCCTTCCAAGCTGCCTGGAAGCATCCAGCTTGAGCCTTTCCAGCCCAGAGCTCAAAGTCCCTCCACCCTCCCCAAAGAGGTACCTGCCAGGTGTGTCCCAGCAATACTCCCCACTCCTGGTACCAATATCTGTCTGAGCTAGAGTTTCTGTTCTTGGGGTCAAACACCATAACCCAAAGCAACCTTGACAAGGAAGTGCTTGTTTCACCTTAATGAAGGCTGGCTCTTCAGAAGTCCCTCCAGGAGGGAAACCCCAGGAAGGAGCACAGAGGAAGGAAGTGATGCAACAGAGGGCTTCTCCCTACAGGCTTGCTCCACCTGTTTTCCTCACAGCTCAGGACTGTCAGTGTTCTGAGCAGAGAAAGAGGGTCACTCCAAGATGGATATGCCAAAGATGCCGCCTTGCAGGCAGCAGAGAAGTCGTGCCTCAGTGACCTAACCCTCCCTGGAATAGCCAGCCACACAACAGCATATTTCTTGATCGCTACACAAAACTCGTTGGATTTCTTCCTTTTCCTTGGCAGAGGAGGCTAAAGCACGTTCCTCCTTGTCACAGAGTCCCTAGCCTTGTGTGTAGAGTTCATGAAGGAAAACAGCAGGTCCCTGCAACTTTTGTCCTTACTGGGTACAGTCATCAGTGTGCTCCTGTGTGTGTGTGTGTGTGTGTGTGTGTGTGTATTAATAGATAGATATAGATATATATGTATACATATCATATGTGGTTATATGTTCATATATGTGGGTATATACAAAAAGTTAATGTGTGTGTGTGAGAGAGTGTATGTTAAATGAAAGGAGAAATCACTACGTATGCTAGAACTGGACACTCATTTGTGACTACTCAGATGACTTTCTTTAATCATGCAAGGCCTTCTGGGTGTGCCAAGACTGTCTTGTGACCCAGAACTGGCTTCAAGGCTGTAAGGCTCCTTCCCCAAAACAACCACTTAGATGAGAGAAGACCATCTCGGTTTTCTGCCAAGATTGTTTCCAAGTCAAAGGATTTTCTGAGAACAAATCTCCCTTCTGTTGTCTACACAAGACACCGTGAAAAACAATGACTTCGCTGTTACCTTTCTTCTAGATTCAGGAGCATACCGGAATTCCACTGCTCCAGACCACCTGCGCAGGGGTGTCAGGTCCTTGCTGCAACTCCCCCATCCCAACACCATCCCAACCTTCAGCGAGCTGCTCCGCAGCCACTCCTGACTGCTCTGGACCCTACCGCACAGACTTTGCCTGCCTTGGAGACGTTTTTCTCAATTCAGCGTCCCTCTTCACAAGTTGAGCTGTCAACTTGACAAACCCCAAGTAGAACAGAACCGACCGTGCATCTTTGCAGGCGGCATGTGCCCCATTCCCACACTCACACCCACCCCAACCCCACGCGCCTGTTGGACACCTGCTAGGGTAGGCTGCCCCACCCCCCGACCCCCTCGCGCACACCCCGGTGTCTGTTTCGCACAGCCTTCTCTCCCTACATGGCTGCCCCGAGGCCTGCCGCACAGTCCCTTCCCGATGCCCTTTCCGACTGGTGCCCCCTGGTGCCCAGGAATCGGCCTTTGGTGGCAGGGATGGGGTGGAGTCGGGTGGGAATAAGCACTGTCTGTGCTGCCCGCAGGATCTGCTGGCACCTCTCACCATGCTACCCATTGAGGTGGAGCACAGTCCTCCGCTCAGCACTCAGGATCGGGCACTGTGCTGGCAGGGTCAGGACGGAGGCGACCGGGCAGGGCACGCATCCGCTGGGCAAAGGTTTCTTTCCCTACTCACATCCGCCACTGTGGCCAGCGACACCAGGATCCCGAGAAACAGTGGCCTTACGACCCCCCGAATATCCTCTGCTCGCCCAAACCGCTCTGGGGGCTTACGTGGGAAATCGTGGCTCGCCTCGCACCCAATGGCGGTCCCTGTGAAGTCGGGGGGTGGGGGGGGGGGCGGGAACCACACCATGAGCTTGTGGCTGTGCAGCGGACATCTGCCTCGCAATAACAACTGCCCACTAGAACCCCTTCCAACCCTGCAACCGTCCCTCTCTCCGTGCCACCACCAACACCACCATCACCAAGACCACCACCAGCACCGTATTTCATTCTCCGACATCTCCTATACATAGTCCAAAAACCCAAATATACATAATACACAGAGTTGTGTGTGTGCGCGTGCGTGTGTGTGTGTCTGTATGTGTGTGCATTGATATAGATATAAACCTATACATATCATATATGGTTATATGTTCATATATGTGGGTATATATAAAAGATTAATGCGCGCGCGTTTGTGTGTGTGTGTGTGTGTGTGTGTGTGTGTGTGTGTGAAGTGAATGAAATCGCTACAGATGCTTGAACTGGACGCTCATTTGTGACTATTCGGGAAAGCTGACTGGGCCCATGGGATGTGCGCGATGCATGCTCTGCATGCGATGCAGTTGCTCCATCTGAGGCAGGTGGGGCGGGCTAGCTAGAGGGTTTGTTCCAGACCTAAGAGCAGGCGAGGAGGAGGAGATGGAGTCCTGTTGAGGCTCCATGAGTGACATGAGTGGACGAGTGTTTGTAATCCGGGCGGCGTGTGAAGAAGGTCCGCTTGTGATGGGGGCGGGTGTGTAGTCTTGCTTGGTTCCAGGGTAAGCAACGAGTCTGTAGTGGAGAGGTGCAAATTTGGTGTGTGGGGGGCAGAGAGGCTGGGCCGGAGTGGTAGTGTGGGAAAGGAATGGGCAGCGTGCAGACAGGGAGAGCGTGAAGCGGGAAGACGTCTATGGGGTATCGGGTCGTGGGAGCGCGGGCGCGCGCGCGCGCGTGCCACGGCGCCACGCGCTAATGGTCGAGTTGTGTTGTTGGTGTGCGTTGGTGTTGGGCAAAAGTGAGCGAGGGAGAGGAGCGAGGTTTGGGGAAGTGAGGGTGCAGAGAGGAAGAAGAGAGGCTTCCCTGACCGGGAATCGAACCCGGGCCGCGGCGGTGAGAGCGCCGAATCCTAACCACTAGACCACCAGGGAGCGTCGGCCCGACGGCCCCGGCTACCCACTCCTGGAGACACCCAGACACACAGCCTCTCCGCCACCGTGGCAGACACACTGCTCGCCCGCCTGGCCGACTCGGGCGGGCTACTACAGGCCCGCCCAATGCTTAGTCCCTCCTTAGGAGGCTGGAGTTCGGCCTTGGGCGTTGGGCGTTCCGCAATCCGCGCCTCTACCTGCCCTGCCTCTTGCCCCCACCCACACCTATACCCACACCCCGACACCCACGCCCACCCCCCCACCCTCCCACCCCCCGTCTCTGCGGCCAAACAGGGTGCGACCTCACGGACTAGGCACCTCTGCCCCTGCCTCTTCTCTTCTCTTCCCGCCCGTCCCAACCTAAAAAGGTCTGGCGCTTGGGCTTCGGTCGCTAGCGCAGCCTGGCGACAAGCACAAGCTCAGAGGCGCCTGGCAGGGTCCCCCAGGGCTCGGGACCTTGGCAAAACGTGGGCAGCCTGCGTTGGCCGGGAATCGAACCCGGGTCAACTGCTTGGAAGGCAGCTATGCTCACCACTATACCACCAACGCTGCACCGCTGGGACGGCGCCCACACGACGCCGCCGACTGACAGACTGACTCCGGACAGCGCCCAGCGCCTTCTACCACGACGCCTACCGCTGACTTCCCTCCCTGCGCACGCCCGCGTGGCCCGAACCCCGACCACACCCACGGCTCCGCCGCTCCGCGCTTTTCCTCGCCGTCTCACGCGCGCTTCCCGCTTCGCGCTTAGCGCACTCGCACGCACACGCCTTTCCTCTGGGGCGCTCTCGCCTCCTGCCTGCTGCCAGCCAGCGCCCCCGGGGCCACCACCCAGACAGGCCTGGCACACCGCTCAAGCCCAGAGAGGCGCACGCCGCCCGTTCGGGCACACGCGGAGCCCACCGCGGTTGGGGTTGGGATGGGAGGGCTCGCCAGGGCCGGACGGGGAGCGTGTTGGCAGGCCCCAGGCGCTGGGCGAGCGGCCAGAAAAAGGGTTTGAGAGCTCCGGGGCGGCTTTGCTGGAGGACACCGTGCTGGGCTGGATCGTCTGGGTCTGCGTGTGGGGCTGGGGTTGGGGTGGGAGGGTCAGTACCCCGCGGGCCGCCTGTCTTTCCAAAAAGGACGCTACGTCTCCCCGTCGGGGAATCGAACCCCGGTCTCCCGCGTGACAGGCGGGGATACTCACCACTATACTAACGAGGACAACGCCGACTACCACGCACCGTCGCCCGACCGTCTACGACGACACACACGACCCACAACCTCCGTCTCATCCAACGCCCACCTCTTCTTCTACACTCCACCGCAACCCATAAGCCCCCGGGACCCGGCGACAACAGCAGGACCACGACCCGCAGCCCTGGGGGACCGTGCGGCTGGACCCCTGCCGCCCCGCCGGGCTGGAGACCCGGCCTCTGAGCGCTGACGCCTGGCTGCCGGCATCACTCGCCGACGGCATCACCAGAGGCTGGCGCCACACACCTGGTCCTGCGGGCCTGCCTGCCTGCTGGGCTGCGGGCATCCGGACCGGACCGGGACCCGGAGGGACTCTGGCGCCTGGCAGAGTCTCCACGTCGACGCGCTGGCAACGGGCGAGGCGGAGCAGGCTTGAGTTGGGCGGGCTAGGCCCGCAGCTTGAGCACCCAGACGCGGCCGGCCCCACGCCAGCCCGGGCGCCCCTGCGCGTCGAGTCCGCATGCGGGCGCGCGCGTGGGCGCCGGACGCCTGCCAGGCGAGTGACCTGGAGCCCAAACCGCCGTCAGGATGGCCGAGCGGTCTAAGGCGCTGCGTTCAGGTCGCAGTCTCCCCTGGAGGCGTGGGTTCGAATCCCACTCCTGACAGCCTCGCCTTTTGCCACCCCAACTCCACCGCACCGCACCGCCCCGCACCGCACCCCAACCCACACACCGCATCTCTTGCCTCCATCCTCAACCTCTCCAGCGCCTCCACGCTCCTCGCCTCCCAAACTTGGTGCCACAGATCTGGATCTGTCGGGGTTCACCCCAGGACCTCAGCTCGGGGACCGGACTCTCCTACCCTCTGGCGCGGCCTCCCCTGACCGGTGCATCCATCCATCCATCCATGCATGCATCCTTCCTTCCATGCACGCATCCTTCCATCCACCCACCAACCAATCCAACCAAAACCAACCGTCCGTGAATCCATCCATGTATGCCCCCACCCATCCACGCACCTCTCCATCCATGAATCCACGCATGCATGCACGCACGCATGCCTCCATGAATCCATACATCCATGCATGCATGCATCATTTCCGGCCCAGGCTCTGTCGGGGGGGGGGGGGGGGGGGAGGAGGAAACGTGTGCTAATGGGTCTTGGGTCCTGGCAGGAAGCACAGGCTGAGAGTTCATCAGGTGATGCCTGTAGACAGGGCATGGGTGGTTCAGTGGTAGAATTCTCGCCTGCCACGCGGGAGGCCCGGGTTCGATTCCCGGCCCATGCAGAGTCCAGTCCCTTTTGGTCTTCACGCCCACAGGGACACTTGGCACACACACTCTGGCCTGCAAGCCTCGCCTCTCTTCATTCTCACAACAACTACCTAGAGGCTCCTTCCAATCACTTGACACACTCAGCCTACCCACTCGCCTGCAGCAACAGCAAACACCACCACCACCACCACCACCACCACCTTCTTATGCTTTCCCCTCTCCAATCTCCTCTTCTTCTTCAAGGATTTATATATTTGTTTCCTGCAGGTACACTCTCCCTCTCTTTAGAAACAACAGAAGACACCGCATACACCACATTCATCAGATTCCATTACACACGGTTGGGAGCCACCATGTGCTTGCTGGCAATTCAACTCAGGACCTCTGTAAGAGCAATTGGTGCTCTTACCCACTGAGCCATCTAAACCTGACACCACCTTCACCTACAGGCTCCCTCCCTACAGGGCTGGACATACCCCCTCCTCCTCCTCTGGGATGTGGACTTGGCTAACCAGACAACTCTCTTCTGTGTCTTCATCCTGCTAGAGCCCAACCTCACATCCTTCAGGTCCACTACTCCCTCTCTGCCCAATGGGTGGGGTGTGCTTCTGAGAGTACTCCTGCATGCACACAGACACACACAGGAAAAGGGAGAGGGACAGGGACAGGGACAGGGACAGGGGGAGGGGGAGGGGGAGGGGGAGGGATGGAAGGGGGAGGGAAAAGGGAGGGGGAGGGGGAGGAGAACTGGGAGGGGTTTGGAGAGGGAGAGAGGAGGGAGAGGGGGAGGGAGAGGGAGATGGGCAGGGAGAGAGCAGGGAGAGCTAGAGAGGGGACAGGGGGAGGGAGAGAGGAGGGAGAGGGTGGGAGGGGCAGGGGAGGGGAGGGGGAGAGGGAGGGGCAGGGGGAGAGGAAGGCGAGAGGGAGGGCGTGGGGGAGAGACAGAGACAGAGACGGATGGAGGGAGACACACACAGATATGCAACAAGGGAGACAAACAGACAGTGAAAGATACATACCCACGCATGACTTTGGGAGCACCCACTCAGAGAGAGAGACAGAGGAAGAGAGAGACAGAGAGGAAGAGAGACACACACAAAGACCACATGCAGATAGACAGAGCAAGAGAGAGGGACACACACACACACGCACACACACACATAGCACAGCCATGAGAAGCACAAGTGCCAACAGTTGATTCCATGGTCCTCCATGCCAAGCCCTGCCTCCCTTACAGGTCCCTCAATGACCCTCACTGATGGTCGCACCCAGGGTTGTTACACTGCAACTGCTGCCGCCCCAGCTGTTAATGGGGATGCCTCCGTTGGTCAGGTGTTTGTTTGTTTGTTTGTTTGTTTGTTTGCACCTGCTGCTGCTGGTGATGGTTGTCTAATGGCTGATGCTGTTTCTAATGCTGCTCCTCTTCCTGCTGCTCTTGCTGCTACTGGGTGTGCTGGTCCTGTATGGGGGTCTTGGAAAGAACAGGAGCTGAAGCACCCCAGTCCGTGCCTGGGATCAGGCTGCAGGACCCATGCCTGCCGTGCATCCCCAATCCTCAGCTGCTCTCTGGCATCCATCCCCCCTCATGCCTTCCATCCATCACAGTTTGGCTGGCTCCTGCACATTCTCAAAAGACTGGCTAGCATGAGATGCACACTGGGCACCCATGCAATTGGCACCTGTCTTTTGAGCCTTCAGGAAATAGTCCCAGGGGGGTTGGCTGCAGTATGCTGCCGGCTTGTTAAGCGTGGCTTGTTTCTCAGCTCCAGCTGAGCACCATCAATGATTTGTCCGTGCACGGGCGAGGTCTCACCTTGGTGGATCCGCTCTCCTGCTCACTACTCACGGATGATTCTCCAGCCCCGCCTGATCTGGACCACAGATTCTTGACTCAGAACCCCAAATGGCCCCAGCAGAGTCGATCAGGGACTCCCAAGATGCCCTCTGAGGGTCTGGGGAGGGGGTTGGGATCGATATAAAAACACCTTAGCGAGTCTTGCCTCCCCTCCGTCTTGTCAGCTCCATTGCTCTCCAGACGTCCTTCCAAGCTGCCTGGAAGCATCCAGCTTGAGCCTTTCCAGCCCAGAGCTCAAAGTCCCTCCACCCTCCCCAAAGAGGTACCTGCCAGGTGTGTCCCAGCAATACTCCCCACTCCTGGTACCAATATCTGTCTGAGCTAGAGTTTCTGTTCTTGGGGTCAAACACCATAACCCAAAGCAACCTTGACAAGGAAGTGCTTGTTTCACCTTAATGAAGGCTGGCTCTTCAGAAGTCCCTCCAGGAGGGAAACCCCAGGAAGGAGCACAGAGGAAGGAAGTGATGCAACAGAGGGCTTCTCCCTACAGGCTTGCTCCACCTGTTTTCCTCACAGCTCAGGACTGTCAGTGTTCTGAGCAGAGAAAGAGGGTCACTCCAAGATGGATATGCCAAAGATGCCGCCTTGCAGGCAGCAGAGAAGTCGTGCCTCAGTGACCTAACCCTCCCTGGAATAGCCAGCCACACAACAGCATATTTCTTGATCGCTACACAAAACTCGTTGGATTTCTTCCTTTTCCTTGGCAGAGGAGGCTAAAGCACGTTCCTCCTTGTCACAGAGTCCCTAGCCTTGTGTGTAGAGTTCATGAAGGAAAACAGCAGGTCCCTGCAACTTTTGTCCTTACTGGGTACAGTCATCAGTGTGCTCCTGTGTGTGTGTGTGTGTGTGTGTGTGTGTGTATTAATAGATAGATATAGATATATATGTATACATATCATATGTGGTTATATGTTCATATATGTGGGTATATACAAAAAGTTAATGTGTGTGTGTGAGAGAGTGTATGTTAAATGAAAGGAGAAATCACTACGTATGCTAGAACTGGACACTCATTTGTGACTACTCAGATGACTTTCTTTAATCATGCAAGGCCTTCTGGGTGTGCCAAGACTGTCTTGTGACCCAGAACTGGCTTCAAGGCTGTAAGGCTCCTTCCCCAAAACAACCACTTAGATGAGAGAAGACCATCTCGGTTTTCTGCCAAGATTGTTTCCAAGTCAAAGGATTTTCTGAGAACAAATCTCCCTTCTGTTGTCTACACAAGACACCGTGAAAAACAATGACTTCGCTGTTACCTTTCTTCTAGATTCAGGAGCATACCGGAATTCCACTGCTCCAGACCACCTGCGCAGGGGTGTCAGGTCCTTGCTGCAACTCCCCCATCCCAACACCATCCCAACCTTCAGCGAGCTGCTCCGCAGCCACTCCTGACTGCTCTGGACCCTACCGCACAGACTTTGCCTGCCTTGGAGACGTTTTTCTCAATTCAGCGTCCCTCTTCACAAGTTGAGCTGTCAACTTGACAAACCCCAAGTAGAACAGAACCGACCGTGCATCTTTGCAGGCGGCATGTGCCCCATTCCCACACTCACACCCACCCCAACCCCACGCGCCTGTTGGACACCTGCTAGGGTAGGCTGCCCCACCCCCCGACCCCCTCGCGCACACCCCGGTGTCTGTTTCGCACAGCCTTCTCTCCCTACATGGCTGCCCCGAGGCCTGCCGCACAGTCCCTTCCCGATGCCCTTTCCGACTGGTGCCCCCTGGTGCCCAGGAATCGGCCTTTGGTGGCAGGGATGGGGTGGAGTCGGGTGGGAATAAGCACTGTCTGTGCTGCCCGCAGGATCTGCTGGCACCTCTCACCATGCTACCCATTGAGGTGGAGCACAGTCCTCCGCTCAGCACTCAGGATCGGGCACTGTGCTGGCAGGGTCAGGACGGAGGCGACCGGGCAGGGCACGCATCCGCTGGGCAAAGGTTTCTTTCCCTACTCACATCCGCCACTGTGGCCAGCGACACCAGGATCCCGAGAAACAGTGGCCTTACGACCCCCCGAATATCCTCTGCTCGCCCAAACCGCTCTGGGGGCTTGCGTGGGAAATCGTGGCTCGCCTCGCACCCAATGGCGGTCCCTGTGAAGTCGGGGGGTGGGGGGGGGCGGGAACCACACCATGAGCTTGTGGCTGTGCAGCGGACATCTGCCTCGCAATAACAACTGCCCACTAGAACCCCTTCCAACCCTGCAACCGTCCCTCTCTCCGTGCCACCACCAACACCACCATCACCAAGACCACCACCAGCACCGTATTTCATTCTCCGACATCTCCTATACATAGTCCAAAAACCCAAATATACATAATACACAGAGTTGTGTGTGTGCGCGTGCGTGTGTGTGTGTCTGTATGTGTGTGCATTGATATAGATATAAACCTATACATATCATATATGGTTATATGTTCATATATGTGGGTATATATAAAAGATTAATGCGCGCGCGTTTGTGTGTGTGTGTGTGTGTGTGTGTGTGTGTGAAGTGAATGAAATCGCTACAGATGCTTGAACTGGACGCTCATTTGTGACTATTCGGGAAAGCTGACTGGGCCCATGGGATGCGCGCGATGCATGCTCTGCATGCGATGCAGTTGCTCCATCTGAGGCAGGTGGGGCGGGCTAGCTAGAGGGTTTGTTCCAGACCTAAGAGCAGGCGAGGAGGAGGAGATGGAGTCCTGTTGAGGCTCCATGAGTGACATGAGTGGACGAGTGTTTGTAATCCGGGCGGCGTGTGAAGAAGGTCCGCTTGTGATGGGGGCGGGTGTGTAGTCTTGCTTGGTTCCAGGGTAAGCAACGAGTCTGTAGTGGAGAGGTGCAAATTTGGTGTGTGGGGGGCAGAGAGGCTGGGCCGGAGTGGTAGTGTGGGAAAGGAATGGGCAGCGTGCAGACAGGGAGAGCGTGAAGCGGGAAGACGTCTATGGGGTATCGGGTCGTGGGAGCGCGGGCGCGCGCGCGCGCGTGCCACGGCGCCACGCGCTAATGGTCGAGTTGTGTTGTTGGTGTGCGTTGGTGTTGGGCAAAAGTGAGCGAGGGAGAGGAGCGAGGTTTGGGGAAGTGAGGGTGCAGAGAGGAAGAAGAGAGGCTTCCCTGACCGGGAATCGAACCCGGGCCGCGGCGGTGAGAGCGCCGAATCCTAACCACTAGACCACCAGGGAGCGTCGGCCCGACGGCCCCGGCTACCCACTCCTGGAGACACCCAGACACACAGCCTCTCCGCCACCGTGGCAGACACACTGCTCGCCCGCCTGGCCGACTCGGGCGGGCTACTACAGGCCCGCCCAATGCTTAGTCCCTCCTTAGGAGGCTGGAGTTCGGCCTTGGGCGTTGGGCGTTCCGCAATCCGCGCCTCTACCTGCCCTGCCTCTTGCCCCCACCCACACCTATACCCACACCCCGACACCCACGCCCACCCCCCCACCCTCCCACCCCCCGTCTCTGCGGCCAAACAGGGTGCGACCTCACGGACTAGGCACCTCTGCCCCTGCCTCTTCTCTTCTCTTCCCGCCCGTCCCAACCTAAAAAGGTCTGGCGCTTGGGCTTCGGTCGCTAGCGCAGCCTGGCGACAAGCACAAGCTCAGAGGCGCCTGGCAGGGTCCCCCAGGGCTCGGGACCTTGGCAAAACGTGGGCAGCCTGCGTTGGCCGGGAATCGAACCCGGGTCAACTGCTTGGAAGGCAGCTATGCTCACCACTATACCACCAACGCTGCACCGCTGGGACGGCGCCCACACGACGCCGCCGACTGACAGACTGACTCCGGACAGCGCCCAGCGCCTTCTACCACGACGCCTACCGCTGACTTCCCTCCCTGCGCACGCCCGCGTGGCCCGAACCCCGACCACACCCACGGCTCCGCCGCTCCGCGCTTTTCCTCGCCGTCTCACGCGCGCTTCCCGCTTCGCGCTTAGCGCACTCGCACGCACACGCCTTTCCTCTGGGGCGCTCTCGCCTCCTGCCTGCTGCCAGCCAGCGCCCCCGGGGCCACCACCCAGACAGGCCTGGCACACCGCTCAAGCCCAGAGAGGCGCACGCCGCCCGTTCGGGCACACGCGGAGCCCACCGCGGTTGGGGTTGGGATGGGAGGGCTCGCCAGGGCCGGACGGGGAGCGTGTTGGCAGGCCCCAGGCGCTGGGCGAGCGGCCAGAAAAAGGGTTTGAGAGCTCCGGGGCGGCTTTGCTGGAGGACACCGTGCTGGGCTGGATCGTCTGGGTCTGCGTGTGGGGCTGGGGTTGGGGTGGGAGGGTCAGTACCCCGCGGGCCGCCTGTCTTTCCAAAAAGGACGCTACGTCTCCCCGTCGGGGAATCGAACCCCGGTCTCCCGCGTGACAGGCGGGGATACTCACCACTATACTAACGAGGACAACGCCGACTACCACGCACCGTCGCCCGACCGTCTACGACGACACACACGACCCACAACCTCCGTCTCATCCAACGCCCACCTCTTCTTCTACACTCCACCGCAACCCATAAGCCCCCGGGACCCGGCGACAACAGCAGGACCACGACCCGCAGCCCTGGGGGACCGTGCGGCTGGACCTCTGCCGCCCCGCCGGGCTGGAGACCCGGCCTCTGAGCGCTGACGCCTGGCTGCCGGCATCACTCGCCGACGGCATCACCAGAGGCTGGCGCCACACACCTGGTCCTGCGGGCCTGCCTGCCTGCTGGGCTGCGGGCATCCGGACCGGACCGGGACCCGGAGGGACTCTGGCGCCTGGCAGAGTCTCCACGTCGACGCGCTGGCAACGGGCGAGGCGGAGCAGGCTTGAGTTGGGCGGGCTAGGCCCGCAGCTTGAGCACCCAGACGCGGCCGGCCCCACGCCAGCCCGGGCGCCCCTGCGCGTCGAGTCCGCATGCGGGCGCGCGCGTGGGCGCCGGACGCCTGCCAGGCGAGTGACCTGGAGCCCAAACCGCCGTCAGGATGGCCGAGCGGTCTAAGGCGCTGCGTTCAGGTCGCAGTCTCCCCTGGAGGCGTGGGTTCGAATCCCACTCCTGACAGCCTCGCCTTTTGCCACCCCAACTCCACCGCACCGCACCGCCCCGCACCGCACCCCAACCCACACACCGCATCTCTTGCCTCCATCCTCAACCTCTCCAGCGCCTCCACGCTCCTCGCCTCCCAAACTTGGTGCCACAGATCTGGATCTGTCGGGGTTCACCCCAGGACCTCAGCTCGGGGACCGGACTCTCCTACCCTCTGGCGCGGCCTCCCCTGACCGGTGCATCCATCCATCCATCCATGCATGCATCCTTCCTTCCATGCACGCATCCTTCCATCCACCCACCAACCAATCCAACCAAAACCAACCGTCCGTGAATCCATCCATGTATGCCCCCACCCATCCACGCACCTCTCCATCCATGAATCCACGCATGCATGCACGCACGCATGCCTCCATGAATCCATACATCCATGCATGCATGCATCATTTCCGGCCCAGGCTCTGTCGGGGGGGGGGGGGGGGAGGAGGAAACGTGTGCTAATGGGTCTTGGGTCCTGGCAGGAAGCACAGGCTGAGAGTTCATCAGGTGATGCCTGTAGACAGGGCATGGGTGGTTCAGTGGTAGAATTCTCGCCTGCCACGCGGGAGGCCCGGGTTCGATTCCCGGCCCATGCAGAGTCCAGTCCCTTTTGGTCTTCACGCCCACAGGGACACTTGGCACACACACTCTGGCCTGCAAGCCTCGCCTCTCTTCATTCTCACAACAACTACCTAGAGGCTCCTTCCAATCACTTGACACACTCAGCCTACCCACTCGCCTGCAGCAACAGCAAACACCACCACCACCACCACCACCACCACCTTCTTATGCTTTCCCCTCTCCAATCTCCTCTTCTTCTTCAAGGATTTATATATTTGTTTCCTGCAGGTACACTCTCCCTCTCTTTAGAAACAACAGAAGACACCGCATACACCACATTCATCAGATTCCATTACACACGGTTGGGAGCCACCATGTGCTTGCTGGCAATTCAACTCAGGACCTCTGTAAGAGCAATTGGTGCTCTTACCCACTGAGCCATCTAAACCTGACACCACCTTCACCTACAGGCTCCCTCCCTACAGGGCTGGACATACCCCCTCCTCCTCCTCTGGGATGTGGACTTGGCTAACCAGACAACTCTCTTCTGTGTCTTCATCCTGCTAGAGCCCAACCTCACATCCTTCAGGTCCACTACTCCCTCTCTGCCCAATGGGTGGGGTGTGCTTCTGAGAGTACTCCTGCATGCACAGAGACACACACAGGAAAGGGAGAGGGACAGGGACAGGGACAGGGGGAGGGGGAGGGGGAGGGGGAAGGGGAGGGGAGGGGGAGGGAGCGGGAGAGGGAGAGGGGGAGGGATGGAAGGGGGAGGGAAAAGGGAGGGGGAGGGGGAGGAGAACTGGGAGGTGTTTGGAGAGGGAGAGAGGAGGGAGAGGGGGAGGGAGAGGGAGATGGGCAGGGAGAGAGCAGGGAGAGCTAGAGAGGGGACAGGGGGAGGGAGAGAGGAGGGAGAGGGTGGGAGGGGCAGGGGAGGGGAGGGGGAGAGGGAGGGGCAGGGGGAGAGGAAGGCGAGAGGGAGGGCGTGGGGGAGAGACAGAGACAGAGACGGATGGAGGGAGACACACACAGATATGCAACAAGGGAGACAAACAGACAGTGAAAGATACATACCCACGCATGACTTTGGGAGCACCCACTCAGAGAGAGAGACAGAGGAAGAGAGAGACAGAGAGGAAGAGAGACACACACAAAGACCACATGCAGATAGACAGACAGAGCAAGAGAGAGGGACACACACACACGCACACACACACATAGCACAGCCATGAGAAGCACAAGTGCCAACAGTTGATTCCATGGTCCTCCATGCCAAGCCCTGCCTCCCTTACAGGTCCCTCAATGACCCTCACTGATGGTCGCACCCAGGGTTGTTACACTGCAACTGCTGCCGCCCCAGCTGTTAATGGGGATGCCTCGGTTGGTCAGGTGTTTGTTTGTTTGTTTGTTTGTTTGTTTGTTTGTTTGCACCTGCTGCTGCTGGTGATGGTTGTCTAATGGCTGATGCTGTTTCTAATGCTGCTCCTCTTCCTGCTGCTCTTGCTGCTACTGGGTGTGCTGGTCCTGTATGGGGGTCTTGGAAAGAACAGGAGCTGAAGCACCCCAGTCCATGCCTGGGATCAGGCTGCAGGACCCATGCCTGCCGTGCATCCCCAATCCTCAGCTGCTCTCTGGCATCCATCCCCCCTCATGCCTTCCATCCATCACAGTTTGGCTGGCTCCTGCACATTCTCAAAAGACTGGCTAGCATGAGATGCACACTGGGCACCCATGCAATTGGCACCTGTCTTTTGAGCCTTCAGGAAATAGTCCCAGGGGGGTTGGCTGCAGTATGCTGCCGGCTTGTTAAGCGTGGCTTGTTTCTCAGCTCCAGCTGAGCACCATCAATGATTTGTCCGTGCACGGGCGAGGTCTCACCTTGGTGGATCCGCTCTCCTGCTCACTACTCACGGATGATTCTCCAGCCCCGCCTGATCTGGACCACAGATTCTTGACTCAGAACCCCAAATGGCCCCAGCAGAGTCGATCAGGGACTCCCAAGATGCCCTCTGAGGGTCTGGGGAGGGGGTTGGGATCGATATAAAAACACCTTAGCGAGTCTTGCCTCCCCTCCGTCTTGTCAGCTCCATTGCTCTCCAGACGTCCTTCCAAGCTGCCTGGAAGCATCCAGCTTGAGCCTTTCCAGCCCAGAGCTCAAAGTCCCTCCACCCTCCCCAAAGAGGTACCTGCCAGGTGTGTCCCAGCAATACTCCCCACTCCTGGTACCAATATCTGTCTGAGCTAGAGTTTCTGTTCTTGGGGTCAAACACCATAACCCAAAGCAACCTTGACAAGGAAGTGCTTGTTTCACCTTAATGAAGGCTGGCTCTTCAGAAGTCCCTCCAGGAGGGAAACCCCAGGAAGGAGCACAGAGGAAGGAAGTGATGCAACAGAGGGCTTCTCCCTACAGGCTTGCTCCACCTGTTTTCCTCACAGCTCAGGACTGTCAGTGTTCTGAGCAGAGAAAGAGGGTCACTCCAAGATGGATATGCCAAAGATGCCGCCTTGCAGGCAGCAGAGAAGTCGTGCCTCAGTGACCTAACCCTCCCTGGAATAGCCAGCCACACAACAGCATATTTCTTGATCGCTACACAAAACTCGTTGGATTTCTTCCTTTTCCTTGGCAGAGGAGGCTAAAGCACGTTCCTCCTTGTCACAGAGTCCCTAGCCTTGTGTGTAGAGTTCATGAAGGAAAACAGCAGGTCCCTGCAACTTTTGTCCTTACTGGGTACAGTCATCAGTGTGCTCCTGTGTGTGTGTGTGTGTGTGTGTGTGTGTGTGTGTATTAATAGATAGATATAGATATATATGTATACATATCATATGTGGTTATATGTTCATATATGTGGGTATATACAAAAAGTTAATGTGTGTGTGTGAGAGAGTGTATGTTAAATGAAAGGAGAAATCACTACGTATGCTAGAACTGGACACTCATTTGTGACTACTCAGATGACTTTCTTTAATCATGCAAGGCCTTCTGGGTGTGCCAAGACTGTCTTGTGACCCAGAACTGGCTTCAAGGCTGTAAGGCTCCTTCCCCAAAACAACCACTTAGATGAGAGAAGACCATCTCGGTTTTCTGCCAAGATTGTTTCCAAGTCAAAGGATTTTCTGAGAACAAATCTCCCTTCTGTTGTCTACACAAGACACCGTGAAAAACAATGACTTCGCTGTTACCTTTCTTCTAGATTCAGGAGCATACCGGAATTCCACTGCTCCAGACCACCTGCGCAGGGGTGTCAGGTCCTTGCTGCAACTCCCCCATCCCAACACCATCCCAACCTTCAGCGAGCTGCTCCGCAGCCACTCCTGACTGCTCTGGACCCTACCGCACAGACTTTGCCTGCCTTGGAGACGTTTTTCTCAATTCAGCGTCCCTCTTCACAAGTTGAGCTGTCAACTTGACAAACCCCAAGTAGAACAGAACCGACCGTGCATCTTTGCAGGCGGCATGTGCCCCATTCCCACACTCACACCCACCCCAACCCCACGCGCCTGTTGGACACCTGCTAGGGTAGGCTGCCCCACCCCCCGACCCCCTCGCGCACACCCCGGTGTCTGTTTCGCACAGCCTTCTCTCCCTACATGGCTGCCCCGAGGCCTGCCGCACAGTCCCTTCCCGATGCCCTTTCCGACTGGTGCCCCCTGGTGCCCAGGAATCGGCCTTTGGTGGCAGGGATGGGGTGGAGTCGGGTGGGAATAAGCACTGTCTGTGCTGCCCGCAGGATCTGCTGGCACCTCTCACCATGCTACCCATTGAGGTGGAGCACAGTCCTCCGCTCAGCACTCAGGATCGGGCACTGTGCTGGCAGGGTCAGGACGGAGGCGACCGGGCAGGGCACGCATCCGCTGGGCAAAGGTTTCTTTCCCTACTCACATCCGCCACTGTGGCCAGCGACACCAGGATCCCGAGAAACAGTGGCCTTACGACCCCCCGAATATCCTCTGCTCGCCCAAACCGCTCTGGGGGCTTGCGTGGGAAATCGTGGCTCGCCTCGCACCCAATGGCGGTCCCTGTGAAGTCGGGGGGTGGGGGGGGGGCGGGAACCACACCATGAGCTTGTGGCTGTGCAGCGGACATCTGCCTCGCAATAACAACTGCCCACTAGAACCCCTTCCAACCCTGCAACCGTCCCTCTCTCCGTGCCACCACCAACACCACCATCACCAAGACCACCACCAGCACCGTATTTCATTCTCCGACATCTCCTATACATAGTCCAAAAACCCAAATATACATAATACACAGAGTTGTGTGTGTGCGCGTGCGTGTGTGTGTGTCTGTATGTGTGTGCATTGATATAGATATAAACCTATACATATCATATATGGTTATATGTTCATATATGTGGGTATATATAAAAGATTAATGCGCGCGCGTTTGTGTGTGTGTGTGTGTGTGTGTGTGTGTGTGTGAAGTGAATGAAATCGCTACAGATGCTTGAACTGGACGCTCATTTGTGACTATTCGGGAAAGCTGACTGGGCCCATGGGATGCGCGCGATGCATGCTCTGCATGCGATGCAGTTGCTCCATCTGAGGCAGGTGGGGCGGGCTAGCTAGAGGGTTTGTTCCAGACCTAAGAGCAGGCGAGGAGGAGGAGATGGAGTCCTGTTGAGGCTCCATGAGTGACATGAGTGGACGAGTGTTTGTAATCCGGGCGGCGTGTGAAGAAGGTCCGCTTGTGATGGGGGCGGGTGTGTAGTCTTGCTTGGTTCCAGGGTAAGCAACGAGTCTGTAGTGGAGAGGTGCAAATTTGGTGTGTGGGGGGCAGAGAGGCTGGGCCGGAGTGGTAGTGTGGGAAAGGAATGGGCAGCGTGCAGACAGGGAGAGCGTGAAGCGGGAAGACGTCTATGGGGTATCGGGTCGTGGGAGCGCGCGCGCGTGCCACGGCGCCACGCGCTAATGGTCGAGTTGTGTTGTTGGTGTGCGTTGGTGTTGGGCAAAAGTGAGCGAGGGAGAGGAGCGAGGTTTGGGGAAGTGAGGGTGCAGAGAGGAAGAAGAGAGGCTTCCCTGACCGGGAATCGAACCCGGGCCGCGGCGGTGAGAGCGCCGAATCCTAACCACTAGACCACCAGGGAGCGTCGGCCCGACGGCCCCGGCTACCCACTCCTGGAGACACCCAGACACACAGCCTCTCCGCCACCGTGGCAGACACACTGCTCGCCCGCCTGGCCGACTCGGGCGGGCTACTACAGGCCCGCCCAATGCTTAGTCCCTCCTTAGGAGGCTGGAGTTCGGCCTTGGGCGTTGGGCGTTCCGCAATCCGCGCCTCTACCTGCCCTGCCTCTTGCCCCCACCCACACCTATACCCACACCCCGACACCCACGCCCACCCCCCCACCCTCCCACCCCCCGTCTCTGCGGCCAAACAGGGTGCGACCTCACGGACTAGGCACCTCTGCCCCTGCCTCTTCTCTTCTCTTCCCGCCCGTCCCAACCTAAAAAGGTCTGGCGCTTGGGCTTCGGTCGCTAGCGCAGCCTGGCGACAAGCACAAGCTCAGAGGCGCCTGGCAGGGTCCCCCAGGGCTCGGGACCTTGGCAAAACGTGGGCAGCCTGCGTTGGCCGGGAATCGAACCCGGGTCAACTGCTTGGAAGGCAGCTATGCTCACCACTATACCACCAACGCTGCACCGCTGGGACGGCGCCCACACGACGCCGCCGACTGACAGACTGACTCCGGACAGCGCCCAGCGCCTTCTACCACGACGCCTACCGCTGACTTCCCTCCCTGCGCACGCCCGCGTGGCCCGAACCCCGACCACACCCACGGCTCCGCCGCTCCGCGCTTTTCCTCGCCGTCTCACGCGCGCTTCCCGCTTCGCGCTTAGCGCACTCGCACGCACACGCCTTTCCTCTGGGGCGCTCTCGCCTCCTGCCTGCTGCCAGCCAGCGCCCCCGGGGCCACCACCCAGACAGGCCTGGCACACCGCTCAAGCCCAGAGAGGCGCACGCCGCCCGTTCGGGCACACGCGGAGCCCACCGCGGTTGGGGTTGGGATGGGAGGGCTCGCCAGGGCCGGACGGGGAGCGTGTTGGCAGGCCCCAGGCGCTGGGCGAGCGGCCAGAAAAAGGGTTTGAGAGCTCCGGGGCGGCTTTGCTGGAGGACACCGTGCTGGGCTGGATCGTCTGGGTCTGCGTGTGGGGCTGGGGTTGGGGTGGGAGGGTCAGTACCCCGCGGGCCGCCTGTCTTTCCAAAAAGGACGCTACGTCTCCCCGTCGGGGAATCGAACCCCGGTCTCCCGCGTGACAGGCGGGGATACTCACCACTATACTAACGAGGACAACGCCGACTACCACGCACCGTCGCCCGACCGTCTACGACGACACACACGACCCACAACCTCCGTCTCATCCAACGCCCACCTCTTCTTCTACACTCCACCGCAACCCATAAGCCCCCGGGACCCGGCGACAACAGCAGGACCACGACCCGCAGCCCTGGGGGACCGTGCGGCTGGACCCCTGCCGCCCCGCCGGGCTGGAGACCCGGCCTCTGAGCGCTGACGCCTGGCTGCCGGCATCACTCGCCGACGGCATCACCAGAGGCTGGCGCCACACACCTGGTCCTGCGGGCCTGCCTGCCTGCTGGGCTGCGGGCATCCGGACCGGACCGGGACCCGGAGGGACTCTGGCGCCTGGCAGAGTCTCCACGTCGACGCGCTGGCAACGGGCGAGGCGGAGCAGGCTTGAGTTGGGCGGGCTAGGCCCGCAGCTTGAGCACCCAGACGCGGCCGGCCCCACGCCAGCCCGGGCGCCCCTGCGCGTCGAGTCCGCATGCGGGCGCGCGCGTGGGCGCCGGACGCCTGCCAGGCGAGTGACCTGGAGCCCAAACCGCCGTCAGGATGGCCGAGCGGTCTAAGGCGCTGCGTTCAGGTCGCAGTCTCCCCTGGAGGCGTGGGTTCGAATCCCACTCCTGACAGCCTCGCCTTTTGCCACCCCAACTCCACCGCACCGCACCGCCCCGCACCGCACCCCAACCCACACACCGCATCTCTTGCCTCCATCCTCAACCTCTCCAGCGCCTCCACGCTCCTCGCCTCCCAAACTTGGTGCCACAGATCTGGATCTGTCGGGGTTCACCCCAGGACCTCAGCTCGGGGACCGGACTCTCCTACCCTCTGGCGCGGCCTCCCCTGACCGGTGCATCCATCCATCCATCCATGCATGCATCCTTCCTTCCATGCACGCATCCTTCCATCCACCCACCAACCAATCCAACCAAAACCAACCGTCCGTGAATCCATCCATGTATGCCCCCACCCATCCACGCACCTCTCCATCCATGAATCCACGCATGCATGCACGCACGCATGCCTCCATGAATCCATACATCCATGCATGCATGCATCATTTCCGGCCCAGGCTCTGTCGGGGGGGGGGGGGGGGAGGAGGAAACGTGTGCTAATGGGTCTTGGGTCCTGGCAGGAAGCACAGGCTGAGAGTTCATCAGGTGATGCCTGTAGACAGGGCATGGGTGGTTCAGTGGTAGAATTCTCGCCTGCCACGCGGGAGGCCCGGGTTCGATTCCCGGCCCATGCAGAGTCCAGTCCCTTTTGGTCTTCACGCCCACAGGGACACTTGGCACACACACTCTGGCCTGCAAGCCTCGCCTCTCTTCATTCTCACAACAACTACCTAGAGGCTCCTTCCAATCACTTGACACACTCAGCCTACCCACTCGCCTGCAGCAACAGCAAACACCACCACCACCACCACCACCACCACCTTCTTATGCTTTCCCCTCTCCAATCTCCTCTTCTTCTTCAAGGATTTATATATTTGTTTCCTGCAGGTACACTCTCCCTCTCTTTAGAAACAACAGAAGACACCGCATACACCACATTCATCAGATTCCATTACACACGGTTGGGAGCCACCATGTGCTTGCTGGCAATTCAACTCAGGACCTCTGTAAGAGCAATTGGTGCTCTTACCCACTGAGCCATCTAAACCTGACACCACCTTCACCTACAGGCTCCCTCCCTACAGGGCTGGACATACCCCCTCCTCCTCCTCTGGGATGTGGACTTGGCTAACCAGACAACTCTCTTCTGTGTCTTCATCCTGCTAGAGCCCAACCTCACATCCTTCAGGTCCACTACTCCCTCTCTGCCCAATGGGTGGGGTGTGCTTCTGAGAGTACTCCTGCATGCACACAGACACACACAGGAAAAGGGAGAGGGACAGGGACAGGGACAGGGACAGGGGGAGGGGGAGGGGGAGGGGGAGGGGGAGGGAGAGGGGGAGGGATGGAAGGGGGAGGGAAAAGGGAGGGGGAGGGGGAGGAGAACTGGGAGGGGTTTGGAGAGGGAGAGAGGAGGGAGAGGGGGAGGGAGAGGGAGATGGGCAGGGAGAGAGCAGGGAGAGCTAGAGAGGGGACAGGGGGAGGGAGAGAGGAGGGAGAGGGTGGGAGGGGCAGGGGAGGGGAGGGGGAGAGGGAGGGGCAGGGGGAGAGGAAGGCGAGAGGGAGGGCGTGGGGGAGAGACAGAGACAGAGACGGATGGAGGGAGACACACACAGATATGCAACAAGGGAGACAAACAGACAGTGAAAGATACATACCCACGCATGACTTTGGGAGCACCCACTCAGAGAGAGAGACAGAGGAAGAGAGAGACAGAGAGGAAGAGAGACACACACAAAGACCACATGCAGATAGACAGAGCAAGAGAGAGGGACACACACACACACGCACACACACACATAGCACAGCCATGAGAAGCACAAGTGCCAACAGTTGATTCCATGGTCCTCCATGCCAAGCCCTGCCTCCCTTACAGGTCCCTCAATGACCCTCACTGATGGTCGCACCCAGGGTTGTTACACTGCAACTGCTGCCGCCCCAGCTGTTAATGGGGATGCCTCGGTTGGTCAGGTGTTTGTTTGTTTGTTTGTTTGCACCTGCTGCTGCTGGTGATGGTTGTCTAATGGCTGATGCTGTTTCTAATGCTGCTCCTCTTCCTGCTGCTCTTGCTGCTACTGGGTGTGCTGGTCCTGTATGGGGGTCTTGGAAAGAACAGGAGCTGAAGCACCCCAGTCCGTGCCTGGGATCAGGCTGCAGGACCCATGCCTGCCGTGCATCCCCAATCCTCAGCTGCTCTCTGGCATCCATCCCCCCTCATGCCTTCCATCCATCACAGTTTGGCTGGCTCCTGCACATTCTCAAAAGACTGGCTAGCATGAGATGCACACTGGGCACCCATGCAATTGGCACCTGTCTTTTGAGCCTTCAGGAAATAGTCCCAGGGGGGTTGGCTGCAGTATGCTGCCGGCTTGTTAAGCGTGGCTTGTTTCTCAGCTCCAGCTGAGCACCATCAATGATTTGTCCGTGCACGGGCGAGGTCTCACCTTGGTGGATCCGCTCTCCTGCTCACTACTCACGGATGATTCTCCAGCCCCGCCTGATCTGGACCACAGATTCTTGACTCAGAACCCCAAATGGCCCCAGCAGAGTCGATCAGGGACTCCCAAGATGCCCTCTGAGGGTCTGGGGAGGGGGTTGGGATCGATATAAAAACACCTTAGCGAGTCTTGCCTCCCCTCCGTCTTGTCAGCTCCATTGCTCTCCAGACGTCCTTCCAAGCTGCCTGGAAGCATCCAGCTTGAGCCTTTCCAGCCCAGAGCTCAAAGTCCCTCCACCCTCCCCAAAGAGGTACCTGCCAGGTGTGTCCCAGCAATACTCCCCACTCCTGGTACCAATATCTGTCTGAGCTAGAGTTTCTGTTCTTGGGGTCAAACACCATAACCCAAAGCAACCTTGACAAGGAAGTGCTTGTTTCACCTTAATGAAGGCTGGCTCTTCAGAAGTCCCTCCAGGAGGGAAACCCCAGGAAGGAGCACAGAGGAAGGAAGTGATGCAACAGAGGGCTTCTCCCTACAGGCTTGCTCCACCTGTTTTCCTCACAGCTCAGGACTGTCAGTGTTCTGAGCAGAGAAAGAGGGTCACTCCAAGATGGATATGCCAAAGATGCCGCCTTGCAGGCAGCAGAGAAGTCGTGCCTCAGTGACCTAACCCTCCCTGGAATAGCCAGCCACACAACAGCATATTTCTTGATCGCTACACAAAACTCGTTGGATTTCTTCCTTTTCCTTGGCAGAGGAGGCTAAAGCACGTTCCTCCTTGTTACAGAGTCCCTAGCCTTGTGTGTAGAGTTCATGAAGGAAAACAGCAGGTCCCTGCAACTTTTGTCCTTACTGGGTACAGTCATCAGTGTGCTCCTGTGTGTGTGTGTGTGTGTGTGTGTGTGTGTGTGTGTGTATTAATAGATAGATATAGATATATATGTATACATATCATATGTGGTTATATGTTCATATATGTGGGTATATACAAAAAGTTAATGTGTGTGTGTGTGAGAGTGTATGTTAAATGAAAGGAGAAATCACTACGTATGCTAGAACTGGACACTCATTTGTGACTACTCAGATGACTTTCTTTAATCATGCAAGGCCTTCTGGGTGTGCCAAGACTGTCTTGTGACCCAGAACTGGCTTCAAGGCTGTAAGGCTCCTTCCCCAAAACAACCACTTAGATGAGAGAAGACCATCTCGGTTTTCTGCCAAGATTGTTTCCAAGTCAAAGGATTTTCTGAGAACAAATCTCCCTTCTGTTGTCTACACAAGACACCGTGAAAAACAATGACTTCGCTGTTACCTTTCTTCTAGATTCAGGAGCATACCGGAATTCCACTGCTCCAGACCACCTGCGCAGGGGTGTCAGGTCCTTGCTGCAACTCCCCCATCCCAACACCATCCCAACCTTCAGCGAGCTGCTCCGCAGCCACTCCTGACTGCTCTGGACCCTACCGCACAGACTTTGCCTGCCTTGGAGACGTTTTTCTCAATTCAGCGTCCCTCTTCACAAGTTGAGCTGTCAACTTGACAAACCCCAAGTAGAACAGAACCGACCGTGCATCTTTGCAGGCGGCATGTGCCCCATTCCCACACTCACACCCACCCCAACCCCACGCGCCTGTTGGACACCTGCTAGGGTAGGCTGCCCCACCCCCCGACCCCCTCGCGCACACCCCGGTGTCTGTTTCGCACAGCCTTCTCTCCCTACATGGCTGCCCCGAGGCCTGCCGCACAGTCCCTTCCCGATGCCCTTTCCGACTGGTGCCCCCTGGTGCCCAGGAATCGGCCTTTGGTGGCAGGGATGGGGTGGAGTCGGGTGGGAATAAGCACTGTCTGTGCTGCCCGCAGGATCTGCTGGCACCTCTCACCATGCTACCCATTGAGGTGGAGCACAGTCCTCCGCTCAGCACTCAGGATCGGGCACTGTGCTGGCAGGGTCAGGACGGAGGCGACCGGGCAGGGCACGCATCCGCTGGGCAAAGGTTTCTTTCCCTACTCACATCCGCCACTGTGGCCAGCGACACCAGGATCCCGAGAAACAGTGGCCTTACGACCCCCCGAATATCCTCTGCTCGCCCAAACCGCTCTGGGGGCTTGCGTGGGAAATCGTGGCTCGCCTCGCACCCAATGGCGGTCCCTGTGAAGTCGGGGGGTGGGGGGGGGGGGCGGGAACCACACCATGAGCTTGTGGCTGTGCAGCGGACATCTGCCTCGCAATAACAACTGCCCACTAGAACCCCTTCCAACCCTGCAACCGTCCCTCTCTCCGTGCCACCACCAACACCACCATCACCAAGACCACCACCAGCACCGTATTTCATTCTCCGACATCTCCTATACATAGTCCAAAAACCCAAATATACATAATACACAGAGTTGTGTGTGTGCGCGTGCGTGTGTGTGTGTCTGTATGTGTGTGCATTGATATAGATATAAACCTATACATATCATATATGGTTATATGTTCATATATGTGGGTATATATAAAAGATTAATGCGCGCGCGTTTGTGTGTGTGTGTGTGTGTGTGTGTGTGTGTGTGTGTGTGTGTGTGTGTGAAGTGAATGAAATCGCTACAGATGCTTGAACTGGACGCTCATTTGTGACTATTCGGGAAAGCTGACTGGGCCCATGGGATGCGCGCGATGCATGCTCTGCATGCGATGCAGTTGCTCCATCTGAGGCAGGTGGGGCGGGCTAGCTAGAGGGTTTGTTCCAGACCTAAGAGCAGGCGAGGAGGAGGAGATGGAGTCCTGTTGAGGCTCCATGAGTGACATGAGTGGACGAGTGTTTGTAATCCGGGCGGCGTGTGAAGAAGGTCCGCTTGTGATGGGGGCGGGTGTGTAGTCTTGCTTGGTTCCAGGGTAAGCAACGAGTCTGTAGTGGAGAGGTGCAAATTTGGTGTGTGGGGGGCAGAGAGGCTGGGCCGGAGTGGTAGTGTGGGAAAGGAATGGGCAGCGTGCAGACAGGGAGAGCGTGAAGCGGGAAGACGTCTATGGGGTATCGGGTCGTGGGAGCGCGGGCGCGCGCGCGCGCGTGCCACGGCGCCACGCGCTAATGGTCGAGTTGTGTTGTTGGTGTGCGTTGGTGTTGGGCAAAAGTGAGCGAGGGAGAGGAGCGAGGTTTGGGGAAGTGAGGGTGCAGAGAGGAAGAAGAGAGGCTTCCCTGACCGGGAATCGAACCCGGGCCGCGGCGGTGAGAGCGCCGAATCCTAACCACTAGACCACCAGGGAGCGTCGGCCCGACGGCCCCGGCTACCCACTCCTGGAGACACCCAGACACACAGCCTCTCCGCCACCGTGGCAGACACACTGCTCGCCCGCCTGGCCGACTCGGGCGGGCTACTACAGGCCCGCCCAATGCTTAGTCCCTCCTTAGGAGGCTGGAGTTCGGCCTTGGGCGTTGGGCGTTCCGCAATCCGCGCCTCTACCTGCCCTGCCTCTTGCCCCCACCCACACCTATACCCACACCCCGACACCCACGCCCACCCCCCCACCCTCCCACCCCCCGTCTCTGCGGCCAAACAGGGTGCGACCTCACGGACTAGGCACCTCTGCCCCTGCCTCTTCTCTTCTCTTCCCGCCCGTCCCAACCTAAAAAGGTCTGGCGCTTGGGCTTCGGTCGCTAGCGCAGCCTGGCGACAAGCACAAGCTCAGAGGCGCCTGGCAGGGTCCCCCAGGGCTCGGGACCTTGGCAAAACGTGGGCAGCCTGCGTTGGCCGGGAATCGAACCCGGGTCAACTGCTTGGAAGGCAGCTATGCTCACCACTATACCACCAACGCTGCACCGCTGGGACGGCGCCCACACGACGCCGCCGACTGACAGACTGACTCCGGACAGCGCCCAGCGCCTTCTACCACGACGCCTACCGCTGACTTCCCTCCCTGCGCACGCCCGCGTGGCCCGAACCCCGACCACACCCACGGCTCCGCCGCTCCGCGCTTTTCCTCGCCGTCTCACGCGCGCTTCCCGCTTCGCGCTTAGCGCACTCGCACGCACACGCCTTTCCTCTGGGGCGCTCTCGCCTCCTGCCTGCTGCCAGCCAGCGCCCCCGGGGCCACCACCCAGACAGGCCTGGCACACCGCTCAAGCCCAGAGAGGCGCACGCCGCCCGTTCGGGCACACGCGGAGCCCACCGCGGTTGGGGTTGGGATGGGAGGGCTCGCCAGGGCCGGACGGGGAGCGTGTTGGCAGGCCCCAGGCGCTGGGCGAGCGGCCAGAAAAAGGGTTTGAGAGCTCCGGGGCGGCTTTGCTGGAGGACACCGTGCTGGGCTGGATCGTCTGGGTCTGCGTGTGGGGCTGGGGTTGGGGTGGGAGGGTCAGTACCCCGCGGGCCGCCTGTCTTTCCAAAAAGGACGCTACGTCTCCCCGTCGGGGAATCGAACCCCGGTCTCCCGCGTGACAGGCGGGGATACTCACCACTATACTAACGAGGACAACGCCGACTACCACGCACCGTCGCCCGACCGTCTACGACGACACACACGACCCACAACCTCCGTCTCATCCAACGCCCACCTCTTCTTCTACACTCCACCGCAACCCATAAGCCCCCGGGACCCGGCGACAACAGCAGGACCACGACCCGCAGCCCTGGGGGACCGTGCGGCTGGACCCCTGCCGCCCCGCCGGGCTGGAGACCCGGCCTCTGAGCGCTGACGCCTGGCTGCCGGCATCACTCGCCGACGGCATCACCAGAGGCTGGCGCCACACACCTGGTCCTGCGGGCCTGCCTGCCTGCTGGGCTGCGGGCATCCGGACCGGACCGGGACCCGGAGGGACTCTGGCGCCTGGCAGAGTCTCCACGTCGACGCGCTGGCAACGGGCGAGGCGGAGCAGGCTTGAGTTGGGCGGGCTAGGCCCGCAGCTTGAGCACCCAGACGCGGCCGGCCCCACGCCAGCCCGGGCGCCCCTGCGCGTCGAGTCCGCATGCGGGCGCGCGCGTGGGCGCCGGACGCCTGCCAGGCGAGTGACCTGGAGCCCAAACCGCCGTCAGGATGGCCGAGCGGTCTAAGGCGCTGCGTTCAGGTCGCAGTCTCCCCTGGAGGCGTGGGTTCGAATCCCACTCCTGACAGCCTCGCCTTTTGCCACCCCAACTCCACCGCACCGCACCGCCCCGCACCGCACCCCAACCCACACACCGCATCTCTTGCCTCCATCCTCAACCTCTCCAGCGCCTCCACGCTCCTCGCCTCCCAAACTTGGTGCCACAGATCTGGATCTGTCGGGGTTCACCCCAGGACCTCAGCTCGGGGACCGGACTCTCCTACCCTCTGGCGCGGCCTCCCCTGACCGGTGCATCCATCCATCCATCCATGCATGCATCCTTCCTTCCATGCACGCATCCTTCCATCCACCCACCAACCAATCCAACCAAAACCAACCGTCCGTGAATCCATCCATGTATGCCCCCACCCATCCACGCACCTCTCCATCCATGAATCCACGCATGCATGCACGCACGCATGCCTCCATGAATCCATACATCCATGCATGCATGCATCATTTCCGGCCCAGGCTCTGTCGGGGGGGGGGGGGGGGGAGGAGGAAACGTGTGCTAATGGGTCTTGGGTCCTGGCAGGAAGCACAGGCTGAGAGTTCATCAGGTGATGCCTGTAGACAGGGCATGGGTGGTTCAGTGGTAGAATTCTCGCCTGCCACGCGGGAGGCCCGGGTTCGATTCCCGGCCCATGCAGAGTCCAGTCCCTTTTGGTCTTCACGCCCACAGGGACACTTGGCACACACACTCTGGCCTGCAAGCCTCGCCTCTCTTCATTCTCACAACAACTACCTAGAGGCTCCTTCCAATCACTTGACACACTCAGCCTACCCACTCGCCTGCAGCAACAGCAAACACCACCACCACCACCACCACCACCACCTTCTTATGCTTTCCCCTCTCCAATCTCCTCTTCTTCTTCAAGGATTTATATATTTGTTTCCTGCAGGTACACTCTCCCTCTCTTTAGAAACAACAGAAGACACCGCATACACCACATTCATCAGATTCCATTACACACGGTTGGGAGCCACCATGTGCTTGCTGGCAATTCAACTCAGGACCTCTGTAAGAGCAATTGGTGCTCTTACCCACTGAGCCATCTAAACCTGACACCACCTTCACCTACAGGCTCCCTCCCTACAGGGCTGGACATACCCCCTCCTCCTCCTCTGGGATGTGGACTTGGCTAACCAGACAACTCTCTTCTGTGTCTTCATCCTGCTAGAGCCCAACCTCACATCCTTCAGGTCCACTACTCCCTCTCTGCCCAATGGGTGGGGTGTGCTTCTGAGAGTACTCCTGCATGCACACAGACACACACAGGAAAAGGGAGAGGGACAGGGACAGGGACAGGGACAGGGGGAGGGGGAGGGGGAGGGGGAGGGATGGAAGGGGGAGGGAAAAGGGAGGGGGAGGGGGAGGAGAACTGGGAGGGGTTTGGAGAGGGAGAGAGGAGGGAGAGGGGGAGGGAGAGGGAGATGGGCAGGGAGAGAGCAGGGAGAGCTAGAGAGGGGACAGGGGGAGGGAGAGAGGAGGGAGAGGGTGGGAGGGGCAGGGGAGGGGAGGGGGAGAGGGAGGGGCAGGGGGAGAGGAAGGCGAGAGGGAGGGCGTGGGGGAGAGACAGAGACAGAGACGGATGGAGGGAGACACACACAGATATGCAACAAGGGAGACAAACAGACAGTGAAAGATACATACCCACGCATGACTTTGGGAGCACCCACTCAGAGAGAGAGACAGAGGAAGAGAGAGACAGAGAGGAAGAGAGACACACACAAAGACCACATGCAGATAGACAGAGCAAGAGAGAGGGACACACACACACACGCACACACACACATAGCACAGCCATGAGAAGCACAAGTGCCAACAGTTGATTCCATGGTCCTCCATGCCAAGCCCTGCCTCCCTTACAGGTCCCTCAATGACCCTCACTGATGGTCGCACCCAGGGTTGTTACACTGCAACTGCTGCCGCCCCAGCTGTTAATGGGGATGCCTCGGTTGGTCAGGTGTTTGTTTGTTTGTTTGTTTGCACCTGCTGCTGCTGGTGATGGTTGTCTAATGGCTGATGCTGTTTCTAATGCTGCTCCTCTTCCTGCTGCTCTTGCTGCTACTGGGTGTGCTGGTCCTGTATGGGGGTCTTGGAAAGAACAGGAGCTGAAGCACCCCAGTCCGTGCCTGGGATCAGGCTGCAGGACCCATGCCTGCCGTGCATCCCCAATCCTCAGCTGCTCTCTGGCATCCATCCCCCCTCATGCCTTCCATCCATCACAGTTTGGCTGGCTCCTGCACATTCTCAAAAGACTGGCTAGCATGAGATGCACACTGGGCACCCATGCAATTGGCACCTGTCTTTTGAGCCTTCAGGAAATAGTCCCAGGGGGGTTGGCTGCAGTATGCTGCCGGCTTGTTAAGCGTGGCTTGTTTCTCAGCTCCAGCTGAGCACCATCAATGATTTGTCCGTGCACGGGCGAGGTCTCACCTTGGTGGATCCGCTCTCCTGCTCACTACTCACGGATGATTCTCCAGCCCCGCCTGATCTGGACCACAGATTCTTGACTCAGAACCCCAAATGGCCCCAGCAGAGTCGATCAGGGACTCCCAAGATGCCCTCTGAGGGTCTGGGGAGGGGGTTGGGATCGATATAAAAACACCTTAGCGAGTCTTGCCTCCCCTCCGTCTTGTCAGCTCCATTGCTCTCCAGACGTCCTTCCAAGCTGCCTGGAAGCATCCAGCTTGAGCCTTTCCAGCCCAGAGCTCAAAGTCCCTCCACCCTCCCCAAAGAGGTACCTGCCAGGTGTGTCCCAGCAATACTCCCCACTCCTGGTACCAATATCTGTCTGAGCTAGAGTTTCTGTTCTTGGGGTCAAACACCATAACCCAAAGCAACCTTGACAAGGAAGTGCTTGTTTCACCTTAATGAAGGCTGGCTCTTCAGAAGTCCCTCCAGGAGGGAAACCCCAGGAAGGAGCACAGAGGAAGGAAGTGATGCAACAGAGGGCTTCTCCCTACAGGCTTGCTCCACCTGTTTTCCTCACAGCTCAGGACTGTCAGTGTTCTGAGCAGAGAAAGAGGGTCACTCCAAGATGGATATGCCAAAGATGCCGCCTTGCAGGCAGCAGAGAAGTCGTGCCTCAGTGACCTAACCCTCCCTGGAATAGCCAGCCACACAACAGCATATTTCTTGATCGCTACACAAAACTCGTTGGATTTCTTCCTTTTCCTTGGCAGAGGAGGCTAAAGCACGTTCCTCCTTGTCACAGAGTCCCTAGCCTTGTGTGTAGAGTTCATGAAGGAAAACAGCAGGTCCCTGCAACTTTTGTCCTTACTGGGTACAGTCATCAGTGTGCTCCTGTGTGTGTGTGTGTGTGTGTGTGTGTGTGTGTGTGTATTAATAGATAGATATAGATATATATGTATACATATCATATGTGGTTATATGTTCATATATGTGGGTATATACAAAAAGTTAATGTGTGTGTGTGAGAGAGTGTATGTTAAATGAAAGGAGAAATCACTACGTATGCTAGAACTGGACACTCATTTGTGACTACTCAGATGACTTTCTTTAATCATGCAAGGCCTTCTGGGTGTGCCAAGACTGTCTTGTGACCCAGAACTGGCTTCAAGGCTGTAAGGCTCCTTCCCCAAAACAACCACTTAGATGAGAGAAGACCATCTCGGTTTTCTGCCAAGATTGTTTCCAAGTCAAAGGATTTTCTGAGAACAAATCTCCCTTCTGTTGTCTACACAAGACACCGTGAAAAACAATGACTTCGCTGTTACCTTTCTTCTAGATTCAGGAGCATACCGGAATTCCACTGCTCCAGACCACCTGCGCAGGGGTGTCAGGTCCTTGCTGCAACTCCCCCATCCCAACACCATCCCAACCTTCAGCGAGCTGCTCCGCAGCCACTCCTGACTGCTCTGGACCCTACCGCACAGACTTTGCCTGCCTTGGAGACGTTTTTCTCAATTCAGCGTCCCTCTTCACAAGTTGAGCTGTCAACTTGACAAACCCCAAGTAGAACAGAACCGACCGTGCATCTTTGCAGGCGGCATGTGCCCCATTCCCACACTCACACCCACCCCAACCCCACGCGCCTGTTGGACACCTGCTAGGGTAGGCTGCCCCACCCCCCGACCCCCTCGCGCACACCCCGGTGTCTGTTTCGCACAGCCTTCTCTCCCTACATGGCTGCCCCGAGGCCTGCCGCACAGTCCCTTCCCGATGCCCTTTCCGACTGGTGCCCCCTGGTGCCCAGGAATCGGCCTTTGGTGGCAGGGATGGGGTGGAGTCGGGTGGGAATAAGCACTGTCTGTGCTGCCCGCAGGATCTGCTGGCACCTCTCACCATGCTACCCATTGAGGTGGAGCACAGTCCTCCGCTCAGCACTCAGGATCGGGCACTGTGCTGGCAGGGTCAGGACGGAGGCGACCGGGCAGGGCACGCATCCGCTGGGCAAAGGTTTCTTTCCCTACTCACATCCGCCACTGTGGCCAGCGACACCAGGATCCCGAGAAACAGTGGCCTTACGACCCCCCGAATATCCTCTGCTCGCCCAAACCGCTCTGGGGGCTTGCGTGGGAAATCGTGGCTCGCCTCGCACCCAATGGCGGTCCCTGTGAAGTCGGGGGGTGGGGGGGGGGCGGGAACCACACCATGAGCTTGTGGCTGTGCAGCGGACATCTGCCTCGCAATAACAACTGCCCACTAGAACCCCTTCCAACCCTGCAACCGTCCCTCTCTCCGTGCCACCACCAACACCACCATCACCAAGACCACCACCAGCACCGTATTTCATTCTCCGACATCTCCTATACATAGTCCAAAAACCCAAATATACATAATACACAGAGTTGTGTGTGTGCGCGTGCGTGTGTGTGTGTCTGTATGTGTGTGCATTGATATAGATATAAACCTATACATATCATATATGGTTATATGTTCATATATGTGGGTATATATAAAAGATTAATGCGCGCGCGTTTGTGTGTGTGTGTGTGTGTGTGTGTGTGTGTGAAGTGAATGAAATCGCTACAGATGCTTGAACTGGACGCTCATTTGTGACTATTCGGGAAAGCTGACTGGGCCCATGGGATGCGCGCGATGCATGCTCTGCATGCGATGCAGTTGCTCCATCTGAGGCAGGTGGGGCGGGCTAGCTAGAGGGTTTGTTCCAGACCTAAGAGCAGGCGAGGAGGAGGAGATGGAGTCCTGTTGAGGCTCCATGAGTGACATGAGTGGACGAGTGTTTGTAATCCGGGCGGCGTGTGAAGAAGGTCCGCTTGTGATGGGGGCGGGTGTGTAGTCTTGCTTGGTTCCAGGGTAAGCAACGAGTCTGTAGTGGAGAGGTGCAAATTTGGTGTGTGGGGGGCAGAGAGGCTGGGCCGGAGTGGTAGTGTGGGAAAGGAATGGGCAGCGTGCAGACAGGGAGAGCGTGAAGCGGGAAGACGTCTATGGGGTATCGGGTCGTGGGAGCGCGGGCGCGCGCGCGCGCGCGTGCCACGGCGCCACGCGCTAATGGTCGAGTTGTGTTGTTGGTGTGCGTTGGTGTTGGGCAAAAGTGAGCGAGGGAGAGGAGCGAGGTTTGGGGAAGTGAGGGTGCAGAGAGGAAGAAGAGAGGCTTCCCTGACCGGGAATCGAACCCGGGCCGCGGCGGTGAGAGCGCCGAATCCTAACCACTAGACCACCAGGGAGCGTCGGCCCGACGGCCCCGGCTACCCACTCCTGGAGACACCCAGACACACAGCCTCTCCGCCACCGTGGCAGACACACTGCTCGCCCGCCTGGCCGACTCGGGCGGGCTACTACAGGCCCGCCCAATGCTTAGTCCCTCCTTAGGAGGCTGGAGTTCGGCCTTGGGCGTTGGGCGTTCCGCAATCCGCGCCTCTACCTGCCCTGCCTCTTGCCCCCACCCACACCTATACCCACACCCCGACACCCACGCCCACCCCCCCACCCTCCCACCCCCCGTCTCTGCGGCCAAACAGGGTGCGACCTCACGGACTAGGCACCTCTGCCCCTGCCTCTTCTCTTCTCTTCCCGCCCGTCCCAACCTAAAAAGGTCTGGCGCTTGGGCTTCGGTCGCTAGCGCAGCCTGGCGACAAGCACAAGCTCAGAGGCGCCTGGCAGGGTCCCCCAGGGCTCGGGACCTTGGCAAAACGTGGGCAGCCTGCGTTGGCCGGGAATCGAACCCGGGTCAACTGCTTGGAAGGCAGCTATGCTCACCACTATACCACCAACGCTGCACCGCTGGGACGGCGCCCACACGACGCCGCCGACTGACAGACTGACTCCGGACAGCGCCCAGCGCCTTCTACCACGACGCCTACCGCTGACTTCCCTCCCTGCGCACGCCCGCGTGGCCCGAACCCCGACCACACCCACGGCTCCGCCGCTCCGCGCTTTTCCTCGCCGTCTCACGCGCGCTTCCCGCTTCGCGCTTAGCGCACTCGCACGCACACGCCTTTCCTCTGGGGCGCTCTCGCCTCCTGCCTGCTGCCAGCCAGCGCCCCCGGGGCCACCACCCAGACAGGCCTGGCACACCGCTCAAGCCCAGAGAGGCGCACGCCGCCCGTTCGGGCACACGCGGAGCCCACCGCGGTTGGGGTTGGGATGGGAGGGCTCGCCAGGGCCGGACGGGGAGCGTGTTGGCAGGCCCCAGGCGCTGGGCGAGCGGCCAGAAAAAGGGTTTGAGAGCTCCGGGGCGGCTTTGCTGGAGGACACCGTGCTGGGCTGGATCGTCTGGGTCTGCGTGTGGGGCTGGGGTTGGGGTGGGAGGGTCAGTACCCCGCGGGCCGCCTGTCTTTCCAAAAAGGACGCTACGTCTCCCCGTCGGGGAATCGAACCCCGGTCTCCCGCGTGACAGGCGGGGATACTCACCACTATACTAACGAGGACAACGCCGACTACCACGCACCGTCGCCCGACCGTCTACGACGACACACACGACCCACAACCTCCGTCTCATCCAACGCCCACCTCTTCTTCTACACTCCACCGCAACCCATAAGCCCCCGGGACCCGGCGACAACAGCAGGACCACGACCCGCAGCCCTGGGGGACCGTGCGGCTGGACCCCTGCCGCCCCGCCGGGCTGGAGACCCGGCCTCTGAGCGCTGACGCCTGGCTGCCGGCATCACTCGCCGACGGCATCACCAGAGGCTGGCGCCACACACCTGGTCCTGCGGGCCTGCCTGCCTGCTGGGCTGCGGGCATCCGGACCGGACCGGGACCCGGAGGGACTCTGGCGCCTGGCAGAGTCTCCACGTCGACGCGCTGGCAACGGGCGAGGCGGAGCAGGCTTGAGTTGGGCGGGCTAGGCCCGCAGCTTGAGCACCCAGACGCGGCCGGCCCCACGCCAGCCCGGGCGCCCCTGCGCGTCGAGTCCGCATGCGGGCGCGCGCGTGGGCGCCGGACGCCTGCCAGGCGAGTGACCTGGAGCCCAAACCGCCGTCAGGATGGCCGAGCGGTCTAAGGCGCTGCGTTCAGGTCGCAGTCTCCCCTGGAGGCGTGGGTTCGAATCCCACTCCTGACAGCCTCGCCTTTTGCCACCCCAACTCCACCGCACCGCACCGCCCCGCACCGCACCCCAACCCACACACCGCATCTCTTGCCTCCATCCTCAACCTCTCCAGCGCCTCCACGCTCCTCGCCTCCCAAACTTGGTGCCACAGATCTGGATCTGTCGGGGTTCACCCCAGGACCTCAGCTCGGGGACCGGACTCTCCTACCCTCTGGCGCGGCCTCCCCTGACCGGTGCATCCATCCATCCATCCATGCATGCATCCTTCCTTCCATGCACGCATCCTTCCATCCACCCACCAACCAATCCAACCAAAACCAACCGTCCGTGAATCCATCCATGTATGCCCCCACCCATCCACGCACCTCTCCATCCATGAATCCACGCATGCATGCACGCACGCATGCCTCCATGAATCCATACATCCATGCATGCATGCATCATTTCCGGCCCAGGCTCTGTCGGGGGGGGGGGGGGGAGGAGGAAACGTGTGCTAATGGGTCTTGGGTCCTGGCAGGAAGCACAGGCTGAGAGTTCATCAGGTGATGCCTGTAGACAGGGCATGGGTGGTTCAGTGGTAGAATTCTCGCCTGCCACGCGGGAGGCCCGGGTTCGATTCCCGGCCCATGCAGAGTCCAGTCCCTTTTGGTCTTCACGCCCACAGGGACACTTGGCACACACACTCTGGCCTGCAAGCCTCGCCTCTCTTCATTCTCACAACAACTACCTAGAGGCTCCTTCCAATCACTTGACACACTCAGCCTACCCACTCGCCTGCAGCAACAGCAAACACCACCACCACCACCACCACCACCACCTTCTTATGCTTTCCCCTCTCCAATCTCCTCTTCTTCTTCAAGGATTTATATATTTGTTTCCTGCAGGTACACTCTCCCTCTCTTTAGAAACAACAGAAGACACCGCATACACCACATTCATCAGATTCCATTACACACGGTTGGGAGCCACCATGTGCTTGCTGGCAATTCAACTCAGGACCTCTGTAAGAGCAATTGGTGCTCTTACCCACTGAGCCATCTAAACCTGACACCACCTTCACCTACAGGCTCCCTCCCTACAGGGCTGGACATACCCCCTCCTCCTCCTCTGGGATGTGGACTTGGCTAACCAGACAACTCTCTTCTGTGTCTTCATCCTGCTAGAGCCCAACCTCACATCCTTCAGGTCCACTACTCCCTCTCTGCCCAATGGGTGGGGTGTGCTTCTGAGAGTACTCCTGCATGCACACAGACACACACAGGAAAAGGGAGAGGGACAGGGACAGGGACAGGGACAGGGGGAGGGGGAGGGGGAGGGGGAGGGATGGAAGGGGGAGGGAAAAGGGAGGGGGAGGGGGAGGAGAACTGGGAGGGGTTTGGAGAGGGAGAGAGGAGGGAGAGGGGGAGGGAGAGGGAGATGGGCAGGGAGAGAGCAGGGAGAGCTAGAGAGGGGACAGGGGGAGGGAGAGAGGAGGGAGAGGGTGGGAGGGGCAGGGGAGGGGAGGGGGAGAGGGAGGGGCAGGGGGAGAGGAAGGCGAGAGGGAGGGCGTGGGGGAGAGACAGAGACAGAGACGGATGGAGGGAGACACACACAGATATGCAACAAGGGAGACAAACAGACAGTGAAAGATACATACCCACGCATGACTTTGGGAGCACCCACTCAGAGAGAGAGACAGAGGAAGAGAGAGACAGAGAGGAAGAGAGACACACACAAAGACCACATGCAGATAGACAGAGCAAGAGAGAGGGACACACACACACACGCACACACACACATAGCACAGCCATGAGAAGCACAAGTGCCAACAGTTGATTCCATGGTCCTCCATGCCAAGCCCTGCCTCCCTTACAGGTCCCTCAATGACCCTCACTGATGGTCGCACCCAGGGTTGTTACACTGCAACTGCTGCCGCCCCAGCTGTTAATGGGGATGCCTCGGTTGGTCAGGTGTTTGTTTGTTTGTTTGTTTGCACCTGCTGCTGCTGGTGATGGTTGTCTAATGGCTGATGCTGTTTCTAATGCTGCTCCTCTTCCTGCTGCTCTTGCTGCTACTGGGTGTGCTGGTCCTGTATGGGGGTCTTGGAAAGAACAGGAGCTGAAGCACCCCAGTCCGTGCCTGGGATCAGGCTGCAGGACCCATGCCTGCCGTGCATCCCCAATCCTCAGCTGCTCTCTGGCATCCATCCCCCCTCATGCCTTCCATCCATCACAGTTTGGCTGGCTCCTGCACATTCTCAAAAGACTGGCTAGCATGAGATGCACACTGGGCACCCATGCAATTGGCACCTGTCTTTTGAGCCTTCAGGAAATAGTCCCAGGGGGGTTGGCTGCAGTATGCTGCCGGCTTGTTAAGCGTGGCTTGTTTCTCAGCTCCAGCTGAGCACCATCAATGATTTGTCCGTGCACGGGCGAGGTCTCACCTTGGTGGATCCGCTCTCCTGCTCACTACTCACGGATGATTCTCCAGCCCCGCCTGATCTGGACCACAGATTCTTGACTCAGAACCCCAAATGGCCCCAGCAGAGTCGATCAGGGACTCCCAAGATGCCCTCTGAGGGTCTGGGGAGGGGGTTGGGATCGATATAAAAACACCTTAGCGAGTCTTGCCTCCCCTCCGTCTTGTCAGCTCCATTGCTCTCCAGACGTCCTTCCAAGCTGCCTGGAAGCATCCAGCTTGAGCCTTTCCAGCCCAGAGCTCAAAGTCCCTCCACCCTCCCCAAAGAGGTACCTGCCAGGTGTGTCCCAGCAATACTCCCCACTCCTGGTACCAATATCTGTCTGAGCTAGAGTTTCTGTTCTTGGGGTCAAACACCATAACCCAAAGCAACCTTGACAAGGAAGTGCTTGTTTCACCTTAATGAAGGCTGGCTCTTCAGAAGTCCCTCCAGGAGGGAAACCCCAGGAAGGAGCACAGAGGAAGGAAGTGATGCAACAGAGGGCTTCTCCCTACAGGCTTGCTCCACCTGTTTTCCTCACAGCTCAGGACTGTCAGTGTTCTGAGCAGAGAAAGAGGGTCACTCCAAGATGGATATGCCAAAGATGCCGCCTTGCAGGCAGCAGAGAAGTCGTGCCTCAGTGACCTAACCCTCCCTGGAATAGCCAGCCACACAACAGCATATTTCTTGATCGCTACACAAAACTCGTTGGATTTCTTCCTTTTCCTTGGCAGAGGAGGCTAAAGCACGTTCCTCCTTGTCACAGAGTCCCTAGCCTTGTGTGTAGAGTTCATGAAGGAAAACAGCAGGTCCCTGCAACTTTTGTCCTTACTGGGTACAGTCATCAGTGTGCTCCTGTGTGTGTGTGTGTGTGTGTGTGTGTGTGTGTGTGTGTGTATTAATAGATAGATATAGATATATATGTATACATATCATATGTGGTTATATGTTCATATATGTGGGTATATACAAAAAGTTAATGTGTGTGTGTGTGAGAGTGTATGTTAAATGAAAGGAGAAATCACTACGTATGCTAGAACTGGACACTCATTTGTGACTACTCAGATGACTTTCTTTAATCATGCAAGGCCTTCTGGGTGTGCCAAGACTGTCTTGTGACCCAGAACTGGCTTCAAGGCTGTAAGGCTCCTTCCCCAAAACAACCACTTAGATGAGAGAAGACCATCTCGGTTTTCTGCCAAGATTGTTTCCAAGTCAAAGGATTTTCTGAGAACAAATCTCCCTTCTGTTGTCTACACAAGACACCGTGAAAAACAATGACTTCGCTGTTACCTTTCTTCTAGATTCAGGAGCATACCGGAATTCCACTGCTCCAGACCACCTGCGCAGGGGTGTCAGGTCCTTGCTGCAACTCCCCCATCCCAACACCATCCCAACCTTCAGCGAGCTGCTCCGCAGCCACTCCTGACTGCTCTGGACCCTACCGCACAGACTTTGCCTGCCTTGGAGACGTTTTTCTCAATTCAGCGTCCCTCTTCACAAGTTGAGCTGTCAACTTGACAAACCCCAAGTAGAACAGAACCGACCGTGCATCTTTGCAGGCGGCATGTGCCCCATTCCCACACTCACACCCACCCCAACCCCACGCGCCTGTTGGACACCTGCTAGGGTAGGCTGCCCCACCCCCCGACCCCCTCGCGCACACCCCGGTGTCTGTTTCGCACAGCCTTCTCTCCCTACATGGCTGCCCCGAGGCCTGCCGCACAGTCCCTTCCCGATGCCCTTTCCGACTGGTGCCCCCTGGTGCCCAGGAATCGGCCTTTGGTGGCAGGGATGGGGTGGAGTCGGGTGGGAATAAGCACTGTCTGTGCTGCCCGCAGGATCTGCTGGCACCTCTCACCATGCTACCCATTGAGGTGGAGCACAGTCCTCCGCTCAGCACTCAGGATCGGGCACTGTGCTGGCAGGGTCAGGACGGAGGCGACCGGGCAGGGCACGCATCCGCTGGGCAAAGGTTTCTTTCCCTACTCACATCCGCCACTGTGGCCAGCGACACCAGGATCCCGAGAAACAGTGGCCTTACGACCCCCCGAATATCCTCTGCTCGCCCAAACCGCTCTGGGGGCTTGCGTGGGAAATCGTGGCTCGCCTCGCACCCAATGGCGGTCCCTGTGAAGTCGGGGGGTGGGGGGGGGGCGGGAACCACACCATGAGCTTGTGGCTGTGCAGCGGACATCTGCCTCGCAATAACAACTGCCCACTAGAACCCCTTCCAACCCTGCAACCGTCCCTCTCTCCGTGCCACCACCAACACCACCATCACCAAGACCACCACCAGCACCGTATTTCATTCTCCGACATCTCCTATACATAGTCCAAAAACCCAAATATACATAATACACAGAGTTGTGTGTGTGCGCGTGCGTGTGTGTGTGTCTGTATGTGTGTGCATTGATATAGATATAAACCTATACATATCATATATGGTTATATGTTCATATATGTGGGTATATATAAAAGATTAATGCGCGCGCGTTTGTGTGTGTGTGTGTGTGTGTGTGTGTGTGTGTGTGAAGTGAATGAAATCGCTACAGATGCTTGAACTGGACGCTCATTTGTGACTATTCGGGAAAGCTGACTGGGCCCATGGGATGCGCGCGATGCATGCTCTGCATGCGATGCAGTTGCTCCATCTGAGGCAGGTGGGGCGGGCTAGCTAGAGGGTTTGTTCCAGACCTAAGAGCAGGCGAGGAGGAGGAGATGGAGTCCTGTTGAGGCTCCATGAGTGACATGAGTGGACGAGTGTTTGTAATCCGGGCGGCGTGTGAAGAAGGTCCGCTTGTGATGGGGGCGGGTGTGTAGTCTTGCTTGGTTCCAGGGTAAGCAACGAGTCTGTAGTGGAGAGGTGCAAATTTGGTGTGTGGGGGGCAGAGAGGCTGGGCCGGAGTGGTAGTGTGGGAAAGGAATGGGCAGCGTGCAGACAGGGAGAGCGTGAAGCGGGAAGACGTCTATGGGGTATCGGGTCGTGGGAGCGCGCGCGCGTGCCACGGCGCCACGCGCTAATGGTCGAGTTGTGTTGTTGGTGTGCGTTGGTGTTGGGCAAAAGTGAGCGAGGGAGAGGAGCGAGGTTTGGGGAAGTGAGGGTGCAGAGAGGAAGAAGAGAGGCTTCCCTGACCGGGAATCGAACCCGGGCCGCGGCGGTGAGAGCGCCGAATCCTAACCACTAGACCACCAGGGAGCGTCGGCCCGACGGCCCCGGCTACCCACTCCTGGAGACACCCAGACACACAGCCTCTCCGCCACCGTGGCAGACACACTGCTCGCCCGCCTGGCCGACTCGGGCGGGCTACTACAGGCCCGCCCAATGCTTAGTCCCTCCTTAGGAGGCTGGAGTTCGGCCTTGGGCGTTGGGCGTTCCGCAATCCGCGCCTCTACCTGCCCTGCCTCTTGCCCCCACCCACACCTATACCCACACCCCGACACCCACGCCCACCCCCCCACCCTCCCACCCCCCGTCTCTGCGGCCAAACAGGGTGCGACCTCACGGACTAGGCACCTCTGCCCCTGCCTCTTCTCTTCTCTTCCCGCCCGTCCCAACCTAAAAAGGTCTGGCGCTTGGGCTTCGGTCGCTAGCGCAGCCTGGCGACAAGCACAAGCTCAGAGGCGCCTGGCAGGGTCCCCCAGGGCTCGGGACCTTGGCAAAACGTGGGCAGCCTGCGTTGGCCGGGAATCGAACCCGGGTCAACTGCTTGGAAGGCAGCTATGCTCACCACTATACCACCAACGCTGCACCGCTGGGACGGCGCCCACACGACGCCGCCGACTGACAGACTGACTCCGGACAGCGCCCAGCGCCTTCTACCACGACGCCTACCGCTGACTTCCCTCCCTGCGCACGCCCGCGTGGCCCGAACCCCGACCACACCCACGGCTCCGCCGCTCCGCGCTTTTCCTCGCCGTCTCACGCGCGCTTCCCGCTTCGCGCTTAGCGCACTCGCACGCACACGCCTTTCCTCTGGGGCGCTCTCGCCTCCTGCCTGCTGCCAGCCAGCGCCCCCGGGGCCACCACCCAGACAGGCCTGGCACACCGCTCAAGCCCAGAGAGGCGCACGCCGCCCGTTCGGGCACACGCGGAGCCCACCGCGGTTGGGGTTGGGATGGGAGGGCTCGCCAGGGCCGGACGGGGAGCGTGTTGGCAGGCCCCAGGCGCTGGGCGAGCGGCCAGAAAAAGGGTTTGAGAGCTCCGGGGCGGCTTTGCTGGAGGACACCGTGCTGGGCTGGATCGTCTGGGTCTGCGTGTGGGGCTGGGGTTGGGGTGGGAGGGTCAGTACCCCGCGGGCCGCCTGTCTTTCCAAAAAGGACGCTACGTCTCCCCGTCGGGGAATCGAACCCCGGTCTCCCGCGTGACAGGCGGGGATACTCACCACTATACTAACGAGGACAACGCCGACTACCACGCACCGTCGCCCGACCGTCTACGACGACACACACGACCCACAACCTCCGTCTCATCCAACGCCCACCTCTTCTTCTACACTCCACCGCAACCCATAAGCCCCCGGGACCCGGCGACAACAGCAGGACCACGACCCGCAGCCCTGGGGGACCGTGCGGCTGGACCCCTGCCGCCCCGCCGGGCTGGAGACCCGGCCTCTGAGCGCTGACGCCTGGCTGCCGGCATCACTCGCCGACGGCATCACCAGAGGCTGGCGCCACACACCTGGTCCTGCGGGCCTGCCTGCCTGCTGGGCTGCGGGCATCCGGACCGGACCGGGACCCGGAGGGACTCTGGCGCCTGGCAGAGTCTCCACGTCGACGCGCTGGCAACGGGCGAGGCGGAGCAGGCTTGAGTTGGGCGGGCTAGGCCCGCAGCTTGAGCACCCAGACGCGGCCGGCCCCACGCCAGCCCGGGCGCCCCTGCGCGTCGAGTCCGCATGCGGGCGCGCGCGTGGGCGCCGGACGCCTGCCAGGCGAGTGACCTGGAGCCCAAACCGCCGTCAGGATGGCCGAGCGGTCTAAGGCGCTGCGTTCAGGTCGCAGTCTCCCCTGGAGGCGTGGGTTCGAATCCCACTCCTGACAGCCTCGCCTTTTGCCACCCCAACTCCACCGCACCGCACCGCCCCGCACCGCACCCCAACCCACACACCGCATCTCTTGCCTCCATCCTCAACCTCTCCAGCGCCTCCACGCTCCTCGCCTCCCAAACTTGGTGCCACAGATCTGGATCTGTCGGGGTTCACCCCAGGACCTCAGCTCGGGGACCGGACTCTCCTACCCTCTGGCGCGGCCTCCCCTGACCGGTGCATCCATCCATCCATCCATGCATGCATCCTTCCTTCCATGCACGCATCCTTCCATCCACCCACCAACCAATCCAACCAAAACCAACCGTCCGTGAATCCATCCATGTATGCCCCCACCCATCCACGCACCTCTCCATCCATGAATCCACGCATGCATGCACGCACGCATGCCTCCATGAATCCATACATCCATGCATGCATGCATCATTTCCGGCCCAGGCTCTGTCGGGGGGGGGGGGGGGGAGGAGGAAACGTGTGCTAATGGGTCTTGGGTCCTGGCAGGAAGCACAGGCTGAGAGTTCATCAGGTGATGCCTGTAGACAGGGCATGGGTGGTTCAGTGGTAGAATTCTCGCCTGCCACGCGGGAGGCCCGGGTTCGATTCCCGGCCCATGCAGAGTCCAGTCCCTTTTGGTCTTCACGCCCACAGGGACACTTGGCACACACACTCTGGCCTGCAAGCCTCGCCTCTCTTCATTCTCACAACAACTACCTAGAGGCTCCTTCCAATCACTTGACACACTCAGCCTACCCACTCGCCTGCAGCAACAGCAAACACCACCACCACCACCACCACCACCACCTTCTTATGCTTTCCCCTCTCCAATCTCCTCTTCTTCTTCAAGGATTTATATATTTGTTTCCTGCAGGTACACTCTCCCTCTCTTTAGAAACAACAGAAGACACCGCATACACCACATTCATCAGATTCCATTACACACGGTTGGGAGCCACCATGTGCTTGCTGGCAATTCAACTCAGGACCTCTGTAAGAGCAATTGGTGCTCTTACCCACTGAGCCATCTAAACCTGACACCACCTTCACCTACAGGCTCCCTCCCTACAGGGCTGGACATACCCCCTCCTCCTCCTCTGGGATGTGGACTTGGCTAACCAGACAACTCTCTTCTGTGTCTTCATCCTGCTAGAGCCCAACCTCACATCCTTCAGGTCCACTACTCCCTCTCTGCCCAATGGGTGGGGTGTGCTTCTGAGAGTACTCCTGCATGCACACAGACACACACAGGAAAAGGGAGAGGGACAGGGACAGGGACAGGGACAGGGGGAGGGGGAGGGGGAGGGGGAGGGGGAGGGAGAGGGGGAGGGATGGAAGGGGGAGGGAAAAGGGAGGGGGAGGGGGAGGAGAACTGGGAGGGGTTTGGAGAGGGAGAGAGGAGGGAGAGGGGGAGGGAGAGGGAGATGGGCAGGGAGAGAGCAGGGAGAGCTAGAGAGGGGACAGGGGGAGGGAGAGAGGAGGGAGAGGGTGGGAGGGGCAGGGGAGGGGAGGGGGAGAGGGAGGGGCAGGGGGAGAGGAAGGCGAGAGGGAGGGCGTGGGGGAGAGACAGAGACAGAGACGGATGGAGGGAGACACACACAGATATGCAACAAGGGAGACAAACAGACAGTGAAAGATACATACCCACGCATGACTTTGGGAGCACCCACTCAGAGAGAGAGACAGAGGAAGAGAGAGACAGAGAGGAAGAGAGACACACACAAAGACCACATGCAGATAGACAGAGCAAGAGAGAGGGACACACACACACACGCACACACACACATAGCACAGCCATGAGAAGCACAAGTGCCAACAGTTGATTCCATGGTCCTCCATGCCAAGCCCTGCCTCCCTTACAGGTCCCTCAATGACCCTCACTGATGGTCGCACCCAGGGTTGTTACACTGCAACTGCTGCCGCCCCAGCTGTTAATGGGGATGCCTCGGTTGGTCAGGTGTTTGTTTGTTTGTTTGTTTGCACCTGCTGCTGCTGGTGATGGTTGTCTAATGGCTGATGCTGTTTCTAATGCTGCTCCTCTTCCTGCTGCTCTTGCTGCTACTGGGTGTGCTGGTCCTGTATGGGGGTCTTGGAAAGAACAGGAGCTGAAGCACCCCAGTCCGTGCCTGGGATCAGGCTGCAGGACCCATGCCTGCCGTGCATCCCCAATCCTCAGCTGCTCTCTGGCATCCATCCCCCCTCATGCCTTCCATCCATCACAGTTTGGCTGGCTCCTGCACATTCTCAAAAGACTGGCTAGCATGAGATGCACACTGGGCACCCATGCAATTGGCACCTGTCTTTTGAGCCTTCAGGAAATAGTCCCAGGGGGGTTGGCTGCAGTATGCTGCCGGCTTGTTAAGCGTGGCTTGTTTCTCAGCTCCAGCTGAGCACCATCAATGATTTGTCCGTGCACGGGCGAGGTCTCACCTTGGTGGATCCGCTCTCCTGCTCACTACTCACGGATGATTCTCCAGCCCCGCCTGATCTGGACCACAGATTCTTGACTCAGAACCCCAAATGGCCCCAGCAGAGTCGATCAGGGACTCCCAAGATGCCCTCTGAGGGTCTGGGGAGGGGGTTGGGATCGATATAAAAACACCTTAGCGAGTCTTGCCTCCCCTCCGTCTTGTCAGCTCCATTGCTCTCCAGACGTCCTTCCAAGCTGCCTGGAAGCATCCAGCTTGAGCCTTTCCAGCCCAGAGCTCAAAGTCCCTCCACCCTCCCCAAAGAGGTACCTGCCAGGTGTGTCCCAGCAATACTCCCCACTCCTGGTACCAATATCTGTCTGAGCTAGAGTTTCTGTTCTTGGGGTCAAACACCATAACCCAAAGCAACCTTGACAAGGAAGTGCTTGTTTCACCTTAATGAAGGCTGGCTCTTCAGAAGTCCCTCCAGGAGGGAAACCCCAGGAAGGAGCACAGAGGAAGGAAGTGATGCAACAGAGGGCTTCTCCCTACAGGCTTGCTCCACCTGTTTTCCTCACAGCTCAGGACTGTCAGTGTTCTGAGCAGAGAAAGAGGGTCACTCCAAGATGGATATGCCAAAGATGCCGCCTTGCAGGCAGCAGAGAAGTCGTGCCTCAGTGACCTAACCCTCCCTGGAATAGCCAGCCACACAACAGCATATTTCTTGATCGCTACACAAAACTCGTTGGATTTCTTCCTTTTCCTTGGCAGAGGAGGCTAAAGCACGTTCCTCCTTGTTACAGAGTCCCTAGCCTTGTGTGTAGAGTTCATGAAGGAAAACAGCAGGTCCCTGCAACTTTTGTCCTTACTGGGTACAGTCATCAGTGTGCTCCTGTGTGTGTGTGTGTGTGTGTGTGTGTGTGTGTGTGTGTATTAATAGATAGATATAGATATATATGTATACATATCATATGTGGTTATATGTTCATATATGTGGGTATATACAAAAAGTTAATGTGTGTGTGTGTGAGAGTGTATGTTAAATGAAAGGAGAAATCACTACGTATGCTAGAACTGGACACTCATTTGTGACTACTCAGATGACTTTCTTTAATCATGCAAGGCCTTCTGGGTGTGCCAAGACTGTCTTGTGACCCAGAACTGGCTTCAAGGCTGTAAGGCTCCTTCCCCAAAACAACCACTTAGATGAGAGAAGACCATCTCGGTTTTCTGCCAAGATTGTTTCCAAGTCAAAGGATTTTCTGAGAACAAATCTCCCTTCTGTTGTCTACACAAGACACCGTGAAAAACAATGACTTCGCTGTTACCTTTCTTCTAGATTCAGGAGCATACCGGAATTCCACTGCTCCAGACCACCTGCGCAGGGGTGTCAGGTCCTTGCTGCAACTCCCCCATCCCAACACCATCCCAACCTTCAGCGAGCTGCTCCGCAGCCACTCCTGACTGCTCTGGACCCTACCGCACAGACTTTGCCTGCCTTGGAGACGTTTTTCTCAATTCAGCGTCCCTCTTCACAAGTTGAGCTGTCAACTTGACAAACCCCAAGTAGAACAGAACCGACCGTGCATCTTTGCAGGCGGCATGTGCCCCATTCCCACACTCACACCCACCCCAACCCCACGCGCCTGTTGGACACCTGCTAGGGTAGGCTGCCCCACCCCCCGACCCCCTCGCGCACACCCCGGTGTCTGTTTCGCACAGCCTTCTCTCCCTACATGGCTGCCCCGAGGCCTGCCGCACAGTCCCTTCCCGATGCCCTTTCCGACTGGTGCCCCCTGGTGCCCAGGAATCGGCCTTTGGTGGCAGGGATGGGGTGGAGTCGGGTGGGAATAAGCACTGTCTGTGCTGCCCGCAGGATCTGCTGGCACCTCTCACCATGCTACCCATTGAGGTGGAGCACAGTCCTCCGCTCAGCACTCAGGATCGGGCACTGTGCTGGCAGGGTCAGGACGGAGGCGACCGGGCAGGGCACGCATCCGCTGGGCAAAGGTTTCTTTCCCTACTCACATCCGCCACTGTGGCCAGCGACACCAGGATCCCGAGAAACAGTGGCCTTACGACCCCCCGAATATCCTCTGCTCGCCCAAACCGCTCTGGGGGCTTGCGTGGGAAATCGTGGCTCGCCTCGCACCCAATGGCGGTCCCTGTGAAGTCGGGGGGTGGGGGGGGGGGGCGGGAACCACACCATGAGCTTGTGGCTGTGCAGCGGACATCTGCCTCGCAATAACAACTGCCCACTAGAACCCCTTCCAACCCTGCAACCGTCCCTCTCTCCGTGCCACCACCAACACCACCATCACCAAGACCACCACCAGCACCGTATTTCATTCTCCGACATCTCCTATACATAGTCCAAAAACCCAAATATACATAATACACAGAGTTGTGTGTGTGCGCGTGCGTGTGTGTGTGTCTGTATGTGTGTGCATTGATATAGATATAAACCTATACATATCATATATGGTTATATGTTCATATATGTGGGTATATATAAAAGATTAATGCGCGCGCGTTTGTGTGTGTGTGTGTGTGTGTGTGTGTGTGTGTGTGTGTGTGTGTGTGTGAAGTGAATGAAATCGCTACAGATGCTTGAACTGGACGCTCATTTGTGACTATTCGGGAAAGCTGACTGGGCCCATGGGATGCGCGCGATGCATGCTCTGCATGCGATGCAGTTGCTCCATCTGAGGCAGGTGGGGCGGGCTAGCTAGAGGGTTTGTTCCAGACCTAAGAGCAGGCGAGGAGGAGGAGATGGAGTCCTGTTGAGGCTCCATGAGTGACATGAGTGGACGAGTGTTTGTAATCCGGGCGGCGTGTGAAGAAGGTCCGCTTGTGATGGGGGCGGGTGTGTAGTCTTGCTTGGTTCCAGGGTAAGCAACGAGTCTGTAGTGGAGAGGTGCAAATTTGGTGTGTGGGGGGCAGAGAGGCTGGGCCGGAGTGGTAGTGTGGGAAAGGAATGGGCAGCGTGCAGACAGGGAGAGCGTGAAGCGGGAAGACGTCTATGGGGTATCGGGTCGTGGGAGCGCGGGCGCGCGCGCGCGCGTGCCACGGCGCCACGCGCTAATGGTCGAGTTGTGTTGTTGGTGTGCGTTGGTGTTGGGCAAAAGTGAGCGAGGGAGAGGAGCGAGGTTTGGGGAAGTGAGGGTGCAGAGAGGAAGAAGAGAGGCTTCCCTGACCGGGAATCGAACCCGGGCCGCGGCGGTGAGAGCGCCGAATCCTAACCACTAGACCACCAGGGAGCGTCGGCCCGACGGCCCCGGCTACCCACTCCTGGAGACACCCAGACACACAGCCTCTCCGCCACCGTGGCAGACACACTGCTCGCCCGCCTGGCCGACTCGGGCGGGCTACTACAGGCCCGCCCAATGCTTAGTCCCTCCTTAGGAGGCTGGAGTTCGGCCTTGGGCGTTGGGCGTTCCGCAATCCGCGCCTCTACCTGCCCTGCCTCTTGCCCCCACCCACACCTATACCCACACCCCGACACCCACGCCCACCCCCCCACCCTCCCACCCCCCGTCTCTGCGGCCAAACAGGGTGCGACCTCACGGACTAGGCACCTCTGCCCCTGCCTCTTCTCTTCTCTTCCCGCCCGTCCCAACCTAAAAAGGTCTGGCGCTTGGGCTTCGGTCGCTAGCGCAGCCTGGCGACAAGCACAAGCTCAGAGGCGCCTGGCAGGGTCCCCCAGGGCTCGGGACCTTGGCAAAACGTGGGCAGCCTGCGTTGGCCGGGAATCGAACCCGGGTCAACTGCTTGGAAGGCAGCTATGCTCACCACTATACCACCAACGCTGCACCGCTGGGACGGCGCCCACACGACGCCGCCGACTGACAGACTGACTCCGGACAGCGCCCAGCGCCTTCTACCACGACGCCTACCGCTGACTTCCCTCCCTGCGCACGCCCGCGTGGCCCGAACCCCGACCACACCCACGGCTCCGCCGCTCCGCGCTTTTCCTCGCCGTCTCACGCGCGCTTCCCGCTTCGCGCTTAGCGCACTCGCACGCACACGCCTTTCCTCTGGGGCGCTCTCGCCTCCTGCCTGCTGCCAGCCAGCGCCCCCGGGGCCACCACCCAGACAGGCCTGGCACACCGCTCAAGCCCAGAGAGGCGCACGCCGCCCGTTCGGGCACACGCGGAGCCCACCGCGGTTGGGGTTGGGATGGGAGGGCTCGCCAGGGCCGGACGGGGAGCGTGTTGGCAGGCCCCAGGCGCTGGGCGAGCGGCCAGAAAAAGGGTTTGAGAGCTCCGGGGCGGCTTTGCTGGAGGACACCGTGCTGGGCTGGATCGTCTGGGTCTGCGTGTGGGGCTGGGGTTGGGGTGGGAGGGTCAGTACCCCGCGGGCCGCCTGTCTTTCCAAAAAGGACGCTACGTCTCCCCGTCGGGGAATCGAACCCCGGTCTCCCGCGTGACAGGCGGGGATACTCACCACTATACTAACGAGGACAACGCCGACTACCACGCACCGTCGCCCGACCGTCTACGACGACACACACGACCCACAACCTCCGTCTCATCCAACGCCCACCTCTTCTTCTACACTCCACCGCAACCCATAAGCCCCCGGGACCCGGCGACAACAGCAGGACCACGACCCGCAGCCCTGGGGGACCGTGCGGCTGGACCCCTGCCGCCCCGCCGGGCTGGAGACCCGGCCTCTGAGCGCTGACGCCTGGCTGCCGGCATCACTCGCCGACGGCATCACCAGAGGCTGGCGCCACACACCTGGTCCTGCGGGCCTGCCTGCCTGCTGGGCTGCGGGCATCCGGACCGGACCGGGACCCGGAGGGACTCTGGCGCCTGGCAGAGTCTCCACGTCGACGCGCTGGCAACGGGCGAGGCGGAGCAGGCTTGAGTTGGGCGGGCTAGGCCCGCAGCTTGAGCACCCAGACGCGGCCGGCCCCACGCCAGCCCGGGCGCCCCTGCGCGTCGAGTCCGCATGCGGGCGCGCGCGTGGGCGCCGGACGCCTGCCAGGCGAGTGACCTGGAGCCCAAACCGCCGTCAGGATGGCCGAGCGGTCTAAGGCGCTGCGTTCAGGTCGCAGTCTCCCCTGGAGGCGTGGGTTCGAATCCCACTCCTGACAGCCTCGCCTTTTGCCACCCCAACTCCACCGCACCGCACCGCCCCGCACCGCACCCCAACCCACACACCGCATCTCTTGCCTCCATCCTCAACCTCTCCAGCGCCTCCACGCTCCTCGCCTCCCAAACTTGGTGCCACAGATCTGGATCTGTCGGGGTTCACCCCAGGACCTCAGCTCGGGGACCGGACTCTCCTACCCTCTGGCGCGGCCTCCCCTGACCGGTGCATCCATCCATCCATCCATGCATGCATCCTTCCTTCCATGCACGCATCCTTCCATCCACCCACCAACCAATCCAACCAAAACCAACCGTCCGTGAATCCATCCATGTATGCCCCCACCCATCCACGCACCTCTCCATCCATGAATCCACGCATGCATGCACGCACGCATGCCTCCATGAATCCATACATCCATGCATGCATGCATCATTTCCGGCCCAGGCTCTGTCGGGGGGGGGGGGGGGGAGGAGGAAACGTGTGCTAATGGGTCTTGGGTCCTGGCAGGAAGCACAGGCTGAGAGTTCATCAGGTGATGCCTGTAGACAGGGCATGGGTGGTTCAGTGGTAGAATTCTCGCCTGCCACGCGGGAGGCCCGGGTTCGATTCCCGGCCCATGCAGAGTCCAGTCCCTTTTGGTCTTCACGCCCACAGGGACACTTGGCACACACACTCTGGCCTGCAAGCCTCGCCTCTCTTCATTCTCACAACAACTACCTAGAGGCTCCTTCCAATCACTTGACACACTCAGCCTACCCACTCGCCTGCAGCAACAGCAAACACCACCACCACCACCACCACCACCACCTTCTTATGCTTTCCCCTCTCCAATCTCCTCTTCTTCTTCAAGGATTTATATATTTGTTTCCTGCAGGTACACTCTCCCTCTCTTTAGAAACAACAGAAGACACCGCATACACCACATTCATCAGATTCCATTACACACGGTTGGGAGCCACCATGTGCTTGCTGGCAATTCAACTCAGGACCTCTGTAAGAGCAATTGGTGCTCTTACCCACTGAGCCATCTAAACCTGACACCACCTTCACCTACAGGCTCCCTCCCTACAGGGCTGGACATACCCCCTCCTCCTCCTCTGGGATGTGGACTTGGCTAACCAGACAACTCTCTTCTGTGTCTTCATCCTGCTAGAGCCCAACCTCACATCCTTCAGGTCCACTACTCCCTCTCTGCCCAATGGGTGGGGTGTGCTTCTGAGAGTACTCCTGCATGCACACAGACACACACAGGAAAAGGGAGAGGGACAGGGACAGGGACAGGGACAGGGGGAGGGGGAGGGGGAGGGGGAGGGGGAGGGAGAGGGGGAGGGATGGAAGGGGGAGGGAAAAGGGAGGGGGAGGGGGAGGAGAACTGGGAGGGGTTTGGAGAGGGAGAGAGGAGGGAGAGGGGGAGGGAGAGGGAGATGGGCAGGGAGAGAGCAGGGAGAGCTAGAGAGGGGACAGGGGGAGGGAGAGAGGAGGGAGAGGGTGGGAGGGGCAGGGGAGGGGAGGGGGAGAGGGAGGGGCAGGGGGAGAGGAAGGCGAGAGGGAGGGCGTGGGGGAGAGACAGAGACAGAGACGGATGGAGGGAGACACACACAGATATGCAACAAGGGAGACAAACAGACAGTGAAAGATACATACCCACGCATGACTTTGGGAGCACCCACTCAGAGAGAGAGACAGAGGAAGAGAGAGACAGAGAGGAAGAGAGACACACACAAAGACCACATGCAGATAGACAGAGCAAGAGAGAGGGACACACACACACACGCACACACACACATAGCACAGCCATGAGAAGCACAAGTGCCAACAGTTGATTCCATGGTCCTCCATGCCAAGCCCTGCCTCCCTTACAGGTCCCTCAATGACCCTCACTGATGGTCGCACCCAGGGTTGTTACACTGCAACTGCTGCCGCCCCAGCTGTTAATGGGGATGCCTCGGTTGGTCAGGTGTTTGTTTGTTTGTTTGTTTGCACCTGCTGCTGCTGGTGATGGTTGTCTAATGGCTGATGCTGTTTCTAATGCTGCTCCTCTTCCTGCTGCTCTTGCTGCTACTGGGTGTGCTGGTCCTGTATGGGGGTCTTGGAAAGAACAGGAGCTGAAGCACCCCAGTCCGTGCCTGGGATCAGGCTGCAGGACCCATGCCTGCCGTGCATCCCCAATCCTCAGCTGCTCTCTGGCATCCATCCCCCCTCATGCCTTCCATCCATCACAGTTTGGCTGGCTCCTGCACATTCTCAAAAGACTGGCTAGCATGAGATGCACACTGGGCACCCATGCAATTGGCACCTGTCTTTTGAGCCTTCAGGAAATAGTCCCAGGGGGGTTGGCTGCAGTATGCTGCCGGCTTGTTAAGCGTGGCTTGTTTCTCAGCTCCAGCTGAGCACCATCAATGATTTGTCCGTGCACGGGCGAGGTCTCACCTTGGTGGATCCGCTCTCCTGCTCACTACTCACGGATGATTCTCCAGCCCCGCCTGATCTGGACCACAGATTCTTGACTCAGAACCCCAAATGGCCCCAGCAGAGTCGATCAGGGACTCCCAAGATGCCCTCTGAGGGTCTGGGGAGGGGGTTGGGATCGATATAAAAACACCTTAGCGAGTCTTGCCTCCCCTCCGTCTTGTCAGCTCCATTGCTCTCCAGACGTCCTTCCAAGCTGCCTGGAAGCATCCAGCTTGAGCCTTTCCAGCCCAGAGCTCAAAGTCCCTCCACCCTCCCCAAAGAGGTACCTGCCAGGTGTGTCCCAGCAATACTCCCCACTCCTGGTACCAATATCTGTCTGAGCTAGAGTTTCTGTTCTTGGGGTCAAACACCATAACCCAAAGCAACCTTGACAAGGAAGTGCTTGTTTCACCTTAATGAAGGCTGGCTCTTCAGAAGTCCCTCCAGGAGGGAAACCCCAGGAAGGAGCACAGAGGAAGGAAGTGATGCAACAGAGGGCTTCTCCCTACAGGCTTGCTCCACCTGTTTTCCTCACAGCTCAGGACTGTCAGTGTTCTGAGCAGAGAAAGAGGGTCACTCCAAGATGGATATGCCAAAGATGCCGCCTTGCAGGCAGCAGAGAAGTCGTGCCTCAGTGACCTAACCCTCCCTGGAATAGCCAGCCACACAACAGCATATTTCTTGATCGCTACACAAAACTCGTTGGATTTCTTCCTTTTCCTTGGCAGAGGAGGCTAAAGCACGTTCCTCCTTGTTACAGAGTCCCTAGCCTTGTGTGTAGAGTTCATGAAGGAAAACAGCAGGTCCCTGCAACTTTTGTCCTTACTGGGTACAGTCATCAGTGTGCTCCTGTGTGTGTGTGTGTGTGTGTGTGTGTGTGTGTGTGTGTATTAATAGATAGATATAGATATATATGTATACATATCATATGTGGTTATATGTTCATATATGTGGGTATATACAAAAAGTTAATGTGTGTGTGTGTGAGAGTGTATGTTAAATGAAAGGAGAAATCACTACGTATGCTAGAACTGGACACTCATTTGTGACTACTCAGATGACTTTCTTTAATCATGCAAGGCCTTCTGGGTGTGCCAAGACTGTCTTGTGACCCAGAACTGGCTTCAAGGCTGTAAGGCTCCTTCCCCAAAACAACCACTTAGATGAGAGAAGACCATCTCGGTTTTCTGCCAAGATTGTTTCCAAGTCAAAGGATTTTCTGAGAACAAATCTCCCTTCTGTTGTCTACACAAGACACCGTGAAAAACAATGACTTCGCTGTTACCTTTCTTCTAGATTCAGGAGCATACCGGAATTCCACTGCTCCAGACCACCTGCGCAGGGGTGTCAGGTCCTTGCTGCAACTCCCCCATCCCAACACCATCCCAACCTTCAGCGAGCTGCTCCGCAGCCACTCCTGACTGCTCTGGACCCTACCGCACAGACTTTGCCTGCCTTGGAGACGTTTTTCTCAATTCAGCGTCCCTCTTCACAAGTTGAGCTGTCAACTTGACAAACCCCAAGTAGAACAGAACCGACCGTGCATCTTTGCAGGCGGCATGTGCCCCATTCCCACACTCACACCCACCCCAACCCCACGCGCCTGTTGGACACCTGCTAGGGTAGGCTGCCCCACCCCCCGACCCCCTCGCGCACACCCCGGTGTCTGTTTCGCACAGCCTTCTCTCCCTACATGGCTGCCCCGAGGCCTGCCGCACAGTCCCTTCCCGATGCCCTTTCCGACTGGTGCCCCCTGGTGCCCAGGAATCGGCCTTTGGTGGCAGGGATGGGGTGGAGTCGGGTGGGAATAAGCACTGTCTGTGCTGCCCGCAGGATCTGCTGGCACCTCTCACCATGCTACCCATTGAGGTGGAGCACAGTCCTCCGCTCAGCACTCAGGATCGGGCACTGTGCTGGCAGGGTCAGGACGGAGGCGACCGGGCAGGGCACGCATCCGCTGGGCAAAGGTTTCTTTCCCTACTCACATCCGCCACTGTGGCCAGCGACACCAGGATCCCGAGAAACAGTGGCCTTACGACCCCCCGAATATCCTCTGCTCGCCCAAACCGCTCTGGGGGCTTGCGTGGGAAATCGTGGCTCGCCTCGCACCCAATGGCGGTCCCTGTGAAGTCGGGGGGTGGGGGGGGGGCGGGAACCACACCATGAGCTTGTGGCTGTGCAGCGGACATCTGCCTCGCAATAACAACTGCCCACTAGAACCCCTTCCAACCCTGCAACCGTCCCTCTCTCCGTGCCACCACCAACACCACCATCACCAAGACCACCACCAGCACCGTATTTCATTCTCCGACATCTCCTATACATAGTCCAAAAACCCAAATATACATAATACACAGAGTTGTGTGTGTGCGCGTGCGTGTGTGTGTGTCTGTATGTGTGTGCATTGATATAGATATAAACCTATACATATCATATATGGTTATATGTTCATATATGTGGGTATATATAAAAGATTAATGCGCGCGCGTTTGTGTGTGTGTGTGTGTGTGTGTGTGTGTGTGTGTGTGTGTGTGTGTGTGAAGTGAATGAAATCGCTACAGATGCTTGAACTGGACGCTCATTTGTGACTATTCGGGAAAGCTGACTGGGCCCATGGGATGCGCGCGATGCATGCTCTGCATGCGATGCAGTTGCTCCATCTGAGGCAGGTGGGGCGGGCTAGCTAGAGGGTTTGTTCCAGACCTAAGAGCAGGCGAGGAGGAGGAGATGGAGTCCTGTTGAGGCTCCATGAGTGACATGAGTGGACGAGTGTTTGTAATCCGGGCGGCGTGTGAAGAAGGTCCGCTTGTGATGGGGGCGGGTGTGTAGTCTTGCTTGGTTCCAGGGTAAGCAACGAGTCTGTAGTGGAGAGGTGCAAATTTGGTGTGTGGGGGGCAGAGAGGCTGGGCCGGAGTGGTAGTGTGGGAAAGGAATGGGCAGCGTGCAGACAGGGAGAGCGTGAAGCGGGAAGACGTCTATGGGGTATCGGGTCGTGGGAGCGCGGGCGCGCGCGCGCGCGTGCCACGGCGCCACGCGCTAATGGTCGAGTTGTGTTGTTGGTGTGCGTTGGTGTTGGGCAAAAGTGAGCGAGGGAGAGGAGCGAGGTTTGGGGAAGTGAGGGTGCAGAGAGGAAGAAGAGAGGCTTCCCTGACCGGGAATCGAACCCGGGCCGCGGCGGTGAGAGCGCCGAATCCTAACCACTAGACCACCAGGGAGCGTCGGCCCGACGGCCCCGGCTACCCACTCCTGGAGACACCCAGACACACAGCCTCTCCGCCACCGTGGCAGACACACTGCTCGCCCGCCTGGCCGACTCGGGCGGGCTACTACAGGCCCGCCCAATGCTTAGTCCCTCCTTAGGAGGCTGGAGTTCGGCCTTGGGCGTTGGGCGTTCCGCAATCCGCGCCTCTACCTGCCCTGCCTCTTGCCCCCACCCACACCTATACCCACACCCCGACACCCACGCCCACCCCCCCACCCTCCCACCCCCCGTCTCTGCGGCCAAACAGGGTGCGACCTCACGGACTAGGCACCTCTGCCCCTGCCTCTTCTCTTCTCTTCCCGCCCGTCCCAACCTAAAAAGGTCTGGCGCTTGGGCTTCGGTCGCTAGCGCAGCCTGGCGACAAGCACAAGCTCAGAGGCGCCTGGCAGGGTCCCCCAGGGCTCGGGACCTTGGCAAAACGTGGGCAGCCTGCGTTGGCCGGGAATCGAACCCGGGTCAACTGCTTGGAAGGCAGCTATGCTCACCACTATACCACCAACGCTGCACCGCTGGGACGGCGCCCACACGACGCCGCCGACTGACAGACTGACTCCGGACAGCGCCCAGCGCCTTCTACCACGACGCCTACCGCTGACTTCCCTCCCTGCGCACGCCCGCGTGGCCCGAACCCCGACCACACCCACGGCTCCGCCGCTCCGCGCTTTTCCTCGCCGTCTCACGCGCGCTTCCCGCTTCGCGCTTAGCGCACTCGCACGCACACGCCTTTCCTCTGGGGCGCTCTCGCCTCCTGCCTGCTGCCAGCCAGCGCCCCCGGGGCCACCACCCAGACAGGCCTGGCACACCGCTCAAGCCCAGAGAGGCGCACGCCGCCCGTTCGGGCACACGCGGAGCCCACCGCGGTTGGGGTTGGGATGGGAGGGCTCGCCAGGGCCGGACGGGGAGCGTGTTGGCAGGCCCCAGGCGCTGGGCGAGCGGCCAGAAAAAGGGTTTGAGAGCTCCGGGGCGGCTTTGCTGGAGGACACCGTGCTGGGCTGGATCGTCTGGGTCTGCGTGTGGGGCTGGGGTTGGGGTGGGAGGGTCAGTACCCCGCGGGCCGCCTGTCTTTCCAAAAAGGACGCTACGTCTCCCCGTCGGGGAATCGAACCCCGGTCTCCCGCGTGACAGGCGGGGATACTCACCACTATACTAACGAGGACAACGCCGACTACCACGCACCGTCGCCCGACCGTCTACGACGACACACACGACCCACAACCTCCGTCTCATCCAACGCCCACCTCTTCTTCTACACTCCACCGCAACCCATAAGCCCCCGGGACCCGGCGACAACAGCAGGACCACGACCCGCAGCCCTGGGGGACCGTGCGGCTGGACCCCTGCCGCCCCGCCGGGCTGGAGACCCGGCCTCTGAGCGCTGACGCCTGGCTGCCGGCATCACTCGCCGACGGCATCACCAGAGGCTGGCGCCACACACCTGGTCCTGCGGGCCTGCCTGCCTGCTGGGCTGCGGGCATCCGGACCGGACCGGGACCCGGAGGGACTCTGGCGCCTGGCAGAGTCTCCACGTCGACGCGCTGGCAACGGGCGAGGCGGAGCAGGCTTGAGTTGGGCGGGCTAGGCCCGCAGCTTGAGCACCCAGACGCGGCCGGCCCCACGCCAGCCCGGGCGCCCCTGCGCGTCGAGTCCGCATGCGGGCGCGCGCGTGGGCGCCGGACGCCTGCCAGGCGAGTGACCTGGAGCCCAAACCGCCGTCAGGATGGCCGAGCGGTCTAAGGCGCTGCGTTCAGGTCGCAGTCTCCCCTGGAGGCGTGGGTTCGAATCCCACTCCTGACAGCCTCGCCTTTTGCCACCCCAACTCCACCGCACCGCACCGCCCCGCACCGCACCCCAACCCACACACCGCATCTCTTGCCTCCATCCTCAACCTCTCCAGCGCCTCCACGCTCCTCGCCTCCCAAACTTGGTGCCACAGATCTGGATCTGTCGGGGTTCACCCCAGGACCTCAGCTCGGGGACCGGACTCTCCTACCCTCTGGCGCGGCCTCCCCTGACCGGTGCATCCATCCATCCATCCATGCATGCATCCTTCCTTCCATGCACGCATCCTTCCATCCACCCACCAACCAATCCAACCAAAACCAACCGTCCGTGAATCCATCCATGTATGCCCCCACCCATCCACGCACCTCTCCATCCATGAATCCACGCATGCATGCACGCACGCATGCCTCCATGAATCCATACATCCATGCATGCATGCATCATTTCCGGCCCAGGCTCTGTCGGGGGGGGGGGGGGGGAGGAGGAAACGTGTGCTAATGGGTCTTGGGTCCTGGCAGGAAGCACAGGCTGAGAGTTCATCAGGTGATGCCTGTAGACAGGGCATGGGTGGTTCAGTGGTAGAATTCTCGCCTGCCACGCGGGAGGCCCGGGTTCGATTCCCGGCCCATGCAGAGTCCAGTCCCTTTTGGTCTTCACGCCCACAGGGACACTTGGCACACACACTCTGGCCTGCAAGCCTCGCCTCTCTTCATTCTCACAACAACTACCTAGAGGCTCCTTCCAATCACTTGACACACTCAGCCTACCCACTCGCCTGCAGCAACAGCAAACACCACCACCACCACCACCACCACCACCTTCTTATGCTTTCCCCTCTCCAATCTCCTCTTCTTCTTCAAGGATTTATATATTTGTTTCCTGCAGGTACACTCTCCCTCTCTTTAGAAACAACAGAAGACACCGCATACACCACATTCATCAGATTCCATTACACACGGTTGGGAGCCACCATGTGCTTGCTGGCAATTCAACTCAGGACCTCTGTAAGAGCAATTGGTGCTCTTACCCACTGAGCCATCTAAACCTGACACCACCTTCACCTACAGGCTCCCTCCCTACAGTGCTGGGCATACCCCCTCCTCCTCCTCTGGGATGTGGACTTGGCTAACCAGACAACTCTCTTCTGTGTCTTCATCCTGCTAGAGCCCAACCTCACATCCTTCCGGTCCACTACTCCCTCTCTGCCCAATGGGTGGGGTGTGCTTCTGAAAGTACTCCTGCATGCACACAGACACACACAGGAAAAGGGAGAGGGAGAGGGAGAGGGAGAGGGAGAGGGAGAGGGAGAGGGAGAGGGAGAGGGAGAGGGAGAGGGAGAGGGAGAGGGAGAGGGAGAGGGAGAGGGGGTGGGGAGGGGAAGGGGGAGGGGGAGGGCAAGGGGAGGGGGAGGGGGCGGGAGAGGGGGAGAGAGGGGGAGAGAGGGGGAGAGAGGAGGAGAGGGAGAGAGTGGGAGAAGGGGAGAGGGAGAGGGAGAGAGGGGGAAGGGAGGGGGAGGGATGGAAGGGGGAGGGAAAAGGGAGGGGGAGGGGGAGGAGAACTGGGAGGGGGTTGGAGAGGGGGAGAGGAGGGGGAGGGAGAGGGAGATGGGCAGGGAGAGAGCAGGGAGAGCTAGAGAGGGGACAGGGGGAGGGAGAGAGGAGGGAGAGGGTGGGAGGGGCAGGGGAGGGGAGGGGGAGAGGGAGGGGCAGGGGGAGAGGAAGGGGAGAGGGAGGGCGTGGGGGAGAGACACAGACAGAGACAGATGGAGGGAGACACACACAGATATGCAACAAGGGAGACACACAGACAGAGAAAGATACATACCCACGCATGACTTTGGGAGCACCCACTCAGAGAGAGAGACAGAGGAAGAGAGAGACAGTGAGGAAGAGAGACACACACAAAGACCACATGCAGATAGACAGACAGAGCAAGAGAGAGGGACACACACACACACATAGCACAGCCATGAGAAGCACAAGTGCCAACAGTTGATTCCATGGTCCTCCATGCCAAGCCCTGCCTCCCTTACAGGTCCCTCAATGACCGTCACTGATGGTCGCACCCAGGGTTGTTACACTGCAACTGCTGCCTCCCCAGCACTTAATAGGGATGCCTCGGTTGGTCAGGTGTTTGTTTGTTTGTTTGTTTGTTTGTTTGTTTGTTTGTTTGCACCTGCTGCTGCTGGTGATGGTTGTCTAATGGCTGATGCTCTTTCTAATGCTGCTCCTCCTCCTGCTGCTGTTGCTGCTATTGGGTGGGTGTGCTGGTCCTGTATGGAGGTCTTGGAAAGAACAGGAGCTGAAGCACCCCAGTCCGTGCCTGGGATCAGGCTGCAGGACCCATGCCCGCCGTGCATCCCCAATCCTCAGCTGCTCTCTGGCATCCATCCTCCCTCATGCCTTCCATCCATCACAGTTTGGCTGGCTCCTGCACATTCTCAAAAGACTGGCTAGCATGAGATGCACACTGGGCACCCATGCAACTTGGCACCTGTCTTTTGAGCCTTCAGGAAATAGTCCCAGGGGGGTTGGCTGCAGTATGCTGCCGGCTTGTTAAGCGTGGCTTGTTTCTCAGCTCCAGCTGAGCACCATCAATGATTTGTCCGTGCACGGGCGAGGTCTCACCTTGGTGGATCCGCTCTCCTGCTCACTACTCACGGATGATTCTCCAGCCCCGCCTGATCTGGACCACAGATTCTTGACTCAGAACCCCAAATGGCCCCAGCAGAGTCGATCAGGGACTCCCAAGATGCCCTCTGAGGGTCTGGGGAGGGGGGTTGGGATCGATATAAAAACACCTTAGCGAGTCTTGCCTCCCTTCCGTCTTGTCAGCTCCATTGCTCTCCAGACGTCCTTCCAAGCTGCCTGGAAGCATCCATCTTGAGCCTTTCCAGCCCAGAGCTCAAAGTCCCTCCACCCTCCCCAAAGAGGTACCTGCCAGGTGTGTCCCAGCAATACCCCACTCCTGGTACCAATTTCTGTCTGAGCTAGAGTTTCTGTTCTTGGGGTCAAACACCATAACCCAAAGCAACCTTGACAAGGAAGTGCTTGTTTCACCTTAATTAAGGCTGGCTCAGAAGTCCCTCCAGGAGGGAAACCCCAGGAAGGAGCACAGAGGAAGGAAGTGATGCAACAGAGGGCTTCTCCCTACAGGCTTGCTCCACCTGCTTTCCTCACAGCTCAGGACTGTCAGTGTTCTGAGCAGAGAAAGAGGGTCACTCCAAGATGGATATGCCAAAGATGCCGCCTTGCAGGCAGCAGAGAAGTTGCGCCTCAGTGACCTAACCCTCCCTGGAATAGCCAGCCACACAACAGCATATTTCTTGATCGCTACACAAAACTCGTTGGATCTCTTCCTTTTCCTTGGCAGAGGAGGCTAAAGCACGTTCCTCCTTGTCACAAAGTCCCTAGCCTTGTGTGTATGTAGAGTTCATGAAGAAAAACAGCAGGTCCCTGCAACTTTTGTCCTTACTGGGTACAGTCATCAGTGTGCGCCTGTGTGTGTGTGTGTGTGTGTGTGTGTGTGTGTGTGTGTGTGTGTGTATTAATAGATAGATATAGATATATATGTATACATATCATATGTGGTTATATGTTCATATATGTGGGTATATACAAAAAGTTAATGTGTGTGTGTGAGAGAGTGTATGTTAAATGAAAGGAGAAATCACTACACTACGTATGCTAGAACTGGACACTCATTTGTGACTACTCAGATGACTTTCTTTAATCATGCAAGGCCTTCTGGGTGTGCCAAGACTGTCTTGTGACCCAGAACTGGCTTCAAGGCTGTAAGGCTCCTTCCCCAAAACAACCACTTAGATGAGAGAAGACCATCTCGGCTTTCTGCAAAGATTGTTTCCAAGTCAAAGGATTTTCTGAGAACAAATCTCCCTTCTGTTGTCTACCCAAGACACCGTGAAACACAATGACTTCGCTGTTACCTTTCTTCTAGATGTCAGGAGCATACCGGAATTCCACTGCTCCAGACCACCTGCGCAAGGGTAGCAGGTCCTTGCTGCAACTCCCCCATCCCAACACGATCCCAACCTTCAGCGAGCTGCTCCACAGCCACTCCTGACTGTTCTGGACCCTACCGCACAGACTTTGCCTACCTTGGAGACGGTTTTTCTCAATTCAGAGTCCCTCTTCACAAGTTGAGCTGTCAACTTGACAAACCCCAAGTAGAACAGAACCGAACGTGCATCTTTGCAGGCGGCATGTGCCTCATCCCCACACCCACACCCACCCCAACCCCAGCCGCCTGTTGGACACCTGCTAGGGTAGTCTGCGCCCCCCCCCCGACCCCCTCGCGCACACCCCGGTGTCTGTTTCGCACAGCCTTCTCTCCCTACATGGCTGCCCCGAGGCCTGCCGCACAGTCCCTTCCGGATGCCCTTTCCGACTGGTGCCCCCTGGTGCCCAGGAATCGGCCTTTGGTGGCAGGGATGGGGTGGAGTCGGGTCGGAATAAGCACTGTCTGTGCTGCCCGCAGGATCTGCTGGCACCTCTCACCATGCTACCCATTGAGGTGGAGCACAGTCCTCCGCTCAGCACTCAGGATCGGGCACTGGGCTGGCAGGGTCAGGACGGAGGCGACCGGGCAGGGCACGCATCCGCTGGGCAAAGGTTTCTTTCCCGACTCACATCCGCCACTGTGGCCAGCGACACCAGGATCCCGAGAAACAGTGGCCTTACGACCCCCCGAATATCCTCTGCTCGCCCAAACCGCTCTGGGGGCTTGCGTGGGAAACCGTGACTCGCCTCGCACCCAATGGCGGTCCCTGTGAAGTCGGGGGGCCGGGGGGGGGCGGGAACCACACCATGAGCTTGTGGCTCTGCAGCGGACATCTGCCTCGCAATAACAATTGCCCACTGGAACCCCTTCCAACCCTGCAACCGTCCCTCTCTCCGTGCCACCACCAACGCCACCACCACCAAGACCACCACCAGCACCGTATTCCATTCTCCGACATCTCCTATACATAGTCCAAAAACCCAAATATACATAATACACAGAGTTGTGTGTGTGCGCGTGCGTGTGTGTGTGTCTGTATGTGTTGCATTGATGGATAGATATAGATATAAACCTATACATATCATATATGGTTATATGTTCATATATGTGGGTATATATAAAAGATTAATGCGCGCGCGCGTTTGTGTGTGTGTGTGTGTGTGTGTGTGTGTGTGTGTGTGTATGAAGTGAATGAAATCGCTACAGATGCTTGAACTGGACGGTCATTTGTGACTATTCGGGAAAGGTGACTGGGCCCATGGGATGCGCGCGATGCATGCTCTGCATGCGATGCAGTTGCTCCATGAGGCAGGTGGGGCGGGCTAGCTAGAGGGTTTGTTCCAGACCTAAGAGCAGGCGATGAGGAGGAGATGGAGTCCTGTTGAGGCTCCATGAGTGACATGAGTGGACGAGTGTTTGTAATCCGGGCGGCGTGTGAAGAGGTCCGCTTGTGATGGGGGCGGGTGTGTAGTCTTGGTTGCAGGGTAAGCAACGAGTCTGTAGTGGAGAGGTGCAAATTTGGTGTGTGGGGGCAGAGAGGCTGGGCCGGAGTGGTAGTGTGGGAAAGGAATGGGCAGCTTGCAGACAGGGAGAGCTTGAAGCGGGAAGACGTCTATGGGGTATCCGGTCGTGGGAGCGCGCGCGCGTGCGTGTGTGTGTGTGCGTGTGCGCGTGCCACGGCGCCAGGCGCTAATGGTCGAGTTGTGTTTGTTGTTGGTGTGCGTTGGTGTTGGGCAAAAGTGAGCGAGGGAGAGGAGCGAGGTTTGGGGAAGTGAGGGTGCAGAGAGGAAGAAGAGAGGCTTCCCTGACCGGGAATCGAACCCGGGCCGCGGCGGTGAGAGCGCCGAATCCTAACCACTAGACCACCAGGGAGCGTCGGCCCGACGGCCCCGGCTACCCACTCCTGGAGACACTCAGACACACAGCCCCTCCGCCACCGTGGCAGACACACTGCTCGCCCGCCTGGCGGACTCGGGCGGGCTACTGCAGGCCCGCCCAATGCTTAGTCCCTCCTTAGGAGGCTGGAGTTCGGCCTTGGGCGTTGGGCGTTGGGCGTTCCGCAATCCGCGCCTCTACCTGCCCTGCCTCTTGCCCCCACCCACACCTATACCCACATCCCGACACCCATGCCCACCCCCCACCCTCCCACCCCCCCGTCTCTGCGGCCAAACAGGGTGCGACCTCACGGACTAGGCACCGCTGCCCCTGCCTCTTCTCTTCCCGCCCGTCCCAACCTAAAAAGGTCTGGCGCTTGGGCTTCGGTCGCTAGCGCAGCCTGGCGACAAGCACAAGCTCAGAGGCGCCTGGCAGGGTCCCCCAGGGCTCGGGACCTTGGCAAAACGTGGGCACCCTGCGTTGGCCGGGAATCGAACCCGGGTCAACTGCTTGGAAGGCAGCTATGCTCACCACTATACCACCAACGCTGCACCGCTGGGACGGCGTCCACACGACGCCGCCGACTGACAGACTGACTCCGGACAGCGCCCAGCGCCTTCTACCACGACGCCTACCGCTGACTTCCCTCCCTGCGCACGCCCGCGTGGCCCGAACCCCGACCACACCCACGGCTCCGCCGCTCCGCGCTTTTCCTCGCCGTCTCACGCGCGCTTTCGCGCTTCGCGCTTCGCGCACTCGCACGCACTCGCCTTTCCTCTGGGGCGCTCTCGCCTCCTGCCTGCTGCCAGCCAGCGCCCCCGGGGCCACCACCCAGACAGGCCTGGCACACCGCTCAAGCCCAGAGAGGCGCACGCCGCCCGTTCGGGCACACGCGGAGCCCACCGCGGTTGGGGTTGGGATGGGAGGGCTCGCCAGGGGCGGACGGGGAGCGTGTTGGCAGGCCCCAGGCGCTGGGCGAGCGGCCAGAAAAAGGGTTTGAGAGCTCCGGGGCGGCTTTGCTGGAGGACACCGTGCTGGGCTGGATCGTCTGGGTCTGCGTGTGGGGCTGGGGTGGGAGGGACAGTAGCCCGGGGGCCGCCTGTCTTTCCAAAAAGGACGCTACGTCTCCCCGTCGGGGAATCGAACCCCGGTCTCCCGCGTGACAGGCGGGGATACTCACCACTATACTAACGAGGACAACGCCGACTACCACGCACCGTCGCCCGACCGTCTACGACGACACACACGACCCACAACCTCCGTCTCATCCAACGCCCACCTCTTCTTCTACACTCCACCGCAACCCATAAGCCCCCGGGACCCGGCGACAACAGCAGGACCACGACCCGCAGCCCTGGGGGACCGTGCGGCTGGACCCCTGCCGCCCCGCCGGGCTGGAGACACGGCCTCTGAGCGCTGACGCCTGGCTGCCCGCATCACTCGCCGACGGCATCACCAGAGGCTGGCGCCACACACCTGGTCCTGCGGGCCTGCCTGCCTGCTGGGCTGCGGGCATCCGGACCGGGACCCGGAGGGACTCTGGCGCCTGGCAGAGTCTCCACGTCAACGCGCTGGCACCGGGCGAGGCGGAGCAGGCTTGAGTTGGGCGGGCTAGGCCCGCAGCTTGACCACCCAGACGCGGCCGGCCCCACGCCAGCCCGGGCGCCCCTGCGCGTCGAGTCCGCATGCGGGCGCGCGCGTGGGCGCCGGACGCCTGCCAGGCGAGTGACCTGGAGCCCAAACCGCCGTCAGGATGGCCGAGCGGTCTAAGGCGCTGCGTTCAGGTCGCAGTCTCCCCTGGAGGCGTGGGTTCAAATCCCACTCCTGACAGCCTCGCCTTTTGCCACCCCAACTCCACCGCACCGCACCGCACCGCACCGCACCGCCGCGCACCGCACCCCAACCCACACACCGCATCTCTTGCCTCCATCCTCAACCTCTCCAGCGCCTCCACGCTCCTCGCCTCCCAAACTTGGTGGGTGCCACAGATCTGGATCTGTCGGGGTTCACCCCAGGACCTCAGCTCGGGGCCCGGACTCTCCTACCCTCTGGCGCGGCCTCCCCTGACCGGTGCATCCATCCATCCAGGCATGCATCCTTCCATCCACCCACCAACCAACCCAACCAAAACCAACCGTCCGTGAATCCATCCATATATGCCTCCATCCATCCACGCACCTCTCCATCCATGCATGCATCATTTCCGGCCTAGGCTCTGTCGGGGGGAAAACGTGTGCTAATGGGTCTTGGGTCCTGGCAGGAAGCACAGGCTGAGAGTTCATCAGGTGATGGCTGTAGACAGGGCATGGGTGGTTCAGTGGTAGAATTCTCGCCTGCCACGCGGGAGGCCCGGGTTCGATTCCCGGCCCATGCAGAGTCCAGTCCCTTTTGGTCTTCACGCCCACAGGGACACTTGGCACACACTCTCTGGCCTGCAAGCCTCGCCTCTCTTCATTCTCACAACAACTACCTAGAGGCTCCTTCCAATCACTTGACACACTCAGCCTACCCACTCGCCTGCAGCAACAGCAAACACCACCACCACCACCACCACCACCACCACCTTCTTATGCTTTCCCCTCTACAATCTCCTCTTCTTCTTCAAGGGTTTATATATTTGTTTCCTGCAGGTACACTCTCCCTCTCTTTAGAAACAACAGAAGACACCGCATACACCACATTCATCAGATTCCATTACACACGGTTGGGAGCCACCATGTGCTTGCTGGCAATTCAACTCAGGACCTCTGTAAGAGCAATTGGTGCTCTTACCCACTGAGCCATCTAAACCTGACACCACCTTCACCTACAGGCTCCCTCCCTACAGTGCTGGGCATACCCCCTCCTCCTCCTCTGGGATGTGGACTTGGCTAACCAGACAACTCTCTTCTGTGTCTTCATCCTGCTAGAGCCCAACCTCACATCCTTCCGGTCCACTACTCCCTCTCTGCCCAATGGGTGGGGTGTGCTTCTGAAAGTACTCCTGCATGCACACAGACACACACAGGAAAAGGGAGAGGGAGAGGGAGAGGGAGAGGGAGAGGGAGAGGGAGAGGGAGAGGGAGAGGGAGAGGGAGAGGGAGAGGGAGAGGGAGAGGGAGAGGGAGAGGGGGTGGGGAGGGGAAGGGGGAGGGGGAGGGCAAGGGGAGGGGGAGGGGGCGGGAGAGGGGGAGAGAGGGGGAGAGAGGGGGAGAGAGGAGGAGAGGGAGAGAGTGGGAGAAGGGGAGAGGGAGAGGGAGAGAGGGGGAAGGGAGGGGGAGGGATGGAAGGGGGAGGGAAAAGGGAGGGGGAGGGGGAGGAGAACTGGGAGGGGGTTGGAGAGGGGGAGAGGAGGGGGAGGGGGAGGGAGAGGGAGATGGGCAGGGAGAGAGCAGGGAGAGCTAGAGAGGGGACAGGGGGAGGGAGAGAGGAGGGAGAGGGTGGGAGGGGCAGGGGAGGGGAGGGGGAGAGGGAGGGGCAGGGGGAGAGGAAGGGGAGAGGGAGGGCGTGGGGGAGAGACACAGACAGAGACAGATGGAGGGAGACACACACAGATATGCAACAAGGGAGACACACAGACAGAGAAAGATACATACCCACGCATGACTTTGGGAGCACCCACTCAGAGAGAGAGACAGAGGAAGAGAGAGACAGTGAGGAAGAGAGACACACACAAAGACCACATGCAGATAGACAAACAGAGCAAGAGAGAGGGACACACACACACACATAGCACAGCCATGAGAAGCACAAGTGCCAACAGTTGATTCCATGGTCCTCCATGCCAAGCCCTGCCTCCCTTACAGGTCCCTCAATGACCGTCACTGATGGTCGCATCCAGGGTTGTTACACTGCAACTGCTGCCTCCCCAGCACTTAATAGGGATGCCTCGGTTGGTCAGGTGTTTGTTTGTTTGTTTGTTTGTTTGTTTGTTTGCACCTGCTGCTGCTGGTGATGGTTGTCTAATGGCTGATGCTCTTTCTAATGCTGCTCCTCCTCCTGCTGCTGTTGCTGCTATTGGGTGGGTGTGCTGGTCCTGTATGGAGGTCTTGGAAAGAACAGGAGCTGAAGCACCCCAGTCCGTGCCTGGGATCAGGCTGCAGGACCCATGCCCGCCGTGCATCCCCAATCCTCAGCTGCTCTCTGGCATCCATCCTCCCTCATGCCTTCCATCCATCACAGTTTGGCTGGCTCCTGCACATTCTCAAAAGACTGGCTAGCATGAGATGCACACTGGGCACCCATGCAACTTGGCACCTGTCTTTTGAGCCTTCAGGAAATAGTCCCAGGGGGGTTGGCTGCAGTATGCTGCCGGCTTGTTAAGCGTGGCTTGTTTCTCAGCTCCAGCTGAGCACCATCAATGATTTGTCCGTGCACGGGCGAGGTCTCACCTTGGTGGATCCGCTCTCCTGCTCACTACTCACGGATGATTCTCCAGCCCCGCCTGATCTGGACCACAGATTCTTGACTCAGAACCCCAAATGGCCCCAGCAGAGTCGATCAGGGACTCCCAAGATGCCCTCTGAGGGTCTGGGGAGGGGGGTTGGGATCGATATAAAAACACCTTAGCGAGTCTTGCCTCCCTTCCGTCTTGTCAGCTCCATTGCTCTCCAGACGTCCTTCCAAGCTGCCTGGAAGCATCCATCTTGAGCCTTTCCAGCCCAGAGCTCAAAGTCCCTCCACCCTCCCCAAAGAGGTACCTGCCAGGTGTGTCCCAGCAATACCCCACTCCTGGTACCAATTTCTGTCTGAGCTAGAGTTTCTGTTCTTGGGGTCAAACACCATAACCCAAAGCAACCTTGACAAGGAAGTGCTTGTTTCACCTTAATTAAGGCTGGCTCAGAAGTCCCTCCAGGAGGGAAACCCCAGGAAGGAGCACAGAGGAAGGAAGTGATGCAACAGAGGGCTTCTCCCTACAGGCTTGCTCCACCTGCTTTCCTCACAGCTCAGGACTGTCAGTGTTCTGAGCAGAGAAAGAGGGTCACTCCAAGATGGATATGCCAAAGATGCCGCCTTGCAGGCAGCAGAGAAGTTGCGCCTCAGTGACCTAACCCTCCCTGGAATAGCCAGCCACACAACAGCATATTTCTTGATCGCTACACAAAACTCGTTGGATCTCTTCCTTTTCCTTGGCAGAGGAGGCTAAAGCACGTTCCTCCTTGTCACAAAGTCCCTAGCCTTGTGTGTATGTAGAGTTCATGAAGAAAAACAGCAGGTCCCTGCAACTTTTGTCCTTACTGGGTACAGTCATCAGTGTGCGCCTGTGTGTGTGTGTGTGTGTGTGTGTGTGTGTGTGTGTGTGTGTGTGTATTAATAGATAGATATAGATATATATGTATACATATCATATGTGGTTATATGTTCATATATGTGGGTATATACAAAAAGTTAATGTGTGTGTGTGAGAGAGTGTATGTTAAATGAAAGGAGAAATCACTACACTACGTATGCTAGAACTGGACACTCATTTGTGACTACTCAGATGACTTTCTTTAATCATGCAAGGCCTTCTGGGTGTGCCAAGACTGTCTTGTGACCCAGAACTGGCTTCAAGGCTGTAAGGCTCCTTCCCCAAAACAACCACTTAGATGAGAGAAGACCATCTCGGCTTTCTGCAAAGATTGTTTCCAAGTCAAAGGATTTTCTGAGAACAAATCTCCCTTCTGTTGTCTACCCAAGACACCGTGAAACACAATGACTTCGCTGTTACCTTTCTTCTAGATGTCAGGAGCATACCGGAATTCCACTGCTCCAGACCACCTGCGCAGGGGTAGCAGGTCCTTGCTGCAACTCCCCCATCCCAACACGATCCCAACCTTCAGCGAGCTGCTCCACAGCCACTCCTGACTGTTCTGGACCCTACCGCACAGACTTTGCCTACCTTGGAGACGGTTTTTCTCAATTCAGAGTCCCTCTTCACAAGTTGAGCTGTCAACTTGACAAACCCCAAGTAGAACAGAACCGAACGTGCATCTTTGCAGGCGGCATGTGCCTCATCCCCACACCCACACCCACCCCAACCCCAGCCGCCTGTTGGACACCTGCTAGGGTAGGCTGCGCCCCCCCCCCGACCCCCTCGCGCACACCCCGGTGTCTGTTTCGCACAACCTTCTCTCCCTACATGGCTGCCCCGAGGCCTGCCGCACAGTCCCTTCCGGATGCCCTTTCCGACTGGTGCCCCCTGGTGCCCAGGAATCGGCCTTTGGTGGCAGGGATGGGGTGGAGTCGGGTCGGAATAAGCACTGTCTGTGCTGCCCGCAGGATCTGCTGGCACCTCTCACCATGCTACCCATTGAGGTGGAGCACAGTCCTCCGCTCAGCACTCAGGATCGGGCACTGGGCTGGCAGGGTCAGGACGGAGGCGACCGGGCAGGGCACGCATCCGCTGGGCAAAGGTTTCTTTCCCGACTCACATCCGCCACTGTGGCCAGCGACACCAGGATCCCGAGAAACAGTGGCCTTACGACCCCCCGAATATCCTCTGCTCGCCCAAACCGCTCTGGGGGCTTGCGTGGGAAACCGTGACTCGCCTCGCACCCAATGGCGGTCCCTGTGAAGTCGGGGGGCCGGGGGGGGCGGGAACCACACCATGAGCTTGTGGCTCTGCAGCGGACATCTGCCTCGCAATAACAATTGCCCACTGGAACCCCTTCCAACCCTGCAACCGTCCCTCTCTCCGTGCCACCACCAACGCCACCACCACCAAGACCACCACCAGCACCGTATTCCATTCTCCGACATCTCCTATACATAGTCCAAAAACCCAAATATACATAATACACAGAGTTGTGTGTGTGCGCGTGCGTGTGTGTGTGTCTGTATGTGTTGCATTGATGGATAGATATAGATATAAACCTATACATATCATATATGGTTATATGTTCATATATGTGGGTATATATAAAAGATTAATGCGCGCGCGCGTTTGTGTGTGTGTGTGTGTGTGTGTGTGTGTGTGTGTGTGTGTGTGTGTATGAAGTGAATGAAATCGCTACAGATGCTTGAACTGGACGGTCATTTGTGACTATTGGGGAAAGCTGACTGGGCCCATGGGATGCGCGCGATGCATGCTCTGCATGCGATGCAGTTGCTCCATGAGGCAGGTGGGGCGGGCTAGCTAGAGGGTTTGTTCCAGACCTAAGAGCAGGCGATGAGGAGGAGATGGAGTCCTGTTGAGGCTCCATGAGTGACATGAGTGGACGAGTGTTTGTAATCCGGGCGGCGTGTGAAGAGGTCCGCTTGTGATGGGGGCGGGTGTGTAGTCTTGGTTGCAGGGTAAGCAACGAGTCTGTAGTGGAGAGGTGCAAATTTGGTGTGTGGGGGCAGAGAGGCTGGGCCGGAGTGGTAGTGTGGGAAAGGAATGGGCAGCGTGCAGACAGGGAGAGCTTGAAGCGGGAAGACGTCTATGGGGTATCCGGTCGTGGGAGCGCGCGCGCGTGCGTGTGTGTGTGTGCGTGTGCGCGTGCCACGGCGCCAGGCGCTAATGGTCGAGTTGTGTTTGTTGTTGGTGTGCGTTGGTGTTGGGCAAAAGTGAGCGAGGGAGAGGAGCGAGGTTTGGGGAAGTGAGGGTGCAGAGAGGAAGAAGAGAGGCTTCCCTGACCGGGAATCGAACCCGGGCCGCGGCGGTGAGAGCGCCGAATCCTAACCACTAGACCACCAGGGAGCGTCGGCCCGACGGCCCCGGCTACCCACTCCTGGAGACACTCAGACACACAGCCCCTCCGCCACCGTGGCAGACACACTGCTCGCCCGCCTGGCGGACTCGGGCGGGCTACTGCAGGCCCGCCCAATGCTTAGTCCCTCCTTAGGAGGCTGGAGTTCGGCCTTGGGCGTTGGGCGTTGGGCGTTCCGCAATCCGCGCCTCTACCTGCCCTGCCTCTTGCCCCCACCCACACCTATACCCACACCCCGACACCCATGCCCACCCCCCACCCTCCCACCCCCCCGTCTCTGCGGCCAAACAGGGTGCGACCTCACGGACTAGGCACCGCTGCCCCTGCCTCTTCTCTTCCCGCCCGTCCCAACCTAAAAAGGTCTGGCGCTTGGGCTTCGGTCGCTAGCGCAGCCTGGCGACAAGCACAAGCTCAGAGGCGCCTGGCAGGGTCCCCCAGGGCTCGGGACCTTGGCAAAACGTGGGCACCCTGCGTTGGCCGGGAATCGAACCCGGGTCAACTGCTTGGAAGGCAGCTATGCTCACCACTATACCACCAACGCTGCACCGCTGGGACGGCGTCCACACGACGCCGCCGACTGACAGACTGACTCCGGACAGCGCCCAGAGCCTTCCACCACGACGCCTACCGCTGACTTCCCTCCCTGCGCACGCCCGCGTGGCCCGAACCCGGACCACACCCACGGCTCCGCCGCTCCGCGCTTTTCCTCGCCGTCTCACGCGCGCTTCGCGCTTCGCGCTTAGCGCACTCGCACGCACTCGCCTTTCCTCTGGGGCGCTCTCGCCTCCTGCCTGCTGCCAGCCAGCGCCCCCGGGGCCACCACCCAGACAGGCCTGGCACACCGCTCAAGCCCAGAGAGGCGCACGCCGCCCGTTCGGGCACACGCGGAGCCCACCGCGGTTGGGGTTGGGATGGGAGGGCTCGCCAGGGGCGGACGGGGAGCGTGTTGGCAGGCCCCAGGCGCTGGGCGAGCGGCCAGAAAAAGGGTTTGAGAGCTCCGGGGCGGCTTTGCTGGAGGACACCGTGCTGGGCTGGATCGTCTGGGTCTGCGTGTGGGGCTGGGGTGGGAGGGACAGTAGCCCGGGGGCCGCCTGTCTTTCCAAAAAGGACGCTACGTCTCCCCGTCGGGGAATCGAACCCCGGTCTCCCGCGTGACAGGCGGGGATACTCACCACTATACTAACGAGGACAACGCCGACTACCACGCACCGTCGCCCGACCGTCTACGACGACACACACGACCCACAACCTCCGTCTCATCCAACGCCCACCTCTTCTTCTACACTCCACCGCAACCCATAAGCCCCCGGGACCCGGCGACAACAGCAGGACCACGACCCGCAGCCCTGGGGGACCGTGCGGCTGGACCCCTGCCGCCCCGCCGGGCTGGAGACACGGCCTCTGAGCGCTGACGCCTGGCTGCCCGCATCACTCGCCGACGGCATCACCAGAGGCTGGCGCCACACACCTGGTCCTGCGGGCCTGCCTGCCTGCTGGGCTGCGGGCATCCGGACCGGGACCCGGAGGGACTCTGGCGCCTGGCAGAGTCTCCACGTCAACGCGCTGGCACCGGGCGAGGCGGAGCAGGCTTGAGTTGGGCGGGCTAGGCCCGCAGCTTGACCACCCAGACGCGGCCGGCCCCACGCCAGCCCGGGCGCCCCTGCGCGTCGAGTCCGCATGCGGGCGCGCGCGTGGGCGCCGGACGCCTGCCAGGCGAGTGACCTGGAGCCCAAACCGCCGTCAGGATGGCCGAGCGGTCTAAGGCGCTGCGTTCAGGTCGCAGTCTCCCCTGGAGGCGTGGGTTCGAATCCCACTCCTGACAGCCTCGCCTTTTGCCACCCCAACTCCACCGCACCGCACCGCACCGCACCGCACCGCACCGCACCGCACCGCACCGCACCCCAACCCACACACCGCATCTCTTGCCTCCATCCTCAACCTCTCCAGCGCCTCCACGCTCCTCGCCTCCCAAACTTGGTGGGTGCCACAGATCTGGATCTGTCGGGGTTCACCCCAGGACCTCAGCTCGGGGCCCGGACTCTCCTACCCTCTGGCGCGGCCTCCCCTGACCGGTGCATCCATCCATCCAGGCATGCATCCTTCCATCCACCCACCAACCAACCCAACCAAAACCAACCGTCCGTGAATCCATCCATATATGCCTCCATCCATCCACGCACCTCTCCATCCATGCATGCATCATTTCCGGCCTAGGCTCTGTCGGGGGGAAAACGTGTGCTAATGGGTCTTGGGTCCTGGCAGGAAGCACAGGCTGAGAGTTCATCAGGTGATGGCTGTAGACAGGGCATGGGTGGTTCAGTGGTAGAATTCTCGCCTGCCACGCGGGAGGCCCGGGTTCGATTCCCGGCCCATGCAGAGTCCAGTCCCTTTTGGTCTTCACGCCCACAGGGACACTTGGCACACACTCTCTGGCCTGCAAGCCTCGCCTCTCTTCATTCTCACAACAACTACCTAGAGGCTCCTTCCAATCACTTGACACACTCAGCCTACCCACTCGCCTGCAGCAACAGCAAACACCACCACCACCACCACCACCACCACCACCTTCTTATGCTTTCCCCTCTACAATCTCCTCTTCTTCTTCAAGGATTTATATATTTGTTTCCTGCAGGTACACTCTCCCTCTCTTTAGAAACAACAGAAGACACCGCATACACCACATTCATCAGATTCCATTACACACGGTTGGGAGCCACCATGTGCTTGCTGGCAATTCAACTCAGGACCTCTGTAAGAGCAATTGGTGCTCTTACCCACTGAGCCATCTAAACCTGACACCACCTTCACCTACAGGCTCCCTCCCTACAGTGCTGGGCATACCCCCTCCTCCTCCTCTGGGATGTGGACTTGGCTAACCAGACAACTCTCTTCTGTGTCTTCATCCTGCTAGAGCCCAACCTCACATCCTTCCGGTCCACTACTCCCTCTCTGCCCAATGGGTGGGGTGTGCTTCTGAAAGTACTCCTGCATGCACACAGACACACACAGGAAAAGGGAGAGGGAGAGGGAGAGGGAGAGGGAGAGGGAGAGGGAGAGGGAGAGGGAGAGGGAGAGGGAGAGGGAGAGGGAGAGGGAGAGGGAGAGGGAGAGGGAGAGGGAGAGGGGGGGTGGGGAGGGGAAGGGGGAGGGGGAGGGCAAGGGGAGGGGGAGGGGGCGGGAGAGGGGGAGAGAGGGGGAGAGAGGGGGAGAGAGGAGGAGAGGGAGAGAGTGGGAGAAGGGGAGAGGGAGAGGGAGAGAGGGGGAAGGGAGGGGGAGGGATGGAAGGGGGAGGGAAAAGGGAGGGGGAGGGGGAGGAGAACTGGGAGGGGGTTGGAGAGGGGGAGAGGAGGGGGAGGGGGAGGGAGAGGGAGATGGGCAGGGAGAGAGCAGGGAGAGCTAGAGAGGGGACAGGGGGAGGGAGAGAGGAGGGAGAGGGTGGGAGGGGCAGGGGAGGGGAGGGGGAGAGGGAGGGGCAGGGGGAGAGGAAGGGGAGAGGGAGGGCGTGGGGGAGAGACACAGACAGAGACAGATGGAGGGAGACACACACAGATATGCAACAAGGGAGACACACAGACAGAGAAAGATACATACCCACGCATGACTTTGGGAGCACCCACTCAGAGAGAGAGACAGAGGAAGAGAGAGACAGTGAGGAAGAGAGACACACACAAAGACCACATGCAGATAGACAAACAGAGCAAGAGAGAGGGACACACACACACACATAGCACAGCCATGAGAAGCACAAGTGCCAACAGTTGATTCCATGGTCCTCCATGCCAAGCCCTGCCTCCCTTACAGGTCCCTCAATGACCGTCACTGATGGTCGCACCCAGGGTTGTTACACTGCAACTGCTGCCTCCCCAGCACTTAATAGGGATGCCTCGGTTGGTCAGGTGTTTGTTTGTTTGTTTGTTTGTTTGTTTGTTTGCACCTGCTGCTGCTGGTGATGGTTGTCTAATGGCTGATGCTCTTTCTAATGCTGCTCCTCCTCCTGCTGCTGTTGCTGCTATTGGGTGGGTGTGCTGGTCCTGTATGGAGGTCTTGGAAAGAACAGGAGCTGAAGCACCCCAGTCCGTGCCTGGGATCAGGCTGCAGGACCCATGCCCGCCGTGCATCCCCAATCCTCAGCTGCTCTCTGGCATCCATCCTCCCTCATGCCTTCCATCCATCACAGTTTGGCTGGCTCCTGCACATTCTCAAAAGACTGGCTAGCATGAGATGCACACTGGGCACCCATGCAACTTGGCACCTGTCTTTTGAGCCTTCAGGAAATAGTCCCAGGGGGGTTGGCTGCAGTATGCTGCCGGCTTGTTAAGCGTGGCTTGTTTCTCAGCTCCAGCTGAGCACCATCAATGATTTGTCCGTGCACGGGCGAGGTCTCACCTTGGTGGATCCGCTCTCCTGCTCACTACTCACGGATGATTCTCCAGCCCCGCCTGATCTGGACCACAGATTCTTGACTCAGAACCCCAAATGGCCCCAGCAGAGTCTATCAGGGACTCCCAAGATGCCCTCTGAGGGTCTGGGGAGGGGGGTTGGGATCGATATAAAAACACCTTAGCGAGTCTTGCCTCCCTTCCGTCTTGTCAGCTCCATTGCTCTCCAGACGTCCTTCCAAGCTGCCTGGAAGCATCCATCTTGAGCCTTTCCAGCCCAGAGCTCAAAGTCCCTCCACCCTCCCCAAAGAGGTACCTGCCAGGTGTGTCCCAGCAATACCCCACTCCTGGTACCAATTTCTGTCTGAGCTAGAGTTTCTGTTCTTGGGGTCAAACACCATAACCCAAAGCAACCTTGACAAGGAAGTGCTTGTTTCACCTTAATTAAGGCTGGCTCAGAAGTCCCTCCAGGAGGGAAACCCCAGGAAGGAGCACAGAGGAAGGAAGTGATGCAACAGAGGGCTTCTCCCTACAGGCTTGCTCCACCTGCTTTCCTCACAGCTCAGGACTGTCAGTGTTCTGAGCAGAGAAAGAGGGTCACTCCAAGATGGATATGCCAAAGATGCCGCCTTGCAGGCAGCAGAGAAGTTGCGCCTCAGTGACCTAACCCTCCCTGGAATAGCCAGCCACACAACAGCATATTTCTTGATCGCTACACAAAACTCGTTGGATCTCTTCCTTTTCCTTGGCAGAGGAGGCTAAAGCACGTTCCTCCTTGTCACAAAGTCCCTAGCCTTGTGTGTATGTAGAGTTCATGAAGAAAAACAGCAGGTCCCTGCAACTTTTGTCCTTACTGGGTACAGTCATCAGTGTGCGCCTGTGTGTGTGTGTGTGTGTGTGTGTGTGTGTGTGTGTGTATTAATAGATAGATATAGATATATATGTATACATATCATATGTGGTTATATGTTCATATATGTGGGTATATACAAAAAGTTAATGTGTGTGTGTGAGAGAGTGTATGTTAAATGAAAGGAGAAATCACTACACTACGTATGCTAGAACTGGACACTCATTTGTGACTACTCAGATGACTTTCTTTAATCATGCAAGGCCTTCTGGGTGTGCCAAGACTGTCTTGTGACCCAGAACTGGCTTCAAGGCTGTAAGGCTCCTTCCCCAAAACAACCACTTAGATGAGAGAAGACCATCTCGGCTTTCTGCAAAGATTGTTTCCAAGTCAAAGGATTTTCTGAGAACAAATCTCCCTTCTGTTGTCTACCCAAGACACCGTGAAACACAATGACTTCGCTGTTACCTTTCTTCTAGATGTCAGGAGCATACCGGAATTCCACTGCTCCAGACCACCTGCGCAGGGGTAGCAGGTCCTTGCTGCAACTCCCCCATCCCAACACGATCCCAACCTTCAGCGAGCTGCTCCACAGCCACTCCTGACTGTTCTGGACCCTACCGCACAGACTTTGCCTACCTTGGAGACGGTTTTTCTCAATTCAGAGTCCCTCTTCACAAGTTGAGCTGTCAACTTGACAAACCCCAAGTAGAACAGAACCGAACGTGCATCTTTGCAGGCGGCATGTGCCTCATCCCCACACCCACACCCACCCCAACCCCAGCCGCCTGTTGGACACCTGCTAGGGTAGGCTGCGCCCCCCCCCCGACCCCCTCGCGCACACCCCGGTGTCTGTTTCGCACAACCTTCTCTCCCTACATGGCTGCCCCGAGGCCTGCCGCACAGTCCCTTCCGGATGCCCTTTCCGACTGGTGCCCCCTGGTGCCCAGGAATCGGCCTTTGGTGGCAGGGATGGGGTGGAGTCGGGTCGGAATAAGCACTGTCTGTGCTGCCCGCAGGATCTGCTGGCACCTCTCACCATGCTACCCATTGAGGTGGAGCACAGTCCTCCGCTCAGCACTCAGGATCGGGCACTGGGCTGGCAGGGTCAGGACGGAGGCGACCGGGCAGGGCACGCATCCGCTGGGCAAAGGTTTCTTTCCCGACTCACATCCGCCACTGTGGCCAGCGACACCAGGATCCCGAGAAACAGTGGCCTTACGACCCCCCGAATATCCTCTGCTCGCCCAAACCGCTCTGGGGGCTTGCGTGGGAAACCGTGACTCGCCTCGCACCCAATGGCGGTCCCTGTGAAGTCGGGGGGCCGGGGGGGGCGGGAACCACACCATGAGCTTGTGGCTCTGCAGCGGACATCTGCCTCGCAATAACAATTGCCCACTGGAACCCCTTCCAACCCTGCAACCGTCCCTCTCTCCGTGCCACCACCAACGCCACCACCACCAAGACCACCACCAGCACCGTATTCCATTCTCCGACATCTCCTATACATAGTCCAAAAACCCAAATATACATAATACACAGAGTTGTGTGTGTGCGCGTGCGTGTGTGTGTGTCTGTATGTGTTGCATTGATGGATAGATATAGATATAAACCTATACATATCATATATGGTTATATGTTCATATATGTGGGTATATATAAAAGATTAATGCGCGCGCGCGTTTGTGTGTGTGTGTGTGTGTGTGTGTGTGTGTGTGTGTGTGTGTGAAGTGAATGAAATCGCTACAGATGCTTGAACTGGACGGTCATTTGTGACTATTGGGGAAAGCTGACTGGGCCCATGGGATGCGCGCGATGCATGCTCTGCATGCGATGCAGTTGCTCCATGAGGCAGGTGGGGCGGGCTAGCTAGAGGGTTTGTTCCAGACCTAAGAGCAGGCGATGAGGAGGAGATGGAGTCCTGTTGAGGCTCCATGAGTGACATGAGTGGACGAGTGTTTGTAATCCGGGCGGCGTGTGAAGAGGTCCGCTTGTGATGGGGGCGGGTGTGTAGTCTTGGTTGCAGGGTAAGCAACGAGTCTGTAGTGGAGAGGTGCAAATTTGGTGTGTGGGGGCAGAGAGGCTGGGCCGGAGTGGTAGTGTGGGAAAGGAATGGGCAGCGTGCAGACAGGGAGAGCTTGAAGCGGGAAGACGTCTATGGGGTATCGGGTCGTGGGAGCGCGCGCGCGCGTGCGTACGTGCGTGCGTGCGTGTGTGTGTGTGTGTGTGTGTGTGTGTGCGTGTGCGCGTGCCACGGCGCCAGGCGCTAATGGTCGAGTTGTGTTTGTTGTTGGTGTGCGTTGGTTTTGGGCAAAAGTGAGCGAGGGAGAGGAGCGAGGTTTGGGGAAGTGAGGGTGCAGAGAGGAAGAAGAGAGGCTTCCCTGTCCGGGAATCGAACCCGGGCAGCGGCGGTGAGAGCGCCGAATCCTAACCACTAGACCACCAGGGAGCGTCGGCCCGACGGCCCCGGCTACCCACTCCTGGAGACACTCAGACACACAGCCCCTCCGTCACCGTGGCAGACACACTGCTCGCCCGCCTGGCGGACTTGGGCGGGCTACTACAAGCCGGCCCAATGCTTAGCCCCTCCTTAGGAGGCTGGAGTTCGGCCTTGGGCGTTGGGCGTTCCGCAATCCGCGCCTCTACCTGCCCTGCCTCTTGCCCCCACCCACACCTATACCCACACCCCGACACCCACGCCCACCCCCCCACCCTCCCACCCCCCGTCTCTGCGGCCAAACAGGGTGCGACCTCACGGACTAGGCACCGCTGCCCCTGCCTCTTCTCTTCCCTCCCGTCCCAACCTAAAAAGGTCTGGCGCTTGGGCTTCGGTCGCTAGCGCAGCCTGGCGACAAGCACAAGCTCAGAGGCGCCTGGCAGGGTCCCCCAGGGCTCGGGACCTTGGCAAAAAGTGGGCACCCTGCGTTGGCCGGGAATCGAACCCGGGTCAACTGCTTGGAAGGCAGCTATGCTCACCACTATACCACCAACGCTGCACCGCTGGGACGGCGCCCACACGACGCCGCCGACTGACAGACTGACTCCGGACAGTGCCCAGAGCCTTCCACCACGACGCCTACCGCTGACTTCCCTCCCTGCGCACGCCCGCGTGGCCCGAACCCCGACCACACACACGGCTCCGCCGCTCCGCGCTTTTCCTCGCCGTCTCACGCGCGCTTCCTGCTTCGGGCTTAGCGCACTGGCACGCACTCGCCTTTCCTCTGGGGCGCTCTCGCCTCCTGCCTGCTGCCAGCCAGCGCCCCCGGGGCCACCACCCAGACAGGCCTGGCACACCGCTCAAGCCCAGAGAGGCGCACGCCGCCCGTTCGGGCACACGGGGAGCCCACCGCGGTTGGGGTTGGGATCGGAGGGCTTAGTAGGGGCGTCATGGGGACCGCACACGCCTTTTCTCTGGGGCGCAGTGGCTTCTTGCTTAGGCCAACCCGGTTTTGAGGACTCCGGGGTTCGGTGCCTGCCTGTGTCCTCTTGTTTTTGTCTTGGTTTTAGTGTTGAAGGGTCAGTGACCCCGGCACGCCTATGTGTCAAAAAACGACAACATGTGTCCTTGTCTCCGATTTTATCCTAACTCCCGCGTTACAGACGTGTATACTGAACATTATACCAATGAAGACCTTGCGGACTTGGACTCATGGACGCTGACCAGTTTTCCACGCCATGCAGGACCGACAGTCTGGTACTCATCCACTGAGCACCTCTCACTCTGTACTGCGATGCATTCCAAAAGCCTCCAGTACCCGGTGACACCACGACTCGGATCTGCAGCCCTGGTGACCACCTTTTTGCGGGCCTCCTACCCCTGCCGAGCTTGGAGAACCGGCCTCTGAGCGGTGAGGAGGGGCTGTGGACATCACTCCCTGATGTCATCACGAGATACTGTTGCGATTCAGCTGTGCTCCTGTGTCCTGTAAGGCAGGGATTTGTGGCGGGAGGATCCGGACCGGGACCTGGAGGGATTTTGGCACCTTTCAGCGTCTAAACTTCGATTCCCAGCTTGTGTACCTGGCATAGACAGACTGGTGGGAGCCTGTACGCCCGGTCTAGTCAAGTCCGCTTGCAGGTGATATGGCGGTATGGCGTCCTCACCCCCCCCCCAAAACAAAACAAAACAACAACAACAACAAACAAACAAACAAAAAAAACCTATCTATTTCCTCCTGTAACCAGACAGCCAGACAGCCTTACTGCCCAGTGTGCTCGACACACTGCCTGTGTGCGGGCCTGCAGACCCCTGCGGGAGAGCGCCACGTGTGATGGTGCGTGCGCATTTGGACTGTTGGGCTCTTGGTCAAAAGGGAGCTTGCTTGAGGTGTCAGGAGAGAGGAGCGGGGTGGCAGGACAAGCTGCCGAGAGGAAGAAGAGACGTTTCCCTTATTGGAAATCGAACCTGGGCCGGAGTTGTGAGAGCGCCAAATTCTGTCTACTATACTACCAGGAAGCGTTCCCCCCAAGCCCCTGGCTACTGCCTCCTGGAGCAAGACAGGCTGCTGCCAGTGTGTTTGACACACTGCCTGTGTGCCGGCCTGCGGATCTGCAGTCTCGCCCCCGGCCCCTCCCATAGATTCCTGGCCTTGCATCTCCTGCACCTTTCAAACTGTACCCTAACGCCGCTGACACCTCCAGATTCCCACACACAACCGGGCTGTCTCAGAATGTCTACAGACTTTCCTGTCTCTTTTCTACTCTGTTGGTTTTCCCCCCAACCCTTTATCTCCGGGTTTCATTCATTCACTACTAACACTAGATAGGGAGGGAGGGAGAGAGAGAGAGAGAGAATATCCCTAAATCTCATTCCTTTCACCACCATTCCTCCCACTTTCTTTTTTTTTTTTTTTTTTTTTTTTTGAGACAGGGTTTCTCTGTGTAGCCCTGGCTGTCCTGGAACTCACTCTGTAGACCAGGCTGACCTCGAACTCAGAAATCCTCCTGCCTCTGCCTCCCAAGTGCTGGAATTAAAGGCATGCGCCACCACGCCCGGCTTTCCTCCCACTTTCTAACTCAGCCCCTTCAAATGTTTCTACCAACCCTTCTGTCAATACCCCAACAGTCTGCGAGTCCGTTCCCCCAGTTTTCCCCAACAGTAGAAGTTCCGTACTATAATGTTTATCCAATCTGCTCTCCTCATGCCTGGCTCACCTGTCTCCTAACAATATCTTCTGCACCAACTGCCTTCTCTCCCGACTCTGCTAGCCCGCTGCCTTTTCTCAGCCTGGGCATTCATATCCCATCCTGTTCCCTGGCATTCAAGAGACAACCAATCCTGAAGCCCGTAGGAGCACGCAGTTCAAACAGCTACAAATTCCTAATGCGTCAGTTGACTAGCAACTGGGGGGGGGGGTGTCCTTTAAAAAGGTCTGGCTCACAAGAAAAATCACACTACACCTCTCTCTAGTGGACCTCTCTTGTCCTATGTCTGAAATATACAGGGTTCGATTCCCAGCCTCTGCAGGGTCCAGTAGTTTGGTCTTGAAGTCTGCATTGCCTCAGTCAGTTCCTGGAGCTTGGCCTGTGGTTTTGGTCCAGAGTCACACATTGTCTCAGTCTAGTGTTTCTGAGTCTAGTAGTCCAGTCTAATCTGCACTCACGGCTGCAGATCTTCATAGCTGCTGGCTGAGCCAGTGTCTAGGCACTTTCTGTCGTTGCTTGTAACCCTGTATCCCTTCTTCCCTCTTCTGAAGAGATCCAGTCAGGCCTTATATCCACTCCCCTTAACTGAGAAGTAGTCGTTCATCTCTGACTCCATTTGTAGATTTCAAAGTACTCGAAATAACACCTCCTGCAATCTCACCCACAACACCTCCTGCAATCAATCTTGAAAGCTCCTCCTACAGGTTTCTTCTAAACCCTTCCAGGCACAGCCACACCTTCAATCTCCCTTCCCGAGGTGCTGTGCTTCCCCTAGCTGGCATAGACTTCTAGGAAAGATAGGCTTTCATTCTTCCTCCCATCCCCACACTCCGAGAAATAAGTTTTAGACTCAAAATTTATTTGCTACTTCGGCCACACGGCTAGGCTCTTTTGTGACTATATCCTAATTTAAAAGATCTCGTTTATTTTAATGTACATTTGACCACATGGCTGGCTACCTGTGCTCACGTACCCTGTGCCTGTCTCCTTAGATCTTCCTGGGTGAATCTTCCCATGCCTGGCTCTATCCCAGGATTCTTTCTGCCTCATGGATCTTTTACCTTTCTGTTCCTGCCAAAGCCATAGGCCATAGGCTTTTTAATTGACAGGTGATGCATCCATGATACTCCAGATAGTCGCTCTACAATTCCCCCTTTTAGTCCAATAAAAGGCTTCTTTTCGATGGGCTGGTGGCTCACGCCTTTAATCCCAACACTCGGGAGGCAGGTAGATTTCTGAGTTCGAGGCCAGCCTGGTCTACAGAGTGAGTTCCAGGACAGCCAGAGCTATACAGAGAAACCCTGTCTCAAAAAACCAAAAAAAAAAAAAAAAAGGCTTCTTTTCTTTCAAATATAAATTGAACATAATTATAACAATTATGAAAACTATAAGGTATGATATACATTTACAATGTCCAGTCCATAGTATTTGGCAACTTTAGAAAGTAGTCTATTATCTATCTTATTTAGGTGTGTTTAAAGTTTTGTTCTTAACCTACTTTCTATTGTATTTGCATTACCATCCTAAAAACATTTTCTTAGACCTAAAATATCTTCTTAAATTCTAAACAAATTAAGCTTATAGTGATACTTTGTATCAATATTCAAAATTACCTACCAATACAATAAAATATAACCTCATTTTTGCATCAAAATACAAAGATCTCTATCAATGTAAGATTATGGCTATAAAATCTCTTTTGGTTTAAGAGTAGATTCAATAATCTACCCTATTTGTCTAGTTTCTTATATTTCTGTATCCCCCTATTTTTTACTTAACTAAGAAAGAAGGGAAGAAAGAGAAAAGGAAAGGGAAAAGAAACCCCTGAATATAACCTCCCTATTTTGCCTCCTTCTTGTCCAAGACCATAATTATTTGTAACCATCCTCTAAAATGACAATATATAACCCACAAAATGACCAAAGCTATCCACCCTCAACTTAAGGAACTGGTACAACAGTCTTCTGATAATTGCTTCCTGCTGAATTGGAGTGAAGAATTCCTTTTGGAGCCGGGCGTGGTGGCACACGCCTTTAATCCCAGCACTTGGGAGGCAGAGGCAGGCGGATTTCTGAGTTCGAGGCCAGCCTGGTCTACAGAGTGAGTTCCAGGATAGCCAGGGCTATACAGAGAAACCCTGTCTCGAAAAAAAACCAAAAAAAAAAAAAAAAAGAATTCCTTTTGGGGGGCCCAAAAAAATTAGAAACGTGGTTAGTCTTAAGAAAGCCAGCTGTAGCATGTTAGCATGTGTTATTTAGTCTCTATATGTTGAGAAAGCTTGGAGTTTAATTAAAGTCGTAACTGGAACAGTCTGAAAGGCTGGATCAAGCAAGCAAGCTGTTCTGAAGTTATCCCAGAAGTCGGTCTTTAGAGGAAACAGCTATGATGCCGTTGAGGCAGGATCAAGCAGGGAGCTGGAACAGCAGGTCTCAACATCTGAGCATCTCCAGAGTGAATCCTATCAAGGCTGCCTCCTGGCCTTCCATTCTGTAATATACAAACCTTACCAGCAACATACAGTTCTATAAAGAGATTGGTTGGAATGCACAGGGTGAACAGATCAATTAAGGATGATTTCCTGATCTTAGTGCAGGTGAAAGACAGCTGCCTTTCTTCAGAAGATAGTTTGATCACATAAACAAACTGTACCATGAATCTCCATGCTTGCCATATGAAAGGATGTTATGAGTAAGTTATGAGAATTCCATAGCCTACAGGCTTTATTAGACATGCAAGCTGAAGTCCTGGCTGGGGACATTTCCTGTCTCAGGCAGTTTCAGAGCTGCCCCAAAATGGAGGGTTTAGCAAAGACATTGTTTGTTTGTTTCTTTGTTTGGTCTTCTTGATTTTCTCTCTTCAGCCATCTCCTCACATCTTCCCGGGCAAATCTCTCTGTGCCTGGCTCTATCCCAGAATCCTCTTTGCCTCCTGGATCATCCACTTTCTGTTTCCTGCTAAAGCCATAGGTTTTTTAAACTGACGACAAATGTTGCATCCACAATAACACAAGGGTTTTCTTTCCTCTATGGACTTCTTTTAGTTGTGACCAAATACAGTCCCTGGTTTTGTAAGTGTGGGCACTTCTGTTTCTGCCCCAGTTCCCAAATAATGGCATGGCATCTATATTTATTTAAGAATGCCTAGGCCTTATGCTAGGCTTTTTGCCCTCTGGCTCATAACCTAATTATCCCATTTCTACTAAGTTTTGTCACATGGCTGGTTAGTTGTCTCTCATCAGTTTCATATGTCCAGCTTCCTCCCAGTCTGGGTGGCCAATCTCCTGTGCCTGACTCCTTTCCAGAGTTGTCCTCTGTCCCTGGACGTCCCACCTTGTTACTCTGTTTTTTGTTTGTTTGTTTGTTTTTGGTTTTTTGTTTTTTGTTTTTTTGCTATAGGCCATAGGCTTTTTATTTTAACCAATCAGAAGATGTTGGTGAAGTTTCATTTTACAACCTTATGAGCTCAGGTTACTGTCCCCTGTTCAGACTGCCTTTGCTTGTTGCAGGAAATATTAAAAAGAATGAACCAGCTAGTTCCTGCGCTTGTGTTAGCAACTTGCTGCCCCAGTGGCCTGGATGGCCATGCACTGGCAGGCAATGGCCGGTCTGTTTTCATCTCGTGGAGACTCTCTGGCCTGAAGCTCCCAAAACTTCTCCACTCAGCCTGCTAGGTTCCCACTGGCCGGTCACTATTACTCCAGCCCCACGCTTTAAAACTTTTGCGGTGCCCATCAAGCAAACCTACCATGCTTCGCTGCTGTCCCTTTCTCTCTTGAACCCAGACGAGCCACTGTGTGAAGGAAAATGCAACATACGCTTAGTTCAGAAACAGCAGTAACTCAATTGCTGTGTGCAACAACTAAAATCCTAATTTTGTAAACCATATTAAATATAAATCCTCTGGTGGTGAATCCTGACAGATCCGCCACTGAAGCCAGGAGACACTAGTAATTACATCTTGTCCTAAGCTATCCCTGTCCAAAAAGACCTAACTCTCTCCAGCTTCCTCTCTTCCTCTGTCCAACCGGGAAGTCCTTCCTACTTGCCCAGTGATTGGCTCTTTCATTTTTAAGATGATTGGTTCACAAGAAATCACCTGAGTATGTGACTCCTTGTCTACAACCCCTCCCAGGAGAGTGGAATTAGCATCAAAATACAAACAGCATCTGCTATTCACAACATTTGTTTAAACTTGTCTTTACTGTTTTTCCCAATCTGTAAGATCCTTAAGGGATCTAATTGTGTAACAAAATCTGTCTACAGAGGGCAGGCAGCATTTCTGGAGGCCCACAGTTATCTGTTTCAAATGAGTGTCAATATGTCTTAGACAGCTAAGTTAATGTTTAAAGAGAAATTATAAGTAGTGCCAATACAGTTCAAAAAGGCCTCATCACTTTGATCAAGCCCTTCATCAAAAACAAAACAAAACAAATAGTCTGGGCAATGGTGGCTCATGCTGTTTATCCCAATGCTCTGGAAGCAGAGACATGAACATCTCTGAATTCAAGGCCAACCTGGTCTACAAAGTGAGTTCCAGGCCAGATGGCCAAAGCTACACAGACCAACCCTGTCCCAAAAATACCCACCCCCAAAATAAAATATCACTGTTGGGATCTGGTGAGATAGCTCAGCAGTTAGAAGCACACACTGCTAATCCAGAGGACCCAAATGATATCCACAGCATCTATGTATAACTCCCACTTCAGAGGGTCCACTGCCTCTGCCCTTTGTTGTCACCTGTACTCACATGCACAGACACAAATACATAATTAAAAATAAATATACACTGTGCCCCTTCTTAGAATTGGGAACAAAACACCCATGGAAAGAGTTACAGAGATAAAGTTTGGAGCTGTGACAAAAGGATGGACCATCTAAAGACTGCCATATCCAGGGATCCATCCCATAATCAGCTTCCAAACACTGACACCATTGCATACACTAGCAAGATTTTGCTGAAAGGACCCAGATATAGCTGTCTCTTGTGAGACAATGCCGGGGCCTAGCAAACACAGAAGTGGATGCTCACAGTCAGCTATTGGATGGATCACAGGGCCCCCAGTGGAGGAGCTAGAGAAATTACCCAAGGAGCTAAAGAGATCTGCAACCCTATAGGTGGAACAACATTATGAACTAACCAGTACCCCAGAGCTCTCTCTTTTTTTTTTTTTTTTTTTTTTTTTTTTTTTTTTTGGTTTTTCGAGACAGGGTTTCTCTGTATAGCTCTGGCTGTCCTGGAACTCACTTTGTAGACCAGGCTGGCCTCGAACTCAGAAATCCGCCTGCCTCTGCCTCCCGAGTGCTGGGATTAAAGCCACCACGCCCGGCTACCCCAGAGCTCTTGACTCTAGCTTTATATGTATCAAAAGATGGCCTAGTCAGCCATCACTGGAAAGAGAGGCCCATTGGACACACAAACTTTATATGCCCCAGTACAGGGGAATGCCAGGGCCAAAAAGTGGGAGTGGGTGGATAGGGGAGTGGGGGGGGTGTATTGGGGACTTTTTGGATAGCATTGGAAATGTAAATGAGGAAAATACCTAATAAAAAATTAACTTTAAGGGGGCTGGTGAGATGGCTCAGTGGGTAAGAGCACCCGACTGCTCTTCCGAAGGTCAGGAGTTCAAATCCCAGCAACCACATGGTGGCTCACAACCATCTGTAACGAGATCTGGCGCCCTCTTCTGGAGTGTCTGAAGACAGCTACAGTGTACTTACATATAATAAATAAATCTTTTAAAAAAAAATTAACTTTAAAAAAAATAAATAAAAAATAAAAATATTTAAAATTGCAATGTTGGGTATGATCACTTGTATGAGAAACGTTGCTCCACCAAGTCCCATAAATCCAGGCATTTCCTTGAGCTATCCATCCCTTTGATCCTGAGCCGCTGCTATCTATTATGAGTTGCTATTTACCTCGTAGCCCAACAGTGTTGACAGGACTGACTTATGTTGCTCAATCTGGCTCAGGCCCAAGGAGGAGCCAGGTTGTATATTTTTGCTTCTCTGTGCCTGTCACACCTCAATTGTTTAAACCCTTTACATCATCAAATTCTCTAGAACAGGTGTGTGTGTGTGTGTGTGTGTGTTTCAGACTTTAAAGTCTGTGGTGGTTTGAACATGCTTGGCCTAGGGACAGGTCCTATTAGGAGGTATGGCCTTCTTGGAGTAGATATGGCCTTGTTGGAGGAACTGTGTCACTGTGGGCGTGGGCTTTAAGACCTTCCTAGCTGCCTGGATGCCTAGTCTTCTCCTGTTTGCCTTTGGAACAAGATGTAGAACTCTCAGCTCCTCCAGTGCCAGGGCTGCCTAGACACTGCCATACTTCTTGTCATGGTGATAATGAACTGAACCTCAGAACCTGTAAGCCAGTCCCAATTAAATGTTGTCCTTTATAAGAGTTGCCGTGGTCATGGTGTTTCTTCACAGCAATGGAAACCCTAAATAAGGTAGACATTGGAACCAAGGACTGGGGTGTTGCTGTGACAGGCCTGACCTTGTTTTTGTTAGGGAGAATGTGGATTTGGGGACTTTGGATTTGTAAAGCAGTGGAATGCTTTAAGTTGGGTTTAATGGGCCATCCTAGTAGGAATATGGAAGATGTTGGTGCTGAGGGTGATTTGAACTGTGTTGACCTGGCCCAGTAGAGGAGAAGTTTAATATGGGGCCTAGAGACTGTTCTTGTGATATTTTGGTGAAGAAGGTGACTGCTTTTCGACCCTGTCTGAAGAGTCTACCTGAGGCTAAGGTAAAGAGACTTTTTATTTGCTTTGACAAAGGAAGTCTCAAACAGCCTGGTATAAATTCTGTTGTGTGGTTACTAAAGTTCACTCTTATGAAGAGTGTTTTTATGAAAAGGAGCAAGCTGAGAAAGGAAAATACAAAATGTATGGTACAAAGAATAAAGAGGCACCTGGAAGTAGACTGGAGCTGAATCCTTTATTAAAGGAAATAAACAGATTAAGCGAGTAACAGACCTCAGGGCAAGATTCCACCCAGCTAAACTTATTGTTTGTGCTTTTGCAGTTGAATAAGGGATAGTTATATTTAGGCATTTTCATTACCTGGTTATTGTTTTCATTTGGACTTTTCCTGTGGAACGAACTACAGTCTAGTAATGAAGGACCCACCTGTGATTCAGATTTTAAGGCTGGAAGACACAGAGTTCTGATCTAGATTTTGAGTAATAGTGGCCATGAAAAGCTTAGGCTCAGGCATGGTGGTACACACCTTTAATCAAAGGAGACAAAGGCAAGCAGATCTCTGAGTTCAAGGCCAGCCTAGGACAGAGAAAGTTCTAGGTGAAGAAAAGCTGAGGTCCAGGCATGGTGACACATGCCTTTAATCCCAGCATTTAGAAGACAGAGCCATGTGAATCACTGGGTTCAAAGTCAGTCTACCTAGTAACTTCCATAACAACCAAACTTAGGCAGTGAAGGAGTTGGAAAACAGAAAGCTAGTGATGAGGTAATAGAACAAGGAGGCTATGTTCCAGTCCCAGCAAGCAGCAGAACTCAGCATCTTTGGCCATGTGGCTCTGGCTTTAGAGTCAAGAATAGAAGGGGTTACTGGGACAACTGATGCTAGTTAGCTGGAGCCAAGACATTAGCAGTGATTATGAAGAGACCAGTAGCACTGAGGTGAAATCCTCTGGGAATATTTTCTGAAAGCACAAAGAAGCTGTGTTCCAGAGATAAACAAGATTGTACCTTGTGCTACAGCTGGACCTGGAAATGTATAAGAATTACCCAAGTGGTATTGGTTTTAAAGGCATGAAGGTGTCATGGAGAGCAGCTGAAGCTTGGCACTGTGAGAGGCCAGGGAAGGCCATTGGTGAAGGTGCAACCTCAATTGCAGTTGACAGCCCAGATGTGAAGGGGTCATGCAAAGAAGTAGAGGCTTGGCACTATGAACAGAACCTATGAGAAGCTATTGGTAAAGCCTAGTTGCAGTAAAAGACTTCAGCAAATTAAAGATGCCAGTACCAATGGGATGACCACCAAGAGCAGCAGCATCAGTAGAGTGGAGTCAAACAGACCCTAGAGTGCTAGAGATGTAAACCAAGCCCTTTGGAGGAACCCATAAGATCATGTGTGGATCCTGGACATTGGGATAAGAAGCTGTAACATTGAAGTTGCCTTGGAGACCCCCAAAATTCCAAGATTTCAGAGCCCTGGGCTATCTGTTGAGGAAAGCTGCTAACAGGGAGTTGTTTTGTTTTGAGATAGGGTTTCTCTGTGTAGCCCTGGCTGTCCTGGAACTCACTTTGTAAACATTCGTGTAGAATCCTTCATCACGTGTCCTTTCACAGGCTCACTTTAGCAGAACATCCTTTGACCTGTGTCTGCTTCAGCGAAATGAGTGTGCTTTAGTGATTCACCCTTGCACTTGTGTCTGCTTCAGGAAAACACTCCTTCATGTGTTTGCCCCAGCAAAACACCTTCCAACACAACCGGCTTTCCAAAGAAGTTTCCACTTCACCCTTGCTAGTTGCCTGGAAGGCAATCTTCTCCTGTTTGCCTTTGGAACAAGATGGAGAGCTCTCAGCTCCTCCAGCACAATGCCTGCCTGCATGCTGCCATGCTTCCTGCCATGATGATAATGGACTGAAACTCAGAACCTGTAAGCCAGCCCCAATGAAATGTTGACCTACATAAGAGTTGCCCTTAGCCAGGCAGTGATGGCGCACGCCTTGAATCCCAGCACTTGGGAGGCTGAGGCAGGCGGATTTCTGAGTTCGAGGCCAGCCTGGTCTACAGAGTGAGTTCCAGGATAGCCAGGGCTACACAGAGAAACCCTGTCTCGAAAAAAAAAAAAAAAAACAAAAGAAAAAAAAAAAAAAGAGTTGCCCTTGCCCTTAGTCATGGTGTCGCTTCACAGCAATAAAACCCTAACTAAGAAAAAGCATATCAGAAACTTACCAGCATTTGGCTCTCTGGTAATTTTTTAAGGATCTCTCGCTCAACACAAATTTTACCATGTTTTGCCTTTGAGTAACTCCAACAGAGAGAGACCTTACCTGTTTTACTTCCTCCTGATTGTTTTGGACTTTATAAACCCTATTTACATGTCCTTCGGAGTCTTTTAGATTTATCAGACCTTCTACCTCCCGAGGTCCACGCCCCACTAAAATGTCAGCAAAGGCCACTAAAGTCCCACAAAGTCTACTGATTTCTCCACTGAATCAACTTCTTTTTTGACTCTCCTAAAGACAGTAGGATCTGGCCTGATGAACTGGACATTAAATGTCATCTTATACCTACCCTTCAGCTATACCGGTCTTTTCTTTTAGTGTCTTTCAGATCTCAGATGGTGATAAGTGCTGGTCCTTAATAGCTTATCTAATTGAAGGGCCCCAACTAGACCTGACAAACTCCATTTTGTAAGCAGGCCTCCGTTTTATACACTGGGCCCTGTCCTCAGGTTAAACTCTACTAGAAAAACCACAAACTGTTTCAGGACACTAGACCGGGGCCACCAACAGGAAAATACCTAACATTCCAGAGGCTATAGATAAGTAGAGATTGCTTAAGCCAGCTGAAATCACTGTTAGCCAGTCATATGTTTTATTACACATAACAGTGAGCACGTGACCTCTTTAGCAACCTGTCCATGTTCTCCAACCTCATGTGTTACTGTAAGGGATTATAAAATTTGGCTTAAATCTTTAACCAATTTCAGGGGATCTCTACACTCATCTGGAGAACCCCACTAGTTCATCAAGAAGGAACGTCACTCGATACCAGATCTGTGACGATTCCATCTGTGGACGATTGTGGGCACTTTGAGGTGGTCCCACTTGGAGTTTAATAATAAAGACTGGGAGACATCTGTACAGTATAAGCCTGTTAGCCTTTTGGCTGGGGGCAGTCCCTCAGCTAACCGTGTAGACTGGACCTGAACCTGGCTGCCACAGCGTCTCAACCTCACTGCTTTTTCGGCTCTACCTCATTGCTGGGCTCTGTTCTTCCAGCACCAGCCTCCAGCCCCTTATTCATCCGAAACTCTCTTCTTTCTCTTCTATGAAAGGCTTATTAGCATAGTGGGAGGGGTTCCACGCCTTACTTGCTCTGAACCAATCAGCAGCCTGACGTCCTCCTTCCCTTAGTGCTGCCCTTTGGCCAAATTGAGGGCTATGTGACCTCCCCCTTGGCAGCTTGCTTTTTAAACATAATAATCTGAGAGAATTGTGGATCAGTCTGTTTACATCTTTTGGGGTAGGTGATGAAGCCAAGAGCATTTACATATGGAAAGCAGGTCTTGTGGGCTGGAGAAATGACAATACAGGGGCGTACATCCATAGCCAGCTGACATTATGTGTATGGGGCGGGGGGGGGGGGGTAGGTTATCCCAACAATGGACGTTCCACTTCTCCATAGGATATCCTTAATTATGTCTCACTATCTGTAGCAAGACCCATGCAACTACTGCCATAGTAAAAAAGCGCACTATCAGCATACATGACTCAAAGACAGCTGGATTACTGCAAATCCCACTCCAATCTGAGTGGTGACTCATGGAAGCTACATTCCCTGGAGCTCTCTGCAATGACTTATAGGAAGCTTATATGTTTCAGAAACTGCTCTGTTCACAAGTGTCCCTGTTGCTTGTATAAGTTCGGGGATAGAGTGGCCTTGTGAACATTGTAAGATTCAGGGACTTCTTGAGACTTGTGAGTTGTTTGAATCATTTACTTATTATTTGCTGACTTTTACTGTTTAAAAAGTAAGCTGTGGTGGTACACACCTTTAATCCCAGCACTTGGGAGGCAGAGGCAGGAGGATTTCTGAGTTCGAGGCCAGCCTGGTCTACAAAGTGAGTTCCAGGACAGCCAGGGCTATACAGAGAAACCCTGTCTCGAAAAACCAAAACAAACAAACAAAAATAAATGTATGTGTTGGGGTGTTTGTACATGAGTTCAAGGGCCCATGGAGGTCAGAAGAGGATGTTGGATCCCCTGGAGCTGGAGTTACAGAAGGTGCGAGCCACCTAATATGGGTGCTAGGAAACTTGGGTTCTCTGCATGAATAATAGATGTTCTTAATCTCCTTGCCATGTCTTTAGTCCTCATTTCCTATATTTTAATTAACTAAAAACGAAATAAAAAGGAAAGGAAAGGACATGGCTTCCATGGTTTTGGAGAAAGTTTATTTTAGATAGAGGGAGAGCATGCCCGGGAGAGCTTTGTTAGCATTTTTTCTAGGCTCCGCCCAACAGTTACCTAGCAACAGCCAGGTTTGAGCCTGGCTCGTTATAAAAGGTTTAGCCACCTCCACTTCTCTCTCTCTCTCTCTCTCTCTCTCTCTCTCTCTCTCTCTCTCTCTCTCTCTCTCTCTCTCCCCCCCCCCCCTTGTGCCAGGAGGCATTTGTGAACCCCAGACCACCAAAGAGCCATATCCGATGTAATAGCAGCATCAGGGTCTCTTTATTATAAGCTCAGGCTTGAACTCTCCTCCAGCCCAACCCTGACACAGCAGGATGGGAAGGGAAGGCGGAGCAGGACAAGTTCTTATACGAAAATGGGAGAAAGTGAAGGGGTGAGGGAGGGGCGGTCCAGTCTGGCAAAGCATCTAATAGAATGACTACAAGCCAACAAGTGAGTGCTCTGAAGCAAGACGATAAACAGTCGCAAAGGTCTGAAAGTGCATCTGAAACAATCAGACTGATCTTTGACTAACGGTTGCTAGGAAGTAGCTAGGGAGTAACTCTGCCAAGGACAAGCCCTGAGGTCCTCTCTGCTACTTGGGTGCAGCTTGGGTTCCGCTGCAGGTCAAGTTCTCAGGATTTTTTTTTTTTTTTTTTTCTTTAAGATGGAGGCCAGTCCCAAGATGGAGTAGGTTTGGCCTCTCACTCTCTCTTTCTCTGCCTCTACTCCGTTCTCAACCCCCCTTCTCTGCTGCCCCAAAATAAACTTCATTTTATACTAGACCCATAATATGGCTGGTACCTGGGGGGTGGGGTGGGGTTCCTCAGCATGGTATGGCACACCCTCTCCCCAGCATCAGGCCACATTAGGAAACATATCAAGCATAGATATGCAGAAGAGCATAGTTACATAGTTACACAGAATAGTACAGCCAGGGGCAGACATATCTGGGAAAGTCCAGAGTGGTCATGACCTTGAACCTTGTGGAGAGAGGGGGAGAAGAGTGAGAGAGGGGAACGGGAAAAGGGACTGAAGCACATATTTTAAATATCAAAGCAGACCTGGCCTCCAGGTTCTCCCAGCATTCCTTAGTCCCTACCTAACAAACCCTGTCCCCAACCTTGAATTTTCCAGCCCAGGGGCTGGACTGCTCTCCCCCTGCCCCCAGAGGTTCTTTCCTATATAATCCAGACATTTTGCTCTCTCTCTCTCTCTCTCTCTCTCTCTCTCTCTCTCTCTCTCTCTCTCTCCTCTTTTCTTTCTGCACACATGCTTTTTCTCTCTCTTTCTCCCTCCTCTCTTTCTCTCCCTTCCCCAAGGTGAGTTCTCTGGCTTTAGTCCCTGGGGGCAGTGAGCTCGACTTTCGGAGAGCGGTTTCCTAATAAACTTGCAGTTAATGTGATCTGAATTGGCTCAGTTCAATGGCAGTGGACAAATCACCTATCACCAAGATCATCAGCCAGAAGGCCAGAAGTACAAAAGGAGCAAAAGAGAGGCAGAAGGAAGAGCAGAGAGAGTAGATAAGCAATGTCTGGATCAGATAAGGGGAAGGGCAGCCTAGCCCTTGAGACTGAGGGATGCTGGGAAAGCCTGGGGGCCAGGCCTCCTTTGATAAATTAAACTGACACCTCAGCTGCTGGTCCCAGGTTTGAAACTTAACATTTTCTATCTGTGACAGAAGTGCTTCACTTTGCTAGTGGGATAATGTATGCCTGTTGTCCCAGCACTCAGGAGGCTCAATTGGAAGAATCACTTGAGCTGATAAGTTCAAGACCAGCCTAAGGAACCCAGCAAAATCTATCTCAAAATACAATGCAGGTCATGATGACACACCTCTTGAGAAACAGCACCAAGAGCCAGCCTCTGGAGTTACATGGCTAGTCATCATCTTTTAAAAAAAGAAAGAAAACCCAAACAGCAACACAAAGAAAAAGGGAAGAAAAGAGCAAGCTTAAGAATTAAACAATGACCTCACAAACACAGGCATATGCTGTGTGTATTCTCTACCTTAGGAACACTGAAATTGTGTAGATTCAATTCTGCAGACTATTAGTTTTCATAGGAAGGCATGGGGGGGATTAGTTAAACATTCTACAAGGCAGATTGACCAATTGTGGCATCATGGTTGTAGGGAGACGGGATGTTGCAAACTCAGCCAAATTATTTTGGGCTATCTTTGGTCTCCTTAATAGCCATTCATTGCTCACTTCTGTATCGGACCTTGTAAGACCCCAACTCAATGTGTTTCTTAGACCCCTAGAAACGAAGCCCAGCATGGAGTTCTTTGTTCTTTCGCCTTCAGCCCGAGAGAATGATGACCACTGGGTGACCCGCCCAGGCGCCTGACTCATAGTGTAAGGGACCAAGAATGTTTGCCAAAGATAACCTGTAACCTTTCCATGAGAGATGAGCTGTAATTCACCATCCCCATTTTTACGATGTTTACTCAACTTCCCCAGTCTTTGTGGTCTTATCCTCCCCTCACTTTACAGTTTATTCTTTAAAAACCCTTGACTGCAACTGCTGGAGTCGATCTCCTCTGCCCCATGCGGGTTATGAGCTCGGCCTCAGCATGCTGATGCCCGAATAAACCTCATGCATCAAGAACGGTTTCTCTCGAGTTATTGGGGCATCGGCTCATCCTGAGACTTGAGCGAGGGTCTCCCCGGAAACGGGGGTCTTTCAACTTAACCTCCTTTTCACCATCAAATCCAATTCACAGATCACTAGCTTCTAACCCAAACACTAAGAATGCTATCAGATAACATTCAAAATCCACAGCAGCGTTCTTTTCATCTTGCTCCTCCCTACCAATGTTCACACCAGGTTACTTAAAACACACCTTGGTTAATGGTTTGGTTTGTTCTGTAATAAAAAAAAAATGTATGTAACAGCTTCCATATTGAGATGTGTTGTTTGGGACAAACTGACCATGTTCATTCATATTCAATTCAGAATAAACCACTTCTTACTGTCTTCCAGCATAGAGCTGTGCTTTATATCATGAGTGTCAAAAGGCTCCTCCCCCCCCCCCCATCAACTATGCTTGTGACATTCAACCTAACTTGTACCAGAAAGAAGCTTCCAAACCATGCTCTGGTATTGAGAGAAATAGACGCAGGAAATACCCGACATCACTGACTCTATCAAGTCGTCTCCCGCCCACCCCCCACCCCATCAACCACAACTGTGGTGGGGCAGGCCTGTGATCCAAATCCTTGGAGGTAGAGACAAGAGGATCAGGAGTTCAAAGCCCATCTCTCATTACCAGGAAACTCAAGGTCAACCCAGCTACAACTTGCAGAAGGCTCAGGCTTGGTTCCCGGAGCCCATATGGCAGCTCACAACAGCTGCAGCTCCAGCCCAGAAGTTCTGATCTCCATCTCAGGCCCTGCATTCACTGCATGCACATGGTGCTCATACAGACATACATGAGTACTTTAAAAAAATACTATTTAAAGTATAGTAAAAGGATTTAAAGGGGGCAGTGGGAGATGCAAGAGGTGAAAATAGTAGGTTTTTACTGCTGTGAACAGACACCATGACCAAGGCAAGTCTTATAAAGGACAACATTTCATTGGGACTGGCTTACAGGTTCAGAGGTTCAGTCCATTATCATCAAGGTGGGAGCATGGCAGTATCCAGGCAGGCATGACATAGGCAGAGCTGAGAGTTCTACATCTTCATCCAAAGGCTGCTAGTGGAAGACTGACTTCCAGGCAACTGGGGTGAGGATCTTAAACCCACACCCACAGTGGCACACCTACTACAACCAGGTCACATCTATTCCAACAAGGCCACACCTCCAAATGGTGCCACTCCCTGGCCCAAGAATATACAAACCATCACATTCCACTCCCTGGCCCCCATAGACTTATTCAAACACAGGAGTCTATGGGAGGGGCATACTTAAACATAGCATAAAGCCAAATGCATTTAGTCCAACTTTCAAAGTCCTCATAGTCTATAGCAGTCTCAACAATGTTAAAAGTCCCAAGTTCAAGGTCTCTTCTGAGATTCATCAAATCACTTATCTGTAATCTTAGTTAGGGTTTTACTGCTGTGAACAGACACCATGAATAAGGCAAGTCTTATAAAGGACAACATGTAGTTGGGGCTGGCTTACAGGTTCAGAGGTTCAGTCCATTATCATCAAGGCAGGAACATAGCAGCATCCAGGCAGGCATGGTGCAGGAGGAGCTGAGAGTTCTACATCTTCATCATCGGAAGGCTGCTAGCAGAATACTGGCTTCCAGGCAGCTAGGGTGAGGGTCTTAAAGCCCATGCCCATAGTGACACACCTACTCCAACAAGACCACACCCACTCCAACAGAGCCACACTTCCTATCAGTGCCACTCCCTGGGCCAAGCATACAGAAACCATCACAGACCCTATCTCATAAATTTGAGAAGAGCAAGGGGTTGCAGCTAACGTGTAAAGCTCTTGTCCAGCATTCGCAAGCCCTGGGCATAGACCAGAGCACAGGAAAGCCCACAAAGAAGCAAGCCAAGGACGGATACAGAACTAAGTACAAAATCAGGAACTTAGGGGGTGAGGACTAGTATCAGAAAGCAGTAAGAAAAAAAAAATAGTTCTCTATATGTAATCAAAGTAGGAACACTGGGTAGCTAACTTGGAGAAGAAGAGCCCACACTCACCATTTACTTATGTAATCCAAATGTGGAAATAAAATTCTAAAGGACCTAGAAAAAGGTTCAGCATGAAGTGTAATGTTTTTCTAGCAGTAATTGAAAATGTAGAAACAATAAGGAGAAAGATTAGATATATTAATTTACGGTGAGGGGAAGCAGGGACGGCAGCACCTTAAAGTGATGATCGAGACTGAAAGGGACTGGGGTGAGGGGGGCAAAGGTGAGCTGAGGTGGATGGTTGAGTACTTGCTATTCATGTCAGGGGAGGAAGAGAAAAGATGTTTGAAAGTTGCAAATTGCTACCTAGCAGGAATAAAAAGGTACAAAACTTTGTCAGGAGTGGGATTCGAACCCACGCCTCCAGGGGAGACTGCGACCTGAACGCAGCGCCTTAGACCGCTCGGCCATCCTGACTACAACGAGTGCCAATAAGCAGCTCAGGTGGAAGGGATAGTTTGAGCGTGCCCCTTTATCCTCTGCTGAATGGATCTAGCAACAAGTGCATCTGGACTCCAAATTCAAGCTGTAAACCTCGCCACAGAAAAGAGGCAATTGGATTCTACTACAATTGTCACGATGCTCCAAAGTCCCCGGGTCTCGGGTCATCATCTTCGGTTTAGGAACCAGTTCAGCAACAACTCAAGCTTGCCATCCCGAGCCTCTTCTCCGGAGAAGACGGCAGAGGGCGATCACCGGATGGTTGCACGCAGGTCCGGCTCCTGGTGGGAGGGGTGTTGTCGCTAGGTCCCGGAGGATTTAGGGTTGAGGTGCTGTGAAGTGCAGAGAGATGGATGATGGCTCAGACCGAAGCTGGCGATCCTGGCGGACATCGGACAGTGGCTGTCGTCAGGGTTCTGGCACTGACGTCGTCCTCGTTAGTATAGTGGTGAGTATCCCCGCCTGTCACGCGGGAGACCGGGGTTCGATTCCCCGACGGGGAGACGCAGTAACTTTTCTTTTTTTTAATAGCCAGATAGGCGACCCCATGGGCGCTCTCCCTTCTACTCACGCCCTACACGCAGACCCAGATAATCCAGCCCCGCACGGTGTCCTCCAGCAAAGCCGTCCCGGGTCCTCAAAGCCTTTTGCTGGCCGCTGGCCCAGCGCCCTGGCGCCTGCCAAAACGCTCCTCTCCGTCCCCCACTGCCCCTAGCGAGCCCTCCCATCCCAACCCCAACCGCGGTGGGCTCCAGGTGTGCCCGAACGGGCGGCGTGCGCCATGCTGGGCCTGAGCGGTGTGCCAGGCTGCTCTGGGTAGTGGCCTGCCCGGACTAAGCGGTCACCGGTGCCTGTGGCTCTCGTGGCCTGGCCTGGCTCCCGATTGTAGAGGCTAAGAGGACAGAATGTTCCACAACTCAGAGTTAATGTTGCGTTGGTGGTATAGTGGTGAGCATAGCTGCCTTCCAAGCAGTTGACCCGGGTTCGATTCCCGGCCAACGCATAGTGTTTTTTGTCGAATACTGGATCTTTCTGGTGCTTCTCAGCTTGTTTTTGTTGAATACTAGATCTTTCTGGTGCCTCTCAGCTTGTATCGAGACTGCGTGACCTAACAGAGGCTTGAGATATTTTGAGGATGTGGCCAGCGGGAGGATAGGTGCCAGGGGCAGGTACCTTTTGGAGTCTTCTGCTTATGGTTGCCCATCAAAAAGCTAAGTTAATAAATAGTAATGAACTTTAGATCAGACCTAGGTATTCTTCGCGAAAGGAGCCTCCCATCACTCCCTGGTGGTCTAGTGGTTAGGATTCGGCGCTCTCACCGCCGCGGCCCGGGTTCGATTCCCGGTCAGGGAAGTGCAGCTTTTTTTCAAATTTACTCTGTATACTCCACTAGTTCTTAGTTTTCTTACCTGCTAAAGCTTTCTAATGGTCCTTATGCTGCTCAACACCACCTCACCATGCGTATGTTTAGAATTCCTCTATGACTCTGCACTCCTGTCCTTTTAAACACATTTGCCCTCAAATGCACACCTCGTTCCTGCTCTTTCTTTTCGGAGTATTTTACTTTTGCACATCTCAGGCTTTCTGCATCCCTTGGCGCCCAGCCGGAAGTACTGCCACCATCACACGCCCGCACACACAAGCCTCGCAGTGCGCCCAGCCTCGTCAGACACATCACCGGCCCTTAACTCAGAAAAAAGTCCTCTAGAAATGGTTCTTCTTGGTTGTCAACTTGACTCTATCTGGAATGAACCACAATCCAGAATTGGAAGGCTCACCTGCGATCCAGCTCTTGAGGCTGGGCGATACAAGTTTCTGATCTTGGCATGGAGATCTTGAGGCATAGTGACTATAGATCCCAGGAGACTAGGGCAAGGAGATCTCTGAGTTCAAGGTCATCTGGGACAAATCGTGGTGGTACACACCTTTAATCTCGGCCACACCTTCTGCTAGAGACCTACTAAGGACACTGGAAGAAGGAAGATTCGCTCTTTTTCACCTGCTTGTCTTGTGGGACTGAGCAATTACTAGATCCTTGGATTTCCATTCACAGCTGACCATTGTTGGGGAGTTGGACAGGCAGATTATTGGCTTGAAGCTTCTGGGCTCTTGATCTTTGAACTCCAGCTAAATGGTTATAGGTCTTTTGAAAAACCACAGGAGATCTTGGCAGTTGTAATAAAGAGGGTGGGGAAACATACAATATAGTAACAGTTCCCAGCTGCCCAGGACGGACGGACATTTTCCAAGATCATTTTATCATCGGAACAGTTAGCCCCATCCGGTGTGACATCTAGATTTGTCAAACCTATTAAGTACAATGAATGTCGTCCGTTTCTTTAACCAGGAACTTCTAAGTTACTGGTGGGAACTAGGGCTAGAAATATCAGAAGTCAGAAGTCTTTGTTGAATTTTCCACAGTGGAAGAAATCTCCAAATGACGAACGGCTATGGACTCTTAAAAGCCAAGGGGAAATTACATCCATTGCTAAAACCTTTTCTTGATTCAGAATATCTGGCAGAGGATTGGGGATGTAGCTGATCAGTAAATCACTTTTTGGGGGTGGGGGTGGGGGCTCGGTCAAAACTCTGGGTTTCGTCTGCTTGACTGTGTACTTCAATGTTAAAAATTAAATTGAGGTAAAGTAATTATAAATTTGGGGGCTTCTCTGGGCAATCCCAGCCTTTGTAAAGTTTAAAAATTTTTTTTTTCCCAGACAATTCTTCATATGTAGCCCAAGCTAGCCTAGAACTGGTGATAGCCCCGCCTTTGCCTCCAGAGTGCTAGGATTATGTCCATGCTCATCAAATACCCTCAGACCCATCAGGGATATTTTTGAATGATTGTGTGGCACTGGCCTGGGGTGTGTGTGTGTGGAGATTGTGTGTTCAACCTGCTCAGTCTCTTTCCTTCTCAGACATGGTTTTACTCTCTATGGAATATTTAAAACTTTGTCTTCTTATGCTTGAGAGTCATTCACAGATTGCTTCCGTGTGATTTAACTTTGATTTTTGAAGTAAGGCTCAGTGTCTGGGCGTAAAATTCACAAATAAATTAGAAAACCTGGCTTCAGAGACATTTACAGAAACAGAGACATCCACCATGCTGACATCTTCTAGCACAGATTCTAGTTCAAATGGGCAGTGAGCTCTCTTCCCAACATGTCTGTTCCCCACTGCAGACCGCAGTGAGCTTAGTTTTCACTAATTTCTAGCTGGGAAGGGGGAGACTGCAGGACTTGGGGGGAGGACATACGTGGAGGCAGTTTGGTGTTCTTAGTTTTGTGCCACTGAGTTCTAAGGATATCAGGACAAAGCAGCAGAATGCTACAAAGCAGGAGATCCACAAATACAACATTTTTAAAGGCTTCTTATTAATTCTTTAAGAATTCCACACAGTACATTTTAATAATATTCACCCCCACTTTTCTTGGTTCCACCCTCCCACCTTGTCTCCTCCCCCCCCCCCCCAATTTTGTTTTTTGACATACCTGGGCCCAAATTCGTGCTGCCCATACATTTCTGGGTGTGGGACTATTTATTGGAACCTGGTCAACCCAGCCTTGAAGAAAACTGACTCTCCCTCCCTGTAACGTTCCCAGCCTTGAGCAGGCTAAGCAGACCTTGAACATTTGTCACAACAGGTCTGTCTGACCTGGACAGAGGCATCTGCCTTGCCAGCAGTTGCAGGTTCCCATGGGATCTTAGCCGTTTTGGCTGCCTGCGCTGACCTTGCTCTGCAACACACTCCATCTGAAACAGGAGTGGATTTTGTGGGGTTTCCCTTTATAAACTTTCAGAACCTTGTTCTGGCTTCATTCTTCTCCCGCCCCCCCCTCTGCCCTTTCATTTCCAGCCCCCCATTCAGGTGAACCCTGTTTGCATTTTAGTTGCTGGACTGGACGGCCATACCTCCCAAGAGGCCACCAACTGTTTACTCTGTAACAGCAGTCTTTTTAAATCGTGCCCCAGGCTGTAAGCTCAGGCTCGTTCCCCAACTAGCTTGTAATTTATTCTCTCTCTCTCTCTCTCTCTCTCTCTCTCTCTCTCTCTCTCTCTCTTTCTCTCTCTCTGAATCCCACCTTCTATTTTCAGCCTCTTGCTAATAGGCCATCAGCTTGTTCTTAGCAGGTGATGCTTCTGAAAGAGGAAAATTACTGAACTTTTCAACTCGGAGTCCTACCCCTCCCATCTAGAGGTTGTTCCCGGAACACACCTGAACTTTTTACCTCAGAGTACATTCTGAACTCTTCACCCCACTCTTCACCCCAGGGTCCGACCCCTCCCAAGTGAGAACGGTTCCAGGAGCATTTCTGAGATAAGGGTCTCCTGGAGCGAACTCAGTCCAACCCCTCCCAACTAAAGACTATGCCAAGAACATTTTTGAGATAGGGGCCTCCTGGTACTACCCCAGAATGTTCCAATAGATCGAATACATTGCCAAAATATAGGACACGACCCCTTGGTGACGTAAATTTGTACTTTCTCCACCCTGTTCCCCCCTTGCCCTTTTCTTATAAAAGCCTGTGAAAATTTGGGCTGGGTGCCGAATCTCCTCTGTACCTTGCTGGCTGCATGAGTTTCGACCCCAGATATCTGGTATATGTGCTTTTTTTATGTGCTTTCTTGTCGTTGCTGTATTAAATCTTACTCTCTACATCTTAAGTTCGGTCTCAGTGTCTTCTTGGGTGCGCGGCTGTCCCGAGGCTTGAGTAAGTGTCTCCCTTTGGGAGTTTTTGAGTCTTTCACTTCCACACAGTCCACAGAGATTAGCTCCTCAGGTAGAGGTGAGGACTTGCGAGGCCCTCGTGAACACAATCTTTAGGAGGAGGGTGTGTATTGGCATTGCCTCTGTGGTACAATTGGTAGCTTATTTGGCTATTACCTCAGGACCATGAGAGGGAGTATTTATTCTGTAGCCTTTGGGTGTTGTTGTTGTTTTTGTTGTTGTTCTTTCTTGGGACCCAGTTCTCTGTGTAGCCCTGGCTGTCCTGAAACCAGGCTGGCCTCAGACTCACAGAGATCTGCCTGCCTCTGCCTCCCAAGTGCTGAGAAAAAGATATGTGCCGCCACCTGGTTTTATGATCCATAAGCTCTACTTCTAATCCCGAATTTTGCAGTTTGGTTCCCTCACTGAAGATATTCCGACCTACCTCCCCACATAGAGTCTAGGCCAAACCCAAGGCTTGTATTCCCCTTTTCTCTTCCCTTCCTATCTTAACTCTGTGTATTGGTTCTCTACAGGAGCATAATTTATAGAATGAATCACTACATATAGAGAAAAGGGGTTTATTAGAGTGTGATCCCGCTACTCCTACAGTGACTGTCTACCAACGAAAAGGCCAAGAATACAGAAGTTGCCTGGTCCATGAGGCTGGGTGTCTCAGCTGGTCTTCTGTCTATGTCAGAAAAGAATTAGGCTCTAATGACAGTAAACGAATGGACTTGACAGCCAGAGAGGGGCCAAGTGGGCAAGGAAAAGGGAGAGGAAGAGAGAGAGGGAGGGAGGGGGCAAGGGGAAGGGAGAGAAATTGAGAGGCTGGAAGGGGGAGGAGGGGGAGAGAGAGAGGGAGGGAAAGAGGTGGAGGGGGACGGGGAGGGAGAGAGAGTCTCCTACTTCCCCGTCCTTATGTAGGCCATTAGCAGAAGGCGTGGCTCAGATTAAGGAAGATCCTCCCACCTCAATAGATCTGAATTAAAAGATCTTCCCACTGCAGATGATTTAATTAAGAAAAATCCCCCACAGGTGTACCCAGCCACTTAGATTTTAGTGAATTCTAAGTTGACAACCAAAAGTAGCCATCGCAACATTCTGATATATCTTATTACACAACATAAAATATACACACAGTATACACAGACAAACATATATTATTTCCTTGTATTCGCTTCCTCTGTTGCTCTCAGATTCCCACACCCACTCATTGTGAGGCCCCGGCTGGGTGAGAACAATCTAGGCCCAGCTGGACTCAAGCGACTAGCCTTCGCCTGGCTTCTATTTCCTAAGAGCTGGCTGCCATGTTCCGCTTGCCCTGTTCATCTTTCACAGCAGATGCAGAACAGCCAAATAAAACCCAGTGTGTTGTCGTTGTCGTAGTTGTTTTGCCAATGGAAAGGATTTAGGGGCAGCACAAATTCAACCTCTTAGCATTCCTTTGAGGTTTAGAACTCAACTGACATAAAAATAGGCCAACTGTAGGAAGTCACAGAATTTCAGACACCTGTCACACAGTACAGGGCCCTTCCATAGAAAATGAGGACCCAAAAGAGCAGTTACCATCAGACTGAATGTCGACAGGGTGTGTGTGTGAGAGAGAGATGTAAAGTTGCTGTTTAATAATAAAATGTTTATCTATCTTAAGTCTAAGTCACTTTCCTTCAGTAGCTGGCCCGCCTTCTGAGCGCCTCTGATGGAAGAAACTATTTAGCACCTCATCCTAAAACAGCAGGGGATTAAGTAAAATAGCCTTTGTGTTCTCCCCACGGGAAGGGCAGGGCTCTGTCTCCTTGCCTGCTAGTTGAAGTCATGAGAAGAAAAACTGATTTTAGCCTTTATTTCTAAGTTCTAAAAAAGTTCCCTATAAAAGCTCTGTAAGAAAAATGGGGAAAAGGGGCTTATAAGAAAAAATGAGGGATAAGGGCTGTCTCCGATGTGTCCTCAGCACTTATCCATCTTTCAGAACACATGATCACATGGTAAAAAGTTCCTCACACATTTACACATGAATTCAAGTCACAAATCGAGTCAGAGGTCTACAACAGAGAATATGTACATATCCGTTAGGAGTAATTATCTGCCTAAACATTCATCACCTGTCCCAGCTCTGCAGGTTCATGGAGAGTTAAAAAAAACCATAACTTTTGTGACAATGTTATTAGTGAAGTTTTGTGTAGATAAACCCTGTCAATATTTTATCTTCTGTCCTTGCACCCGTAGTAACTCATTCGTTCCCTTTTAGTGACCTTTGGTGAATGGTTTTACAACCTCCTGTAATGTGCTCTGAGTAGTAGATGCTTTCTCGCTATTTTAGAAGCAATTAACTCATGACACTTGAAGACGGTTCTCAGAGTTCTCAATGCAGTTTTACATAAAAAAATGCTTTAATAGCAGTCCTATTATAAAAGGTCTTGATAATTGCTTCTATAGTTTTAGGAATTCTTATAGGATCATCATTAAGAATTGAGAAGTCATCCATTTGTCTATTTAGCATCACTACAAGGCAGTGCATCTTCATTGGTCTGCAGAGATCTGCTCAAAGGGGTGGGCTAATACCTAGTGGTTGTTATATATGTTTAGTAATAACAGGAAAAGCATATTAATAGCAGGAATCTTTCCTATAATAAAATTCTCATGCAGGAGCAAATCTGACATAGATTTTAATCCAAGGTGGAATCAGACTGGGAGATCACCTGCTGGTTTTTAGCCTCTCTTAGATGGCTCTTGGCACACAAATGCTACCTCCCGTTTGGGATGCAGAGGCAGTAGGATCATGAGTTCTAAGCTAGCTTTGGCTACCTATCAAGTTGAAGGCCAGCCTAGACTACATGAGACCTCCTCTCAGACGCACTAACACAAACAAAAATATTCAAACTGATCCTGAAATGTTTTCTCAGAGTGCTCAAGTAAAAACATTCATTATAAGCTGGGTGTGGTGGTGCACACCTTTGGCCCCAGCCCACAGGAGGCAGAAGCAAGGGAATGTCTGTGAGTTCAAAGCCAGCCTGGTCTACAAAGAGAGATCCAGGGCAGCCAATGCTACACAGAGAAACCCTGTCTTGAAAACCCAAACCAACCAATCAGCTAAAACATTCATTATGCCTTCCTGGTGGCCTGGTGTCTAGGGTTCATCACTGTCGCCATGGTGGCCTTTAATTCTTGGTTAGGGCATTTTGCTCTTACTTCTACTCAATATTATAACTGCCAGACACACCATCGTCCTTTACTCTACTTCTCAAACATCCTGAAGTCACGTTGCTGGCTGTGGGTCTAGCTCACTGAAGAGCTGCCACTCTGGTCTTGGACCTTGACGCTTTTCAGAGCTTTGTTTTTGCTTAACTCGTTGTAGTTCACCCTACAAATAAACTACATTACTGGATAGAAGTGTGTCCTCTTCCCTCTGTCTCTTCTCTGCCTCTCTTTTTTCTCTTTGACTAAATTAACTGAGAAGGACTCCATTCTTAAAATGTGTTAATAACTAAAGTATACTGACTGAACCTCCTAATTGGGATACCTGAGAAGAGTCAGCTGTGACGACAGCGCCGGAGCTGGTGAAACCACCTGTGTGATCAAAATCTCTGCAATGCGCCTGCTCTTTGAAGCCCAACGAATAAGGAGTAAATACATACACCTGCTCTTAGGGACCAAGTCCATGGAAGGAAGGGCAGGAGGACGGGAGTGAAAATGTCTGGTTGTGTCATGTGATGCAGAATCACCGGATGATTTGCTGAGGAACGACCTGTCAGAGGACAGTGCTGCTTGGAGGTTGTATGAGTAGGACTCAGAGGACAGTCACAGGACATTTGAAGAGGACCTCTATCCTATTAAAGCTATATATGTCAATCCAACCTTTCTAAGTGACTTTTTTTTTCTGTTTGTTTCTCCGTGTAGCCCTAGCTGTCCTGGAACCTGCTCTGTAGACCAGGCTGACTGCAAACTCCAAGATCTGCCTGCGCCTGCCTCCTGAGTGCTGGGATTAGAGCTATGTGCTACCGTCATCAGGCTCTGTATTGATTTCTAAAGTGTAAATGTTTCCAACAGAGTGGGATCAGCATGTGCTTGGAGAAGATTCCCTGAGAAAGTATGTCCCATGATCCTACTAAAAGTGGCTTAATGTGATACATTCTTTAGTGTTGGTCTAGGGCACCCCTTGGAAACAGCTGAGGTCTTTTCACATTTTACACAGCCTCACACAGTCAGCTCTTCCCCAGGGCTCTCTCCTTTCTTCCTCGTCCTTCACCCATGACTCTTGGCTCCAGTTCTCATTTCCTTTGTCCTCTATCTTAGCAGAATGAAATGTACTCATCCACTGACTTTCACTTTTATAATATGTAGGGCAACACAAATACCTGCTCGTCTCAAAAGTTACGCTGCGCAAACAAAAAGCCCAAACGTCTCCCATTACGTATTATGACTATTTTATTTTATTTTTATTTTTGTTTTGTTTTTTTTTAAGGGGTGGAAGGGACTCTTTCTCTTTGGTTGCCATGGCCTGGAAAGGCATTGCTCCTGGAGATACAGTAGACATTAATACTGCCTTACAGAAGGGTATGAAAAGCACTCTCGTCCACCATGGCCTAGCACTGAAATTCGTGAAGCTGCCAAAACCGTAGACAAGCACCAAGTCCGTCCTTGGAGCATGCACCCAAGTGTGCAGAGCCTGTGTATGTCGAGTTGGAGGAAGAAACTAGGGCAACGGGCAGGCCTCTGCAGAACCGACTCAGTGGGAAACCTGATAAAGCGGTCCGCATGCAGTGGTTAAATAATAAGGCCAGGGATGTCAGCGAAGAGTACCTCAGATGCAAGAAACGAACAGATAAACATTTTGACTCATTAAAAGCAAACAAACAAAAACGGAACGAGAAAGCCTGGGAAATGCCTTTTACATTTAGGTTCAGGGTGCTTTTTCATTGTTTCAGGCCTTCTTCGCTCGCTCCATTTCTCTCCAGTCGCGCGACACAGCAGATGCTGGCCGCCAGGTGGCGCTCTATACTCATCAGCCAAGCACTCCTGGGGCGCCGCAGGATCTGGAAAGCTGCGCCTATTGGTGGTTACGGAAGCCTGGCTGGCGCTCCTCCCTGGGCTTCTGGGTCCCGGGCAGAGTCTTAACTTTGCCGGCAGTTTTCTTTGGGGGCACCGTCTAATTCCCATGCGTGAGAATCATTTAACAGCTTCAGAGAGGAACCTGCTTGTTCCAGGTGTTGGTTGACTAAATAGAATTTAAGAAAGCCAGAAAAGAAACAATTCACTTCAAGGGCAGCCCATATAGAGCAACTTGTCAGCCTGTTTCCGTAGTGTAGTGGTTATCACGTTCGCCTCACACGCGAAAGGTCCCCGGTTCGAAACCGGGCGGAAACAGCTACTTTGTTTTTCAACCTGTTTTTTCAATCCTATAAAAAGATCTAAAGAGTTTACAGTCAGAACCTACAAACGAATCTGACCAAATTACACGTCTCCTGGATCATATCGAGGGCTGGATCAGCCCAGCTAAAGTTACACAAACGAAGGGAGACTGTCGACAGTGAGCTGGTCCTCCCAAAGAGACCCGCAGGTATTAATGTCTCCCTTCAGCTTCTTCCAGAAGGCACTGTGGAGTCGTCAGTTCATACTTCTGTCCCGAGAAGGGCTCCGATCTTTTCAGCAGGGATTGCCTCATATTCCTCCTCTCCAGAGTTTATAACCTGTACTGAGAGCTATCCCGTCTCCCGCTACCCCGTGATTATCTTGCTTTACAAAGCTCCCATCTCTATTATTATGCTTGCTCCCTAAGCACGAAAACTTAAGTTCAACTCCTAGCATTCACTAAGAAAGCCAGCGCTCCCCGCTGGAAGCTCCAGTGTGGCTGCTTCTGCAAGCATTCCCTAGCCTATATCTGCGCACGCCATTTGCTCTTTCATTTGGAAACCTCACCAGGAGGACAGCGTGCTTTCAACTTTGGACTGGGAACTTTGGCTGCCTCAACAACGCTTCCTTAGTCACTCTATTTAACTTATTTTTAATGCATATGGTTGTTTTGCCTGCATATATGCATGTGCACCACATGCAATCTAGCGCGCGCAGAGGCCAGAAGAGGGCATTGAGTCTCCTGAAACTGGAGTAAAAGACACTGGAGCTGCCATGTGGGTGCTGGGAACCTAGTCCCCTAGAAGGGCATCCAGTACTCCTAATATAGTACCTTTTTTTTTTTTTAAAGACTCACTATGGTGCTGGAGAGACGATGACTCAGTAGTTAAAAGCACTGATTGTTCACCTATAGATCCTGAGTTCAATTCCCAGCAACCACATGGTGGCTCACAACCATCTATAATGGAAACCAATGTCCTCTTCTGGTGTGTCTGAAGACAGCTACAGTGTACTCATATACATAAAAGAAATAATTAAATCTTTAAAAAAAATTTCACAGAGATCTTCTTGTTTCTGCCTCCCTAGTGCTGGGATTTAAAGGCATATGCTACTCTTCCTGGCTAATTCTCACTTTTGCTCGATATATACTTAATAAACTCACTCATCCAAAAGTGAAGGATGATATAGAACACAGGTTCTCACGCTGTCATCCAGACTGGCCTTGAACTCAAGATGATAGATAATCTCTTGTTCTTGTTGTTGTTGTTGTTGTTGTAATATTTATTCAATGCCAAGTCTGTGATGGCCTATTCTTAAATTCGAGGCAGGACACTCCAGAACACAGAGTGAAAGCCACATCCTAGGAGTCAGGAGGGAGTCAGCACGGTGCTGGAGTCAGGAGGGAGTCAGCACGGTGCTGGAGTCAGGAGGGAGTCAGCACGGTGCTGTTACTGTGAGTCTGGCCATCAGCCAGCGTTCCATTGAGGATGGATGAAGACTGAGCTGCAATCTGACTTTGACCATAAATCATACACTAACGTCTAACCAGACCCTGACCTTGAACCCCCAGTGTATTCACGTATTCAGCCATGATTAGGTTGCCTCATATTGGACTTTGTGTTGGATATGGTTTAAAGTGTGTCCCCCACACACAAACGTTTGTGCGCTAGAAGATTGGTCCTCCGTGTGGCTCAGTATTTAGATGTTAGAAGCATTAAAAAGTAGCCCTGATGGGGCTAGTGTTTAAGAGTACTGGCTGCCTTCCAGAGGGTGTCAGCACTCACAGGGAAGCTATCCTACCCCCTCTTCTGGCCTCCCTAGCACCAGACACCAAGTTTGGTGCAAAGACATATACGTGCAGGCAAAACAACCATACACGTTAAATTAAAAATAAAAAATAAAAGTAGGGCAGAGTAAGTAAGCTACATCGTGAATGTATTTCTTGAAATAAAGTTGCTGTTTAAAAAAAAATGTCGGGCAGTGGTGGCACACGCCTTTAATCCCAGCACTCGAGAGGCAGAGGCAGAAGGATTCGAGGCCAGCCTGGTCTACAGACTGAGCACAGAGAAACCCTGTCTCGAAAAGCCAAAATAAATAAATAAATAAATAAAATAATAATAAAAAAAGTTTGGCCCCTGAATTCCTTCTGGTTTCCCGATCGATCGCTGGATATCCCTGCATGTCTCCTCTATCCCCACGAGGTCCCTACCAGAGAACTAACAACACGGCAGCGCCTGATACTGGACCTTTGGCCTAAATAATCTTCGTTTTGTACAATGTACAAATAATACACATAACATGGAGCACAGACCTTGAGATGGAAGATTTACTGAGGCCGGTTTATGCAGATAAACCCATCTAACAGGAGGAAAGCAAATTAGTGGTTACAACCACTGGTTATGAAGGGAGCCAATCGAAAACAGAGAGACGTGGTACGTAGTAGTGGTTTCTCAGACAAGTTTGGGGCTGGCCTGGCTTGCGAAGCATTTCTTGATAGCATGAGACCAAAGTGCGGACCTGGGGACTTGCAGGCCACTCGGCCCATCCCCAGCTTCCGGTTCCTTCTCCCGGACTCAGCCTGTCCCTCCTCGTCCCCTGGTCGCCCCGCCTTCATGCCCGGTCTCACGGTCCCAGTAGCGCTTTCCCGGTACTCAGGCGTGAGTCACGGAAAGGGGGGTTGTGGGTTGAGCTCATTTCTGGCCAGTGGGACCGGATGTGACTCTCCCGGGCCACGCACACGCGGGAGGAGAGCGGAGCAGAGAAAGGGCAGGTCCTCTCTGCAGCAGGGGCTGTGGCCAAGAGGCTCCAAAGACCCCACAAGGGAAATGGGTACTTTCCCTTTCCTTCCAAGAAGAGTTCCCGTCGCACCAGCCTAATCCTCCCCCTCCTCAATCCCGGCCTAGCTCAACAGTTCAGCAGTTAATTTGGGAAAGTTATCTTTCATTAAGTAACTTTCAGAATCTTCAATTCACTAAAGGGAACTCTGAAATCATAATTGCTCATTTCCCATTTACTTTGTAGCAGATTAATTTACAGTGCCATCCGATCCTTGTAATCATTTTAGGAGATAACTACCATCATCAAAATGTTATGCATCAAGAAAAGAATAGACCTGCTTGTGATCCCATTCTATTAAGTGATGGACCTAGGTCCAAACATTTACATCAATGTCACAAATTCTTTCTTAGAGTGGTTTTCAACCTGTAGGTCAAGACCCCTTTGGAGATCCAATGACCCTTTCACAGGGGTCTCATATCAGATGTTCTGAATATCTGATATTCATTTACATTATTATTCATAACAGCAAAATCACAGTTATGAAGTAGTAATGAAAATAATTTGATGGTTAGGGGTCACCACAGCATGAGGGACTGTACTAAAGGATTGCAGTATTAGGAAGGTTGAGAACCACTGACTTAAAATTTGTTCTACAGAGCCAGTGGACAGCTTTAATCCCAGCACTTGGGAAGCAGAGGCCAAGTTGGTCTATATAATAAGTTCCAAGATAGCCAGAGCTGTGGGGGGGATTGGTGTGTGTGTGTGTGTGTGTGTGTGTGTGTGTGTGTGTGTGTGTGTTGGTGGGTACCACTGCGATCACAACACTCAGAAGGCTGAGACAGGTGGATCAAGCCTGAGTTCAAGGCCTGGTCTACAGGGCTACATAGAAAAACCCTATCTTAATAATAATAATAATAAAAGAATAATGCAGTGTAGTGACAATTTTGAAATTTTGGTTTATTTTAAAAACACAGAAATATTATAAGCATATATTTTTGTTTAATCCCAGGTATGGGATATGGGGCTGCTTCATTCGGTCCACAGCAGCTGACTCTGATTTGCTTCGTGCTCTAGCAGAGGCACGTTTTTGCCAACTGCAGATAGTTTCTGCAGTTGTGTGACATTTAGAATTTGAGGACTCTCCAGAGGGTCTATAAATGCTAGGGTCCCGAGTGGTGCGGTGGGTTGTTGGTTGGTTGCTGTTGGTCAAGGTGTGTTTCGAGAAAGATTAAGTATTTGCTAAGTAGTTGTCTGCAAAGAAGAAACAAGAAGAAATTAGATATCCTGTGGGCAAAGATTAAACTTGCCCCCAAAGAGCTCCACACTGCTAATGAACAGGAAGTAGTCTAACCATAATGTAGCTCCCTTTCCTTTTTATTCTCTTTCTTTCTTATCTAATATTAGAGGGTTGGAAGGGTGGGCAAGGGTGGAAGAAAGAGGAATCTACAAAGTATCAGACTACAAAGCCCAATTAGCAACACTTACTTAAGGCATTACAACCCTTCAATTTGTGAAGAGGCAGTGTTCCCAGGACTTTCACCAGATGCCCTCTGAGCAACCCTGTTGATTTCTCTAGAACCACTCAATAAACGTGTGTTCCTAAGCAACCTTTTGAGATACAACTTTAGGTATATATGTCTCGTGTTAAAATACTTACTTATGGCTCTCCCTCGAGGAGCTCTTACGCACACTTAAGTATGCCTTTTTCTTTCCCTAGTCTCTCTTTCTCTTAACCTTCATGTGTAAAATTTGTCAGAAGTGTTCTTCAGGAGCCGGAGAGACGGCAAGTACTGGCACTTAACCTCCTGCCTCCACGTCCTGAGTGCCGGTCTTCATTGTAGGTGTAGATGCCACCTTGTTTAATACAGACTTAAGGACAAATACTGAAAGATAGAGAGAGAGCAGCTTAGGAAAATGCAGGAAACACATTAGAAACCTGAGGGTGGATACGGATGTCTCAAAAGAGTAAGACCGGACACTTAACTGTAGTCACTGAATAGCTTCCAGTCATTACCCTTTATTATGCTATTTCTGTGTACTTACTTGAGCAATGTAGCCTATATCTCCTCCTTGGGAGAAACTGACTAAAGAGGAAATGTCACCGGTTTCATTATACAAGGTGACACATCTTCCTCTTCATTGTCTTGGGATACACTTAGAACCCGCCATCCTGAACATGAGAAATAAAATGCCCTGATAGCAAAATAACGAAATAAAATTCATTTTTTAAAATGCTATCTTCTGAGAGGCCACATGAGCCTGCTCCTGCCTGCAACCTCAGCTAAGATGCAGTTAATGTCCCGTTTTCCCCTGTCACAGAATCAGGGTGGGGCAGCCCATTCACAGATAAGGGGTCTTGGAGGTCACTTTGACAAGCATGCTGGGGTCTGAAATAGAGGAAATGGACAATCTCAGCTCCAGAACCAGTTCCTAGAAATCTCAAACAATACGTGACAATTTACCAGGGAAGTATACCTCACAACCGGTGTAATTTCCAGTCACGTGAGTGAACAGTTCCAGAAGATTCCAGCACCTCAACCTATCATCAATCTTGAGTCTCCAAGTCTTCCTAACTCAAGTGTCACTGATTTTGATTTTGAAGGAGAGACAAGCTATCCCTATCGGGTGTTGCTACAAAGCCCCTGGAACATGATGGGCTCCCACTTCTGTCTCCCACTTTTGGAGTTCTTTAAATGTCATTTGTTTGTTTATTTATTTAGGGTTTTTTTTTTTTGAGGGTCTCTCTCTTTAGTCCTGGATGTCCTGGAACTCCATATGAGGACCCGGTTGGTTTTATATTTATTTTTTAAAGTTAGATGGGCTCCTTGCTGTCAATGTCCTGGAATAGTACAAGATTCCACCAGGCTTGTGTCTTAGTCACTTTTCTCATCACTGTGACAAAGGCAACTTAGGAAGTGAAGAGTTAGGTTCACAGTTCAAGAGTCCAGTCTGCCGTGCTGAGGAGGTTATGGTATCGGGGGGTGTGGCAGCCGGTCACACTGAGTCTGCAGTCAGGATGTGGAAGAGAAGAACACAGGCAGGCAGGCAGCGTTCTCCATCGAATTCAGTATGGACCTCCAGTCCATGTGATCCACATTCACGCAAGGTCTGCTCTTCACAGTTAAACCTGACAGGACCTTTACAGACACCTCGAAGTGTGTCTCCTAGGTGATTTTCAATTTAGTCAAGTTGACAATGAAGATTAGCCAGTAACAGGGAGTGGTCCTGTATACACACACACACACACACACACACACACACAACTAAGAATTAAACCCTGGTTTTTCACATGTAGACAGGCACTCCACCACTGTGCAACATCTCCAACTCCATCTTATGTTTTTATTTTGAGACAAGATCTCACTGATGTCCCAACTGTCCTTGGAATCATGCTCTAGTTCTGGAAGGCCTTGAGCTTACCGTCTTCCCGCCTCAGTCTCCTGAGGAGACTGGATTGCAGGCTTCCTCCACTGAGCCCAGCATTTAAAAAAGAAAGTTACCAAAGGAACATAAACTTCTTGCTTCCAATCAACAAAAAAAAAAAAAAGTAAAATAAACTCATCCTCTTTGTCCCATTGAGACAGTCTCACTGTGTAACCCAAGCTGACCTCAAATATTCCAATCTCAAATAGTAAGGCCTAAATGGAATGTTTAGGCCTAGGTAAGATGTTAAGGCCTAGGTCGCTGTTGCCTGGCTAGCCTGCCGTTATAAGGATCTGGGGATCAATCTCACGTTGTCAGGCTTGGTGGCGAGTGCCTTTACTCATGTAGCCACCCTATTAGTCCAAGAAAAGCAATTTCTAAAAGAGATTTAAAAGGATAGGGAATGTATCTCAGTGAGAGAGTGCTGCTTACCATGTACACCTGGGTTCAACCCCTGGTTCTTACAGAATAAAGAAAAAGAAGGTTTAATGGAATACTCTGTGAAACTATCTAGGCCAGTTTTGTTTTGAAGACAAATTCTAGTTTCTTCTTTCTTCTTCTTCTCCTCCTCCTCATCTTCCTCCTCCTCTCGTGCTCTCTCTGTCTCTCTCTCTGTCTTTCTCTCTCTGTCTCTGTCTCTCTCTCTCACACACACACACACACACACACACACACACACACACACACACACACACAGAGTAAAGAAAGAGATAATAACAATTTCCATTAGGGGGTGCTGTAGTCTCAGAAAAGAACCCAGGTGTTTTGGAACTGAAGCACTTTCCTTTGTAGTCCTGTATCATTTCTGGCCTTACTATGCACCAACTGCTTTCAGCTTGTATGGGGGAATCTACAAAGTCTGGCTCTCCACTCCAACACCTAGTTACCGCTGGGACCAGTGAAGTAACAAGCAGGACTCCTTGGAGCTATTTGGGAGAAATCTTGGAGGCTTGACAACATCACCAGATCTAATGGTTCTGGTGTCAAACCGCCCAAGAAGGGAAACAGATGCCTAAGTCGAGTAATAACCACTTACGCCATTAAGAGTGCAAGCTGGCCGGGCAGTGGTGGCGCACGACTTTAATCCCAGAACTTGGGAGGCAGAGGCAGGTGGATTTCTGAGTTCGAGGCCAGCCTGGTCTACAGAGTGAGTTCCAGGACAGCCAGAGCTACAAGAGAAACCCTGTCCCCAAAAACAAAAAACAACAACAACAAAAATAATAATAAAAAAAGAGTGTTCCTTCCACAGTTTCTCTAAGTGCTTAGATCACAGGTGTGAACCACAGCACACAGTTAAAGTTAGAATAACACAGAGATCAGCGTAGCCCCTGTGCAGAATCACCACACAAAATATAAGTCTTAGATTTAAAAAAGAAAAGTTCGTGTTTCAAGTGTGGTATGGTGATAGACAGCTAGGCCTCCAGAACTCAGGAAGTGGAGGCAGGTGGGTCAGAAGTTGAAGGCCACAGCTACATAGGGGATTGAGCCAGCGTGGTCTAGAGCCCCTGTCTAGTGGCAGAGGTCTAAGTTTCACACTTTGTCCGATGGTGAATTAGATAAACCACAGTACATAATGCTTGTGCTATTTGGAGAGCTAAGCTTTTGGTGTCTGCCCCAAACTTGCTTGACTCGTCTGAGTGTGTGGGTTCTGTTTTCTTTGTTTTCTGAGGTGCTGGATTTGAAACCAGGGCTCCACATGAACACACGACACAACTCCTCTACTAAGTTCCATCCCCAGACCTGCTAGGAGACTTTCAGAAGCGGTTCAAGGACGAAATGAATGTCTGTGAAAAGCAGTTTCCCAAATCTGACTCTTTGATTCCACAACCTTATTTCCTAATGTATGCTACTGACATGCGCACATGCCAAGTGACGCATGCGCAGTGGCATTGCTGCCCTGTCTTCAGGAGAAGCTTCCGTGTTCAGCGCGCAAAGCGGATGAGGTGCGCACCTTCAGTGGTGCACACGTGGTTATTAAAAGAAGTCCTCTACACTAGCGCATGTTATAGCACACATACATCATACATGGTTTTTTCATGGTTTTGTTTTGAGACAGAATCTTTCTCTGTAATCGGTTCACAGGAACTCGGTTGTCTTGAGGGGTGTGTGTGTGTGTGTGTTGTCTCTTTATTTGGGGATAATAAAGGTTATATAAATCTTGGAGAGTAGGTAGGGCTTTTGAGGTGAGTGTACATTATTGGCTAGGGCTGAGGTGCTGGGTGCTGGGAATGCTTCATTTACATGAAGAGGAAATCCAAGTGCTTTCTGGACATGTTTAGAGAGAGGGAGGGAGGGAGGGAGGGAAGGAGGGAGGGAGGGAGGGAGGGAAAGAGAGGGAGAGGATGAAGCTGAGCCATCTCTCCAGCCCAGGTGGGCGCTATCTTGCACATCTGTCTAGGTAGAGGAGTGCGTGGCTTACAGGTACAGTTGGCTTTGTCACATGGGCTCTGGGACAATACTCAGCCCATCAGGCTTCTCAGGCAAGTATTTTAACCCACTGAGCCATCTTGCTGATCACCTCTGGATACTCTTTTTGTTGTTTTGAGACACATTAAGACTGTGTAAAGGCCGGGCATGGTGGCGCACGCCTTTAATCCCAGCACTCGGGAGGCAGAGGCAGGCGGATTTCTGAGTTCGAGGCTAGTCTGGTCTACAGAGTGAGTTCCAGGACAGCCAGGGCTACACAGAGAAACCCTGTCTCAAAAAAAAAAAAAAAAAAGACTGTGTAGCCACAGCTGACTGGGAACTCACTATGTAGAGCAGGCTGACCTCAAACTCAGAGATCCACCAGCTCTGGCTCCCAATTTTTGGGATGAAAAGTGTGCACCTCACATTCACCTCCCATCCCCACCCCAGGCACTTTTAAGCCAGTAAAATTCTTGAGCCCTCTTTGCATGAAGTGCCTACAGGCCATGTTAGCACAGTTAATGCTCTGAAGTAGGACAGTCTACATTTCTCATGCAAGGTCGCTAAAGCCCGGGCTGAAGAACTTTTCTAAGGCCTCATTTTCCAAGCACAGCCAGAATTTCATCCAGATAATTTGGCTCCAGGATGGACATTAATGTTGTCCTCACTTAGGTCTGAGTTCACACACTGCCCACAGCGCCGAGGGAAAACTGCCTTGATAGTTAACGAAGACAGCAGTTCCCAGAAAAGCCATGGCTACAGAGCTGTCACTTTGCCTCTTGTGGGCAAAATGGATGTTCGAGAGCAGAGACAGCCCTTGATCCTAAAATAACTCCTCTGTCCTCCATCACTCTAGAGAGTAATGAGAACCACGGGGACAGAGCACACGGGGCTGCTGGCCTATGTCACATTACCCAGCTGTGAACTGTCAGAGTCTGTAATAAGAGCTGTTCTTACCCCATTATCTGGAAGGGTCAGGAGTATCGTTATGCTGGGTTGGATAGGAGAAACATTTTAGGGGAAGAAAGAACTAACAATTATCTCCCACTGAATTTTGGAGGCAGCCTCAAGTAACCCAAACTTGGAGCCATCCTCCTGCTTCAGCATCCCAAAGGCTGGGATTGCAGGTATAAACAACCACATGCAGCTTGCTTTCTTTCTTGAAAAGAAATAATTTGTTTTAAAATCATATGTGTGAGTTGAGGTAGCTGTTTCAGAAGAGGGCGTCAGATTCCACATAGCTGTGGTTACAGAGGCTGAGAGCCATGGGCGCTGGGAAAGCCAGCTTGGCTCCACTGGATGAGCAGAGAGCACTCCCAGTCACTGAGCCATCTCCCCAGCTCCCTTCCCCACCCCACGTCCTTCCTTCAAACCAGCACCTATGATCTATAGAATAATGGGTTTCATTGTGACATTTTCATACATGTAGGATTCTGAATCCGTTCACCCTCTTATGCTCTTATGCCCCTCCCCCTCCCAGTGGACCCCATCTGCTTCCCCCATACCCTCTTCTCACTTCACGTGAACTTTTGTTCTTGTTGTTTGGTTGTTGAGATAAGGTCTTTCTATGCATCCCTGACTGGCCTGGAACTTACTATGTAAACCTGGTTGGCTCAAATTTAGAGGTCTGACTCCTCCAAGTTCTGAGGTTAGAGGCGTGACCATGCTCTAGAGTGTTCGAGTGCGTGTGTATGTCTCACTGAGCTCAGAGATGCTTGCACACGTGGGAGGTTATTCATAGGAGCATGGACCACCTACCAGTGTGGCTGGCTACAACACTGAAAAGAAGATCGTGCCCTCTCCAGAAACCATTAACATAAAGGGCAGGGCCTTGTGAGCCCCTCCCCCAGCAACAGTTGATTGCCTCCATAGCCCCAGGAAGGAGGGGGGGCTCATGAGTCCCTTCCCTGGTTTTTTGAGACAGGATCCTACTACATAGCCAAGGCTGGTCTTGAACTTGAGATCCTCCTGTCTCCACTTCCTGGATACTGGGATTACAGGCGTGCACAGTCATATCTGGCTCTTAAGTATCTTTGGACAACTTGGGTTTTTTTCTTTTTTTTAAACTTAAGACTATGTAACTGACAAGCCCTCTTTAGTTCTAACACCCCAATAGATGAGTAGATGGACTTAACAGAAATTTCAATGTCTCTCAGGGTTTCTTGGTTTTATAGCTAATAGGCTCAGGCCCTGGTACCTACTCAGTGTCCCACCCTACGTCCTGATTTCCCATATCCTAACCAACACCATGAAGCTGTATCTTGGGTCCTGTGACTGTAGAGCGATGGAGGAGACAGGAGTCACTTAAGGACCAAGGATAAGACATATATTTCCTTTTGGGAACAAACCAGTTGGTTGCTTCCTAAGCATTGTGCCTTTGTTATCCTGTGAGCATCATCTTGGCAGCGCCCAATTCCCACTGTGAGTGAACATTTCATTCACCTTATCCGTCAGTGTGCAAAGCAGGCCATCACTACAGGATGTGATGGATGGGGAGTTAGGCTTAGTTAGTTCATTATACCACAGTGTCTCACACCCTCAGCTGGGGGCGGGGGGTCTCAAAGTTTGTTTAAATAGTTGAAGATGTCATTCAAAGACAACCTGGACATTCTGAAGCAGACTTAACGTATGTTGGGGAAACAGCTATTTACATGTAAGTTATCCCTGATTTGTTTTGGACACATTCAAAGCATAGTAACTGAGGCAAATGCAGCGGTCCTGCTCGGTCCTGCTCGGTCCTGCTCGGTCCTGCTCAGTGGTCCCGGGATTTTGGAAGCAGAGGCAGGAGGACAGGGTGTTCAAGGTATCCATGGCTACTTCTCAGTTCATTTTCTCATGTTTGTTTGGGCCTCTATATTCTAAAATGAAAATGAACCTACGTTTCGGAGAGAAAGGAAGAGGGTAGTGTGAACCACAGAACGTAGCCCAACCCCTGCTGACCGGGAGTTACTCCCAGAAGGCTGTCCTTCTGCAGTTGCCAGGCAACAAGTGTAAACAGCACTGGATCATGGCTACTAACTACAGTGCCAACCAGGTAAGCGCTTGCTCTTCACCCTTTTACATTTGAGTTTATGTTCCAGATCTACCCGCTCCCATCAGATTCTGACTGGGTTGAGGTGGTGCTTCATCTCATGGTTGGGAGGGCCCAGGAACAAGCAAAGAGGATCTGGGTTAAATTTGTAGACCGTAAGCCAGGAAGCAGTGATTTTATTTTTATAGGCCAGAGTAAGCAGTTTAGGCTTTGTAAGTCAAGAGACAAAGTCATATCTATTTACATGAAAGTTAGCACTAATTTGTTTCAGAAAAATTCAAAATATAGGGGTAGAGATGCTCCCCAGTGGTCCCCGAGGCAGGAGGATGGGTGTTCAAGGCATTCTGGGGCTCCATACTGAGTCCAAGGCTAACCTGAGCTTCAAGAGAACCCCTCCCCCCTCACACACACACACACACACACACACACACACACACACACACACACACACACACAGAGAGAGAGAGAGAGAGAGAGAGAGAATGAAAACAAGGACACAAAATAATCACTGATAGTTCGAGGTCAGTCTGGTCTACATAGAGAGTTCCAGGCCAGCCAGAGTCTTGTAGTAAGAAAAGAAACAAAATATTGACTACACACTTTTGGAATTCCTTTGGAGAAAATATTTTCCTTCTTTAGTATTCCCAGTTTAGTGTTGTTCTTTTTCTTCGTTTATGTGTATGTGTGTGAGTAGGTAGGCAGGTAAGGTCTTGCCTACTACCTACCTCTCTCAGACTGGACCACAAAGTCACAACCCTCCTACCTTCCTCTGCTAATCGTGAGGCTTACAGGTGTGTGCCACCTTGGCCAACTACCTTCTGTCAAAGCAACACAAATGGTTGTTTTATGTCTACAAATAGTTTTACAAATGGTCTATTTTTACAAATAAAAAAACGTTCTTGCCAGGGAGGCAGGGACAGAAAGGTGGAACCCAGCCTCAAATAAATAAATAAATAAAGTGGCGTTTTCTGCCCCTTGGCCTTCCAAAAGCAGGTAGCAATGTGGATTTGGTTACCATCCCTTGGTCTAATCTAGCAGTCTCCAGCAGTGAGTCACAAATATAATTTAAAAGGTTTTAGCAGCTATGTGAAAATTAAAAATTAAATTTTGTAGTGCTCAGTAGAACACAATAAACCTCAAACATTAACATTTAATTGCATTTTTAAAAACAAAATAGTCTAACCACACACACACACACACACACATACTTTATACCAGCTCCTTAAAATTCATCTTTACCCACTAGCACTGAGGACCATAGCTCTGTACATGCTAGATAAGCACTGTAACTCAGAGCTACACCCCCGGTACACATCTTGAGCAAACAGATTATAATCTCATACTTACCTAGCACGCACAAGATCCTGGGTTCAATATGCAGCGTTGCAAAGCCAGACACAATCTCGTCTTTCTTTGTATTTAGCTCTCTTCTTTTCGTGTTGTTTGTAGGTTGGCATACCAACTGTTGGGTTTTGTCAGGGCATCTTCCTACACAAGAGTCAGTTCTCAACCCTTCCCTCCAGCTGGTAGGCTTTTCTTCCCAGACTTAGTGCCCAGGTCAGATCTCCTTATACTCTGCAACCATTGTCTTAGCACCTACCTCCCTTAAGATAGCTTCCTCCCTATATACCCTTGCCACAGTGAGTTAGCATTCACCTAACTGTAGAGAACAGTGTCACCATCTCACAGGAACTCTCCTCTTTCTCTCCACAGTATGAAAAAGCTTACTTACCCACGTACCTGCAGAACTGGTCTCCTGCCAGGCCAACAAAAGAGGTATTCTGAGCTCAGTGCCCCTCTCCAAGGCCAGTTTCCGATGACTGGCCTCACTGGTTCTCTCTGTCACCTAAGTCCCTTAGCCCTTGAACAGTCCATGTGTTTCTCTCCCATACTTTTACTCCAAGCCCCTCTTTCACTTCAGGCACTTCTCTTTCTACCCCAAAATACAGAAAATCGCTGCTCATGAAGGTTACACTCAGATCATCGCCAACGATCGAGGGCATCTCTTGCCTTCAGTGCCCCGTTCCAAGGTGAGATTCCCCACCTCCCTTCTACCAGAAAAAAAGGGGGTGGGGAGGAGCTAGCTAGTTGTGGTGGCATACACCTTTAATCCCAGGGGGGATTTAATACTCAATAGGCAGAGGCAGGAGAATCTGTGAGTTTGAGGCCAGCCTGGTCTACACAGTGAATTTCAGGATAGCCAAGGAGGAGAGAGGGAGAGAGGGAGAGAGAGAGAGAGAGAGAGAGAGAGAGAGAGAGAGAGAGAGAGATGCTGTCTCAAAACGAACAAAAAGAACTAATGCATAAAAGCAGAGCTCCAGTCACACAGAAAACTAAAGTCCAATCTGTGATGCCCCTACCCTCTATCTGCCAGGACGGAGCTGAGGTTAGCACATGGAAGTCCTGAAAACATGTAAGCAATGTTTTCAGATGACAATATTTATGCCCAGGACTCCTTTCTCACACTTAGCCTAAGAATGAAAAATTTAAGTTGGAAGGAAAGGGACTAGAAAACAGCCGAACTGAAGAAACTGACAGAAGCAAAGCTTCCCTTTTACTTGGTAAGCCACTGCCTTAGGCCCTCTCTCAGGTGTTTCCTTACTAAGCATTGGCAAGACAACAGAGTGGCCGTGAAGCCAGACAGCCCCGCCAAGCAGACACTACCAGCCGTGAAGACCTGGTGAACAATCCCTTTTCCTTTAGGCAAGTCCTTGGGGTTCCTTCATGGGCACCTGGCAAATGCCCCTGAAGATCCCACCTGCTAAGGTGATCTTGACCGCCCGCACAACTACAGCTGCCGACAACCTCACCAAATGGATACACAAGAATCCTGATCTACTCAACGCCTGTAATGGGCTGCGTCCTGAGATCTCAGGCAAGGTATCTATCCTTCCTGTTTAACCAAAACCCCCATTTCTTTCCAGCCTCAAAACTGTTCTGCCAATCACTGTTCTAGCCAAGGGAGGGGACCTCTAACCAAATCTGTCTCATGCTGCCCAGTCCCTCATCACTAAGGTCTGAAGGAACAAAACAAAGAAGCCACCTTGTTCCCCACCTCTAACCCCAGTAGAAAAGAATTCCAAGGGGGAGGTTAAATTTAACTGCTCTTATTCAAACCCTGACCTCCTCCTGCCTGCCGGGGGCCTATTAAGAAAGGGAGTTGGATTCTGAGGGTGACTGGGAACAACCTGGGCCTAATGAGAAATACCACACCCTGTCCCAACAGCCCTTCGATCCCGACAGTCAGACGAAACAGAAGAAATCTGTCACCAAGACTGTACAACAAGCACCAAATCCAACCATAATTCCCAGCTCCCCGGTCATCCAAGGAGACAACCCAGATGAACCGCAAAGCTCGCACCCCTCTGCAGGTCACACTCCAGGTCCCCAAACTCCAGCCAACTCTCCCAACAACCCACCTCCAAGCCCGTGTAAGAACACCAAGTAGGTCCTAGTCTAGCAGAGGTCCAGATCTATGCCACGCTGGGGTGACATTTTAGAGACCGACTGAAATAGGTAAGACCCTGTATTCAGAAATGTGGAACAGAGAAATGGTGGGCCAGGAGTGAAGGCAGATTTAGGGAAATAAACATTGTGTGTTAAGTCTTTTACTGTCCTGGGTTTTCTCCTGGTTTACGTCTGTCTTTTGTAAATCCATAATTACAAGGAAGGCTGGGGAAGAGGGGACAGTGAGTCTTAACAAGAATGTCAGTGACTCCCACAGCATGACCAAGAGGAAGCTGGTTTGCACCACACAAGGGCAAAACTTCAGAACCAAACTTTGTCACTATCTTCCGAATCACAAGTGTGGTCACTTAGTAGAGCACACAAAACTTTATTACACGCATTCATTGACTTTATGTATGCATGGAGGTGTGCCTCAAGCACGTGGAAGCCAGAGATAGCTTGCGGAGTGTGGATCCTTCTGACACGTGGATCCTGGGATCAAACTCGGGTCCTCAGGCTTGGAGGCCAGAGCCTGCACCCACTGAGTTATCTTGACAGACCAGTGACGTACAAATGTCTGGTTACTAAGCTTTCCTTCCCACTACCTCTGCTGGGTGGTAGGTTAGAAGCCTTTAAATGCCCTTATTAAACTACATTTTAAAAGATATAAGCCAGGGCTGGAGAGATGGCTCAGCAGTTAAGAGCACTGACTGCTCTTCTGAAGGTCCTGAGTTCAAATCCCAGCAACCACATGGTGGCTCACAGCCATCTGTAATGAGCTCCGATGCCCTCTTCTGGGGTATCTGAAGACAACTACAGTGTATATATATATATATATATATATATATATATATATATATATATATACCTACAGACCGGCTTACAAAGAGAAAAATAAAGAAGCCAGGCGATCTACTTCCCTTCAATCACTCGTTAAGAAGCCATCAAAAAAAAAAAAAAAAAAAAAAGTAAAAATGTCCACATTAATTTCCCAGCCTGCCAAAGTGTTTCCCCATGAACTCTGACCCTACTCAAAGGACAACCTGACTGATGCTGGATGAAAGCTACAGGGCATCCCGGCAGTTGGATGTGGTAGCATGCTCCTGTAATTCCAGCTACTTGGGAGGCTGAAACAGTTGGGTCGTCAGTTCAAGGCCTGTCTGGGCCGGTCTGGGTACTTGGCAAGGCCTGACTCAGGTTCAGTGCTTGCCTAGCACGGATGGGACCCTGGGCTGGATTCCTGGCACCACCAGACCTCCCGGGGCCTGTCTAGAGGAAAGTGGGTAGTGATCGTTGCTTGAGGCCAAACACTCCTTGGGACCAGGAATAGGCTGAGGGTGGTGGTAACATGCACCCGGGAGGCAGAAGCAAGAGCACACCAACTGGAAGGTAGTCTGGGTAAGAGTTCCAGGCCAGCTGGGGATAGATGGTGAATCCCTTTCTACAGATTTCAAGAGACTAATGAAACAGGCCTCAACCCAACCTGGGCCCAGCCCATCTCTGCTGCCACGGATTTGAGTTCATGCTGTCTTCCTGTCTAACTGCCACCCAACAATCACTCTTCAATCCAGTGCTTTGACCAATCTCTTAGTGTTTTTCTTGGTGGTGGGGACTGAACCACAGGCCTTGGGCATACGATCATGGAACCAAATCTCTAGTCCCAAGATGGATCTCTTACTCCAGAGTTGGCAAAAATCTATCAAAATAGCACTCCTGGCTAGGGAATTGGTGTAGTGGCACAGTGCTTGCTAACACGCACAAGGACCTGGCTTTGACCCCTAGCACCACAAACAAAGCACCCTTGGAAAGGATCCAGGGTCTCAGTAAGGGTAAAGAAGCAACATTTTCCCACTGTATATTTTCAAGAATTCTGACACCTCCAATCCTGCCCTGCTTTTAAAAATTTCTTCTACTTCCCCCACCTCCCCCCAAATCTAATTTAGCCCTTAGCCTCCACCTCCACTGGTGCTTGGTATCCATAACCAAATGATCTGCTGAAGTACAAAGCTGGCCATCCACAGGGCTGGGCCCTGTAACCCCCAAAAGCTCCCTGCATGCTTAGCTGGCTTCTTATGTTCTTTCCTTGACCAAAATCTCTCCACTACTTGGTTGTGATTACCTCATTTTTCACAGTGGTAGTTGTTGGGCAAACTATTTCTCTCCATACTGGAGGGTGTACATGTCCAAGATCCAAAGGGAGGGGCAGAGATTAGACCCTTAATACCCACCTGTCACTAGATTCCAAAGAGTCAAGCATAAAATGAGTAGTACTTTAATTGTTTCCAAAGAAAGATGGTACATAAATTTAGAAAATATGACATTAAAGGCGTATTTTCCTAGAAATGAAAAACTGAACAGAAACTTAATACAATTTTTTTTTTTTTGATTTTCCTCATACATTAAAAGCTGTGTATCTGTTCCCAGGCTCGAGCTCCAAGCTCCCAGGCTGCTCTTTATCTCCCTCTAGCTGAGCAGGACAATCCCTCCTCCTCCACCTCTCTCCTCTCAGTCACGCGGTGTGGGTGCTAAAGGCCCCGAGCTGACCAATGGACAGAAGTGTCCTTTAAGCCAGCAGCCCACAGGCAGTGGCACTCAGGGAGGTCACAGAACTGGCATTGTTTCCACTGTCTCAGCAAGAAGCAGCGGAAAGCTGACCCTCAGCACAAATCAGTCAAATGTGGAGCAGGAGCGAGGGCTCCCAGGCCCAGGAAGGACGACCCTTTCCTACTACGACAGGTCTTTAAGCCGCTCTACTGCACTCCAAGGGGATTGAAAGCATGTGGCATCTAAACAAATCAGGAGCACCTGGGTGGCTGGGGAGAGGGGTGGGGAGAGTGATAAACAGGAATATAAATCAGTTTGATGATGTACAGGGGTGCTGGGAACTCCAGCTCTTCACAGGGCGGCCAGCCCACCAGAGGACAACACAGCAAGAACCACAACTGCCACTCCAGACAGCCAGACCTGGGAAATTGCCAGGCCTTTTCCTAGGTCCCATAGCTGTAGAAAAAGAGGGGAAGACAAGCTTTAATTTTTATTTTCAGCAATTAGAACTCCAGTCACTCTTACAATTCCTGTCTCAGAAATGTTCTACCTACTGAACGGTACTTCCCTTTTTGGGGTTCCGAGAAAAGCAGCATATCCCTATGTCCCAGTTTCACACTTCTGAAAGCCACAACACGGTCCCTACCACCCGCTCCCCAGTGACGAAAATCAAGTCATCTCATGTGGTACTGATGGGTGACTGTTCTTCAGAATGCCAAAGGCCCTCCACACAAAAGCTTCCAGACTGTACAGACATAATCTCCTCTCTCTACCTGACAGCACATCTAGATCAGTGTTTCTGGAAAAGTTTTCCTTCAAAACAGTTTTGTTTTCTGAGATAGAATCTTGTTATATGGGGTTGGGGATTTAACTTGATAGAGAGCACTTGCCTAGGAAGCCAACGGCCCTGGGTTCAGCTCTCGGCTGGGGTGGGGAAGATCTTTGTTATATGATTCAGATTAGTGTAGAATTCATCCTGTATCCCAGGATGGACTCAACTCAAGCTCCTCCTGCCAGCATTTCCTAAGTGCTGGGGTTACAGGTGTTCACAATATCTGGACCGAAGTACTTCTGCATCGTGTGGGACATCATGTGGATGTGGTTAAAGTTCTGTGGCTATAACTGCAAGATTTTTTTTAAAAAGATTTATTTATTTATTTATTATATGTAAGTACACTGTAGCTGTCTTCAGACACTCCAGAAGAGGGAGTCAGATCTCGTTACAGATGGTTGTGAGCCACCATGTGGTTGCTGGGATTTGAACTCAGGACCTGAGGAAGAGCAGTCGGGTGCTCTTACCTGCTGAGCCATCTCACCAGCCCCTAACTGCAAGATTCTTAAGCAGTTTACTAACCCAGCCTGTGAACCTCTGAAAGGGAATATGATGCATAGCAGAGACAATCACAGAACTCTTCCTTAGTGAGACTGTCCTTCAGGTCTGATGGACTGGAGATATTCCTGGGGCCTAGCACTGACTCCTCCTCTCCTCCTTGGAGATAGGATCTTGGCAGGTTTTGAATTCATCGTGTAGCCAAGAAAAACCTTGAACTTCTGATCCTCCTGCCTCCACCTTCTGAACACTGGGATTACAATACTCAGTTCATGTGGTACTGGGGATCAAACCCAGGGTTTTGTAAATGCTGGGCAAGTATTCTACCAACTGAGCTATAACTCCCTCTAAGATCTCTTTTTGTTTGTCTGTTTGGTTTTTTGAGACAGGGTTTCTCTATGTAGTATCCTGGAACTTGCTTTGTAGACAAGGCTGGCTTTGAACTCAGAGATCCACCTTCCTCTGCTTCCCAAGTACTGAGATTAAAGTTGTACACCACTATGCCTAGTTTTTTTTGTTTGTTTGTAATGATTTCTTTAATTATTTGATGTGCATTGGTGTCGTACATGTATGTATGTTTGAGGGTATCAGATCCCTGGAACTCAAGTTACAGTTTTAAGCTGCCACGTGGGTGCTGGGATTTGAACCTTGGCCCTCTAGGAAAGCATCCAGTGCTCTTAACTGCTGAGCTATTCAGCCCCGGTTTTTTTTTTTGTTTGTTTTGTTTTGTTTTTGTTTTTTTAAGACAGGGTTTCCCTATGTAGCCCTATCTGTCCTGGAACCTACTTTGTAGACGAGGCTGGCCTCAAACTTCATCTGCTTCTGCCTCTTAAGAACTGAGATCAAAGGTGTGTGCCACCACCCCAAGCAGAATCTAACTTTCCATGTTTTTCTCTTTCTTTGTTTTTTATCCTCTCCCAACCAGGACGTCACTATACTGACTTAGGATGCATTCAAATTTCTTTTTTTTTTTTTTTTTTTTAAAGATTTATTTATATATATGTAAGTACACTGTAGCTGTCCTCAGACTCTCGAGAAGAGGGAGTCACAGATCTCGTTACGGATGGTTGTGAGCCACCATGTGGTTGCTGGGATTTGAACTCCTGACCTTCGGAAGAGCAGTCGGGTGCTCTTACCCACTGAGCCATCTCACCAGCCCCGCATTCAAATTTCTAAACTCGCAGGATCCTCCCATCTCAGGTTCCCTAACAGCTGGGATTCCAGGCATTTACAACCACACCTAGGCCAAAACTGCTTTTTACTACAGTCCCACTAAAAAAAAACCTTCTAAATTGGAGTCTAGTAGATATGTATTTGTAAGTTTATGAAACATTAAAAATATTTACCCTTACTAATACATGCTATGCTATGTATTTTCTAGTCTATTAAATTCCTTCTTTTCAGTCTTTTTTTTTTTTTTTTTTTTTTTGTATCAATCCAATAAGTGGACTGTCTACCCACTGGATCAAAGGGCACATTTTTAAAAACACTAAGAATTGAGGGCTTGTATACGCTGAGCTGTAAAAACTTGCCTTGTATGTACCAAGTTAGACCTCCAGCACTGAAAGCAAAGCAAACACTAGCCTCTCTTCCTTACTCTCTAAGCACATACATACTCAAGGGCAGCTCTCACTTTGTGGGTTGTGACCCTCTGGGGTTGTATCTCAGATGTCCTGCATACCAGATATTATATTATGATTCATAACAGTAGCAAAAATAGAATTATAAAGTAGCAGCGAAAATAGTATTATGGCTGAGGGACACAATACATGAGGAACCATACATACTGAAGGGCTGCAGCATTGAAAACCACAACTTTAGGGCAAAAAGCAGTGTTCAGGTTTTGTACTTATCACACATAGGAGCCTCAACATATGTAAACACATGAACCTCCACAATCTAACTAGAAAACTGACTGAATTAGGAATCACTGCAGAGAAATTTGGGGGGAACTCAGAAGAAAAACAAAAAAACAAGATACCCTCATTAGTCTCTACCCAGATGACATCTTTGTGCACACTGCACAAAGACTTCCCCTGCTCAGTGCTCATGAGACACTGAGTCCATCTGGGGAGCAGTGACAGGAGAAGCCTCCAGAAGGGAGGTCAAAGGCCCTACCTCTCTCAGCACTTGGGAAGCCAAGACAGATGAAACCCTGGGAATTTGAAGCCATCCTGGTCTATAGCGTAAGCTCCACGACAGTCAAAGCTACAATAGAACCCCAGACTCAGGTGAGGGGGGAGGGAGGTCACAGTGCGGAAAGCCTCCATCTTCTTTATAACCAACCATACCATTTTCCTTTAACCTATTAGATCTTCCAGCCAGGCAACTGCTAAGAACACAATTTCATTAAAACCTGACCTATACCCAGAGCTAGTACTTGTCAAAAGAAAAACACAAAAGCAGATTTAGGGCTTAAGTAAAGCCTTTAGGTGCCCACTTTATCTCAACAGAGATTACCGTAACAGGCAGGAACCAGGGCAAACAGCTTGTGTTCTGTAATTGCCAAATGACCCCCAAATCCACCTCGGTATAAGACAAAAACTAACAGAAAGAAGTGCCTGCCTGAGCCAGGATGCCAAGCCTTCAACTGATTCTCTTTACAGAGCTTTGTTCTGTAGAGTCAAAAGCCATTAATGAAACTGTCTTTTCTCTCTACTGTCTCCCTCAGGAATTGGAGTCACTTCAAATCAAACTGAACACTGCTCTGGGGAACACTTGATAAATACACTTAATTTAATACATCATTTAGCTCTTGTTTTTTTTTTCCCCCTCTCTCAACTGTCTATTGGACCAGACTGGAATCCAGAGAATGCTGTCTCTAAAGCTGGCTCTGAGGTGGAGGCTATAAAAGGTCAAACTAAGGCAAAAGCCACCCAACTGACATTTTGCTTGAGTTCAGAAATAATGAAGACTGGAAAAAATACACTTTAATTACTTCTTGAAGGATACAAGATTAGTGGGTCACAAATATGAACTCTTAAAATGCTCTGACCCCAAGGCAGGTTTGAGCAAGCTTTCATTCCTTTTGAGCTGGTGTTGGAGAGATGGTTCAGTGGTTAGGATCAGGGGCTGACTCCTGGCACCCACATAGTGGCTTGCCACCATTTCTAACCCAATTCCAGGGGATTGACCCTCCTCTCCTAGCCTCTGTGGGTACCAGGCACAACATATACAACATGCTAACACACATGCAGCTAAAACACTCAATACATAAAATAAAAATAGGAATTTAAAGCTAAGAGCTGGATGTGTTGGCATAATTCCAGAGGCAGCAGCAGGAGAATCAGGAGTTCAAGGTCATCCTTCTACATACAACCAATTTAAGGCCAACCCTCCATATAAAAGTGTCTTAAAAATATAAAAAAGACCCGGGCAGTGGTGGCTCACACCTTTAATCCCAGCACTTGGGAGGCAGAGGCAAGAAGATTTCTGAATTCAAGGCCAGCCTGGTCTACAGAGAGAGTTCCAGGACATCCAGGGCTACACAGAGAAACCCTGTCTTGGAAAACCAAAAAAATCAATCAATCAGTCAGTCAATCAAAATAAAAAAGAAAGGCAAAAAAAACAAAACAAAAACAAACAAATAAACAAAAAAACACAAACAAAACCCAGGACATCAGATTTTATTTCGTTTTGAGACTGAATTTTGCATACCAAGCCTAGCCTGAAACTTATGAGATCGAAGACAACCTTGACCTTCTTCTCAGAGTGCTGACTTCTATCTGTTGCTGTCATTGATGCTGTTCTTGGGTGTGGATGTGTTTAAGACAGAGTTGCTGATCTGAAATTTGCTAAGTAGACCAGTCTGGCTTTGTAATCAGAGATTTGCCTGCCTCTGCCTTTGAGACTTTGAGTCCAAATGATGGCAGCATGTCGTCTCCCCTCCCCCCACTTAATATGAGATGCTGGAGACAGGTCCCAAGGCCTAGCCCCAATTTGAACTAGCGCCATGTAGTGTTAGGATCAACGTAAGAGGTAACATGAACAGTTTTCAGCTGACTATCATATTCCTGACTTCAAGATCTGAATTTAGAATCCTAGTCAAGACTAGGTGGAAGCTCAGGAATGCAATGGCAGCTACTGAGGGGGCAAGGCAGGAAGGCCCAGCTAGTTACAGAGTGAGGACCAGGCAAGCCTGGGCAATGAAGTGAGCCCTGTCTGAAATACAGCAGTAATGTGGGTGTGTTCAAAGCCAGCCTTGGGTACACAGCAAATTTAAGGCCAACCTAGGTTTTATGAGACCCTATCTCAAAAAGCCAAAAATGGTAGCACTCACAATCCCAGCAGTTGGCAATTGAGTTAGAGGCAGGAGAATAAGAATTTCAAGGTCATTCTTGTCTAAATAGTGAATTTAAGGCCAATCTTGACTATATAAGACCTTCTTGGAGGCCAGGGCCTGGGGGGGGGGGGTTGGGAAGGGGAGAGATTGGGGCTGGAGGAGACAGCTCAGTGTTAAGAGCACTGCCCGTTCTTCTAGAGGATCCAGGTGTTCTTCCTAGCACACAAGGTGGCTCATAGCCACATCCTCTTCTGGCTTCCATGGGGACCAACTATGTACATGGTATATATATATACACACACACACACACACACAGAGGACCAACTATGTACATGGTACACACATACATACATACACACACACACACACACACACACACACACACAAAGACAACATTCAAAAATAAAATTTTAACATGGAAAAAGTTTCAAAAGGACAGCAGATACAGCTATGTGGTACATGGAGTACAGTACCTGTCTAGCATGCACAAGGTCCTGGGTTCAATTCTCAGTACCACAGTAACAAACTGTAACAACCACTAGCACCCCAGGGTCTTTGGCACCTAATCTATGCTTGCTCTCATTTTCTCCAGTTACTCAACACAGCCAAAGAGAGGAAAGCAAAACTCCACACTGGAGTCTGATCAGACTCGTTGCTCAGGGTAGAAAGACTTCAGCTGAAGGCAGCAGCGACTCGCCTAGCTCATAATGAAATGCCCAGGGTCAAGATTACCTGATGAATACCAGGCGCCAGCTCATATTAACCCCTCGGTCTGTCTTCTTTGTCAGCCTTGGTCTCAGGGGTCTTTTATTAATGAAAGTGGGGACGCTCACACTAATCTCTTTCAGTACTGACCTAACCCACATTCACAAAGAAATGCACAAGAGACCTTGTTTAGCTTTCCCCACAAGGACTTCAGTAAAGACCCAGTACAATTAGCCTTAAGAATGGTCCTGAAGGGCTGGTGAGATGGCTCAGTGGGTAAGAGCACCCGACTGCTCTTCCAAAGGTCCAGAGTTCAAATCCCAGCAACCACATGGTGGTGGCTAACAACCATCCGTAACAAGATCTGGCGCCCTCTCCTGGAGTGTCTGAAGATAGCTACAGTGTACTTACATATAATAAATAAATAAATCTTTAAAAAAAAAAAAGAATGGTCCTGAAAAGCCGGGCATGGTGGCGCACGCCTTTAATCCCAGCACTCGGGAGGCAGAGGCAGGCGGATTTCTGAGTTTGAGGCCAGCCTGGTCTACAAAGTGAGTTCCAGGACAGCCAGGGATATACAGAGAAATCCTGTCTCGAAAAACCAAAAAAAAAAAAAAAAAAAAGAATGGTCCTGAAAAAAAAAAAAAGAATGGTACTGGCAGGACGGCTCAGGAAAAGGCAAGCCCAGGACCACTGACACACATGCACAGGCGTATGTACAAAACACACACACACATTGAATAAAACATAAATAAGTAAAATTAAAACAGATAGTCAAATAAGGTTAGGCTATATGTGGTGTCTCATGCTTATAATTCCAGCACCTGGGATGCAGAGTCAGGAGGAAAATCCCAAATTCAAGGCCATCCTGATCTATATAGAATGGTCCAGGCCCACCAGGGCTACATAGTGATATACTCTGTCTCAGAAGCAAACAAAGACTAGCTCTAATGTTAGAGGCGTAGCTCAAAGGTACAGCACGGATAAGGCTCTTGGTTCAGTGACCCTAGCATTAAAAAGAGGGGGGTAGGAGGGTAGGAAAAGGTGCAAGAACACTATGCTCAGAAACGAAGGAGAGAGCTTCCTAGCCCTCCTGCTCTTCGCCTACAAGAAACTTACCAAGTGTCGGATCCCATTCAGGGAGTGGTACATGAGCGGGAAGACAAGCACAAACTTAGCCGAGTAGATCAGTGTTGGCCCCAAACACAGGGACTTCACAAACATCAAATACGACTCAAAGTTCCCAGGAAGCAGCAGTGCCGACAGGCCAAAAAGAGAGACCCCTGAGAGAGAAGACGCAGCTATCAGTTACAAAGAACGGAATATATTAAACTGGATTCTATGACAGCTCTTGACACCTGATATAATCCTAAACCTCTTTGAAATGAGAAAATTTGTTGCCATCTAGGGATGTAGATCACTTGCCAAAATATATAAGCCCTGGTTTTGAAATCTAGGGCCTTTTGGTTTTTTTTATAAAACCATGTATGAGGGACCAGAGAGGTGGCTCAGCAGTTACAGGTGCACACTGATGTTGTAGAGAACCTGAGTTTGGTTCCCAAAAACCCACACTGAGAAGCTGGCACCACCTGTAACTCCAGGGGAATCATACCCCCCTCCCGCCTTCAAGAGCACCTGTACTCATGTGTACATACCCTACAAATCTATACACATAATTAAAAATAATAAAAGCATATTTTATAAAACATGTAGGCTCAATAGTTAAGAGTGCCGGCTTCACTTTCAGAGGACCTGGGTTCATTTTCCAGCACCCAAGTGGTATCAATGTTCACACAACCTGCAACTCCAGTTCTAGAGGAGCCAATGGCATCTTCTGGACAATTCAGGGATTTGGCACGAACATGGTACATAGATATACATACAGGCAAAATACTTATAAATGTAAAAATAATTAACAATTAAAACCTGTATGATTATACATGCTTATCATCCCAGCATGTGGGAGACAGAGGGAGGATCTGCACTGGTGTACAGTAAAGCACTTGTCAGCACGTCCTCTCCTGGTGACCACTTCCCCATGCATTTCCATCTTGGGAACATAGACACCAAAACAGGGTACTCACAATGTGCAATGGGCTGAGAACAAGATTTTAAACTATAAATGAGCAGACATTTTCTGAGATGTCAAAGACTAACTACATCAATTACTAATAAACACAGCAATCACCACAGCCTATATTCAGAAGTATGTATATCTAATCAAACCCTCCATCATAAAGAAGTATTACAAGTGAAAAGAATGACGATCTAGGGAATCTCAAAGGGAACAGCAACTGTTTATGTAAACTAGGCTGGCCTTCACCTCACGGAGATTGGCCTGCTTTTGCCTCCTGAGTGCTGGGGTTAAAGGATGCACCACTAGGCTGGAGAGATGGCTCAGCAGTTAAAAGCACTGACTGCTCTTCCAAAGGACCTGGGTTCAATTTCCAACACCAACATGGCAGCTCACGACTGCCTGCATCTCCAGTTCTAGGGGACCTGACACTCACACACACACATACAAGCAGGAAGAACACCAATGCACATAAAGTAAAAAATAAGTAACTAAAAAAAGCATGTACTACCATGACTAGCTGGGGATTCTTGACGTACTTTTTTTTTTTTTTTTTTAACAGAATAAAGGCTATCTGGTCTTGTTTTTTGTTGTTTACTTTTTTAATACTTTTTTTTTTTAAAGATTTATTTATTTATTATATGTAAGTACACTGTAGCTGTCTTCAGACACTCCAGAAGAGGGCATCAGATTTCGTTACGGATGGTTGTGAGCCACCATGTGGTTGCTGGCATTTGAACTCCGGACCTTTAGAAGAGCAGTCGGCGCCAGCCCCCCCCCCCTTTTTTTTTTTTTTACAGAGAGACAGGGTTTCTCTGTATAGCCCTGGCTGTCCTGGAGCTCACTTTGTAGTTCGGGCTGGCCTCTGTAGCCTCCCTCAGCCCTGAAGTAGGCTGATCTGGACTTTGACCTTGCTGCCACTGAGAAGGAAATTACCTAAGGTGGAGCCTTCCGACCTAGATGGCTCTTTTGCTCTGCCACCTGCCACTGCCCTCTCCAAGACACTGCTACCACTGAGAAGCCCCTGAGACATTCCAGGAGGAACGTTCTATTCTGCACATCACCTACAGGCTGGCTCCAGACACCAAGAATGGACTGGTGGGGGATGGGCCTTCCCCTTTTATAAGTAGACTCTCTTAGTAAACTGGAAGGCTTGAACAGAATCATGTCTTGGCTCCATTAATTTCTCGCCTTCTAAGTCTCTTTCAGCCCCAGACTGCCTCCCAGGTGTACCTGGTCCTTGTAAGCCGCGGGCCGGCTTACAACAGGCCTCGAACTCAGAAATCTGCCTGCCTCTGCCTCCCGAGTGCTGGGATCAAAGGCGTGCGCCACTATGCCGGGCTTTTAAAAATACTTTTAAAAGCTTTGTTTGTATTTTGTTTTATGTGTATGGGGTTACAACTGCTTATGTGTACCAACTGTGTGCCTTGTGTCCATGGAAGCCAGAAGAGGGTAGTAGATCCCCTGGAACTATAATTATTGATGGATGTGAGCTACCCTAGGAATCAAACCAAACCCCAGTCCTCTACAAGAGTAGCAAGCGTTACTGAATTTAGTAAGAACATAGGGATTCAGTTACTTGTTAAAGGAATGAGTTAATGAAACGTTTAAAGTGAACCAGGCAGTGGTGGCACACACCTTTAGTCCCAGTACTTATGAGGCAGAGGCAGATGGAGCTCCGTGAGTTTGAGGCCAGCCTGGTCTACAGAGTGAGTTCCAGGACAGCCAGGGCTACACAGAGAAACCCTGTATCAAAAAAATTAAAACCAAAATTAGAAGGAAAAAAAAAAAAAGGAAAGCTCTAAGGACTCACATGCATTCTAAATCAGGTACCGGGTGCAAAGAAGGTGGGGATGAGAGTCAGAGTCACAGCGGTTCCTCTAGGATGTGTGTGTGTGTGTGTGTGTCCATGTGTGTGTACTATACATACTTACCTCCACTCATGGCTATTCCAGAGCCACGGTGGCAAACGGACAGTGCCATAGGAAGAGACCATCTACAAAGAAACACATAAGACAAGTTTTAACAAGGAAAGGATGACAACGGTTTCCTGGTTTTGTCCTGGTTTTGGTTTTAGGATGACTGGGGCTGGAGACATGGCTTCCTGGTTAAGAGCATTTGTTACTCTTGCATAAGCCTTGGGTTAAATTCCTAGTCCCTGTATGGTGGCTCAAAGCCATCTATCACTGCAGTTCTGGAGATCCCACACTTGTTCTAACCTCTGAGAGAACAGGCACACATGTGGCATATACAAATGAACGCAGGCAAAATGCTCATACACATAAAATAAATCCTTAAAGACAAAAACAAGAAAACCTTACCTAGCTTTCATATTCCTAGTTTCTTTTTTTGTTTGTTTTGTTTTTTTAAAGATTTATTTCGTTTTTTTATTTTTATTTATTTTTATTTTAAAAATATTTTTGGTTTTTCGAGACAGGGTTTTTCCATGTAGCCCTGGCTGACCTGGAACTCACTCTGTAGACCAGGCTGGCCTTGAACTCAGAAATCCACCTGCCCCTGCCTCCCAAGTGCTGGGATTAAAGGCATGTGCAAAGGCATGTGCCACCACTGCCCGGCTCATATTTCTATTTTCACTTTCTAATTTCAAAGTAAAAGTTTTGGCTGAGTACACAGCTCAGAGATTGATATCATGCATGATGCCCTGGGTTCACTCTACTGCAAAAAAGAAGAAAAATTACTTATTAAAAAAGTATCTCAAAGAGCCAGGAGTGGTGGCGCACGCCTTTAGATCCCAGCACTTGGGAGACAAAGGCAGGAGGATCCAGGCCAACCTGGTCTACAGAGTGAGTTCCAAGATATCCAGTGCTACACAGAAAAACGCTATCTCAAAAAACAAAACAGTAAATAAATACACAAACAAATAAAACTGTTTCTTGGGGCTGCAGAAATTGTTCAGCAGTTAAGAACACTTGCTTCTCTTGCAAAGGGCAAGAGAGGCTTCTCTTGCAAATGGCAGGGGATCAGTTCTAAGCACCCATGGCATGGCTCCCAACAGTCTGTAACCAGCTCCAGGGGATCTAACGCCTTCTTGTGGCCACTGTGGGCAGAGGGCATGCAGTGGTGTTCATATATACATGCAGACAAAACACTTACACACATTAAATAAAAATAAATCCTTTTAAAAGTTATCCCTGGGGGGGAGGGTATGGGGGGACCTTTGGAATAGCATTGGAAATGTAATTGAGGAAAATACGCAATAAAAAAAAATATTAAAAAAAAAAAGTTATCCCCGACTTTACCAAGCCAAGTATCTGCTACTGTTGAGAACAGAAAACATATACTGTGATTAAATCATTAGGCTCTGTAAGAGCAGAAAACTCTGTATGTGTAATAAAAACAACACAGTTCAAAATCCTTTCACCAGGGTCCCCATCTGGGTATCAATTAGAGGGGTACAACTAGAAAGCAATCGGGGTGGTTGTGGTGACTCACACCTGTAAACTCTGGGCTACACAGTGAGATAGTGAGATAGACAGACAGACAGACAGATAGATAGAAGGAGGGAAGTAGAGAGGGAGGGAGGGAGGTTAAGGAAGGACAGAGGGAGGGAGATAGAGAGAAAGATCTTAAAAGAGTTCAAGGCCTGTCTAGACCAAGTAGGACTCTGTTTCAGGAAACAAAAGGAACAATAAAAGTATGATATTGGCTACTTCAGACATCTTTGCTTGACATATTATTTGGGAAATATCTTCATGTTTCCTGCCATTTCTTTTTTTTTTTTTCACGCAAACATTCATAAATGGACCTAATGTCATTTTCTTCAAATGAACTGTGAAGAAAGGCCAAGGTTATTTGGGAATTTCTCCATCACTGTTGAAGTGGAAACTTATAGTTCTTTGGAAAGTTAGTTATGTCAAATGAGGTTTTACTGAGGCACACAGGTGAAGGTGTGTCTTGCAAAAGCAGACATGTGGAAGTCTGTTTTTCTGAAGCAGACACAGGTGAAAGGATATAGCAGACACTTGAAAGGATAGATGCTTGATAAAGGAGTATAAATATGACTTCACAGAGAGTGGGAGATGAGCATTGAGCCTTGGTTTGGTTTGCTCCACCTAATTATTCTTTGCTAACAGCAAACAGGTGTTTGTTCACCTTACATAGCGTTGATGAGCTCAACTTGAGATAACTCCACCACTGAGAGGAACTCGCCCAAGAACTTCTCCTGAGGTTCCTGTGGCAGCTTGCCCATTCATGGCCTCGCCTTAGACCACTTGGTGGTTTCTTCAAGATTGAGCTGCAGCTGCCTGGTGTCTGCTTGCTGAAAGGACTGGACTGTAACTGCGGGCTCGTGCCTGGTGTCTGCAGCTGCTGAATTATATTTGGTGTTTGCTCTGGGACTGAACTGCTGCCCCAGAAGATCGAGCTCACCCCAAAGAACTATTGCTGAGCAGGTCCACTTCCCCACATTCTAATAACTTTCCTCCTCCACTACCTCTGCTGGGTGGTGGTCTAGAGGGGAGGGTGACCCCTTATTAAAGGTTGTACGAAATGTGTGCCCATACACTGTGATCCCACCCCTCCCCAACCATCTCCCTCCCCCTCTGCCTCCCTCTCCCACCTCTTCATTTTTTAAGACAGGGTTTCACCAATCATCTTGTAAAAGATTTCACTATAGAATACTAAGATTGCTTATTAACATCCTTCTCTTAGGATACAATGTCCAATTTCTGCAATTAAAATTATTTCTGGAATCTGAGTTGGAAAAAAAAAATCCCAAAGGGTTGTGGTATTTGTGGAGGTGGCTAAAAAAATGGCCAGTATCCCCTGGCAGGAAGCCAAGCAAAGAGGGTAGCAAGGCTCAAGACACTTTGCTGAGTTGGTGTTTATTTATTTACTTTTAATTTTCTAAAAGATCTGCAGGGATTTTCTTAGAAGACATAAATCAGTTAGCACTTCTATTTCTAAACCTAAGAGATAAAAGGACATGCATGTATACATGCATACATAGCTATGTGTACATGTATGTGGGCGAAGTGATCACATACAGCTCTATTCAAGGAGAGGACCTACAGTTAGTGTGCTCGTAGCAATGAGCACATCTAGCACCCCACACTGGTGCCATACTGGAGAACTCCTAGTAGCCACAGCTACAACAATTTGAGCATCAAAATAAACAGTGAATGTAAAAGAGCATAACTTTTGTGCAAAATAGGAATCTTTGAAAGAAAGCAAGGTTTGCCCTACAGGAAGAAAGAAAGAAATCCAAAGGGCATGTTCAAGAAGACAAGTGTGGCGGTGCTCCACCTGTAATCTCAGTATTCAAAAGGTAGAAGTCGGGGGATAAGAAATCTAAGGCCATCCTCAGTTACATAAGGCCTTGTCTAAAACACCAACAATACACTAGTAAGGCACATAGCTAAGCACTCTAAGTGGCCTCAAGAAGCTAGAAACTACAGATTTTCCTACAGCCAAAGGAAAAGAATACAGCCTTGGTTAACATGTGTATTCATTTTAAAATATTTCATTTATTAATTTAGTACCATGGTGCACAAACTGCAGGTCTGAGCTGAACCTGGGAGGTGAAGGTCAGTTCTCTCCTTCCCCAGAGGATCATGCTCAAGTCATCATGCTTAGTGCCAGGAACCTCAGCTCACTGAACCAGCTTCTCAGCCTGATAACTTACATTACCATGAGGAGCCATTTCTCTAATAGGAGTGCAGAAGTGTACATCTGTGTGTGTGTCTTATCGCTCAGGCTGGCCTTGAACTTGCTATTTAACTGAGGATGAGGTTAAACTTGTGATCCTCCTGCCTCAGCACCCCAAGTGCTACTATTCCAGATGTGCACACATTTGCCACTGTGGTCAACCACAAACAACAATTTCTCCCTGTGCATTGCCCTGGCTGTCCTGAAACTCACTCTGTAGACTGGCCGGAAATCACAGAGATCTGTGAGGCCCCTGCCTCCCAAGTGCTAGGATTAAAGGCATGTGCCTTCAAACAGTGATTTTTAAGATCAAACATTCTAGCATACTCCAATGTTGTAAGATCTTGATATTTATATGCTAAGGGATCACAGTAGAGAAGTACTAGAAGTCACTGTTTTCCATAATTAAAGCACTAGGCTTCTATGTGAGTAGAAAACACCTCAATTTAAAAAAAAAAATACATACCACAGACTCAAATCCAAGCAGCAGTGTCGCAGACAGCATTCAATGTTGTGTAGTGTGATGCTAACGTACAACACAAAATGTGCACGCTATGTACTGTGGACCCAGGCTGCACAGGAGCCATGCAACACAACACAGGTAAGCAACACGGGAAGCGCCTGGCACACATGGCCTGCTTGCCTTTCAATGATTGTTTTGGCAGCTGTGCACTCAGAAACCTTCTACTTGTTGGCAGCTTTCCGTAGACTCTCGCATCAACTACCAGGTTAAGAAGCCGGACTCAGGTATGCAATGGCATCTCTATTGGCCAGCCCACGGCTCCCAGGCACTGCACACCCAATAATTAGGAAAATGAAGGCAACACCAGCCCACCCGGCTCCAGGGCCCTTACTTGTAGATAGTCAAATGGGGAGAGAGAGGACGGTTTGAACTCGTGTTCTTCTTCCAGAACCGCTCCATCTCTTCCTTAGCTGTGGTTCCCAAAGGAGCAGCACTAAAATAAAACAAAGGGTCAAAAAGGACTAAGGCACAGATTTTACACAGCAAACAGTGCATTCTAAAGTTGTATTTTATTTCTAGTTATATGGATATATGTGTGTCTATGTGTGGGTGTGTGTACCTTAGTGCTGAGGCCTGAAGAGGGTATTAGAGCCCCTAGAGCTGGAGTGGCGGCAGCTGTCAGCTACGTAACATGGGCACTGGAAACTGATCTGAGCCTCTGCAGAAACAGTACATGCTCTCATGCTGTGCTCTCCAGCCACCTAAAATGTCTTTTTTAAAAAGGTATTGTTGGTTCTGCAAGATTGCTCGGTGGGTAACAGTGCTTGCTGACAAATCTGATGACCTAAGTCCATCTTCTTGGACAACTCCCATATGATGTCTTCTGACCTCTACTTGCACATCCATGAGCACCACCAAACATACAGTAATAAATTAAGTATATTAAAAAAAAAAGACAAGGGCTGGAGAAATGGCTCAGAGGTTAAGAACAGAGGCTGTTCTTCCAAACGACCTGAGTTTGATTCCCGGGACCCACACAGTAGCTCGTAACAGCAATTCTAGTTCTCAGGAATCCAACTGGCCTCATGGGCACCGAATGAATGTGGTACACAGACAAACATGCAGGCAAAACACCCATATACATAACAACAACAACAAAACAAAAAAAAACAGAAAAAGATTAAGGTAGCACACACTAACAGAGAGGCAAGAAGACTGGAAGCTCAAGGCTACATAGTAAGTACAGGGCCAGCATAGACTACACAGAAAAACTGACTCAAAAAGCAAAAGAGCTCTTGATGGTAAAAACTATGATTGTAGCATTTGGGAGATAGAAGCAGGAGGATCAGGAATTTTCTATCATCTTGATCCACACAGCAAGTTTAAGGGCAGTCTGAGCTTACATGAAAAACTGTCTCAAAACAAAATACAACAAACCAAAATAAAACCCAATCCTAAAAAAATAAAAAGAAACCCAAAACAACACAGCCAAGTACATTTATGAGCCTAACTAGGTTCTGGCTGTGGGGGAAAAAGGCTGTAGTGCTATAAAGCACATTATATGGAACAAAGAGAAAAATTGAAAATCAACTGATGAGAAGCATCCATCAGTTAATTTATTAAATATAATGATTATGCTTGTATAATTATACTGTTACACAAGCAAACAACAATATTAATAATTGATGAATCAGGATGAAATGTACACAGTGCCATATATGGCAGTGAATGTCAGTAGCGGCGGCAGCAGAGGCTTACAGAGAAGGAACACTTATGATCTATAGCGTGCTGTGCAAGACTCCAAGACTTACCTCAAAAACCACAACAATGACACCAACATAAAAAACAAAAAACAAAAGACACTGGTGGCCAGTGTCTTCAGTCCCAGCCCTTGGAGGCAGAGGCAGTAGGATCTCTGTGAGTTTGAGACCAGCCTGGTGTACACAGCGAGTTCCAGGACAATCAGGGCTACAAACCCAAAGAAGAAGAACAACAACAATCAACCAAACAAAAAAAGCACCGCTTGTGTATAAGATATATACTTCCAAGATAAAACCTTTTAAAAAACTGTTGTAGACAACTGTTGATGTCAACAACTAGGAATAAATATTTACTTTTAGGGAAAAAATATATTTAAAATATATTTAAGAACTAAGTCCTGAGGGCTGGAGAGATGGCTCAGAGGTTAAGATTGCTCTTCCAGAGGTCCTCAGTTCAAGTCCCAGCATCCACAACCATCTGTAATGGGATCTGATGCCCTCTTCTCATGTGGTGTCTGAAGACAGCTATAAAATACTCACATATATAAAATAATTCAATAAATCTTTAGAAACAAACAAACAAACAAATAAACAACCCTAAGTCCTGAAACTACTTGAAATTAAGGGCTTGTTTTGATACTGGGTCTTATTATGTATTCTTGATTCCTGGCTGTCCTGGAATTCCCTATGTAGACCAGACTGGCTTCAAACTGCCAGAGATCCACCTGCCTCTGCAGGCGTGCACCACCACACCCGGCCTTCTACTGCCTTTTCATGAGAAAAACAAAGTTAATAAAATATTCACAGATGTTGGAACTTACTTTCTGATACAAAGCTGAGCATTCAGGTGGGCTCGGAGGCAGTGACGGCCGACATGTCTGCAAGAGATTCAAGAATACAGATGGAGAGTCAACACCAGCACATCAGCCTCTGCTCCTTTGTACAAGATGATTGTTGTTAATTATATTTTCATTCTGTGAGACAGGGTTTCTCTGTGTAGCCCTGGCTGTCCTGGAACTCACTCTGCAGACCAGGCTGACCTCGAACTCAGAGATTCACCTGCCTCTGTGTCCCTAGTGCTGGAATTAAAGGCGTGCATCACCATGCCCAGCTCCTTTGTACTGTATTAGATGCAGAAAGGCTGACTGAAAATGAAATGAGGGCTGAGAGTGTAACTCCGTGTAGAGTGTACACTTAACATACATGGGGCCCTGTGGTCAAGCTCCACCGTCAAAATCATAAACAGTGCCCCTAGTTTCTTACATGACAAACCACGGCTTGAAGACAGGCTTGGGCCAGCTCACCTGCCACCTAGCAACTGGGAGGCAGAGACAGAAGGGTCACAAGTTCAAGAAGGGTCTCAGCAACATACAAAGTTTTAAGCTATTCTGAGTTATGGAAAAAAATTACTTGTAGATACAACCAATCTACATGCCTACATGAGAACAGAACTCACTATATAGCTCAGGCACAAAGTTTATGTATAGCAGAGACCTATGAATTAATGGATGAATTAAAATGTGAAGAACAAAGGATTTGAGGATGGACAGCCCTAATATTAATGAAGTAATTTCAAAAACTACCATCTGAATTTGAAGCTGGGGAGATGGCTCAGTGGATAAAAGCACTTTATACAAACTTAACAACCTGAGTACAATCTGGAAAAACGTACTTAAAAGTGGAAGAAGGGGTGAGGAGCGCGGAGGCAGGGCTGGAGAGTTGGCTCAGAGGTTAAGAACCCTGGCTGTTCTTCCAGAAGTCCTGAGTTCAATTCCCAGCAACCACATGGTGGCTCACAACCATCTGTAATGGGATCTGATGTCTTCTTCTGGTGTGTCTAAAGACAGCTACGGTGTACTCATATACATAAAATAAATAAATAATTTTTTTTTTTTTAGGTGGAGGAAGAGAACCAACTATACAAAATTCTCCTATGACTGACACATGTGCACACAGGTGCACCCAAATAAGCACATGCAGTAATAATTATTAATAATGTTTTAAAAATTAAAATGTTGGGCTGGTGAGATGGCTCAGCAGGTAAGAGGACTGTGCTTTCAAAAGTCCCGAGTTCAAATCCCAGCAACCACATGGTGGCTTACAAACCACCCGGCCAACAGAGGGAGCGGAGGTTCTAAATTCAATTCCCAACAACAGATGAAGGTTCACAACCATCTGTACAGCTACAGTGTGTGCTCATATACAGAAATAAATAAATCTTTTTAAAAAAATTAAAAAGTTACCATCAATTTCCAGATAACAGAGATAAATTTCAAGTCACAAAACTTCTCATATAATATTACAAAAAAAAAAAAAAAAAAAGAAAAAGCCAAGACTCTATCATCCCCACACAGAAGATAACTGTTTCCTACCTCAGAGTTGCTATTTAAAAAAAACTACAGGGGCTGGATGGAGGGATGGCCTGGTAGTTAGGAGCACTAGCTGCTTTCCAGAGGCCTAGGGCTTGCCTCCCAGCACCCACATGGTGCTCACAACCACCTTTAACGTCAGCTCCAGCAAATCCATTGCCCTTTTCTGGACTCTGAAGGTACCAGGCATGCACCTGATACAGGACATGCATGCAGGTAAAACACCCATGCACACAAAAAATTAATTTAAAATAATGTAAATGACATTTTATTTTGTATGTGATGGGGCATGCCACAACACACATGTGGGGCTCAGATGACTTGCAAGGAGTTGGTTTTCTCTCTCCACCATGTGGATTCTAGGGATCAAACTCAGGTAATCAGGCTTGTAAACCTGTAACCCCAGCACTCAAGAGGCAAGTCACAGGAAGACTGCTGTAAATTCAAGGCCATCCTAGTCTGAACAGCAGCTAGCCTGGGCTGTATTCAATATGTTGTCCAAAAAGCCAAAAAGGAAAATGAAACACACACACACACACACACACACACACACACACACACACACACACACGCACGCGCGCGCATGCACTTTAATTGCATAATTCCAGCCAACATGTCCAAAGCATTTAGGAAAGTGACCAGAATGAAGTTCTAGAAGTGAAAACTTACCTATGTTAATTCTATGTAACTAGTTATCCACTATGTACAAGGCATTGTGGAGATATAAGAACTCATTAAGGTGTAAGAAACTGAGCCTGGTGGCAGTGGCACACACATTTAATCCCAGCCCTCGGAGGCAGAGGCAGGAGGATCTCTGTGAGTTTGAGGGCAGCCTGGTGTACAGCCAGAGCTATACAGAGAAACCCTGTCTTGAAAAACAACGGATCAAAAACTCCAACCATCTTCTGCATGGGTTCATGATACTAGACACACAATCATTTCAAGAGCCTTATAGGCTACTCTAGAGCACTAGCGGGCCCATTATGAGAAGGGGAAAAATGCAACCAACCCTTCTTCAGCTCTCACCCTTCCCTTTGAGGCAAGAGGTGAATGCAGACATTGTGTTCCCAGGGCTCTCAGAAAGAAGTGGGAACAAATCTCTTTAAATCGACTGAATTGTCTCTGAAGTTGCAGGGCGCACATTCCTCACACCGAGCTAGGCCCGGTCACTCAGCTATCCAGCAAGAGTTTGCAGATGTGGGTTGGAATCTATCGCACAATCTGTCTGCTGCTATTGTTCCCAAATACCAGTGCGAGCTTTGCACAAGGCCCCTACAGAAACAAGCTGTACAAAGTCGACAACCTTGTTGGAAACATGAAAGTAGTTATCTATCCCTGCCTTTCATGTGAAACCAGAAACTCTGAAAAGACTCTCTACCCTGGGAATGGTGTTTAAGATGTTACAGCTAGGAGCCAGTAGGATAGTTCAGAGAGAAAGGGCACGTGCCACCAAGCGGGGCAACCTGAGTTGGGCCCTTGGAATTCCCAATTGCCCTCTGACCCCTACACACAAGCCATATAGCACATGCACAGCCACCCACACCCATACTAAAGAAAAGTGAAAAAAAATTATCAGCAGTTAAAGCTGGAAGCAAGTGTTTGAGACAGTACCACATTCTACAGCCCGGGCTGGCCAGCAACTCACTCTATAGCTCAGGCTGGCTTCAATCTTACAGCAGCCCTCCTGTCTCAGTCTCCTAAGTGCTGAGACAGGTGGAGTGTGCCTCCACAAGCAGCTGATTAAGTCATTTATGTAAAATGGTGTGGCATTTGCATACGCCCTGTGCACATTCTCTTATACTTCCAGTAATTCCTGTATTACTTATAATGCCCATTACAATTTAAATATTCTGTATGTTACACTCTATGGTTTAAGGTAAATGGGGTGGGCTGAGCTACTTATGTGCAATCCATACACAAAAATATGGGAAAAAATTACTTGTAGACACAACCAATCTACATGAGGACAGGTGAGGTAAACAATTCTTAGTGCTGGGATGACAGATATCTGACTGACGGAAGGTGACAGCAGGACACACCCACAGTCCGCTCCCAGGGACTCAGTGTAATGCTTGGCAGGTAACACACTCAAACTGCTTTGGGAATTTGCTTTTCAAATAATTTCCATGTGAGACTGGCTAGACCCAGGAAGAACCCAAAGATGAAGACTCTACACACTAATCCCCAAACTCCTAATATAAACGTCTGGAGCCAATATGATCATCTTAAGCTAAATGCTAAACCATTGATCCGATATGCCCTAACATTCACCAGCATGTGTTCCATCATAGAATTTGAAAGCATTTAATTATGGTCAAAATTGGGGATGAAAGATGCAGGTCTGGAAAACCTGGTCCTGTCCTTCGGCTATGAGGATGCGCAGCAAGATAAAAATTAAGGATAAAGATAACCAATCCAAACTCCCCAAGACTCACTTTTACAAAGAAAAACTAAACAGAATCCCTCTATTTTTGTACTGCATGACAGAAGTGGAAAGAGAAATGAAAACATATTTGGGAGAATCGGGGTCTGGAGTCTCAACAGCACTGAAGCTAACTTTCCATAACAAATAATTTCCAAAAATAGTACTGGCACAAAACTGGGTTGGGATTTGTACCAGAAATGTCACTAGCCCTTACAACTATAAAGGCTCTGGGGATGATAGCTAATGAGTGAAGAATTCAGAACAAGGGGAAATCTAAGCTATTTCTCTGGACAGAAAATGGACACTTTAGAGAAAGGCGGTGACACCCACCCACCCTATTGTCCCGCTAAAACCAAAATTAAAACAACACAAAGTGGATTTCCTGGGCAACATTAAGAGACCCACTGTGGATGCTATTATTAACCTTGGCTTGGGAGGGATGCATTAGGATGCCCGACAGTCTCCACCGGTTGCTAGCAGCAGGATTGCCAGGAGTTAAAGCACCCACTAGGTGCTCCAAGGGGCCCCTCCCCCTACAATCCCTAAGTTCCCCCCCCCCATACTGCAGGCCTAGGGGCCCGCTGATCTCGAAGTTACAGCAATTTGGGGGAGCCACAAGAGCAGTTTGCGAAGAGGCTTTAGAGGTGGGCGAGGCAGAAACAATGACAGCCAAGCTACTCGGCCACACACAGTGACCTCTAAGCCCTTTCGAGCCTCTCCGCCCGGAGAGAAGAGGGGGTGCTAAGATCTCAGGGGCGCGGTCTGCACACCCGCAGGTCCTTTCCCTGTCCCCGCAAGGCACACACCGCTGTCACCCCCTCAGGGACCAATTCAGGTTCCCCCAACGGTCGCGGGCGTGGACTCCTAGCCCCAGGCTAAAGTCACCTCAGCAAGAGCGCAGCCATCTTGAGTTCGGGCCTGGACGGAAATGACGCATCGCTCCTCCCCACGTGTGGCCCTGCCTTTGGGGGCGGAGCCGGCGGGGCGGAGGCGGGGACTATCATGTGACACCTCAGAATTTTTAGGCTGGAACCTCCTCTGTGTTCCGGGCTTGGTGGATGGTACTTTTTTTTGTTTTGTTTTGTTTTGGGTTTTTTGGTTTTAGTTTTTTGTTTTGTTTTGCTTTTCAGTTCTTCGGTTTTCCTCTCACGCGCCAGTTTCTAGCAAGCGTCGTTTGTCAAAGTTTTGGCCAAAATCGCCGAGTAGTGACCATTAGTGCGTTTACCTGCCCGAGTGTTTATTTTGTAGGGCTCGCTCTGCCAGGCAGCCGCTTCTCTGGCTTATTTATTCCCTGAGGATTTCAGAGCCTCACTTCACCCCCCTCCTTCCAAGTTGTCCTAAAAATCCCCTAGTTAGCTGGCTGAGACACCCAAGGAAAAATGCTACTTTGGCCTTCCTCTGAACTTGTTGCCTCCCGTGTTAGGCAAGCACTATACCTTTAAGCCATATCCCCAGCAAGATAAGCAAACCGTAACCCAAATTGGGCCGTAGGGAGTGTGGCGTGGGCTGCCAGAGGGCCATCCGCCATCCTTTTCAATGCTGGCATCCTTTCTCACCACCTCCTTTAGGCCTGGCAATTCCAGGGTTTGAGCTGCAGCACGAACCAAACTCCCACTGGCCAAAGACAACGCTCTTTTTGTTTATTTTTTCAGCGATATGTGGGTGACACCCACAGCCACAAGAACCTAGGGGTGTGGAGGAGAACCCGCTTTGATTTATATATACTGTATATCCACGGTTTTGAGGATTCCGAGCACAGAAATCAGTTGCAGAGTGCTCTCGACTAAGGAAAGAGAAAGACATGAAATGAAATGTCAAAGTTCCTGACCCTGGGCGCCGAGGGGTGGCAAGGCAAAGGGAGAAAGAATAAGGGGGGGGGGGGGCAGCCCAGAGCAACTCTTATTCTGTATAGCAAATCTCTTTTTTATTGTATTTTATTGTATTAATATTCAGAGCCCATTTATATTTAGCACTCTAGCTCTCTCCTGCCTTTTTCCTTTCAGGATTTAAATAGCACAAATTCGCTTTTCCCCCCTTCATCAAATGAATAATATTATTTTGCATTTTTGTAACGTTAGACAAAGAAAGCACTTTGTAGACTTTTAGGGACCTTTGAGGTTCTCTCATCCAACCCTCTGTTCAGTGCAGGAATCTCTTTTGCAGTGTTTCTTGATCTTCAAGATGGACGTGACACAATTCAGTGTCGGCTACCTCAAAACATAAGTTTCATGTTGGTAGCAGTGGCTGTGCCTATAGTCCCAGCACTGTGGAGGCTGAGGTGAGAGGATCGTGAGTTTGAAGTCACTCTCCAGAGACAGGTAAAAACGAAACAAACTGACATAAAGAAAACAGCTTTTAGAATTTAGTAAGAAGGTCCATCAGTAGAAAATTGTTCTAGTAAGTACAGCTTTCTGCTCCTGAACTCCCTCCCAGACATCGCTCCAACCCTCTCTAACCCAGCTTGCTGACACACCTACAGTCCTCATACTTAGTGGGTCAGGTGCTCAGGTCAGCCTCAGCCTCAGCAGCATACCAAGTTCCAGGTGACCTGGACTACACAGACACTATTCCAGAAACAAAAATAAGAATAAAATGTAACAGGTGCCCCTTTAATTTAGCTCTTTGTTTTATTTAAATGGTTGTATGTCTGTGCACCACATGTGTGCTTGGTGCTCCGAGAGGCCAGAAAAGGATGCCAGTTCCCTCCTGGAACTGGAGTTACGGACCTGTGACCTTCTAGGTAGGTGCTGGGAATCTCTCTCCATGCTCTGAAGGAGCGGTTAGTCTTCTTAACTGCTAAGCCATCTCTCCAGCCCCATCACGTAGGTCTTGAACATAAATGTACTTTTGGCTTTTTGCCAGTCTGTGAAAGCCCTACAGGAGATTCAAAGACACAAAAACACAGTGCTCTGTTCGCCCAAAGAACTGTATACCCTTTGCAATGTCAGTAAAGAAAGAAATATAAAAGTTAACTACTTGGGGATGTAGCTCAGGTAGAATGCTTGCCTACTATACACTAAGCCCTGGGTTCTAGTTCCAGCACTACACAAAATCAGACATAGCAATGCACACCTGTCATCCCAGCACTCAGGACCTATAAAGATCAGAAGGTGAAGGGCATCCCTGCCTACATAGCAAGGCGAGGTTAGGAGGGACTGGGGAGGTAGAGAGAGAATATGCAAGCCTCCAAAAAAGGTATAGATAAGAGTAGTGGCTACCAGCCTGGTCTACAAAGTGAGTGCCAGACAGCCAGGGCTACACAGAGAAACCCTGTCTCGAAAAACAAACAAACAAAAAAAAAAAAAAAAAAAAAGAGTAGTGGCTAGATAAAGAGAAAGTGGAAGGAGGTGAAATCTTCCACTAACCATGAAACTCAGTAGAACTATGATCTGAGATACATGGAAGGTATTACGAGACTGTTGGCTTCACACAGACTTGCCTATAACGTCTCACAAGCAAGACTAAGCTGGGCAGGGTAGTCGATGCTATGTAATCTCAGCACTCAGAAGGCAGAAAAAAGATCACCACAAACTCCAGGCCAGTCTGATCAAAACTGAAAACTCTCTCTCTCTCTCTCTCTCTCTCTCTCTCTCTCTCTCTCTCTCTGTGTGTGTGTGTGTGTGTGTGTGTGTGTGTTCGTACATAGATAGATAGATAGATAGATAGATAGATAGATAGATAGACAGATAGACAGATAGACAGATAGACATAGATAGACAGACAGGTATAGCCTGTCCTAAGCAAACAATGGTCACTGTACTCAACCTCCATAACCTACAGATTTGCTGATGGAAATAAATCACATTGAAGTTCAGACCATGGGGGCTGGAGCGACTCAGTGGCTTAGTACTTGCTGTTCTTGCAGAGGACCCAGGTTCAGTTTCCAGTATGCATATAGTGGCTTATAGCTATAGATAACTCCAGCACCAGAGGGGATCAAATACACATACATACATACATACATACATACATACATACATACATACATGCAAGCAAAGCAGTAGAGGACAAAGCAAAATAAATAAATCTAAAGAAAAAAGACAGAAATTCCTATTTAAAACATTAAGCTGTACTCTTTTTATGTTATTGTTTGAGACAGGGTCTCTCTATATAGCCCTGGCTGTCCTGGAGCTCACTATGTAGGCCAGGCTGGCCACAAACTCTCAGGATAAGTCTCTCTCTCTCTCTCTCTCTCTCTCTCTCTCTCTCTCTCTCTCTCTCTCTCTCTCTCTCTCTCTCTCTCTCCTGAGTCTTGGGATTAAAGGCATACACTACCACACCCAGAGAGCTAAACTCTTTACAGTTTCTTTAAAAATAAGCAGTAAAGTAAGAAACAAGGAAGAGGAGAGGAGAGAGTAACCCTTTCAGTGAAAAGCACAGTCATTTCAGATGATCCCAAAAGAGGCAAGAAAAAGAGGCAGGAAACAGAATACCTCCAAAAGACTTTGTTTGTTAAATTCATCTTAAAACTCAGCTCAACCGCATAACTTGTGGTAGTGGGGAGGGATAAAAAACAGAAAACTGGGGCCTAGAGAGATGGCTCAGGGGTTAAGAGCACTGGCTGTTCCTCTGGATTCACTTCCTAACACGCACATGGGGGTTCACAACCATTCTAGTTTCAGGGGATCTGATCCCCTCTTCTGGCTTCTACGCAGAGCTTCACCAGGCACATACATGAAACACATATATACATGCAGGCAAGCACTTATTACACATAAAAATAAATAAACCATTAAGAAATTAAAAAGCTTAACTCTGGTCATGTAGGCATTCCAAACATCTCCCTTTGTTTGTTGAGATGGTCTCTGATAGCCCAGGCTAGCTTTGAACTCCTGACCTTCCTGCTTCCTGCTTCCACCTCCCAAGCACTAGAAAGAGAGGCATAAACCACAGTTGACTTTCTAGTTCTTCCCCACAATTCTTCGGGAGATGCTTACAGCACCCTCTTTAGTCTATCATTTGAGACCTTCACACTTCCTGTTCAGACTTCTTTCCTAGTGAACCCTTTCAAGAGCCCCCACACCAAATCAAACACGGATGGCACAAACATGGATGCGCTAAATCTACACAGAGCTTCATCAATGCCACACGGGCACACACTTTCACCTCAGCTCTTACCTTTGCAGTTCCATCTAGCCATCACCCCTCCCATTCCCTTTTTCAAAATGGCTGCTCCTTCAAGGTCTCTAGACAACACTGCTTCCTAGACCCGATTCCGCTTTCCTCTGAACTTTCTGTATTAAGTGGCATTCCCACCGTTCTGTGCACTGGCAGTTGATGAGTTTGCCCTCTGTTTCTCCCCTCTCCCTCCTCCAACTAGATCTTGAGCTTGTAGAAAGAACTGAATTACCATTCTAATATGAGCATTTGCATTCCCCAACGTTTCAAATAGCCACCAGGCAGGCCAATAGGCAGTCTTGATCATTTGAACTGCTGCATTGCATAAGGTACCCTAACAGACGGGGAGAAATCTGGGCTTCTTCCTGGAAGTTTCCTGGTAGAGAAAATCTTCTATCTGGGTAGAATCTCCCAGATACAGGGAGGTGGAAAAAGTTGTTCCCAGAGAGCTTTATAGTCTACAGTGTTGCCGTAGCAATCAGAACAACAGACACCCTAATTTGGGAGTGCTCTAAAAGACACTTGCCTCTAGGTCCTAGGACTCTCAGGCAGAGGCTAAGAAGGATTCCTTTGCCATGGCCTTTTGGATTTAGGTTTCTCAGCTTGTCTATTCCTCAGAGAAGTGTGTCTATGTCCCTTTTCTGTCTCTCTGCCTCACCCTACCCCAACATTCCAACCTAGGGTAGGGGGAGGTCAGTATACACAAAGCCCTCTGTGTAAGGGGTGGTATGTGTCCCCCCACCCCTCCACCCAGCATATACAATGCCCCTTCTGCTCCATGCCCCCTGCCACCCTCCCCACCACCTCTCCATTGCACATGCCAGGCTGCAATTGGTCACTGGCTCAGGACAGCCCCCTCATGCTGGGGATCCAGGGGATTTTAAGCAGGTTCCAGAAAACACGGCTCAGTTCCTTGTCCCCCCGCTCTCTCCACCCCACAGACACTCTGGGCCTTTGCCCCTACCCCAGCTATGGCTCCCGGGGCTCCCTCCTCCAGCCCTAGCCCTATCCTGGCTGCCCTGCTCTTCTCTTCTTTGGGTAAGTGGAGCCACTGAGTCCCAGAAACCTGAGATTTGGTGGTCTCTCAGCAACTTCCCCCATCCTCTCACCCTTCACTGCTAAGAGCCAGCAAGGGAGAACGAGAAGATGATGTCCTGTTTAGGTGTGGGGAAGGAAGGTATAGATCATTCAAGGGAAGCAGGAAAGGTATTTCACGCAGATTCATAGTAAAAGAGATCACAGAGAGCTCCCTGAGCACCCGGGTGGAAACCAGTCAGTGACTCCTCAGATCCACGCTAACAGCCTATCAGGAAGCAAAAAGAGCATGGGAAGAGCAGGATCACACCCTGGGTTCTGGTCCCCTTTCATCCCCTAGTGGCACAAGAAGTACCTAACCTTGATTACCCAGAAGAGACAAGTCAGGGAGTATGAATTAATGAATGAGTTCACTCTCTGTGGTTTCAGCTTCTTAGATGGAATTTCTGTCTGTGGCCTCTCATCTATACTGTGAGTGAACCCTAGAATCTTGTCCCAGTAGAGCCATCTTTTTAAACTGGCCAGCCTTTTCCCCTTACCTTTGGCAGGTGTCGAGTGAGCAAGAGACCATCAAAGCAAGGTTAGTTAAGTAGAGCCTTCCAAAGCGCCTGGCATCCTATTGTAAGCAGTAGGCATGATGGGGTAAGAGCGAGGGTGGGCAGCAGGAGAGAGGAGCAGTTAGAAAGCCCAAGCTTCTTTCCTTGGTCAAGTTCAACTCCTTGGGTTGTAAACCCAAATCTTAGACCGTTCTGCTTTATGTTGGATGTTCTGGATTATATTGTGATGTCCCAAAGCAATGTTGAAAACAGGGAGTTGGAGAAAGCCTTGGTAAAGGAAACAAGGAGCCGGGGAGTCTAGGGAGCAAAAGAGCTCTGTCCCAATCCTAGAGCCACTGAGCAGAGTTGAGAAGAGCAAAGATTGACGATATAATAGGAGGAATAGAAATCCAAACAAATAAATAACCCTCTGTGTTACACTGGGGATTCCCAAGAAGGCTCTCAGTCAGAATTCCCAGGAGGTAAGTAAAAGATATGGCATGCTAAGATGGGAGATTCGGGACAATGAGGGGGGAGTGGGTGTGGTATGAGCCCCCAGCATTGACTAGACAATGGGATTTTGTTTGGTTGCCTCCTCCTAAAGAACAGAAAAGTCTATAATTGTTCCTACTCAGAGCCAGCCCACACACATAGACTGCCTGGGATGACTCTCCATGTGTGGGTGGCTTAGAGGGGTGGCACTGGGCCAAGATGACCAAGAAGAGAGTGAGGATGGATGGTTGGACCACAGAGGTCCACATGCAGAGGCACCTGGGTGCTGGACTCGGGGTCTTTTCTATATCTAGCTTCTCCTTGACAGTGAGTCCTTCCTCCCCTGGATCCCCAATCATGGTAACCTGGGGTACAGCAGGCAGGCTTGACAATTGTGCCCAGCAAGAGGACTTGAGACTTCTCTAGTTTTCCTCTTCTTCCTCCTTCTCCTCCTCCTTCTTCTCTTCTCCTCCCCTTCTCCTCTACCCCTTCCCTCTTCCCCTTCTCCCCTTCTCCCCTTCTCCCCTTCTCTCCGTCTCCTTCTTCCTTCTTCTTCTTCCTCCTCCTCTTCCTCTTTCTCCTCTTCCTCTTTTTCTTGTAAGAATTTGAAGTTACTGTACAGTGGCTAACAGTATGATTTATATCCATGAGTCTACATGGAAAGCTATCTCAGATACATATGTTCTTAATCCAAACCCTAAAAGAAAAATGCAATATATTGTATATACATTATATTTTAAAGTGCTCCACAAAACAAATTTAGCCATTTGTTGTAAGTACCAGTACATCTTGAGTTTATTGCATTTATATTGAGTTTGATACATAGAGAAAATGTAATGGTGGTTCTATCTGGGTGGAAACTTAATGAAAGAAATTGGTTGGTGGAGTGAGTGTCAAAGTTAGCTTTGCCTGCATTAGTTGAATGGTTTATGAGACTGTATGCATGGGATGGTGGAGCATGTTTTTAATCCCAGCATTCAGAAGTCGCAGGTGGATCTCTGCGAGTCCCAGGCCAGCCTGGTCTACATATTGAGTTCCAAGATAGCCAGAGCTACATAGTAAGACCTTGTCTTAAAACAAACAAAGAAACAAACTTGGTATGTCTTGATTTAGTTAAAATATTCAAAACTCTACATCTAATTAATTGCTTAAGAGTTAGATATCAATTGTTGGCAAGTATGGTAATTCCAATATTCAGAAGACAGGGGCAGGAGGGCCATAAATTCTAGGAGAGTTTCGGCTACAATGGAAGACTGTCTCAAAAGAAAGAAGGGAAGGAAGGAAGGGAGGGAGGAAGGAAGGAAGGAAAGAAGGAAAGAAGGAAGGAAGGGAAGAAAAAGAGACTAAAACAGAAAATGAGACTGGATACAGTCCACCTTCTAGAATCCTAAAGAAAATCATGGATTCCATTTCCTCTACACTGCAGACTGCCCATCCAGGTACTGACCAGAGTTGACCCTGCTTAGCTTTAAGAGATATGACAAAGTTGGATATATCCAGTGTGGCATAGCTATGAACTTGAGGGTCAGTTTTTTATGCTGAGACCTTGAGCAGATACAGCATTTACATTTACCAACTGAGTTAGTCCCAGAAAGATGTAGGCCTCCCAACATTTGTTTCTTTGCTAAGACCTTTCCAGTACCTTAGCCCCTGACTGCTGGTTGGCCTCATGTTCTCTATAACTGGCTGGGCCCACCTGTGTGCATCTCATTTCCCTCTGCTTACAGTGCTGTCTCCAGCCCTGGCCATTGTGGTTTACACGGACAGGGAAATCTATGGTGCCGTGGGCTCCCAGGTGACCCTGCACTGCTCCTTCTGGTCCAGTGAATGGGTCTCAGATGACATCTCTTTTACCTGGCGCTACCAGCCTGAAGGGGGCCGAGATGCCATTTCGGTGAGTGCGGGGGCGGGGAGGGGCACAGGAGGGGGATGTCCTGGGGTTAGACAACAGATAGGTACTTCAAACAACGGAAAAGAGAACCTGGGCTACAGAAGGGAAAATGTTTTATGCTCATAAACTCAGCTGTAGGAAGGTAATCTGGGATCCTGAGTCAGGAGCCAAGTCTTGGGAGCTTTTCACACTAGGATTCTTTCACACAATTTCCATCATTCCTTATAGATCTTCCACTATGCCAAGGGACAACCTTACATCGATGAGGTGGGGACCTTCAAAGAGCGCATCCAGTGGGTAGGGGACCCTCGCTGGAAGGATGGCTCCATTGTCATACACAACCTAGACTACAGTGACAACGGCACTTTCACATGTGATGTCAAAAACCCACCGGACATAGTGGGCAAGACCTCTCAGGTCACGCTCTATGTCTTTGAAAAAGGTGTGAGAAGGGACAAGGGACAGGGCTCTGGGAGACACTTCAAAGAGGGTGTCAGGGAGGGCTGACAGACTGTGAAGGGCAAATAGCCTCAACCAACAGGTGGTGCAAGCCTTTAACCCCAGCGCTGGGGAGGCTAAGGAAGGGATTGCTTGGGTCAAATAATGAATTCAAGAGCAGCCTGGGGTATATAGCAAAACTGAAGGATGAGAGAGGCCGGCTTATAAGCAAGGTTGGCTGTAATTTTTTTTTTAAAGATTTATTTATTTATTATATGTAAGTACACTGTAGCTGTCTTCAGACACTCCAGAAGAGGGCGCCAGATCTCGTTACAGATGGTTGTGAGCCACCATGTGGTTGCTGGGATTTGAACTCCTGACCTTCGGAAGAGCAGTCGGGTGCTCTTACCCACTGAGCCATCTCACCAACCAAATAATACTGCAAAGGTGGAAATGACCTTTGTAATCTGAAGTTCAAGGCCGTATTTGGCTACATAGCAAGTTATCCAGACTACTTAAAGACCAACGTGGGCCATGTGACACCCCCCCCCCCAAAAAAAAAAAAAAAGTAAAAACCAAGGATGCCAAGAAGGGAAGGCATCCTGGCTAAAATTTTCACATTTCCAATGATTGGAAATAGGTGTAGTGAGAAGCAACATAGATATAGATATAGGTTTCTGCTTCCAACCCCCTGCGTGCGAACCGCGTATCTCTTCTCCCTCCCCTCCTAGTGCCCACTAGGTATGGGGTGGTGTTGGGAGCTGTGATCGGGGGCATCCTCGGGGTGGTGCTGTTGCTGCTGTTGCTCTTCTACCTGATTCGGTACTGCTGGCTGCGCAGGCAGGCTGCCCTGCAGAGAAGGCTCAGGTAAGGGTCGGAGCCTGACTCCCCACCTTTATCCAGGATCCCCTAGACTGCTTCAGTGATGGGAGGGCCAAAGGAAAGAGAGAAGTTGAGTGTATTGGGTTTCAGGGAGGCCAATCCTGCTGCAACCTCTCTTCCCGCAGTGCCATGGAGAAGGGGAGATTTCACAAATCTTCGAAGGACTCCTCGAAGCGAGGGCGGCAGGTTAGTAGGGCTTGGGACTGGGGAGGAGAACGCTGGGAAGTCCGGGACAGTAGTGAGGGACGAGTGGGCGTAGTCAAGCCCAAGACTGACCTGTACAATCCCCGCAGACGCCAGTGCTGTATGCCATGCTGGACCACAGCCGAAGCACCAAAGCTGCCAGTGAGAAGAAATCAAAAGGGCTGGGGGAGTCTCGCAAGGATAAGAAATAGCGGTTAGCGGGCCGGGCGGGGGGTCGGGGGTCTGCGACGGAGTCCTCCAAAGGCTCTCAGGTGGTGGTCATCGAGATGGAGCTTCGCAAAGATGAGCAGAGCTCGGAGCTCCGGCCTGCAGTCAAGTCCCCCAGTAGAACCAGCCTCAAGAACGCCCTCAAGAACATGATGGGCCTGGACTCGGACAAGTGACCGTCACATCCAGGCCCTGTCAGAGCAGGGGACCTAGGCTCCTCTTTTTCCCAGGTCTAGGTGCTTTCCTCTTGCTCCTCAGCCCTGCCCTGCCCTTACCTCCCAATGAGATGTAAAGTTTCATTCCAACCTTCCTTTCCAAGTCTGTACTCCTCCTTCGCCTTTACCCCTCGGCTTTCCGGGAGCCTAGGGACTAACCCTACTCCTCGCCTGCCCCAAGGGCTGTGTGTTTGGTGCCTGTCCCTCAGACACCGAGAAGAAAGGGACCTTGATAGCCTCTGCCCAACTCCAGGCCACTTGGCCTTCCCATCTCTTCCCCACCCCGCCCCCCAGCTGATCCCCTGACTCCTTCCTGCTCTCCCCTTTCCTACCTTCTGGTGGCCCAGCTCCACACTCTGTCCTCGGGCTCAAATCCACATCGCGCAGAGCAGACTCTCCATCAGGGTTTATTTAGGTTGCTGAGTATTTTTTATTTGCCCATCCATTCTTTCGTTTGTTTACCTGAGCCCACGGCCCCATGACCGAGGACCAATGACGTCATGTGGCTTTTGCAGTTCCCCACTCGTACTAAGTCTTTACTGGAGAGCCAGCCAGGCAAGCAGCGCATGATCGATGCCCTCTGACCACCCCGGAGCACAGTTCTGGGACTCCGAGATTTGGGGAAGGAAAGAAAAAAAATGGATCCTCACAGGTCAGGGGTGCAGTAGGGGGCTTTAAGAAATGTCTTCAAAATAAATAATCAGAACAGAAAAAGCCAACGAGAATGGGAAGGAAAGGAAGTGGTTGCACCCCCGGGCACAGCGGACTGTTAGGACTTTTCTACATTCTGTATATTTCTCCTACCATCTCCAAATGTCCTTAAATGTTTAATAAACACTGACATTTCCAGAAGCTGCTGCCTCTGTTTTGCTTTTTCAGATCCTCATAAGAATCCCTTCCCCTGCTCTCATTCATCCCCAGGCCACATTTCTTCCTCATCAGCTGGTTTTCTTTTTCAGGTTGGATTTTATGGTATTGGCCCATGTGGCATAATAGGGAGAACTCTGAAATAGGCCCGCAGGCACGTTTATGTATTAAACGCTATCCAGTGAGCTTGTACTGGGTCCTAATCTGTGTCGGGCCCTGCTTTTACATGTGTGCAAACACAATAGCTTTCTTTTCCAAGACCTGGATTCTAAAGCATGCCAGCCACTCAGGGCTGTGTCTGCCCCAGAAAGCTTACTTGCCTTTGGTAAGCTTGCTTTGCACTTCATAAATACAGGCAACCATTCTATCCACCCTGCGCAATTCCCAGACCTTCCGTGAGAATCAAGTAAGAGACAGTGTATGGATACCTTTATAAGCTATAAGCTCAGTTGTGCATATTATAACATATGACTAACTTATTAAGGGTCAGGTCCTTAAAAGTGGTCCTTGTCTTGCCTAAGGGGGTATACTTTAGGGGATGGAGAGATGGGTCAGAACTCCCACACGGAGACTCACAACCATCGATAACTTCAGTTTCAGGGGATCTGATGTCCTTTTCTTTTCTTTTTTTTTTTTTCATGTTTACATTTTTCTTTTTTTTTTTTTTTGATTTTGTATGTTGATTTTATTTTTTTTATTACATATTTTCCTCAATTACATTTCCAATGCTATCCCAAAAGTCCCCCATACCGCCCCCCACTTCCCTACCCTCCCATTCCCATTCTTTTGGCCCTGGCATTCCCCTATATTGGGGCATATAAAGTTTGCAAGTCCAATGGGCCTCTCTTTCCAGTGATGGCCGACTAGGCCATCTTTTGATACATATGCAGCTAGAGACAAGAGCTCCGGGGTACTGGTTAGTTCATCATGTTGTTCCAACTATAGGGTTGCAGATCCCTTTAGCTCCTTGGGTACTTTCTCTAGCTTCTCCATTGGGAGCCCTGTGATATATCCAATAGCTGACTGTGAGCATCCACTCCTGTGTTTGCTAGGCCCCTGCATAGTCTCACAAGAGACAGCTATCTTTGGGTCCTTTCAGCAAAATCTTGCTAGTGTATGCAATGGTGTCAGCGTTTAGAAGCTGATTATGGGATGGATCCCTGGATACGGCAGTCTCTAGATGGTCCATCCTTTCATCACTGATGTCCTTTTCTGGCATCTGTGGGCAACAGGCATGCAGGTGGTACACAGACTTATGTGTAGGAGAATCACTCGTACAAATAAAGAGGAGTGCACTTTTATAAACTAGTACAAATCTCATTCCTGCTTACAAATATACACACATAGAACTTGATGTTGAACATGGCAATGTATACCTATAATCTCAGCACTTAAAACGTACAGTCAGGGAGATCAGACGTTCAAGACCAGTTCTAACTAAATAGTAAAAAAAAAAAAAAAAAACAGTTTAAGGCCAGCCAGGTTTACAAGAGACCCTGTTTCAAAAGCAACAACTTCCGTTTGTTCTCTACTTTAGATATATTATTAATACCTGACTAGCTAGTTTGTGGATAACGTCAGTTTAGATATATCCTGGAATCCTTAGATGATTGTGGGGACATGTAACAGCTTCTCCTGGAGGCGGGGGTCGGGGGAGCATTAGATTTCCTGGAGCTGTTATTATTAGTCGTAGTAAGCTGCCTGATGTGGGTGTTGGGACCTGAATGTGGGTTTTCTGCAAGAGCACTAACAAACTGCTGAGCTATCTCTCCAGCTGCTCAAAAGAATCAGGCATAATGTCTGGACGGAAACTAAGATTTTATTTCACATGATATAAGAAATAAAATGTAAAAATGTGTGTGTTGGTACATTACAATAATTCTGGCGTTCAGAAAGCTGGACCAGTAAAGGGATTTCTAGGAGTTCAAGGCTAGTTGGGGTTACAGAACAAGACCTTGTTTAAAACACAAAACAGAATTATAGCCCTCAAGCAGTCACTCTAAACAAACACACATGAGAAGAACTGAGAATGGAGTCAGCAGCAGGTTGTGTTAATACATCACACACACACATATGCACATGCACACACATGCACACACACACACCAATACTTAAATAAGAGGTCATCATGAAAAGTCTGGCAAGTTGCCAGATGACTGCAATTTTATCACTTTTGGGAGAATAAGGTAGGATGATTGCCTTGAATTCAAGGCCAGTCTAGGAGCCAAGAGAGAGGGCACAAGGAACACTTGCTTAAACTCTACAGGGAGAAGACCTGTAAACAACACAGAAAATCTAAAACTCACCCAGGAAATACTTCAGATTTTATCCTCTTCATTGGCAGAAAACATTATAATAAATATTATAAACTAATTCTGCAAGTGAATTGGTAGTGATGGGGAAATTACAATGCATTTTAATAGCTCCCATACCTTCACCTCTATCTACAGCCTCGATTATCTACTTCACTGTCTGATAAAGCCATTTGAACATGTCTGATCTGGTAGAGTATCTGCACTATGTTTCACGGTCTCCTCCCAGCCCACTACAACCATGGCCATCACTCCACTAAAATTGCGTTCCTCAAAGGGCATCAGTGATGTCTATGCTAAGTATGCTTGTAGAATAGCATAGTGTGTGTGTGTGTGGGTGTGTACTATGTTTGTGTGTGGTGCGTATTATTGGCCTAGGGCCTTGTGCATTTGAGCCAAGCACTCTGCCACTGAGCCACAGCACTAGCTCCTGTTGTTCAAACTCAGTGGTCACTTCTGAGTCTTTGCCATCTCTTGGCAGTGTTCAGCATGATCAACCATTTCCTCTCTTTGGTGATGGTTTACCACTTGGCTTCCTTGAGATAGATTCTTCTGCTTTTTGTTGTTTTTTATCAATTTGAGAAATGCATGAATTAACTTTTTTTAAAGATTTATTTATTTATTATATGTAAGTATTATATGTCGCTGTCTTCAGACACCCCAGAAGAGGACATCAGATCTCATTATGGATGGTTGTGAGCCACCATATTGTTGCTGGGATTTAAATTCAGGATCTTCGGAAGAGCAGTCAGTGCTCCTAACTGCTGAGCCATCTCTCCAGCCTATGAATTAACTTTATAGCAGAGATTGCAATATTCTCTTTGGTTTATCCCATACATTGTGGGTTTATTCCCATATTAATGCTAAAATTTCCACAAGGTTACAGTCAATTAGAGATGAATATTTTCTTCCCCCTTAACTTGCTATTTTTGAAGTTTTGCTTTTAGACTTATTTATTTTGTGTGTATGAGGTTTTTTGCCTGCTTGTATGTATATGTACATACAAGTACCTATTGCCCACCTATGCCTTTGAAAGGGGGCATCACATCACCTAAAACTAGAGTTAGAGATCAACATGTGTTCTTACCCATGAACCATCTATCCGGTCTCTTTCCCCAATCTAGATGGAGCTTTGTTTATTCATTAGTGTGTCTGAGACAGGGTCCCACTCTGTGTCCTGGCTTGTCTTGAACTTACATTATAGCCTGGGCTGACTTCAGACTCTTCAGGAGCTAAAACTCAGTCATCAGCATCCTAGGTGAATGCCCTTAACTGCTGCACTATCTCGATGGCCCCAGTGAGACGTTTAAAGGGTGTAGAATAGTTCTTTTGCATTGTCTAGGAAATTGTATTATTGTCTAGCATCCTTACTTTTTTTCTGGACTCATAACTACCAGGATCTTCTACTATGTATAATTGTTTAAAAAAAAAATTACTAAAACAAACCAAGAAACAAAATACCTCCCACAGATTCTTGAAACTTTCCCTAGAGGGCAGTATACCTTTCTGTTGAGAACTTCCCCCACCCCACAACTGTCCCGTACACAGAGACAGGGTTTCTCTGTGTAGCCCTAGCTGTCCTGGAATTCACTCTGTAGATCAGCCTGGCCTTGTGAGAACTCCTTAGAAGTTTAGAAGTTTAAATAAGGCCTGACGCCTGCCTATAAGGTTGGAGAAAGAATCTAGCCAGTGTCTCGAGCCTCCTGTTGGTTCTTTTTCTCTAGCCACATGAACTCTTCTGAGCCCCGTTTACTTCCAACTACTTTTAACTTCAGAGAGCCCAGCCACACACTCCCCAATGCAGCAGAAGAGGCATCTGGATGAGATTGAGACATTGTTAGAAATCTGGGAGTCAGGTAAAGCCAGGTTGGGGTCCTCCCAAGAAGAAAGAAAGAGGGTCTAGATCTTACGTGTCTGCTATGCAGGACCAAATAGGTATTCTGGAGCTCAGTTAAAGAGGGGCCTGCCCCGCCCCTCTGCCTTCTAAATCAGGCTGGACAGCATCCTTGACAATCAACCTTTAGTTTATCCGTGTCATATAAAAACCACAAATTCAGGAGTCAGACCACCTGAGTTCTACCCCTACTTCAACTACTGATTTGCTTTGGTTATTTAGTATCTCAGTGGCTCACTTTCTTCACTTGTAAAACAAGATACCAGGACCATTGCAAGAATGTAATTGAGCTAGAGGACCGTGGTGATACACACCTGCAGTCTCAGCACCTGGGAGGCAAAGGCAAGTGGATCTCTGTGAGTTCAAGGCCAGCCTAGTCTACAGAATGGGTTCCAGGGCTTTTACACAGAAAAACTCTGTCTCAGAAAAAAAAAAAATTAAATGAGTTAATACGTGTGAAAGTGCCTGTAAAGGGGACTGAACCACAGGGGTAGTTTACAAAGTCTCCCTTACCTCTCATGGCCTATCTGTAGCATGAGACTCAAGTATCACCCCAACCTAGGAAATGAAGATCTCAGAGGGCCCTAACTATGAAAACTTCTAAGTCAACAGAATTCAACCCAGCAAAGAATAATCACAGGTAACTTGGTCATTGGTCCATTGCATCCTTAGATTCTGACACAGCCTCCCCCCTTGACGAATGAGGACACTGAGTCATGGAGACATTTGTTAACTTTGCCAATGCACAATAGTCACTGAACTAAGACTAGAACTCAGGACCTAGCACTAAGAGGACACTGAGGATTCATGCACCTATCTGTCACACTGGTTTCTAAGTGTGTGAGCTTTTGGCTACCTTCACCATTTGACTGCTGGCTTCTGGAAATACCAGCAATGACATCATGCTCAGAGACTCAAACTATGTTTCTAAAGGTCAGATTCCCATTCTGTGGACATTTTTACTATACACATCCTTTGTCTTCTGTTAGTCACATCATCCTAGTTATTTCCCAGCATGCTATAGAATTTTCCTAGAAAGGAATTTTTACTGCTTTGCAATAAATCAGTACCATTTGCTTACATAAGCCACCGTTTTCCTCCTGTCTTTGAGAATACACATTCAATGCTGTCCAGATATGGCTCTTTGACTGTATTTCCTAAGACCCCCAAACAAAGCATCTTTACTTTTACAGTCTCAGTTATCGAGAACTGATCGACAGTCTTCATGATAAATGGACTCTAAAGGAAGCTCGAAGCCTGAGGGGGGAACACGGGCTGCCAGAACTCTCATAAGCCATGGCTTCTAGGGGGCAATGTCAAGGGAGGAAATGAGCTCTTGCTTTGTGACCAGTATAACTTTCTGCCTCTCTATGGACCACGAGTCCCTTGCCTTTTTAGATCAAGAGTCAGACCTGCCACTTAACCAAAAAGATCACCAGTGATACCTAACAATATAGAAAGCAAAACTCCTCACCCTCAAACTCTCAATTTCCAGAAAACCACAGACAACAGGGACTACATTTAGATTGTTTATGAAAAACAAAGCTGACAGCAGCTAATTAGAATGAATCCAGTGAGGACTGATTTGAAGACGTTGAACATGTGTCAGGGACAAGGAAGCCACCAGGAGCCACTATTTCTGCCAACAGTATCAGAAATAAGGAAATGTAGTTGGCATTTTGAAAGAAAAAGCATATACATCCCTTCATCCCCTGCTGTTTTTTAAAAAGGTGTATCTACTTATTTTATGTATATGAGTACACTGTAGCTGTCTTCAGACACACTAGAAGAGAGCTTCAGACCCCATTACAGATGGTTGTGAGCCACCATGTGGTAGCTGGGAATTGAACTCAGGACCCCTGGAAGAGCAGTCAGTGCTCTTAACCGCTGAGAGCCATCTCTCTAGTCCCATCCTCTGCTGTTTTCTCTACAGGCATTTGAAATCAAATTTCTCATTCTAGCTCCACATCTGCTTGCTACTTGTAGCTGGTCTTTGCTACTTTGTGGATTCTTCTTTCTTCCACCCTGCACCCATTTTTTCCCCCACCATTTCAATCTCTGAATACTAGATAAGGGAGGAAAAAAAAGGATAGAGGAAAAAGGAAAGAGTTCCCTGAATAAAGAAAGTCAGGGGCAGAAAGTGGGTGATTTTATCATTAGACTACTTCCTGCTGATTAGAGGAGTCGAGTTCCTTGGGGCAAGTTTAATATTTGACATCAGGATGTCTAATTCAGGATATCTAATTATTTCTTCTTCTTTCTTCTTCTTCTTCTTCTTCTTCTTCTTCTTCTTCTTCTTCTTCTTCTTCTTCTTCTTCTTCTTCCTCTTCCTCTTCCTCTTCCTCTTCCCCTCCTCCTCCTCTTCCTCTTCCTTCTCCTCTTAATTCTCCTCCTCCCCCTCCTTCTCCTCTTCCTTCTCCTCCTCTTCTTCGCACATGACTACTTAACAAACTGTGACCAACAATGAACAACCAACAACCCACTGTGCCCCTAGCCTTTATACACCCTCTGAAAAGTCCCCAGAATTCCAAATGTCACACAACTATTTGCAGCTGGCAAAATCATACACCCACCAAAGCACAAGGCAAACCATAGTCAGCTGCTGGGGACAGTCTGAAGCAGCCCCAAATCCCACACCTGGGATTAAAACAAAAACATATTCTTATAATATTTCTGTGGGTTGTTTTTTTTTTTGTTTTTGTTTTTGTTTTTTTGTAAGAACCCAAAATTCCCGAATTCTCACTATAAGGAAAACTCAGCAAGGAGATGCTAAGGCTGGAAGGACAGACAGCTCCTAGAAGGATATCAGGCAGAGATTCCTGAAGAGGAAGCCAGGAAGTGAAAGGAGCAAGCTGAACACTGAGGCAAGATCAGTGCAATCCTATCCATGAAATATCATGAAGTCTCTGAGAGCAGGCTCAGAAGACTGACCAGAGAGAAAAGCTTCTCTAACTGCCTGAATCCCACCCCACCCCCACCCCCTCCATTCTTAGCCCCACCCCCACCCCTGGGCCTAGATCTCTCCTTGTCTGGGCCTTGGGAAGGTATATCCCAGGCTCATAAGATCTCAGGACTCTTCCGCTTTGTCAGGACTGCAACCCCAGCTGTTACCCCTGCAGAGCTGAGAAAGTGCCAGGAGAGAAGTCTGGAGTAGGGACATGGTAAGTGATGTGGTAAAGAAATGGAGAGTCAAAAAATACCACACAGAAAAGGCAAACTCCACTTTCTAGCTGACAGAGCCTAACTCGATGGAGCTCGACCCAGTGACATGCAATTCCTTAGACAATTAGAGAGCAACCCCTAGTGGCTTCTGGTGCCTCACCCCAAGTAGCATGTGTCAAAGTAAATGTTCTAAGATTTACTACCTCAGGATTGTGAGCTGTCCTCGGAATTCTATTCAAATCTGACCCTGCACAAATGGCCCAGGAGGCAAGGCTGAGTAATTTCTAACTGCTATTGAAGGATCCCATTACCTTTCAGGAGTCTCTCTGTCTCTCTCTGTCGCTCTCTCTCTCTGTCTCTGTCTCTCTGTCTCTCTCTCTTTGTGTGTGTGTGTGTATGTGTGTGCACGTGCGTGCTTGGGCACACACTTGAGAGTGCTCACAGAGGCCATGAGAGGCCATCAGAGTTGGAGTTATAGGCAGTTGTGAGCTGCCCCAGGTAGAAACTAGGAGCCAAGCTTGGGTCCTCTGCTTACAGGGCCATCTCTCCAGCCCCATCTACTCAAGTGTCTATTCTTTATTAAACTTTTATATTAGTTCTAGACTGGTAAATTCTTAAACTCCCAAGCCTTGGTCTAGTACCTACTAGAAACATGTTTGATCATCTTCTTGGATGAAGTAAGAAATGTGGACATGTCTTGGCACAGGAATCCTAGAACCTCTGATTCTGAGTGACAGGTGTGATAGGAATATCTTTCTATATTCCTAAACCCTTTAACAAGGTCTCCCTATGTGGCCCAAGGTGACTTCGAATTCAAATTCACTGTGTAGCTGCAGGCTAGTCTTCATCTCAAAGCAATCCACCTGCCTCAGCCTCCTGAGTGCTGGGATTACAAGCACGTACCACCTCAGCTCAAAAGCCTGATTTAACCATACCAGAGTGACTTGACTGCCGGGAAGCTGACTTTGTGATTTGAGAATTAGCGCTTTTAGCCCAACTCTGGTCTCCAGGAAGGGGAAAGGGCATGGAGATTGATTTAATCACCAATAGCCAATTGTGCTTATGTAACGATGATTCTATAAAAGCTCTAAACCTGGGGTTCAAGGTTCAGAGGGCTTTCAGATTGATGAACGTCTGTGTGCCAGGAACATGCCCAAAGGTGGCACGCAAGGTTCTGGTCACCTCGTGCCTTGCTCTGTTTACTTCTTGCATTTTTGTAGCTGTTTCTTAGGAGGCGGGTAGAGGAGTCTCCCTGTTTCTCTTCACCTCTCATTATGTCGCTATCTAGGCCAGGCTGCCTGTTCCTCATCCTCACACAAGTGCCCATGACCAGAGTGGGTTCTGAGCGGTATCCTTTAGAAGAAAATGGCGATAATCATAAAGAATTTTCCCCAGTTCAATGAGCCATTCCAGTACATCACTGAATGGGAGGAAATTCTCTCACTAGCAGCTCATTAGCTAGGGGTGCAAGTCACAGGCGTCATAAATTCTGGATACCTGGTGTCAATACTATAGGATAGATGTCCTGAGAGTGGGAGAATCACTTGATGTGAGAGGACTCACCCATTTGTTGTCATAAGTAATGTGAATACAACTTTTTTTTTTTCTTTAAAACTTTTTGGGGTGTGGACGTGGATACAGAGTTTTGTGTAGCTCAGGCTGGCATCAAACTACATGTGTTGCCAAGGATTGTCACATGATTTATTTCGTGTGCCTGGTTCTTTAAAGGATCCCCAGTTGCTAGTCAAATGGCCCTTTGGGAATGCTTAATCCTTAGAACTGTTTGACCCTGTGACCTTCAGTTGCCTCTTAGACTTCTGGGAAGAGTAGGGTCCAGCGGGCAGAAGAATAAGATTGATGGAGGATGAGAATAGGGTTAGAGAAGACGTGCAGGAAGAAAGAAGGCTGAGTGGGGCCAGAGAGGAGAAGACAAAGCAGAAAAATGCAGCAGAGTCAAAATAGACCATTGAGGCAGAAAAGATATTGTTAGGAGACAGCAAGGAGAAGAACCCACAAAGTGTGGGAAAAAAAAAATAAGAAAAGCTACAAAGGATGACCTTGAACTTTTGGTCTTCCTGCCTACGCCTCCCAAGTACTAAGATTACAGGCATACCCAACCTTGATCCATGTCTGTTTATTTTCTTCTGCTTATCTTCTCAGCTAATCCATTTATAACAGCCTCTTCCTAGCACACAGAGATTTCCAGGTTTTGTTCCACAAGTTGAAACACTCAAGAAAAGTCTGTGATTAGTATTCAAGAAGCATTTCTTGATTCTTGTAGGGCCCCAAGGAGAGCCCATCAAATGTCCAGGGCCTCAAGAGTGTTCCAGGCAGACAGAAAGAAGCTACTCAGCTCAAAGCATGAGGAACAACAAAGCCGACTGGGGAGAAACCAACCTCTTAAAGCAGAGAGCCTTTATTGAGAATTATTGCTGATTTAGTGGAAGGTGGCTAGGTCTCTCTTTTTGGTCAGAATTTTATCTTTCTCAAATCAATGCTTTCATGCCTCTTATTAAGAATGTATATGAGGAGTGGAGAGATGGCTCAGCAGTTAGGAGCACTGACTGCTCTTCCAGAGGTCTTGAGTTCAATTCCCAGCAACAACATGGTGGCTCACAACCATCTGTAATGGGATCTGATGCCCTCTTCTGGTGTGTCTGAAGAGAGCAGACAATGAGACATATACAAAATAAGGAAGTCTTTTTTTTTTTAAAAAAAAGTATATGAATGTGAGGGGGGAGGGGATGCTGCAAGTGGGATGTAAAGTGAATCCATAAAGCAGGGGGTGGGGAGAATATATACGAAGAGTTTGGATCTTCAACAGACTCCAGATGAGAGTGGCTAAATGGTTCAGCCCACCCCGCCAGAGGCAGTCCATTGGAGATAAGCTGTCAACAGAGAAATCACCTTGCTTTAGTGTTGTAAGGGCAGGCCAAAGTAGAGTGCATCTCATCCATGGACCACAGGGACAGGGGTTATTCTTTACATCGATTTTAAATGAGTTGGTGTGTGTGTGTGTGTGTGTGTGAGTGGCCATAAAGGCTAGAAGAGAGCATTGGCTCCCTTGGAGCTGGACTTACCCCTGAACTGGGCACTACAAACCCAACTCCGGTCCTCTGAAAGAGCAGCAACAACTTTTACAATGCACCCGTTTTGCTAGTCCAGGGAGGACTCTGATTTTATCAGGGCATACTGGACACATTCCGGGTATAGCAATGAGCTTATTTTTTTATTTGCCTGTGAGGCTAAGATGAAAGGCTAGCATCACCATTATACTGCACTCCTATCAGATTCCAAACACAACAATGAAACTTCCTTCTTTTCTCTTGCATCGGGAAGACGTACTTCCTTTAGCAGAGGGCCCTCCTGTGAATCACTGTTCAAGTCTATTAATATCCCATAGCCATGGGCTTGCTAGGCATGAATGTACTCTGGAGCATAGCCTGCCTTCAGAGTTACTGTCGCTTGTTTCTTACTTGTGGCTGGTGAATGCTTTTGATTTCTATATTCTTACACTGAATAAGGGAAGGGAGTTAGACATGGTGGTAGACTCCTCGGTCCTCAGGGGAGAATCTTGAGTTTCAGGATGCTGCATCATAAGATCCTGTCGTTTAAAGAAAGGAAACCATAGAGACATCAGTAGAACAACAGTTTGCAGAGGCTGGGAAAGAGAGGAAGAGAGTTGTTGAAAATTTGGGGGCTGGGGGGATGGTCCTCTTGCAGAGGACCTGAATTCAGTCCCCAGCACCGACATGGCCGTGTTTAACCACCTGTGACTCCAGTTGCAGGGATCCAACGCTGTCTGCTGGCCTCTGCGGATACTAAGCATGTGCACGGTGCACATACATACATACAGGAAAATAGTTTCATAATATTTCATAAAATAAAAATAACTCAGGACCGGAGAGATGGCTTAGCCATAAGAACACTGGCTGTTCTTTCAGAGAACCTGGGTTTGTTTTCCAAAACCGACATGATGACTGCCAACCATCTATGCCCAGTTCCAGGGGTCTTATATCTTCTTCTGACTTCCGTGGGTACCAGGCATACACATGGTATACAGACATATGCAAGCAAGACACAGATGCACATAAAATAAGTATCTCAAAGCCCCCGACCCATAGTATAAACTAAAAATAACTAGCAAGAAGTGGTAAAAATGGTAAACTTTAGGCTTTACAATGTTTTCCAAAATAAAAGTCATTAGGTGGGCATAGTGGTACAAGCTGTAAACCCAGCACTTGAGAGGCTAATGCAGTAGGTAGGCTTGTGGGTTCAAAGATAGCCTCGGCTCTATAACAGGTTTTAGGTTAGCCTGGACTACATAGTACAATCGTCTGTTTTGTTTTGATTTTTAATTGTTTTTCTCAAGTCAGGGTTTCTCTGTGTAGGCCTGGCTGTCCTGGAACTTGCTCTGTAGACCAGACTAGCCTTGAACTCAAGAGATCTGCCTGCCTCTGCCTCCTGAGTGCTGGTTATTAAAGGTGTGTACCACCATGCCCAGTTAAGCATAGTAGCAATGTCTTAACAACCACTCACCACAGAAAAGTAAAAAAGAGCAAGGCAAGTAGAAATGATTTTTCATTTTTTGCTCAATTTTCAGTCATTTTAATGTGCAGAGACCATTTCTAGGCAATGTTTGCTCACTTAAAAAGCACTGTTTTTATTCGATTCCTCATTAAAACCTTCAGTGTGATAGTGGTACTCATCGGTGTCCAGAGTTATCGTCTCCATCTCTTAATTTAATAAATGCTAGGGGGGGGGCAAATCTGGGAGGAAGACCAAGTAGGAGGGAAATCTAGAATAGGTCATTTGGGGATAAGAAGCAAGGGAGAGAATAGGTTTGTTTTCAGAGATATGTACCAAGTGTGCTCATAGCTGGCAGGAGAGCAGGAAGATGTCACCCTTGCAGGTGTACCCTGGGGGTGGTGACAGCAGCAGAGAGACACAGTGTGGGCGGTGAATCAAGGTGAGGGCAAGGGCAGGAGGAGGCAGACAGGCTTAGCTTCAGCTGGAATGTTCTCAGGCCGTATTAGTTTCCTGTACCACCATGTAATCTATGCGGTTTCTCTACCACCCTCCCTGGGCCAGTTTAGGCTTACATGTTCAGCCCAAGGTGGGAAATGCACGCATGCACGCGCGCACGCGTGCACACACACACACACGTGCAAATGCATGCCACTAGTAGAGGTACCCACACAAACCACTCGTAGAGGTTCAATGCCCCCATTTGAGGGCTTTTTTTATTGTCATAATTATTAAACATGCTAAAGTCACATACAGTGGCGATGTTTGCCCTGACTCCACAGTGGGGTGGCTGAGAGCTATAGGGGTGTCACTTGGTTCACATGGCTCTAGGGATGACTAGAGATGGGGGCAGGTAAAGAGGTAGGCAGGTTAGCAAAGACCAGAGAGCCCCTCGTGGAGTATTAGGTTAACAACAATAGTGTGTAGCTTCAGACATCTTGACCGTCTCTGTTCTGCTTTCCTTCCTAAACGTTTCTCAGTTTTCATTTCCCGGCCTGTAGTCCCTGAACCTTCTGCCATCATTGGCTCTTCTGACCTCAGTCTGGATGGTGAAGGAAGCTCTTCCTCCCTTGCCTCTACCAGTCCCAGTTCTCTTTCCTTGGGAGGAGTCTACTCAGCATGCACTAGTGTAGTAAGCCGCCTTATTTATTTATATTTATTTTTGCATGGGTAGGTTTTTTTGGTTTTTGTTTTGTTCTGTTTCGAGACAGGGTCTCTGTAGCCTTGGCTAGCCTGGGACTCATGATGTCAACCAGGCTGGCTTGAACATAAAGAGATCCACCTGCCTCTGCCTTCCAAGGTCTGGGACTAAAGGCATGCACCCCACATTTTGCAAGCTCCTGGATTTAGGTCAGCCCAGGAGAAAGTGCAGCTGCACTAGGGCTGAATCACAGGAGATGGGAGGGGTTGTGCAGAAGGAGCTGAAAGTGTTACCTGAAGTGTTAATGGTGCAACTGGCAGAAGCCTACATGTGCCCCACCTTGAGGCTCTGCACTCGGAGGGCTTGCCCCTCCTGCCCTTAGCACTAGGCGAAGGGGAGAATTTCACATCTCCAAACCTTTTGTTCTCCTAAATGGACTGATCCACCCTTAGCCTAGTGACTACCAGCTACAGTCTTCACCTTCGCATCCTTGTGCCTCTACTACTGTGATGGCTTCAAAGAGCCTGAGACAAGAATATATAAAGGTTAAGCTTGCCTTGGGGAGAGGCTAGAGGGATGAAGGAATGAGATGCGTGAGAGTCAGAGCTGTGGAGGGGAGAGAGGAAGTAGAAGGGTTAAGAGGAGGCCTGGCCATTCAGGAGCTGGAATCCTTTTTCCTCTTCTGGAATCGCCGGAACTTGCCCTGGATTGCAAGGGCGGCCTTCTCTGTCTCTGGCGCTGTCAGGTCAATGTCAATTTCCTCCTCCTCCTCGGCCTTCTTGATGCTGCCAGGCTTCCCTATAGACAGTTGGAGACAGACGGATGAGTCAACCCAAGCGATTCCAGTGCTTCCCTCCAAACCCCAAACACAGCGCTCACAGTCCACTTTCAGTTAGACAACTTGAGGTCCGTCCCCTCACCCTATCCCACCCCACCCCACCCCCATCTTCTCAGGGACTACAGATGATGATTCCAAAAGTTAGAGTGCTAGGCTTGTAATCCCCATAGCAGCCTCAAGAAGCCTTGCTATTCTTGGACCAAATGACAAGTGTCTTCTGTCAGCACTGACTCCCAAATCCTACAGTTCAAATCCCAAAGCATGCTTCCGGCCTCCAATTTCTAGTGGACAACAGTGGCTTGGCTTATCTGAGGAGTTTCATCTTAATCACCCACTGTTGGGTTGAGCTGGAGAAATGGCTCAGTAGTTCAGAGTACTTGGTACTCCTGCAGAGGACCCAGGTTAGAACCAAGGTTACACATCTGGTGGCTCACAACCACCTATAATTCCAGTTTAAAGGGCTCTGCAGCCTCAAGGCCTCTGAGGGTACCTGCCTGCATGTAGTGCATATAAACTCACACAATGGGTGCACACACACACACACACATATACATTTTTTAAAAGTAAGTAAATCTTTTTAAAACATTTACTTTTTTAAATTATTATTATTATATATGTGCCTGCCCCATGTGTGGAGGTCAGAGGACTGTCAACTTGTGAATGTCACTTCTCACCTTTCATCATGTGGGTCCCCTACATGACTGAGCTGAGGTCATCAGGCTTGACAAATAAGTGACTTTTCCCACCGAGCCATCTCTCTGGCCCATCTTTATCGTGTATTTCCCAACCATCCCAGACTTTACTAGCTAAAACCGAGAGGAAAATGCTGCTATGATTGCTTCTTAGGAAAAAGTAGCCAGAGCCTAGCGCTATAGTAATCTCTTGCTTTACTTGCCCTCACCCAATTCTCTGACATCCACCTCAGCATCTTCTAGAGTTACAATTCTTGGATCAGGTTTTCTGCCTTCATTAGCTCTACGAACAGTCTAGCCCAACCTTACCTTTTTCCTCAGGGTCAGATGCCTGGTTGGCGGCTGGAGGTGTTTTGGTGTTAAGCTGGGAGAAAAGAAAGGCAATGTGAGAGACGTGAGAAACATAAGAGATATGAGAGACTCCTGGAAGCATGAAGGTACCACCCCCTCTGATCGTTTCTGTACATTCAAGCTTTCCCCACAACCAGGCGAACTTCCCAAGACTTTTAAAGGAGCAGGTCTTGAGATCAGGTGAAAACTCATCAAAGCTCATACATTAAGCCCAGCATGACAGAGAATGCTTGTGAACCTAACATTCCGGAGACACAGGCAAGAGGAGTGTTGTGACTTCCAGACCAACTTGGGCCACAAAGTGAGCTACTTAATGGCAACTTATTTCAAAAATAATTAACTCAATGTTAAGTGATAGTAGAGAAATCGTGGGGGACAAACAGAGAAACCCTGCCTTCATAGAGCTCCATTCCAGGGAGACTCAGACAAACAAGGTGACTATGATATGAGATGGTTAAAAAAAAAAAGTATCAGAAAAAAAGGCAAGGTTGGGAGTGCTGAGTGCTAGGTACGGCCAGAGGAGCAGGCCTTTATATAGTTGTCAGGAAAAGGCTATCTGGTCAATCATGGAAGTGACTTTTTTCTTTCTTTCCTTCTTCCTTTCCTCTCTCTCTCTCTCTCTCTCTCTCTCTCTCTCTCTCTCTCTCTCTCTCTCTCTCTCTCTCCTCTTTCTTCCTCTTCCTTCCCTCCTCCTCCTCTTTCTCCTCCTCCTCCTTTCTTTTTTCTTCTTATTTTGGCATTGGGGATAGAATCCAGGGCTTCATGTATGCTAGGCAAATGCTTGAAAGGTGGCATTTGAGCAAAAAGCTATAAGAAGTGGTGATAGCTGGATGTCTGTGGCAAGACCCTCAAGTGGAAGTATGACCAGCCTCTTTGAATAGCAGCAGGATCCATGCAAAGCTGAAGTGGAGAGACAGAGAGAAGGAGGGATGGAAAGGAAATCAGGCTAGCTATGGGTGGGAGTAGATTATGTAGGGCCCGTTGGAGGGCTTACAGTCAGTCAGGCAAGAGAAGATGGAAGCTTGGATCCGAACAGAGGCCATTAAGGAGACACACGTGGTGAGGTTATGGGTATTATTTTCAAACAGTTATCAAAGTGATTCTAATTGGATAAGCGGTATTGTGATAAAGGATGTGTCAAGGGTGACTCCCGAGGAGGAGAAACAGGAAAAAAGAGGTTCCCTCTTCCGCTACAGAGCAGACAACCAAGGGAGGGGGTTTAGGGAGAGAATTGTTTTGTTTTGTTTTGGAAAAGTTTGGGATAGCTATTAACCAAGATGTTTCTTGCTAATCTGACAAGGGGTTACAATGCAGACAGGGCAGGCAGCCTTTGAACTAATCCTCCTGCCTCCAGTCCTTTGCCTCCCAAGTGCTGGGATGGCAGGTATGTGCCATGATGCCCCTCTCTCTAGCATGGTTGTTGTTGTTGTTGTTGTTGTTGTTGTCATCGCTTTTGATACGGAAGAGTTTCAGAAAGGACACAGCCCATCATGGCTGAGGAGGCATGACAGGAGTGTGAGAAGGCTGGTCATGTTGCATCCTCTCTATCCTGGTTCTGAGAGGGTTGTTGGGTTTTTCAAGACAGGGTTTCTCTGTATAGCCGTGGCTGTCTTGGAACTTGATTTACATGTAGACCAGGCTGGCATCAGACTCAGAGATCCACCTGCCTGCCTTCTGAGTGCTGGGACTAAAGGTGTGCAGCACCACTGCCTGGCTTCTAAGGGATTGTTCTATCTGACAGAGATAAAACTTTAACCGAGAAAGAAAAAAAAAAAAAACACGGGGGAAATGGGAGGGTCTTACATCAGTGTGAACAAGAGAGAGGGCTTTAGACTAGAATCACAGTGACTATAGAGTATTCAGACTTCAAAGGAGTTTCATGGTAACGTAAGCTAGATTGGCATGTGCAATTCTGAGTACAGAGAATGCTATGAAGGAGACTGGTTTAGGATGGGTATGGGTTGTAGAAAGGTGTTTGTTAGGGTAGGAGATGTGGATGAGTTAGTAGAGAAGGGAGAATTGATGGAAGAAAGGATACTTAGCAGAGTTATGGCTTGAATAAGCAAGAAAAACCAGATACAGTACATGAGTGGAAGGGCTGGCCTTAGACGGGGCTATTGGCACAGCATTCACAGATGGGACTGCAAGCATGGGACAGAGTGAGCAGGGTGGCAGGTGTGCAGGGAGTGTACAGACACTCTCTAGTCAAGGTTTCTATTTTCTCAGTGAAATAAGAAGGGCAGTTGTCGTCTGAGAGGTAAGGGGTAAGAAGTGTTAGCGGTTGGAGGGAAGATGGGATGAGTGAAATGGTCACCTAAGACAGGTGTGGGATAGTGGGATGAGCAGAGTGCAGCGAGAGCCCCTGGAGGTTAACAGTAAGGACGTAACGTGAAATCAAGCAAGATAACGTCCTATCTGCCAGGGGAAGTGTCCTGGTGTCTATATTTTGACAAACGCCACGAGCAAAAGTAACCTGGGCAGGGAAGGGTTAATATCAGCTTGGCTGTCCACATCACAGTCCATCACAGTCAGGGCAGAAACCTGAAGGCAGGTGCTGAGGCAGAGACCATGGGGGAGTGGTCTGTCTTCTTAGAGTGCCCTGGGCCACCAGCCCAGAAGTGGCACCACCCACAGTGAGCCAGTCCCTCCCTCATCGATCAAGAATATATGGTACAGGTTTGCCCACAGGACAATCTGATGAAGGGTTTTTTCTCAATTGAGTCTCTCTCTCTGTTTGTTTGTTTGTTTGTTTGTTTGTTTGTTTGTTTCAAGACAGGGTTTCTCTGTGTAGCCTTGGCTGTCCTGGAACTCACTCTGTAGACCAGGCTGGCCTCGAACTCAGAAATCTGCTTGTCTCTGCCTCCCAATGCTGGGATTAAAGGCATGAGCCACCACTGCCCCGCTTCTCTCTTTCTTTCAAAATGACTGTAGCTTGTATCAAGCTGACATTGAAAACTAGCCAGCACAGGAGAGGAGATGAAACAGGTGACCAAAGAATAATCCCTGGGCATTTATTATTGTGTGTCAAACCTAGCCTATTAATTAATTCTGTGAGATATCATCCTATTTCATAGCTGAAGAAGCAAGCTTAGAACAATGTTCTGGATCTCACCCAAGGTCAAATAATACGAAGAGAAAATGGGAGATCTAGTTTGTGGACACAGGAAGACCAAGTCCTCACTCCTCTGTATTTCCATATCCTGACTAAGTATGCTGACATGTTAATAATGACTGCATTATTCAGAACATATAGATGCACTCTGACTTTCAACCCTGGCAAACTATTCTAGTAAAGAGTTCTGAGGGGTTGGAGAGATGCCTCAGTAGTTAAGAGCACTGACTACTCTTCCGAAGGTCCTGAGTTCAAATCCCAGCAACCACATGGTAAGATCTGACGCCCTCTTCTGGTGCATCTGAAGACAGCTACCGTGTACTTATTTTTTTTTTTAAGATTTATTTATTTATTATATGTAAGTACACTGTAGCTGTCTTCAGACACTCCAGAAGAGGGCGCCAGATCTCGTTGCGGATGGTTGTGAGCCACCATGTGGTTGCTGGGATTTGAACTCTGGACCTTCGGAAGAGCAGTCGGGTGCTCTTACCCACTGAGCCATCTCTCCAGCCCCCCGTGTACTTATAATAATAAATAAATCTTAAAAAAAAAAGAAGAGTTCTGAGGATCTAGTTGTGGAAACACAGGCTCTTTAGTACCAGTGCCTGGGAGATAAAGGCAGAAGGATCAGGAGCTCAAGATAGCCTTCAAAATATAGGAAGTTATAGGGGAAAAGGAATTTTTTGACAATCTTGGGTGGGTCTTACTTTCTTCATCAACATTTTTAGATTAACCCTAATGCTTAAAACCTACTTTGTTGTTGTCCTCATTGTCATCATCATCATTGGTTTTTTGAGACAGGGTTTCTCTGTGTAGTCTTGGTTGTCCTGGAACTCACTTTGTTTGTTCATCCTCAAACTCACAGAAATCCTCCTGCCTCTGCCTCCCAAGTACTGGGATTAAAGGCATTCACCACCACATCTGGCCCAAATATTCTTTCTTTCTTTTTTTAAATTTAGTTTTACTGATTATTAAAAGTGTGTGTTGGTATGAATGTGTGTGCCGTGGTGCACTGTGGAGGTCAGAGGACGACGTGCAGGAGTCTGTTCACAGGAAAAAACACCAGTCAGGAGGATGGAAGTCGGGTTGTCAGGCTAGCATGCCAAGCGCTTTCCCCTCTTGAGCTGCCTCACCAGCTCTTACAAAATGCTGACTAACTTCAACTGTGCCTCTGAACAAGCACAGAAAAATGAGAAAGCAATCTAAAGTTTAAAATATATATATATATATTAACATAGGAAATAGTGAGGTATGGTCTAAGGACACAGCACAGTCAGTGACGGGTTAGCTAGCATGCATGAAGACCTGAGCTCAAGACTTAGATTCAAGGTTAAAAAAAAAAAATGGAGGCAGGTGGGCACACATCTGTAATCCTGGTGCTGAGGAGGCAGAGATGGGTGGATCTCTGAACTTGCTGGGCAGCCAGCCAAGCCATTTGGCAAGTCCCAAGTCAGCAAGAGACCCTGTCTCCCCACCCGTCCCAAAATAGGTGGATAGTGTCTAAGGAATGACACCCCACCCGAGGATGTCCCTCTGGCCTCTATATACATGTACACGTGTGCACATGCACACCCCAATATATAAAGCCCTTCCACACTCACTCAAATGGTGATCTACTGTTATTTAACATAGAGAAGTATCTTTAAAAGTAGGTCATAGCCAGATATGGGGGTGCATGCCTTTAATCCCAGCACTTGGGAGACAGAGGCAGGGAGTTTGAAAATCTCTGTGAGTTTGAAGCCAACCTGGTCTACATAGTGAGTTCCAGGCCAACCAAGGTGAATCTTGTCTCCAAAAAAACAAAAACAAAAACAAAATGTAGGTCATCAACTGGCACCGTCTGGGTGATGTTCAGTAGGAGAGGAGGTGCTTGGCATGTTCATGGCCCTGGTTTTGATTCTGAGAACCAAACAAATAATAATAAACTGATTGTAGTGGTTTGAATAAGGATGCCCCCACTTTGGAGTAGATGTGGCCTTGTTGGAGGAAGGGCACCACTGGGGTTAGGCTTGGAGGTTTCAAAAAGTTCACATTAGGTTCAATGTAGTGTTCTCTCTCTCTCTCTCTCTCTCTCTCTCTCTCTCTCTCTCTCTCTCTCTCTCTCTCTCTCTCTCCCTCCCTCCCTCCCTCCCTCCCTCCCTCCCTCCCTCCCTCTGCCTACAGATCAGGATGTAGCTCTTAGCTATTCTTCTAACACCCACCTGCATGCTGCCATGCTCCCTGCCATAATGATAATGGACTAAGCCTCTGAAACTGTAAATGAGCCCCTGTCTTACTTAAGGTTTTACTGCTATGAACAGACACCATGACCAAGGCAACTCTTATAACGGACAACATTTAGCTGGGGTTGGCTTCCAGTTCAGAGGTTCATTCAGTCCACTATCATGGTGGTGGGAAGCATGGCTTCATGTAGGCAGACTTGGTGCTAGAAGAGCCAAGAGTTCTAAATCTTGTTCCGAACAAAGGCAGCCAGAAGGAGACTGTCCTTTGCAGGCAGCCAAGAGGAGGCTCTCTTCCACACTGAGTGGAACCTGAGAATAAGAGTCCTCAAAGCCTGCCTACACAGTGACACACTTTCTCTAACAAGGCCACATCTATTCCAACAAAGCCACATCTCCTAATAGCCAAGCATATTCAAACCACACAGCCCCCAATTAAATGCTTTCTCTTATAAGAGTTGCCATGGTCATGGTGTCTCTTCATGGCAATAGATATCCTAAGTCACTTGATAGAGTCCATTATTTTTTAAAGATAGCATGTGTTTAACTATTATACATATTTTTTAAATCTGACGCTAGGGCTGGAGAGATAGTTTAGTTTACAAAGTGCTTGTTGTGTAGGCTTGAAAAGTTGAGTCCAGTCCCCCGAAAAACACATAAAGAAACAAGGTAATTCTAACACAGGGGGAGACAGAAATAGGTAGATCTCTGGGCCTCTCTCATCAGCCAGCCTAGCCTACTGGTGTGCTTGAGGCCAGTGAGAGACCCTGACAGCACCCACGTAAGAGCATTCAAGATTAGTCTGTAGCCGCCATACACAGGCACACCCATACACAGGGGTAAACCTATACCCATCGGAGCGTGTACACATACACATAGTGAATAAAACATTAATTAAAATTGTTGCATCTGAGGCTGGATATGGGGATACAAATGTATAATCCCAGCATCTGGGAGGCTACCGCATGAGGATGACAAATTCTAAGCCAGCCCAAGCTACAGAGTTGGGGAGCTGGGGAAGAATTTGAAAACCCACCAAACAAGATTCTGAAACCCCAGGAAAGCCCTGCTCGTCTCTGGTAGACCAGCAGAGCTTCTGCGGAGGAGGGATTATTTTTGAAACTCCAGAATGACTGACCCACAGTCATTATTCTTTTTCTCGTTGATCTTTTGAGTTAATTAATTCTTACCTTATTTTCTGCACGTGAACAGTATAGTGATCTAGTAGGTAACACCTTTCACTGCGCCATACTGTCATCCTAAAGAGTTTGTTCACACTGCAAAAGCACAACACGGAGCGTGTGCAGTGAGAGAGGACAGCCAAGAGTCCAGACATGACAGTCACAGCAAGTTCAATAGTGCCATGGTCTTGAACTTCAAACGTTACTTTCTCTATTGGCCAACACATCTCAAACTGTTACCCTGGCTTTAACCATTACCCCTCTGTCCTTCCTACTCCAAGGTCATTGCTTTAACCCATCAAACACATCCCAACTCCTCCCTTTTGAAAAAAAAAATTGACTCCTATACTAAATATCTCCCCTCAGGGAGTTTTGTGATGTTTTTAATATGAAATGTTCCCTCTAGTGTTGGGTACTCAAATGCTTTAGCCCTGTGTGTGTTGCTAGTTTTATGTCAACTTGACATAAAGTAGAGTCCTTTTAAAAGGAGAAACATCAATTGAGAAAATGTCCTCAACAGATTAGCCTGTGGGCAACTCAGCAGTGTGGATTTTTTTTCTTTTTAATCACTCAGTAGAAACACTAACACACTGTATTACTTTGTTTTTTGTTGCTGGGATGAGACACCGTGACCAAGGCGAGTTATCAAAGAAAGCATTTAACAGGGCTCATGGTTCCAGAGGGTGAGGGTTTATGATGGTCGAGTGAAGCCATGGCGTCAGGAACAGCTGAGGGCTCACATCTCAGACCAAATCACAAGCAGAAGGCAGACATTAGGTATGGCTAAGTTTTGAAACCTCAAAGCTGTCCCCAGTCACAAACCTCTTCAAAGCTACATTCCTAGTCCTTTCCAACAGTTCCACCAACTCAGAACCAAGTATTCAAGCCCAAGAGCCTCTGGGGGATCAGATTCTCACCCAACAGTCCCCAGCTGTATGGGGAGGCTCCAGAACTGTGGCCTTGTTGGGAGAAGCAGGCTGATTTTGAGACTTTAAAGACTTACACTGAAAGACCCACAACGTGAGGACTCCCTCACGTTCTGACTCAGGAGAGGCGACACCCCAAAATCACCCACAAGAAACGGTCTTGCTGCAACTGCAAGAGGATTTTTATTCGAGAGCGTTCTCAGGCCCATGGTCATACACCACGCAGGGGTAGAGGACCATGGCGCCCCGAGTAGCTGAGTAAGGGGGTATTTAAAGGAAGAAACCACAATTCATGGAGGTGGGGAGGGTGTTGTTGGAAAATACCAAAAATACCAGTTAAGAGTCACAAGGAAGTATAAAGTCACAAGTGTCAGGTTATCTCTCAAGACAGTTTCTAAGAGCCCCTAACAATCTAAGAGCCCCTAAAGATAGCACATTTGCATTGCAGGTTCCAGTAATGGTCAGGGTGCCATTCTTTGAATTGAACCCAGGAAGAGGGTAGGTGGAGGAATGTCGCTATCTGTTTTATGACCAGTACCTGGAGCACTAAGCCACAAAGGCTACACTCCCAAGCCTGGGCCCAAAAGCCTCGAATTTTGTTTTTACATTGCTATACTTTTTTAATACTTCTTCAACACCATTTTCTAGTTTGCTCTCTCTACTTTGGGCTCCTGTTTCAGAGTGTGAGCCCTCAGCTTCTGCTCTCAGCATCCAGTTCCTAACACCTGCTGCTCCTTATCCCACCTCCCAACCCCCCTACCTCCCACCCCCACCCCCACCCGCTCTCATAGACTCTAACCTCCTGGAACCTTAAACTCTTTGTTCTGTAAGTTGCCTTGATCAAGGTGTTTTATCATAGCAATAGAAAAATAACTACTAAGCTGTTTCCTCAAGTCTCCTTCTCATATCAGCTGATCTGGAGCCAAATCCTAAGCAGGGATATGTGTCAGAGCTGAACCACACAGACGGCCATGTTCCTTCTGCCCTGCCAGCTTCCCTCTTTCCAGAGCCTGGCCTGACCCTGGAATAGAGCAGTGTCTGTGATCTGGCTCCCCAGGGGCTCCCAGGTCCCATTTGGGTTATATTTATGAAGGATCATAACCCGAGATCAAGAGTTTCCACTGGTGAGGCCAGAAAGGAGTCCTGTAAGGTCCCCACTGCTCACAGCACCCCTTGAAATCTCCCTCACGCCACCCCTGCAAACGTGCTAGGGAGTCTTCTTCCTGCCCCTCCCCCCTCCATCCTTTCTAGCCAGCTCTCAAAATAGCTACTTGTGGGCACTGCATTTCTAGATTTAGCTGTTTGTGACTTGTTGGGGGGGGGGGAGGGACAATTGGACTAGCCTCTGTATGGTACTCAATCGCTCACTGGTCTCTGTCCTCTGCCACAGTGTTCTAGGTTGTTTTTGTAGAAAATCAGTTTTAGATGAACCATGATGGTCTGGTACATGTACTTGTGGGCTATCAGACTATCCATTCTTCACGTTCACCCAGTACTCCATAAAAACAAAACACAGAACAAAAACAAAACACCCTTATAAACACTCCTATCTCCAAAGGAACAACAGCAACTCAAGAGCTCCATGCAACAAGTCCGTGTTTCTCAGCCTCATCTTGGCCCTCATTCTAGGCAGGTGTGGACCACAAAGCTCTTGGGTATTCTGCTGTTTTCAGGTCAGCTCGAACAGTGATAAAATGGTTCAGCAACACCTTCCTTCTCCTTACAGCCGTGGTTCTCGACCTTCCTAACGCTATGCCTTTGATACAGCAGTTCCTCGTGTTGTGGTGACCCAGCCATAAAGTTATTTCTGTTGCTATTGCATAACTATAACTGTGCTACTGTTAGGAATCATAATGTAAATATCAGTGTTTCCCGATCATGTCATCCAGCTGCCCGCCTCAAGGGGGGTCACGAGTCACAGGTTGAGAACCACTTCCTTACAGGCTCCAGCTAGGAGAACTGATAGAAATCAAGGACTTGGTAATGTTACCTTGCCTTGTTATTTATAATAACATAGATAATATTATCAGTCTGTTACTTCTGTATGTGCTTTTGAAACCACTAAAATACTGACTTCTTCTAACAGCTCCGTAAAACAGGTATTGCTATTCTCGTTTCCCAAACCAGGAACCGAGGTCAGCAGTGGTTAATTTTTTGGCCTAAGGTCCTATGCTAATGTCACAAGGACAGGACTTGAAGCCAGAAAGACAGTCTAGCTTGAGAGTCCAGGCTTGGGCTGGAGAGATGGCTCAGTGGGTAAGAGCACTGGCTGCTCTTCCAGAGGAGTTCAATTCCCAGCAACCACATGGTGGCTCACAACCATCTGTAATGGTGTGCTTAAAGACAGCGTCAGTATACTCACATACATTAAATAAATAAATAAATCTTTAAGAAAGACAGTCAGTCCAGGCTCTTGAATGTTACACTATGTAATATCTAGATCTTCAACTAAAGTGTTTATGTGCTTACTCATAAACTTGAGGGGAGGGGTCCAATGAGAATGGCCTGACTATAGAAGTTATCCCATACAGCAGAGCAGACCCCAGATAGGAAGGAAGATCTTTGGAATCATGATTGAATCCCATACCGACAGCCAAGCAGCTGAGTCCAGATTCTTCTCAATTTGGATTATCAAGCTTCTCGATTCATAATCCAAACACCTTCTTCAATATATACAGGAAACGATAGGGAGCTGGCCCCACCCTCTCATTATGGAGCAAGCTTACATGCTACTCGAGGACTTACTTTATGCCAGACCCCACATCCCCACTCAGATTCTTGCTGGGCTTGTTGACCGGACCACCTTGATTTGGGGTTTGCTTCCGGGTGATTGCTCCTGACACACCGAACTGACCCCCAGGGACTATTCAGAGTCTTCACGCACAGGCCCAGATCCTAGCCCTTCAGAGTAGGAGAATTCCGAGCGCAAACCCATCACACTCTTTTTTCCAGAGCAAACGACTCCCTTGCCTACATCCGGAACTGTTCTTCCTGTCCTAGTGAGCTCGGAGCTGGGTTCAGCACAGTGCCATTGCCCACACAGGACTAATTGTCTCCACTTCGCAGTACCAAACACTAATTAGCAACTGTGAAACCCATCACATCTCACTTTCCCTAGAGAGCCCCAACCTCTTCCCTTGCCTACCTTCTTGTATTCCTTTCCTCCATTCCCTCCCCTGGGCCTGATGGATTCCAGTGTTCGTTCCATCATTTGGCAGTGGGTGCCAGTTCCTGTGAGTATGCTCTTGTTTTCTCTGCAGCTCAAGGGTGTGAACTCTCCGCTCCCTCCGTGGGGAGAGTGGATGGCAAAGACCTGCTGGGTTAGGGCTCCCCCCCCCCCCGGGGTTTAAGATGCAGGTGGAGCTGTGTTTTCTTTCCCTAATATTTCCCTCCCAAAAGTTATCTGCTCTTTTTAGTTCCTCCAAATCGGAACACAGGAAACCATCGCACGCTTGCCCATCTTTGCCTTCCCAGACAATTTAGCAACAGTCAGAGCAGGTTGTAGGTGGCCTGAGCTCCCAGGCTCACCCCCCCTTCTCTCTTCTAGAAACCACACAATCCGTCCTTTTACTCTCTAGTATGACTCCTGGCCCCCATTTCTCTCTCTACCTGCCCCCCCCCTCTTCCCCTTTTGATGTAGATTCCTTTTCCAAGTGCCATTAGAGTGAAAAGAAGCAGACCTGGGGCCAAGGGCTGAGGAGCAGGAATATTAAAAGAATAAGGAAGATCATTATGGGAAGAGAAATAAACCAGGCTCAGAAAGACAAATAGCAGGTTTTCTCTTCTATGCAGACTCTGGATGTGGGGGGTGGGGGTGCGGGCGCAGGAGAGAGATGAAAATAGACAGGGGACCTTGCCGGGGAGGAAGAGATATTAAAAAAGAGGAGAAAACGGTGGAATGCATGTGACTTAAAAGCAGAAGGGGAGCCTTGGGCAGGAAGGGGCTGGGGGCAGGGGCGTCTTCTTTTCAGAACGGGAACAACTGGACGGTCAGACAGTCGGTCGGTCGGTCGGTCGTTTGCAAAAGCAGACAAAAGAAGCTCACTTGAAACTACCCCTCGAACCCTACAGAAATCAACTGCAAACAGACTCAAAACCTAGACTTTGAAGATGTGGAGGCGGGAAGACTGAGGCAAACTTGAGGTTAACTCAGCCTGTACGGGACTGCAGGCCTACCGCACGGCAAAGAAACCCTGTCTCAGGACAGCGGCAGCAGCGGCTACAATTAAGATTTTAGAATAAAGCACAGGGGGAAACTTTTTGTTTTTTTTTTTTTTGTTTTTTTTTTTGGTTTTTCGAGACAGGGTTTCTCTGTATAGCCCTGGCTGTCCTGGAACTCACTTTGTAGACCAGGCTGGCCTCGAACTCAGAAATCCGCCTGCCTCTGCCTCCCAAGTGCTGGGATTAAAGGCGTGCGCCACCACGCCCGGCTAGGGGGAAACTTTTTGCAACCTTAAGATAGAAAAAAAAGTCCTTAGGTGTAGCAAAAGCAAGACTCATAGAAAAGCATTATAAACCGAAGCTTCTCCTAAGAGAAGAGAGGTACAAGCTACAGGCAGAAAGAACTTGTGTTCCAGAGGTTTGTTTGTGTTTGGGGGTGTTTGTTTGTTTGTTTGTTTGTTTTTTAAGCACCGACTTACACTGTGTAACTCATACTGATCTGGAAGTCACTATATGGCCCTCGTTTACACCAAACTCACGCACTCCTCATTAACCTTGTGAGGGCCTGAGATTGCAGGCCTGAGTCACCATAGAATATGTTTTAAAATAAATTTTAAAAAATTTACTGGAGCTAGAAAGATGACTCCGTGGCTCGGAGTCTGGCTGCTCAAGCAGAGAAGTTCTGTTCCCGGAGTCCACATGTAGGCTCACAACCATCCATAACTCCAGTTTCAGACTATCTAGCATCTTGTTCTGGCCTCCACAGACACCAGGCAAGCTGACGGATCACACATGCAAGCAAAACACTCATGCACACATGGAAATAAGTCTTGTTGTTGTTGTTGTTGTTTGTTTGTTTGTTTTTCGAGACAGGGTTTCTCTATGTAGCCTCGGCTGTCCTGGAACTTACTCTGTAGACCAGGCTGGCCTCGAACTCAGAATCCGCCTGCCCCTGCTGGGATTAAAGGCATGCGCCACCCACCACTGCCTGGTGAAAATAAGCCTTAAACATCAGAGAAAGTCAGGGGAGGCTGAAGAAATTGCTCAATGGTTAAGAGTCTTAGCATCAGCCAGATGTGGTTTTAATACCAGCGTTCAGGTGGCAGGGGCAGGAATATCTCTGAGTTGGAGGCCAGCCTGGTCTATAAGCCAGAACTACATAATAGAGAGACCTTCTCTTAAACAAACAAAACAAGATCTGGGTAGTGGTGGTGCACACCTTTAACCCCAGCACTCAGGAGGCAGAAGGCAGATATCTGTGAGTTCAAGGTCAGCCTGGTCTACAAGGTCAGCCTGGTCTACAGATGGGAGTCCCAGGGGGCCAAGAACAAAAGCAAACAAAAGATAATTGTGTCCAATCGTGGTCCAGCATACAGATAATCTCAGCACAAGGAGGCTGTGTCAAGATCATGGGTTCAAAGCCAACACGGGCTACATAATGAAACCTTAGCTTTAAAAAAGGAAATAAAACACAAAAAGATAAAAGAAAACCCAAATGCAAAAATAATTGTATGAGTCAGCCCGGTGTTGGCAAAGCACCTAAAGACAGTCCACGTAAGAGCAGCTTAGCTGATACTTCCCCCTGGCCACAACCTTAGGGGCCCCAAAACTCAACTCACTCTCCCTTCCCCCTTCTGTTCCTTCTTCTCTCCCTTTGCTGCTTTCCCCTTTAGTGGTGTTACCACAGCAACCATTGTCACCAGAAGAGGAAGACAGTGTTTCCCCCTCCTCTTTTCCAAGCTGCAAGTCAAAACCAGTTTTGGGAAGGGTGAACTATTCAGCTCTCTCCACACTCTTCACACCCCCGGGCTCTTTAAAGAGCGATCAGGGATGGTTAATAGCAGCAATAACCAGGAGCGAGGATCATTCCATGGTACCTGGGCCAACTGCATTTGTATTACACGACTTGGGTGCTGTGCAGATAAAAACACACAGATTCTAGTACTGCTACGATTATTTAGCTTTGATGGACAACCATAGATGCCCAGTTCTCTCTGTAGACAAGGACAGAGAAACCTAAAAAGAGCTGGAAGCCTAAAAAATTCTAAATATAAGCCTTAAAAAAGACCCCACACCACCACCATGCCTGGCAGTGGTGGTACATACTTTTAATCCCAGCACTCAGGAAGCAGAGGCAGGTGGGGCTTTTTGTGAGCCCTAGGTCAGCCTGATCTACAGAGTGAGTTCCAGGACACCCAGGGCTTCACAGAGAAGACCCTGTCTCCGAAACCCAAACCAACACCCCCAAAACAATCTCCCTTTGTCTTTATATTGACATAAATCCAAGGTTTCACAAATTCCATTTTCAAGAAGAAAAGGGAGCTGGAGTTAGTGGCTATTTTTCCAGGTGGTGGGTGGTAAGAGGCTTTGTTCTTAATCCCCCATGAGGGGTTTCTATGCTGACGAGATTTCCCCCCCCCCCGCCCCCCAGTGTTCAATGGAAGCCACTGCTAACTGCCTTACAGTACAGAAGCCTCTGGGATCCCGTGCCCCTGTGCGACCCTGGACTGCTGTTTTTGGAGATCTGTTGGAACTGTTTCAACTCTTTCAGCGCAGTAACCAGCTGCAGTCCTCAAACAGCTTCAGAAAGGCTTGCTCAAGGTCACCCTCAAGATAACAACAGAAAAAGAACTAGGAACCCTTTCCTGAGTTTTTCCATATGCACATTCCTCTCCTAATACAGAAACTATAAGACCAGACGCCTGACATCTTAGATGCCTCTTACCTCAAGACTAGACCTTAAACAGCACCAGCTTCCTGGTTTGTCCCTCTCCCCTTGGCCACCCACCCTGTTTTCTGGACTAGCCCCCACCCCCCTGGTTTGTCCCTCTCCCTCACTCTGTTTCCTGGAATAGCAGTACCCCCCACTAGAGTCAGGGGCAGAACTCTGTGCCCTGCCAACTCATGGTATGCAATGAGTCAACAGCCCCTGCCCATTCCCCCCAGCACGGGCTGCCACGATTTAATGAGGGGTTATTTGTGGCACTCAGCACACAGCTTGGAGCCGAGCCTTTACCCCATACTGAGGAGTAGGGGCTGGGGGGAGAGAGGAAAGCCAAAGCTTCATTTATTACTATAATCTTCAATGTGCATCCCACCAGCGGTGTTAACATTCTAAAATAAACGTATTAATCCCCCTACAGCCTACAAAGCAAACACTCAGCTGGAGGCCTTTGTGTGGGAGGGAGGTGGCACCAAACACAACAGAATGGTAAACGGCACCTCTTTTCCCTGGGTGGGGGTTGGGAACCAGGTGATGCCTTCTGGAGGCCGGCAGTGGGAAGCAGAAATCAAGCTTCGAGGTTGATGAAGAAAGCTCAGCCCTGTGGTATGTGGTAGCTTGCCCGCCCGTGGTAACAACTCAGCCCTGTAACAGCAGTAGTCAGGAGGCCGAGCCACGAACATCTCAGAGGCTAATCTGAGCCAGTGAGTTCTAAGTCAGCCTAGGCTAGCGATGCAGGAAGAAAGGAAGGAGACAGGCCGGGCTTCCATGAGTCTGAATGGTGAGAAGAATGTCCCAGGTCTAAAGTCATTGTTTGCCTTTGCTGTAGGTTTTTGTTTTATTTGTTTTTAAAGATTTATCTATGTTTTTAATGTATGTGAGTACACTGTTTCTGTCTTCGGACACACCAGAAGAGGGCATCAGATCCCATTACAGATGGTTGTGAGCCACTATGTGGTTGCTGGGAATTGAACTCAGGACCTCTGGAAGAAGAATCAGTGAGTGCCCTTAACCACTGAGCCATCTCTCTCCAGTCCCCTGTTTAGTTTTGTTTTGGTGTTTTGACACGGGGTCTCAAGTAGCTCAGGCTGAATTCCTGATCTTCTTGCTATAACCTCCTAAATACTAAGATTATAGGCACACACCACCACACCTAGCCACCAAGTCTAGGCCTCTGGGCCTTTATTTAAGGACACTTTGAAGGAATGCAGATTTCATTTAGAGAGAGAGAGGGCAAGGGAGAGGGAGAGGGGCATTCGGTGTTCTGTTCACTGACTCTCATTCCTCCTGATTCTCACGTTCTCTCCCTCTCCCAAGCTCTCATGTAACCCAGCCAGGCTTCAGACTCATTACCCAGAAAGGACCTTTTCCAGTTTCTGAAACTCCTTCCTCCCACTCCTGAGTGCTGGGATTCTAGAATCCTGTTCTATGCAGTACTGGGGATCAAACAAAGAGTTTTGTCTGCCCTAAGCAAGCCTGAGCTTAGGCTTTGCTTGCTTTTGCTTATTCGTTTATTTTTTGGCACAGGGTCTCCCTTTGTACCCGAGACTGGTCTTGAACTGGCTACATAGCTGAGGGGCCTCAAACTCATCCTCCTGATTCCACCTCCTAGACTACAGATGTGCACCATCACAAAGGAGTTATGAATCTACTTTGACGGAGCTTACTGTGTGTGAGACAGGACGAGTACTGTACTAGGAGTTGAACCCAAAGGATTTACACATGCTAGAAAGTTGTTCTGCTTCTGAGCAGTCCCTTATCTCGTGTGTGTGTGTGTGTGTGTGTGTGTGTGTGTGTGTGTGTGTGTGTGTGTGTTATGCATGTGGCAGGTGTATGTATACATGTGAGTAGGTACAGTAGTGGTGGAAGAACAGCCTCAGGCAACATTCTTCAGGAGTCAGAGAAAGTCAGAGTATAGACACTTCCAGAGCACCCTGAGCTTCATAGATGGGATCCTAGGTCAAACACCAAGCTGTGCCCGTTGGGGGTGGGAGTTGAAGGTAGTAAGACATGGTGATACCGGGCTCTAATTCCACTACTTGGGAGGCAGAAGTAGGAGAGTTGCAAGTTGAAGGTCAGTGTGGGCAATTTAGTATAAACCTGTCTCAACCTAACATAAAAAGGGGCTGGGCATGGTGGTCAGTGCCTGTAACCTATCATTTGGGAGGTAAAGGTAGTTAAGAGGAGGTGGCCAAGGTACAAGTAGATCTCTCAAGAAGTTAATTAATTAATTAAAATTTAAAGGGAAGAGATAACTTAGTGATAAGGTATTTATTTTGGGTTCGATCTCCAGTGGTATTCTTTTTTAAGTTGCATGTAAATGAGATTACTCTATATTCAATGGAGCAACAAGTTAAAAGAGTCCTGAAGGAAAGAGACATCAGCAGTACTGGGCCCTTGCCCTTTAGTACAACACAGATTCAGATAAGGCTTGGGCTCAGGTTCCTCACCTGTAAAATCAGAAAATGGGGCCAAATGATCGTTAGAGCTCTTCAGCAAATCTACAATTCTATCACTAAAATAGCTTGATATTTCACTTTGAGGTTATCCTGGTAAAAGATATACCTCCTGACTTTCAACCTTGAAGAAATTTTGCGAAACAAAGTTTAGTTTTTCTATGATAAACCACACTTACAAAAAAATGACTTGGAGAGCCGGAGAGACGGCTCAGTGGTTAAGAGCACTGACTGTTCTTCCAGAGGTCCTGAGTTCAGTTCCCAGCAACCACATGGTGGCTCACAACTACCTGTAATGGGATCTGATGCACTCTACTGGTGTGTCTGAAGACAGCTACAGTATGCTCATAAAAATACATCTTTTTTTTTTTAATGACTTGGAAATTTAGAAAAGTAAATGAAAGAATTGGTAAGCATCCACAGAACCAACACTTTGAAAAGATAGAGGGGGCTGGAGAGATGGCTCAGTGGGTAAGAGCACCCGACTGCTCTTCCAAAGGTCCGGAGTTCAAATCCCAGCAACCACATGGTGGCTCACAACCATCTGTAACGAGATCTGGCGCCCTCTTATGGAGTGTCTGAAAAGATAGAGGTTGGTTTATCTTCTTCCCCTCAGTCAGGATCACAATCTCCATCATGTCTGCTAGTTAGGGCCCACCACAGATAGGCAGGAAAGATGCATCGGACTCACAACACTCTCTATGATCACCTGGCCCACAAAAACTTGACATTCCGTGAGATACCTGATCATAGCTGCTGTTCGGGAGAATGAGTCATCTCTGTACTCAGATCACAGGATGACAAAACCATCAGCTTCTCACCATCCAGAAAAGTCTTAGTCAAGCAGCTAAAGCCGGCGACATAAATGGGTGAGCAAGAAAGGGATGAACCATGAGAGAAGGTTGTGGACCAAATTCCGGTTTCCCTATTTTAGAAAACAGATCTCCGGAGATAGAAGACATTCTAATAACAAGCTGTCAGTCCTATGTTTTATATTCAATTTAACCAAACAGCATAATAAGATAATAAAATAATAATAAAACGTAATATAATAATAAAGCATCAATCAGGAAGAGAGGAACTTGGAGGGTAAGTTCCCTAACAACTGGCTCATAGAAGGCTCACTAGAACTACGTCATTCCAAATGTCCTTTGTGGGGAAGATTGCAGATGAAGACAGGTGTGCACAGGGAAAGAAAGGGATCCCTAGAGAGCAATATCTTGTTTCCGTTAGGTAAGAACACCTCGGAAGAATAATAGAGGAGAGAATAGCAGCTTCAAGTTCTCTTCTAATGATCTAGATGATCTGTCCCTTGGTCTATCCTCTGCCAAGCTAAAACTCGGGAGAGGAACTATGGGAACTGTCGCTGGAGTAATCCGTGACTCCCATTTCAGCAGAGTGACTGCTGGCCCAAAGGATTCGCCCGGCTAGGTGTCTCAGAGATAAGAAATGCCACGGCTTCATACAAAACCCCAGCGTTCTGCTTCCTGCAGCCAGCCGCTCTGCATAAAAAGGGATTATAGGACAGAGCCCTCGGGGACTGAACATTTCCCACACCCAAGCTTCACTGGAACCAGGGGGAAAGTTATTAAAGGACCGGAGACAGACTGTGATTCACAGCAATCAAGTCCTGCCTCCAGCTGTGAACACAGACAAGCTGAAGATGAGTCCCTCCCTGCAGCTTCTGTGCACAAGAGCATGCAGACACTGAGAAATGCACCGCTGCAGTACTGAGTGACAGCAGACAGCCACCCAGAGAAAGCAGAGATAGCCATTCTGCTCTGCAGCCCTACCAGAACCTTCCTCGCATGCACATTCCGTTGCCCTGGTCCAGAGCCCCCTCCCCAGTCGTTCCTCAGTGGAATCAGGAATCTCTTAAAGATATCCCAAATCTTCTCATTCAGGAAGCAGTGTCTCTGAAGCAAGAAAATAAGCAGATGGGGGAGGTGAAACCGACATAATATTCGGGGTACATGGCTTTCCAGGCTTGGGCACATCAACTTGAAAGAGGGGGTCCATGGACTAGGGTTGAAGGAAATGAAACCCAAGGGATCCAGAGCTCCAGGCAACACTTCCGATTTTATCAGAGTTTCTAACAAGAGGAAGAAAACAGACTGGTTCTTAGCCTGTAGGGAAAGAGATCTCCCCCTTGGGGCTCTGGTTTAGAAACAGCTGGTCTCTGTGAACACCCAGGTGGCTGTCTCTGGATATTATAAATATTCATCCCTGAAGCAAGGCTCCACTCTGTATTAGGAGACAGCCTGGACGGTTAAATTGCTAACTAGCCCCAGTTTGCTCTGAAAGCTTAGGAAGCTGAGTAGTCTGGTACACAGAGTCCCCACTGACAGATCCTACCCTTATCATTCCGCAGAGCCCCCAGTTAAGGCGAGTCAAGTGCAGCTGCTGTCTAGAGTAGCCCAAGCTTTGACTTCCCTAAGCGCACTCCAAACTGTTCTTACCATGCAACAGCATTGCACATCACTAAATGTCACTTGAAAAGCCCTCTAACATGTGCCCTGCCCCGGGGGCCATGCGTGTCTCCTCATGTTAGTTAGCACAAACTAACCACAAATCATGTCAGCACAGTCTTTTCAGATAAACTCCCCAGTGGGGGATAGCTTGGATTCAAATTGTCAGATTTAGAAACGTGATGCTGGGGAAGAGGGCTTGGAACCCTAGACCTTGGCGGGGTAAGAGAGCAAAGAAAGTCTCCTTTCTCGTGTCAGTGCTGGAAAAGGCCAGAGAAGGTCACTCCTTTTCATTTTATTATTAGTTTCTTCCTGCAGGATTGCCATGGTCACTGTCACCATGAGCTGAGGTACTGGAAACTTTCCTTCCTCTGCAGCCCACCAAGCGAGCTGGATTTTCCAGGATAAACTCAGTGGACATAGCAACCAAGACAACATAGCAGCTGGCACTAATTGACTCCCTAGGTGATAACTTTTGGTAAGAGTCAGCAGAACTACTGAAAATATTCATCTTTCCTAGCTAAACAGGCCCAGGCTCCAGGGAATCCTCTCTGTCTCTTGTCTCTGTCTCTCTGTCTCTCTGTCTCTTTGCCTCTCTCTCTCTCTCTCTCTCTCTCTCTCTCTCTCTCTCTCTCTCTCTCTCTGCTTTCAGTATTGGAGATTGAACCCACTCATTGCTAGCAAGTGCTCTAAGGAGGCTTGGCAATTCTTAAGTTGGTTTTCTGTAACTTGAAACACACACACGCACACACACACACACACAAGCTAACTCAGATTCCAGATTGAGAACCTATTAGGACTCCAGGTAGAGCGCTAAGTACTTGGCATATATAATTTAATCTTTTAGAACAACCAGTGTTACCTTCATTTTACAGATAGAAAGCTGAAGCACAGACAAATTAAGTGATGCTCCCATGGCCACAGAGCTACTAAGTAGCACAGCTAGGCACTGGCATATAGCTGAGCAACATACTGAACACAAGGGCGCGCTTACTAGGAATGGGGCCGCAGAAGGCAGGCATGCTAAGCCACTGTTCAGATCAACATCATCCGGGAATGACAATCTTGTCTCCTGATAAGAGGATCTGCCTGGGATGCTACAAATTAAGTCAGATAACAGGGTCAGTTCTTCTTAATGTCTTACCATGGACAGTGAGTGGTCTTTGAACCGAGTCAACCAGTTACAGGACCGGGTTGGCTCTCAAGACCATCACCACAGAACCTGTGCGAAAATTTGGATGTAACAGGCACTGCAGCGGGAGGTCTTCTCTGGAAGAGAACATCTCCCCAGGTGCTAGATGTGCCTTCCTCCTCTACAGTATTCATGGACGGCAGGTACCCCCCCCCACACACACACACACACATCGTTCCTCATTGAATAAGTGAAAACTGCCACCCGAAGGGAGGGAGTTAGGTGGCCAGGGATGGAGCTGTTGGCTGCTGCTTATGGTGTGCAAGACCCACACAGTCCTAGCGGAGGCCCGAGAGAACTGAAGTGAGGGCATCAAAGAAAGCCACGGTAACCTCGGAGCAATACGATAGATGCGGAGGATAGCACCCAAGAGACAGTTTATCTACCCGAGAGCTCAGTTCCCACTTACAGCTGACTCCAGTCACCCCCTTCCCAAAGCACTATCGCAATTGTTAGGCTAAAAGCACCCCCTGCTAGTGGCTTCCGAGAGCCGGGAGGTAGGTGCTTTCCTAGAGGGGCAGTGGTGTCCATCCAGAGAGTACCTCTAGCTTCCCGGGACCTGGAGCCGCAGCCTTCTCCCCGCCGCAGCCCGGGCCCGGAGCGCGGAGGTGACGGAGTATGCCGAGTGGCACCACTCACCTCGCTCATCCCGGCGGCCGGACGGGGCGTGGCAGGCGCAGGTGAGGCAAGGGGTCCTCCGAGATGCGTGCGTGAACCGCGGCCGGCCGAGAGTTGCTGGACTCCGGGGCAGGGGCCCTGGATGGCTCGGAGGGGAGAGTGCACGCTGCGAGCTGCTGCTTAATGCTGCCCCAAATGCTCCGGCTGCAGCGCTGCTCAGGGAGCCCCTTCTGACCTGGTCCTGTCAGCAGCTCCGGGCGCCTTGACCGGCTCCACCTTTTATAGTGAGCTGCGGTCCCTGCCTCCAGCCCAACCAATAGAAACTCTGCCTAGTGCAGACTGACAGCTCCTTGAACCCAGTGGTGGCAGGCTCAGAAATCTGCTGCATTTCCAAACTAGGGTAAGACGGAGAGAGCGGGAAGGAGGGGGGAGACCATGGGGGGATGAGAAGACAGAAAACGAAGTAGGGAACCGGTAAAGGAAAGAGAAGTAGTAAGTAGTAGCTGAAGAAACTGAACTCTGGTCCTCTTGAAGAACAGCTAAGGCTCTTGAGCCTTAGCTCAACCTCACATGGTATATATCGTTTAAGAAAAAAGAAAATAAACAGAACACAGGTAATCACACAGACTTTTTGATAACTTTAGTTAAATGTAGTTCTGTTTATCTATCTAGTCTTCATCTAAGGAAATTCTTTAAATTTTCAAGCCTACAGTTCTTGTTGACTTCGTAAAAATCTCTTACAGCTTCAGTCAGTCAAACCCGGATACTTTCAGCTTTCACAGATATATTCTAACTTGACTCTTTGTGTTTATACATTTCCTCTGTTGGGTTAGAAATTAGGAAGACGGGGGGGGGGGGGGGAGATCCATCTGAGACCCTGTGATTCTGTTTCTAATAGGAATCTGGTTGCCTCCGTTACTAAAGTTCTAACGAGGCTAGCTCCTACTCACTCTGTGCAGCCTACTCCTCTGGAATCTTTCTAATGAACAATTAATTAGCATTGAAAAGGTTGTCCTGGGCTGGTGAGATGGCTCAGTGGGTAAGAGCACCCGACTGCTCTTCCAAAGGTCTGGAGTTCAAATCCCAGCAACCACATGGTGGCTCAAAACCATCTGTAATGAGATCTGATTCCCTCTTCTGGAGTGTCTGAAGACAGCTACAGTGTACTTACATATAATAAATAAATCTTAAAAAAAAGAAAAGAAAGAAAACCCGAAAAAAAAAAAAGAAAGAAAAAGAAAAGGTTGTCCTTAGTGAAACAAACCTTAATTCTTGCTGCTATGAAACGAGTTTGAGATGATAATGAGAATTCGCCCTCTAGGTTAGGGATCAGCTAGCTTTCCAGGTAACAATCAAATAATAAATGTTTTTTCTTTGTAGGATCGATGTACTCTTTGCTGAGCCATTTCCTACTGCACTTGAATACAGGCACAAATAATTATGTCAACAAACAGCTATGGCTCCATCTGATATAAATGTATTTGTGACCACTGAAGTGCACCTGTACAAACATGGGCATATGGCATATACTCATACATATAGTAAATAAATTTTAGTGTATATGATGGTCTGTATATGCTTGGCCCAGGGAGAGGTAGCCTTGTTGGAATAGGCATGTCACTATGGGCCTTTAAGGTCCTCATCCTAGCTGCCTGGAAGTGAGTCTTCCTCTAGTGGTCTTCAAACTATGAACTCTCAGCTCCTCCTGTACCATGCCTGCCTGGATGCTGTCATGCTTCCACCTTGATGAAAACAGACTGAACCTCTGAACCTGTAAGCCAGCTCCAATTAAATGTCCTTTTAAGAGTTGTCTTGGTGGGGCTGGAGAAATGGCTCAGTGGTTAAGAGCACTGTCTGCTCTTCCAGAGGTCCTGAGTTAAATTCCCAGCAGCCACATGGTGGCTCACAACCATCTCTAGTGGTTCTGATGCCCTCTTCTGGTGTTTGAAGACAGCTACAATGTACTCATGTACATACAATAAATAAATTAAAAAAAAAAAAAAGAGTTGTCTTGGTCATGGTGTCTGTTCACAGCAGTAAAGCCCTAACTAAGAAAGAAGTTGGTACCAAAGACTGGGGAATTGCTGTGATAGGCCTGACCATGCTTTTGTTTGGAAGAACGTGGATTTGGGGACTTTGGATTTGGAAAGCAGTGGAATTCTTCAAGTGGGTCTTAATGGGCTATCCTAGTAGGAATATGGAAGACTTTGATGCTGAGAGTGAGTTGAATGGTGCAGACCTGGTCCAAGAGAAGAATTTCAGTATATGGCATAGAAACTGTTTTTGCAATATTTTGGTGAAGAATGTAGCTGCTTTTTGCCATTGGCTGAAGAGTCTGCCTGAGGCCAAGGTGAAAAGATTTAGATTAATTGCTTTGAAAAAAGAAGTCTCAAAACAGCCTGGTATAAATTCTGTTGTGTGGTTACTAAAGTTCACTCTTATGAAGAGCATTTTAATGAAAAGGAGCAAGCTGGGAAAGGAAAAATACAAAATACATGGTTCAGGTATTAAAGGGACACCAGGAAGGAGAATGGAGCTGAATTCTAGGTTCTAGGAGATAACAGATTAAGGGAGTGGGACCTTGGGGCAAGATACAACCTAACTAAGTTTAGATCCAGGCATAGTGGTACACAATTTTAATCCCAGGATACAGGCATGCAGATCTCTGAATTCAAGGTCAATCTATAGAGCAAGAGTCAGGACAGTCAAGTTTAGGCAGTGAAGGAGTTGAAAAACAGAACGCTAATGATAAAGTAATAGAACAAGGGGGGGCATGTTCCAGCCCCTGCAAGTTGCAGAACTCGGCAGCTTCAGCCATGTGGCTCTGGATTTAGAGTGAAAAATAGAAGGGTCTATTGGGACAATTGATGCTGGTTAGCTGGAGCTAAGTAATTAGTGGTGATTAAGAAGAGATCAACATTACTGAGGTGATATTTTCTGGAAAGTGTTATCTGAGAGCACAAAGAAGCTGTGTTTCAGAGATAGCCAAGGTTATACCTCATGCTGCATCTGGACTTGATAATGTGTTAGAATCACCTCAGTGATACTGGTTTTGGGGGTATGAAGGGGTCATGGAGAGCAGCTGAGGCTTGGCTCTGTGAGAGGCCATTGAAGGCACAGGTGAAGGTACAGCCTCAGTTGCAGTTGATGGCCCAGGACTGAAGGGGTCATGCAAAGGAGCTGAGGCTTGGCACCATGAAGAGAACCTATGAGAGGCTACTGGTGAAGCCTAGTTGCAGCAGAAGACCCCAGTGTATTGGAGATGCTAGTACCATGGGATGATCACCAAGAGCAGCAGCAGCAGTGGAATGGATCAACCTGAGAGTGCTACAGAGGCCAGAGCTGGAGAAGTGACACTAGCCCTTTGGAGGAGTCAAGAACATCATGTGTGTATTGTAGACATTAAAACAAGAAGCTATAACATTGACGTTACCTAGGAGACCCTAAGATGTTCAAGATGCCAGAGCTGTAGGCTATCTGTTGAGGAAAGCTGCTAACAGGGAGTGGAACCAGCCCAGGAGAAAGAAGTTTGTTGCAGTCAACAAAGATGAAAAGGAAGTTGGAGATCTGAAAGAGTGCTTTGGCATCAGACATAGAGATGCAGAGTTTGGAGTTTGCCCAGCTGGTTTCCTATCTTGCTTTGGGGATTACAGTTAAGTGACTGGATGAATCTCAGAAGAAACTTTCAACTTTGGACTTTAACATTGTTGAGACTGCTATAGACTATGGGGGCTTTGGAAGTTAGACTAAATGTATTTTTTATTACTCTGTGGTAGGTATGGCCCCCATAGACTTGTGTGTTTGAACAAGCCTATGGGGGGCCAGGGAGTGGAATGTGGTGGTTTTATCTGTTTGGCCAAGGGAATGGCACTATTAGGAGGTGTGACCTTGTTGGAGTAGGCGTGTCACTGTGGACCTGGGTTTTAATACCCTCATCCTAGCTGCCTGGAAGTGAGTCTTCCACTAGCAGCCTTCAGATGACGATGTAGAACTCTCAGCTCTGCCTGCACCATGTCTGCCTGGACACTGCCATACTCCCACCTTGATGGAAACAGACTGAACCCTTGAACCTGTAAGCCAGCCCCAATTAAGTGTTGTCTTCTATAAGAGTTGCCTTGGTCATGGTGTCTGTTCACAGCAGTAAAACCCTAACTAAGACAGTGTAAAAAACATTCTTTTTTTTTTTTTAAAATAAGTTATATTCCCAAAGAAACTAATAGTACTACATGATGGGAAATAAATGATCTAATTGCAGAATCTGGTTTTTTTTAATTATTTCATTTTCTTAGAATTTAGTTTTTGTTGAGTATGGTGGTGCGTACCCTTTAATTCCAACACTTGGACAATAGAGGCAAGTGGCTTTCTGTGAGTTTGATGCCAGCCTGGTATACATAATGAGTATACCAGTGGACAGCCACAGCTACATAATAGAGAGAACTTCTTTCAAAGAAAGAAAGGGAGAAAGAAAGAAAGAAAGAAAGAAAGAAAGAAAGAAAGAAAGAAAGGAAGGAAGGAAGGAAGAAAGGAAGGAAGGAAAGAAAGAAAAGGAAAAGAAAACAACACAAAATAACAATATATTATTTGTTTAATGTAAGTAAGTATTTTCCTACATATACTGCATATACTGCATATACTGTATGTGTGTCTGGTGCCCATGGAGGCCAGAAGAGGGTGTCAGATCCCAGGAGCTAGAGTTACAGGTGCTGTGAGCCCCCAGGGGAACTGAATGTAGGTCCCTCTGTCAGTGTAGTACGTGTTCTTAACTATCCTGCTAAGCCTCTAACTCTGATTTATTCTATTTTGTTTTTTAAATTATTTTTATTTTTGTTTTATGTGCATATGTGTATGTATATCTGTGTACCATATGTGTGCCCGGTACCCACAGAAGCCAGAGGCGGGCATTGGATCCCCCAAGATTGGAGTTATAGACAGTTATGAGTCACCATGTGAGTGCTAGGAATTGAACTTGGGTCCTCTGAAAGAACAGCCAGTGTTCTTAATTGCTGAGCCCCTGATTTATTGTACATTTAATTATGTGTGTGTGTGCTCCTGGGGAGGGAACACTGTACATGTAAGTGCAGGTGTTCCTGGAGACCAGAGAGGTTACTGAATTGCTTCGGAACTGGAGTTACAAGTAGTTGTAAGCCACCCTGGTGTGGATACTGAGACTAAGCTCCTCTGAAGAGCTGCCCAGGCTCTTAACTCCTGAGCCATCTCTACAGCCCCAGTAAAACCATTCTTATCTGTAGGAAGCTATATTTGGCTCATAAATCATAACTGCCAATCCCTGACACAGATGATAATATATGATATTATATTTATACAATAATATATCATGATAATATAAATACGTCTAAATATGCTATAATAGTTAGTCACATAATGATAAAGAGTAATATGTAAAAGAAAGATATTAGTTAGGACCAAAAGAGTCAAAAGCTTCCTGGGGAAGGTAAGATTGAAGTTGAGTCTTAAAGGAAGAGGTTCAAAAACAGTAAGGAATATAGACAAGTGGAAGGAGGAAATCTGGGTAATAACAAGAAAAATACAATTAAAGAAGATATGGAAAAATACAGTTAAAGATATATTGGAGGGTCTTGACTATCAGAGGAAGTTTTCAAACTTAGCCCCTATACAAATTCAACTGTTATGGCTGAGAAAATAGCTCAGAAGCCAGAAGTGCTTGCCACATAAGCCAGATGACCTGAGTTCACTCCCTGAAACCTATAAAATGGTGGAAGGAGAGAACTGACCCCACAACGTTGCCCTCTGACCCCCATGCATGTTTCATGGCATGAGTTCCCTCCATCATACACATGACAATATTAAGTAAAATAAGCAAACAAATACTGTGGCCTCCCTTCCCCCAGCCTGGAACCTGCTTGCTCAAGGGTGGAGCTACCGGCTCATTCGTCCTGTCACGCCTACCTACTGCTGGAACCTGCCTTTGCTGCCTGGAGGCACACACGTGTTCGTCCTGCTACTGGACCCTGAGTTACTTGGCGGGAAGTTGGGTTCCCTCCCCCTTCCTTTATAACTGAGTGTCTGAAAATAGTAAAATTGAGCCTTGATCAGAACTTGTTGTCTTGGCTCCATTGTTCCTTCCACCCCGTCTAGATTCCTCTCTTTTCAGCCTGAACTGCCATTCTCAGTTGAACCGTTCGTGTTGTGGACTGCGGGCAGGCCGCAACAAAATACCATTTCTAGATTATTTCTGCGGAGGAAGTAGGATTGCTTTTACAAGAAAAACATTAACAGCAAGAAGGCCATGGTAAGAGCACTGCAGTTGTCAACAGTGTAAGGGCCTAGGTGACAGTTCAGGGAGAAAAAGGACAGCATCAAGAAAGACAACAGGCCAAGAAGGGGTGCATGCCTGTGCTTCCAGCAATGGAGAGGTGGAGGTACAAGAACTGTGAGTCTCAAGCCAATGTGGGCTAGACACCTTTAAAAAAAGAAAGAGTTTATGTAAGTACACTGTAACTGTCTTCAGACACTCCAGAAGAGGGTGTCAGATCTCATTATGGATGGTTGTGAGCCACCATGTGGTTGCTGGGAATTGAACTCAGGACCTTTGGAAGAACAGTCAGTGCTCTTAACCTCTGAGTCATCTCTCCAGCCCCCAACACCTTTTCTCAAAAACCAAAATTCCACCTGGCAATAGTGGTGCACACCTTTAATCCCAGCACTTGGGAGGCAGAGGCAGGCAGATCTCTCAGTTCCAGGGCCAGCCTGGTCTACAGAGTGAGTTCAGGGCTACACAGAGAAACCCTGTCTTAAAAACAAAGAAACAAACAACAGCAATCCCTATGCAGCAATGTAGCCCTTGTAGCCTAATAGGAAACACAGCAGCATGCACTAGAAAGGCATATTGTTATAAGTGCAGTATAATGAGAAATTTGGAGTTCTGTTTTTTTTTAATACTAAGATATTAATAAGACTACGTTTCTGTTTTAGTACCAGCTGTGGGATATATCTACTTCAGCTGGCTATGATTTGCCTCATGCTCTAACAGGAGCATGGTTTTGCCAGCTGCAGGGAGTTTCTGTGACTGTATGACTATGGGACTCTGGGGACTTCTCAGAGGGTATATAAATGTTAGGGCAGAGGGCGAGGTGGTAGGCTGTTGTTTGGTTGTTGTTGGCTGTTTTCTTGGCTATTGTTAGCTGTAGTTGGCTATTGTTGACTATTATTGGCTACTGTTGGCTGTTGTTGGTCATTGTTGGTGGCAGTTTGTTAAGTAGTCATGTGCAAAGAAGAAACAGCAACAAGAAGAAACTAGATATCCTGACCGTGAAGATCAAACTGGCTCCAAGGAACTTGACACCCTTAATCGGGGCAGTAGTTTACCCCGTTCTGACCCATGACTTTATCGACTTTATTAACTTAATTCAGGGATATCCCCTCTATCCCTTTTTCTCTCCTACCTAGTGTTAGGGGGTTCAAAGGGTGGAAGAAAAGGGGTGGAGAAGGATGGAAGAAAAAAGAACCCTCAAGGTAGACAAAGACCAGGTACAGTGCTATGGTAGAAGTCTGGGCAAGGGTAGAGTCCAGTAAAAGTAATAAAAGGAAATTCAATTTGCTGGGGGCCTTTGACCCCAGCATTTAGGAGGCATAGGTGGGCAAAGCCCTGAGAGTTCAAGATCAGACTCAGCTACATAGTGAGACCTTGTCTCTGGGGGTTGGGGTGGGGGAGTGGGGGAGTTTAACTTGAGAAAACACCAGAAATGACTATTAAGAATAGCAATATTTTGCCGAGTGTGGTGGCGCACGCCTTTAATCCCAGCACTCGGGAGGCAGAGGCAGGCGGATTTCTGAGTTCGGGGCCAGCCTGGTCTACAAAGTGAGTTCCAGGACAGCCAGGGCTATATAGAAAAACCCTGTCTCAGAAAAAAAAAAAAAAAAGAATAGCAATATTTTAAAGGTTAAAAGCCAAGTGTGGCTGTATGAACCTCTAATCTCAGCCCTCAGCCCTCAGGAAGCTGAGGTAAACAGATCTTTACAAATTCAAGGCCAACCTAGGGAACATATCAAGCTCCAAACCAGACAAAGATCCGGAGTGAGACTCTGTCTCCAAAACAAACATCAAGAGTCTGTGGCACTAGTTATAGGTTTTGGAGATGGTCACATGCTAAGATATGAATAAGTAAAATAAAGCGTATAAAGGTACTTTGCAAACTTTTATGTTAAAGTTAGATATTTTTTATTCCTATCTGCTACCTTGTGAATAGATGAATTATTAAGGAAGAACATCAAAGATGAAGGGAAGCAAAGTTGAGGCTGGACCCAGGTGGAGAATACTCAGCTGCTCCCAGAGTCTTGGGAAAAGAACTATCTTTGAAGGAGGAACTAAACAGAGCTGTTAGAACACGGAGAGGCGGGGCTGGAGGTATGGCTCTGGGACAGGGCTTCTCTGGTAGTTTAATCCCCAGCCCTGGGGGACAGGGTGCACGGAGAAAGAATAATAGCATAGAGGTTAGAGAAGAAAAGTGTCACAGAAGAGAATGCAATATCAGAGGTTCAAAAGCAGTAAAGATATTGATAAGAAAAGCATAAGAGAAAGCTCACTGAATTCAGGAGACTATAAGAGATCATTGATGAATTGAAAGAGAGAGAGAAGGAAAGAGAGAAAAGACTAAAATCAGGTTAAAGATTTCAAATGAAAGCCTCCCTTCCTGTTTGTGCCAGTCCCTGGAAGGTCAAACAGAACAGAGCAGGTCCAGACTGGAAAGTTGGGTCATTGGATAACAGGGTGAGGTCAGCCAAGATCAAAGACAAACACGGAAGGTAGGAACAGATGTAGCAACAGTTCAGAAGTCAGAACGGAGTTGGAATGAGCCAGAGAGACTAATGGGCATCTGGCCGGAGCGTCGGAACAACAAAGAATAATCAGGCCTGAAAGACAGCCGCTAAAAGGAAAATAGGAACGCTTCCAGGTGACACCTTGGGACTTCCAATAACGCCAAGTGCCTCACACAGACAAGATACCCATTAAACATTTATAGAAGAATGAGGGCATTCACCAATACTGAATGAATGAATGAATGAATGATACACACAGTTGTACCTGATATCACATGGAAAGATTGTTTTGAAAGAGACTATATTTTATTTTCTATCATTTATGTGTATCAGTGTTTTTTCTTCATTTATGTATATGTGCCACCCTGTGTTGCCTAGGACCCCCTGATGTCAGAGAGGGGCATTGGGTCCTCTGAAATTGGAGTTACAGGTGGATGCCAGCCACTATGTAGGTGTTGGGAACCAAACCTAGAACCTCTACAAGAATAAGAAGTACGGGCTGGTGAGATGGCTCAGTGGGTAAGAACACCCAACTGTTCTTCTGAATGTCCAGAGTTCAAATCCCAGCACCCACATGGTGGCTCACAACCATCCGTAATGAAATCTGATGCCCTTTTCTGGTGTGTCTGAAGACAGCTACAGTGTACTTATAATAATAAATAAATAAATCTTTAAAAAAAAAAAGAATAAGAAGTGCTCTTTCACTACTGAGCCATCTCGTCGGCCCTTGGCGTGACATTTTCATTCATATCCCTGGCAGGTTTTTCAGCCCGTGAACATTTATTACATGTGCTAAGAGTACTTAAGACTCTGTGCATCCCACCCAGGCATCATGGTTCATGTTTCTAATCCTAGCATTTGGGAGGCTGAGGCAAGAAGATGGCCCTGAGTTTGTGATCAAAGCCCCAGGAGCTGCCAGATGTGGGCTTTGGGAATCTGACTCTGGTTCTCTGCAAGGACAGTAAATGTTCTTAACCCCTCAGCCACCTCTCCAGCACAGGGATTGCTTGTTTTGTGGTCTGGACTACAGAGCAAGACACCAGCTCAAAAAAAACAAAACCAACCCAACAAACAAGCAAACAACAACAAACAAAAAGGCTCTTTGGATCAAATAGATAGATAGATAGATAGATAGATAGATAGATAGATAGATAGATAGATAAAAGCTGCCGACTGTAGTCTGGCTTGGTGGTTCATGAATGTTTGTAAGGACAGTACTCAGCTGTGTAGTGAGAAATCTCAAAAGGGAAAGGAAAGGGGGCTGGAGAGATGGCTCAGTGGTTACAAGCACTTAAATGCTCTCCCAGAAGACCTGGGTTTGATCTCCAGCACCAGCCTGGCAGTTCGCACCCAACTGCAACTGTTGTTCTACAGGACACAACGCCCTCTTCTCACCTCCATAGGTATCGGGCATGTTAGTGGTGTACAGACAGACATCCATGCAGGAAAGACACCCATGCACATAAAATAGACTTTTAAAGTGAAGAGGAAAGAAAGGAAACAAGAAAAGGCAATCCTTGTGCTGGAGAGATGGCTTAGGGGCTCAGAGCACACACTATCCTTGCAGAGAAGCACAGTTTGATAACCAGTACCCACATCAGGCCGTTCCCAACTGCCTGTAACTGCAGCTCCAGGGGATCTGACACCTTTCTGATCTCCTCTTACATGAGCTCTCACACACAGGCACACACACACACACAGAGCAATATTTTTTTAAAAATTTAAAGAAAAAAAATTTAAAGAAACTCTACTTTAAAAAACAGCTGTTCTTTAAGCCAGCAACTTACACTTCATTAATAGTCAGAGCATACAATTGTTCTTCCATTAGGGCTTTTACAACTTTGTATGCAGAAATAACTTACAGACTCCTAGAGGCGATCTGCTATTCTCAAGGTTGCAGGATCAAGAGGACCAATGGAAGAGAGTCTGGAAGTGGCAGGGATGGGGTCGGGGGTAAGTGAGGTCCCTGCAACTGAGTGGAACAACAGGGTGAGTGTCAGAGGAAAGTGAGCACAGCCTGTCCAGGGCACTCTAAGTGTCTGAGCGTCTGTTGCCAAGTGTGATGTACTCAGTCAGGACAGGATAGAAGAGGCCAGCGTGATAAATAATGACCAGATCACGAAGAACTTTGTGTAACATGCTAACGAGATTGGATTTTTTTTCCCCCTGAAGGTGATGGAAAGCAAATGAAGAATATTAAGCAGGGGAGAGACATGATCAAATTAGCATTTTAGAAATAGCAACCATGGAGGATGGGTTAGGAGATGAGGCTGGGAACACGGAGAATAATTCAGCAGGCTACCGCCAGGATGGGTGAAAAATGATGACGGCCTGAACTCAGCTCACAGGCAGTGGGCATTTAGAGGTCAGGGGACAGCAATGACAAATCATGACTTCTAGCTAATTTTAGGGAGAGAAAAGAGGCCAGGTGACTCCATCTTCCAGCTCAGCATCTGGGAGAGGGTGAGAATGAAAGAGCAAAGGTGGAAGACAGTGAGGGCGTGAACACATATAGACCTCTCCCATGTTTTAAGCACTATGTAAAGAATTTTACATCTACTACCTCATTCTTTACAATGAAGCTGTCTGATGGTTCTATGATCCCAGTGAAAAGGAATAAGAATTCAGAAAACTTAATGATCAGGTCTCAGACGGCACAGGTGTTTTCTGATCCTGGCCGGAGGTGTTGGGAGAGAGTGATATATCAATTAATTGAAAGCCTGTTTTCTATGGATACCAGGGACCATTGCAGAAGATTCCATTCTTGATGTTCCACAGAAGAGACCCTAAGGCTGGGAAGTTGCTCTGTACATAGAAAAGTAAGCTCAGAGAGCTCTGTTTCCAAGGCACCACTGTGTCAAAGAAGTGTAAGATATACTAGGTGTGGTGCTACATGTCTGCAATCTCAGCACACAGGAAGCAGAGGCAGCAGGATCGGGGAGTTCAGTGCCAGCCCTGACCACATAACAAATTCCAGACAAGTTGAGTCTACATGGGACTCTGTCCCAAACAGCAGTAACAGCAGCAACAGCAGAAGTTCAAAGTAGGTCTCTCTAAGAACAAGGCTCAGTATAATTCCTAGACCCCAGTGAATGAACAGCTCCAGACTCAAATGTGTTCCCTCTATCTGCTCTACCAATAAGCATCCAATGCTGTCTTAATCAGTGCTCTATTGCTGTGAAGAGATACCATGATTGTTAGGATACATTGTGTGAAGGTGTCCCTGTATTGTCAATTGTTGATTACTGTACCCACAGGGAGCTAAGCGCTACTAGCTGGATCTTGGTATAATAATTCCTATGGTCCATCACCGGCCTCAGATTTTGTAAATTTTCATCCTTCCTTATTTGCTGATTGGCTTTAATAAAGAGCTGACAGACAGACAACGTATAGGCAGGAAGTGGAGGGCAGAATCTTTGGATGGAGAAGGGGTCTCTGGGAGAATAAATTAGAAGCAGGAAAGTCACCATCAGACTCTAAGGGATAGGACAGACTGCAATGGATGCAATGGAGCAGAAAGGTTCAGAGATAGCCATGTGTGTGAGTTGTAGGCTAGTTAGTCACATTAACTTTAGATATCTGGCTGAGAGACTGCCCTAGCTAAAAGGCCTCACCGTTAAAATATTAAAAATACTCTGTCAGCCGGGCGTGGTGGCGCACACCTTTAATCCCAGCACTCGGGAGGCAGAGGCAGGTGGATTTCTGAGTTCGAGGCCAGCCTGGTCTACAAAGTGAGTGCCAGGACAGCCAGGGCTACACAGAGAAACCCTGTCTCAAACAAACAAACAAACAAAAAAATACTCTGTCATCATTTATATAGCTGGAGGGTTATGAAAGTCCTGCTATACCATGACCATGGCAATGCTGATAAAGAAAAGCATTTAACTGGGGCTGGCTTACAGTTTCAGAGGTTTAGTCCATTATCAGCATGGCAGGGAACCATGGTAACACACAGGCAGACATGATGCAGGAGAAGTAGCTTGAGAGTTCTACATCAGATCTGCAGGCAGCAGGAAGAGAGAGCCATTAGGCCTGGCTTGAGTGTGTGAAACCTCAGAGCCTACCCCCAGTGACTCACTTCCTTCAACAAGACCACACCTCCTAATCCCTCTCAAGTAGTGCCACTCACTAGTGACCTCACATCTAAATAGATGAGTCTATGGAGGCCATTCCTGTTCAAACCACCACATGTGACAACCTAGATTCTGTAATGAGTTCAGGATGACAATATCTGATTCCTACAGTCCATTGAACTGGGTCTCAGCTATGTCAAACAATCAAGAAAAGGGCAATACCAGTAATTTAGCTAGCAAGAGTTAGGGTCAGAACTGGAGCTTAAATTCTGAGTTAGGGATTGATTGATTGATTGATTTGACAGAGTCTCTGCATAGCTCTGGTTGTCTTGGAACTCACTATGTAAAACAGGCTGGCCTTGAACTCACAGAGATCCACCTGAGTGCTGGGACTCCTGAGTGGTAGTGAATGCCCAGCTTTTAGAGTTTCTATTTCCTGGTTTAAAAAAGAGAAAGAAAGAAAGAAAGAAAGAAAGAGAGAGAGAGAGAGAGAGAGAGAGAGAGAGAGAGAGAGAGGGAAAGAGGGAGGGAGGGAGGAAGGGAGGGAGGGAGGGAGGGAGGGAGGGAGGGAGGGAGAAAGAGAGAGAGGAAGGAAGGAAGGAAGGAAGGAAGGAAGGAAGGAAGGAAGGAAGGAAGGAAGGAAGGAAGGAAGGAAGGAAGGAAGGAGCCTGAGGAGGGAAAGAAGAGATTTACTCTGTTGTTAAGGGAAGCCAGGGTGGATGCGCTGTGACCACTTGGTTGCTTGAGTTCTTGTCTTGCCTTCCCTGAAATGATGAATTGGAACCTGTTCTGCTGCTTCCTACCAGGGTATTTTACCACAGCAACAAAAAGAAGCTAGAACAGCTCCATAATTAAATTCCTTTGTAATAAGACCTCTCTCTCTTTCTCTTTTGTTCCTCCTCCTCAGAGTCTAACCCCCGAGCAGACACTTGATAACGTGTTACTGAAATGCAGCCCTGTCGGGGAGGATCAGGAACCAAGTGTAGGACATTAGTCCTCCTTCAGTAGCCTCTCTTCCCCCTCGGTACTGCCATCCTCCAATCTCTTCCACCCAGTGATTTCACTTCCTGTGTAGTTCTCAACACTCCCTCTTCCTAAATGTCCCACTACCATTCTAGAGCAGGCTTAATCTGTCACCTGCATTATAGCAATAGCTGGCTTTCTGCTCCCACCCCTCCATCTTCACATTTACCTTCCAACCAGCTACCAAGTGAGCTACTCGGGATGCAGACAGATCCAGCCACATCATTTTCCAGCCCACCTTTACTTTCTCTTACATGTGCTTATCTGTGTGTATGCATGTTCCCTGCAGCACCTGCATAGGGGTCAGAAGACAACCAGCAGAAGTTGGTTCTTTCCTTTCGTCACGTGGGTCCCTGGGTTGAACTCTGGTCATCAGGCTTGGCAGCAAGCCCCTGCAATCCAGTGCCATCTCTCCAGTCTCCAGTTTACCACCTAAAGTTCTCCAAGAAAACTGGTGTGGTGCTATAGTCCTACGATCCCAGCACTGGGCAAAATCGCAAGAATTCCAGCCAAAGCTACATAGTGAGCTCTGAGACCTATATTGCAAATGAATAAATAAATAAAGTTCCCCAATGGATTCAAACTACTTAGTCTGACACATGAGGCGTCTGCATATGGCCCTGCCAAGCCTCAGCCCCATATCTCATCTCTCTAGCCCTGGTTCTTTTCACCCTAAGTGAAAGTTTTCTGCTACAGCGAGAGTCCTATTCATCGCTCTACCATATCTGCCTTCCTGTTTCTGGCTTCTTGAATGTTGCAATGTCTACTTAGATTTTTTTTTTTAATTTTCTCCTGGCTAATTCTTCATTCTCTTTAAAAAAATAAAAATAAACTCAGTTGCCACTTGTCCAAGAAGGAAATGGAAAAGATCATCACTTTGTCACATCAGTACTTGAAAGGCAAAGGCAAGTGGTTCTCTGAGTTCAAAGCCAGCCTGGTCTACAAAGTGAGTTCTAGGGTAGCCAGGGCCACACAGAAAAACAAACAAAAGAACAACAACACAGAATAAAAAACAAAAGAAGAAGGGTAGAAGGGTGTGCTGGGGAGATCGCTCAGCAGTTGAGAACACAGCCTTCCAAAGGCCCCAAGTTCAGTTTCTAGCAGCCACATGGCAACTCATAACCATGTGTAGCTCCAGTTCTAGGGGGATCCAATAAACTTTTCTGGCTTCTATAGGCTAAACTCTCTCTCTCTCTCTCTCTCTCTCTCTCTCTCTCTCTCTCTCTCTCTCTCTCACACACACACACACACACACACACACACTACACGGAGACATATTCAGGCAAAACACTATTATAAACATAAAATACAAATAATTTAAGGAAGAGGAGGAAAAGGAAGAAAGGGGATGTGGAGGGATGGCTCCCTGGCTAAGAGAACTTCCTTTTCTTGGAGGAGGATCCAAGTCTGATTCCTGGCATCCTCTTCTGACCTCAGCAGGCACAAATATGGAATACATTAACACAAACGCATACATATGCATATATTTATATTTTAAAATTCTTTTTAAAAATGGAAAGAAAGCAAAAGAAATATTTGTTTCTAGGTGGAAAGATTATTCAATGAAGAATTAGCAAATTCTCAGAGAGACCCGCAGTAAAAGAGCTTCTTTCTACCTAGGAAAACCAAATCTTTGAGTTTTTTCCAGTTTATGAGAGATCAGATTTACCCAACATAGATTTATCTAATGCAATTCCTATCTCCGGAACATCTAAATACTTTGGAAATTATTTTTTGTGGTTGTAGCTGTTTGAATGTAAACATATATTCAAAAACACTCTTCAGGGTGATGGAGCATTGGGCAAGCTATGAGGATACCTACTTCTGGTTATTTATTAGAAGTTGATAACCAGGCAGTGGTGGCACACACCTTTAATCCCAGCACTTGAGAGGCAGAGGCAGGTGGATTTCTGAGTTTAGGCCAGCCTGGTCTACAGAGTGAGTTCCAGGACAGCCAGGGCTATACAGAGAAACCCTGTCTCAAAAAGAAGGAGGAGGAGGAAGTGGAGGAAGAGGAGGAGGAGGAGGAAGAAGAGGAAGAAGAGGAAGAGGAGGAAGAAGAGGAAGTGGAGGAGAAAGAGGAGGAGAAAGAGGAAGTGGAGGAGAAAGAGGAAGTGGAGGAGAAAGAGGAGGAGAAAGAGGAAGTGGAGGAGAAAGAGGAAGTGGAGGAGAAAGAGGAAGTGGAGGAGAAAGGAGGAGGAGGAAGAGGAAGATCTTTTGTTTTGAGATAGCATGAAGTGAAAATTTCGGTTTCTTTAGCAACTCAGTTGTGTCACATGATGTCTTTCTGGAAGCTGTCTTGAGAGCAGACATGTGATGTTTATCACAATAGAAAGCAAACTAGAACACGATTGGTACCAGAAGTAGGGTATTGCTGTGAATGGCCTGGCCATGTTAGAGAGAGGAATGAAGAAAGATGTGGGGGCTTTGGGCTAGAAAAGCTACTGAGTGCTCCAAGCTTACTGATTGGCTGTTGTGGGAGGTTAGAAGGTGAGAGCATCGCAGATGATGAAGGCCATAGTTACAGAGGGAACCAAGGACTATCAGTGTAGTGGAAAGTTCTTTGGAGAGTCAGTTGTGTGGGATGGTGTTTTGCTGGGACAAATACCTGACGGAGTGTTTTCCTGAAGTGGACACAGGTGTGAAAGACTAAGGCAGACTCATGAAGGAGTGTTTCACTGAAGCAGACACAGGAGAGAGGATGTCCTGCTAAAGCAAACACGTGAAAGGATACATGATGGATTCTTTGCTAACGATGCATATGTATTGGTCCGCCTACATTGCATAGTTCAGCTGCATTTGTCCAGACTCCGTGGACTGGGGCTGATTGGATGCACATGCTGAGGCAAAACACATGCTGAGACAAGGCACATAGAGGACATGTGATGTTTGGAGGGTACCAATAGGACTCATGGAGTGATGGAGATAGAGTTTGGCTTGCTGGTACAGCTAGCTGTGCAACGCTTGTGGGTCTTGCATCTTCGTTGATCTTTGCTTCCCTGAGAGAGGCACACTGGAGAACTTCTGCTGACTTGAGCCAAGGCTGAGGCCTGGCTGTCTCTGCTAGGTCCTGTCACTGCTGTTGCTATCCAGACTCTACCGAACTGAATTGCTGGTAGATCCCTGGGGTGTTTGTGAGTGGTTTGAGCTGCTGCTGCTAATCTGTGAACTGTACTGCTGATTTTCAGGCAACACAGACAAGAGTTGCTCCAAAGAACTTTTCTAAACGGGTCCACTTCCTCTGTATCCTTTCTTTCCCACTACCTCTGTATCCTTTCTTTCCCACTTCCTCTGTATCCTTTCTTTCCCACTACCTCTGTATCCTTTCTTTCCCACTACCTCTGTATCCTTTCTTTCCCACTACCTCTGTATCCTTTCTTTCCCACTACCTCTGTATCCTTTCTTTCCCACTTCCTCTGTATCCTTTCTTTCCCACTACCTCTGTATCCTTTCTTTCCCACTACCTCTGTATCCTTTCTTTCCCACTACCTCTGTATCCTTTCTTTCCCACTACCTCTGTATCCTTTCTTTCCCACTACCTCTGTATCCTTTCTTTCCCACTACCTCTGTATCCTTTCTTTCCCACTTCCTCTGTATCCTTTCTTTCCCACTTCCTCTGTATCCTTTCTTTCCCACTACCTCTGTATCCTTTCTTTCCCACTACCTCTGTATCCTTTCTTTCCCACTACCTCTGTATCCTTTCTTTCCCACTACCTCTGTATCCTTTCTTTCCCACTACCTCTGTATCCTTTCTTTCCCACTTCCTCTGTATCCTTTCTTTCCCACTACCTCTGTATCCTTTCTTTCCCACTACCTCTGTATCCTTTCTTTCCCACTACCTCTGTATCCTTTCTTCCCCACTACCTCTGTATCCTTTCTTTCCCACTACCTCTGTATCCTTTCTTTCCCACTACCTCTGTATCCTTTCTTCCCCACTACCTCTGTATCCTTTCTTTCCCACTACCTCTGTATCCTTTCTTCCCCACTACCTCTGTTGGGTGGTGGGCTACAAGGGAGGTTAAAGTGTTTGAGAACCATCATTAGAAATAAGGTTATATATTAAAATTTAAAGTTATGTATCAGGACTCTTCGTGTGATATTTTTATTAAGAATTTGTAGTTTTGGTCAATTGGGTCTAAATAATAAGCTATGATTAACAAGAAACCACCACCCCTGATTTGGCACCAGGTATCAGGGTTGGAGCCTGGAGGATTTGTGTTGTTTTTAACATTCCTTTTTGAGTGAGAAAGATGCCAATAAGCCACAGAGTGTGTATAAAGGTCAGAGAACAACTTACAGGGGCCAATTCTCTCTGTCCATCATGTGGATTCTAGGGATCAAAGAGGTCATCAGGCTTGGCAGCAAGTGCCTTTGCCTACCGAGTCTTTACACCAGCTCCACCGTGGTTTTTGAGACAGTCTCTCACTGGACTGGATTTCAGCAAGAAAGCTAGGCTTGCCTTCTTGTCTCTGCCTCCTTGGCATTGGGATTATGAGTTGTTCCACCGTGCCATTTTTACAAATGTAGGTTCTAGGAATTAAACTCGGCTCTCAGTGCTTATATAGTGAGCACTTTACAGATGGCGTCATCTTGCCAGCACCTAGAGTTCACTTTTATTCATATCCCAGTCTCCCCACGTAAGAAAGGAGGATCTCTTTAAACAGATCTCTGGGGCTCAGAAGGCAAGAGCTCCTTGCAGAGGATTTAACCTCAATTCCTTGTACCCAACTTGCCAGCTCACAACTGCCTATAACTCTAGTCCCAGAAGATCAGACACTGTCCTCTGATCTCTGTGGGTACTAGGTATATACATTATTTTTTTTTTAATCAATAAAAAATTTTAAAAAAGAAAAGAAAAAAAAGAAAGAAAATCCTTTGGGAGCCTGGTATAATTGTTATAGCTATTTTTTTTTTTACCATTTGCAAACTGGACGTGAAAAAGCTTGCCATCTCTCCCATTGTCTGATGGCTTATTCAGGATCCATGCAAAAAGGGGATTGTAGATTTAGCCTAAAGCTCACCCACAGGGAAATCCTCCAGGAGTCTAGTAAGCAGCAGCTTTTAATGAGTCATGAGGTCCTGGTCCCTCCCCATCTGCCACCAACCAACACTTCTCGGGCAAGTTAGGAACCCCCACCCCACCCCACACCCACACCCAGCAGGTCTTTGCCCTGGGTCCAGAGTCTGGACCCTACCTACATATGGCACTGTGGATACCTAGAGGCCCCATACAAGAGAAGGCCCTTGTTTTCCAGGCACTGAGGACCACTGTCCCTAATTCCTGGCAGTTCCTGAGATCTCCAGGAAAGCAGGGTCAGCGAGGAGGCCTGGGGAGAAGCATCCTACACCAGATCTTGTGGCCTGCTGCCTAAGGGAAACAGGTAAGTAACTCGTTGGAGGCCAGAGACAAAAAGCAACATTTTTGCTTTTAGTGTCCACAGTGCTGGGGAGCCCTGTGTCGGGCTGGGCAGTCTTGGGAAGAGATTCTGTAGAGGAGAGAGAAGAGAGTCCTATGGCCCAGTGCTGACTCTTAACTCCTCCCACATTCAGGAGACCATGACGGCTATGCTAACACTAGAAACCATGGCCAGTGAAGAAGAATATGGGCCGAGGAACTGTGTGGTGTGTGGAGACCGGGCCACAGGCTATCATTTCCATGCCCTGACTTGTGAGGGCTGCAAGGGCTTCTTCAGGTGAATGCTTTCTCCCCAACAGAAACAACCCCCACATTTCTATCAGTCCACCTTTAAACACTGGTACACCTCCAAGTTATAATCCTCTTGCAGCTAAGCTGAACTGCCCAGTGTCTAGCACTCTCAATCTTGCTGACCACAACACAGTCTGAAACTGGTGACCTAATGACAAGGCAGGTTAACCATTTGTCCCAGAGATACAGCCTAGGAGTCAAGAATACTTGTGTAGCACACACTACCTGCAAAGTACCGAGATCATGCCACACGAGGGTTCCTGAGTCACCTTGTGTTCTCATGAAAATGCTCCAACTACCTCTGAAGACCTTTGGGCACAGCTCAGATAAGTCTGTTGTTAAATCGATCTGTCTTTTAGGCCGTGTCCTTTCGGGGTGCTCTTATACCCACCTGCATGTTCTCTGCCATCTAAAACCATGCAGTGCCTGTCTCTATCTCACAGACGAACGGTCAGCAAAACCATTGGTCCCATCTGTCCGTTTGCTGGAAGGTGTGAGGTCAGCAAGGCCCAGAGACGCCACTGTCCAGCCTGCAGGTTGCAGAAGTGTCTAAATGTTGGCATGAGGAAAGACAGTGAGTTGGTCCCTACCGTTCCAGGAGTCCATTGGTGCTTCTCTGCTTTTGTTCAGGTTCCCACAGCAGCAGAGTAAGCTTTTGGAAACCAATCAGATTCTGCCTGTTTTCAAAACTTCTAATCTCTTGTTTTAAAAAGCACTTATTTTTAATGTGTGTGTGTTTGCCTGCATATATGTCTAAGTACCATGTGTGTGCCTGGTGCCCACAAAGGCTAGAGAAGAGTGTTGGATCGCCTGGGACTCGACATCCCTATGAGTTGTCACATGGGTGCTGGGAATTTAACCCAGGTTCTCTGCAAGATCAACAAGTGTTTTTAACCCTGAGTTAAAAGTATCCCTCCAGTCTCTCCCCATCCCAGTCTCTTTCAAGGTACATGCTTTCACACATATCCTCTTCCAGACTTTGTCTCTTAACACCCCTTCAATACATCCCAGCCACACGGGCTCAGTGCTATCCTTGAGCGTGTGTATCAAGCATACTGTTCCCCAAGGCTTTTCCCATTTGCCATCCCCCTTGCCTGAAATGCCCTTCCCCTAGACATTGCTTGCTTTTTCTCTTCTGTCTCTTAAGTACATACAACCTGTCACCTCATAGGTACTTCTTAGTTATTGCTGCTTTCTCTGTGACAGGTAACTGTGCTATGCTTCCAACAGATAACGAGGCTGGTCTCCCACAACTTAAGTTGTCGGAGTCAGTCAGCTAGGAAACAGAATCACACTTCGGAATCAAGCTTGTCTGCCCCTCAAACTCTTGCTTTCCCTCCCACGCTGCTTTTCAACACAGAGCAGTGGAAAAGACACTGTAGAAGCCAAATGACCCTGCCCGACCTATATCACTTATTGTACAACCGTGGAAGTGCTACTGGAGTCTGCTTCTGACACACACACGACGTCTGAGTTAGAGTTACTAGATCCACTGACGTCTAGCTTCAGAGCCTTTGAAATCATGATTTATGCAAACACAAAGTTATGTTTCCAATATTAAGACCCTTCTTCAACGTTTCCAAGGAGCCAAACATTCTATACCCTTCCCACTTTATTCTCCACCCTCCCCTTCTTTCCCATGGTGCATTGCTTTCTGCTGAAGTGTATCACAGATGAATATGAGATCGACAGAAAGGGTGCAGGGATCCCCCTGCCACCTGGAGACACTAATTCAGTGAAATCCCAAGGAAGCCTCAGAAACTCTTTCTTCCTTCGTCCTTCCTTATCTGGGGAGGTGGAGTGGCCCCAACTGAAGGGATGGCTGAAAGGTGCTCGCTGCTGGTCTCAACAGCTTTGTCATCTCTCTTGCCTGACACAGTGATACTGTCAGCAGAAGCCCTGGCATTGCGGCGAGCCAGACAGGCACAGCGGCGGGCACAGAAAGCCTCTTTGCAACTGAGTCAGCAGCAGAAAGAACTGGTCCAGATCCTCCTGGGGGCCCACACTCGCCATGTGGGCCCCATGTTTGACCAGTTTGTGCAGTTCAAGGTGAGAGCTTAACCAGGATTTGACCTGGGTACCTGAGGAGGTAACCCACAGAAGAAGACTATGCCCTGATGGAGAACAGATCTCCAGAATCCCAGAATGGGCAGGTTCCTCAGCAAAAAAACCTTTCTCAGATAAGCCTGGTGAGCCCTCAAGGGCAGCCAAGGCTGGGGCCTCTTACTAATGCTCTGAACTCTACAGCCTCCGGCTTATCTGTTCACGCATCACCGGCCTTTCCAGCCTCCGGGCCCCGTGTTGCCTCTGCTCACACACTTTGCAGATATCAACACGTTTATGGTGCAACAGATCATCAAGTTCACCAAGGATCTGCCCCTCTTCCGGTGAGTAGCACATGGCCTTTCAGGAAGCAAGTGATCTGTAAGTCAGACCAGTCTCGGATTAAAGACTGGTATGACATCCTTTAGCCTTCTGAGTGCTAGGGTCTTACATTTGCAGTGTGCCAATTGGACCTTTTTTTTTTTTTGATGGATAGACTTAAGTCTAAAGTGCCCTTGTTTTCTACCCCACACAGGTCCCTAACCATGGAGGACCAGATCTCCCTTCTCAAGGGAGCGGCTGTGGAAATATTGCATATCTCACTCAACACTACGTTCTGTCTTCAGACAGAGAATTTCTTCTGCGGGCCTCTTTGCTACAAGATGGAGGATGCAGTCCATGGTGAGATGGTAGAACGGGACAGGGTATGTATCTCAGTGGTATGAGGTGTGGAGCAATGGCCAGGAGGCTCCTCAGTCTACCATCTCTCACAGTAGGGTTCCAGTACGAGTTTTTGGAATCGATCTTCCACTTCCATAAAACCCTGAAAGGACTGCATCTCCAGGAGCCTGAGTATGTGCTCATGGCTGCCACCGCCCTCTTCTCCCCTGGTGAGGATCATCCCAAAGCCAAGGAACTCTGGCCCCACCACCTCTACCCAACTCTCGGTCCCTTTAATCCCTCCCTGACCTTCTAGCTTTCAAGCCTAAGAAAGGGTCTATACCATCCCCAGCCCCTGTACAATGTGAGGCCCCCTATCTGTGGGCCCTGCCACCTTGCCCTTCCCAGTCTCCTCTCTCAGACAGGCCCGGAGTTACCCAAAGAGAAGAGATCGATCAGCTACAAGAGGAGATGGCGCTGATTCTGAACAACCACATTATGGAACAACAGTCGAGGCTCCAAAGTCGGTAGGGAGGAAGGAGGCTGCGGATTTGGAGGCTGCGCCGGGGGTAGGAAGGGATCTGTGAAACACTGAGCTCCACATGGATGCATTTTACTGTTGTTTCCTTTGGGAAACCAGGTACTTAGGAATCTAGACCTTCCCTCAGGCCACCCCATCCATTGCACACAGTATCCAGATTGCTCGGACTGCTGTGTTGTCTCCCTTTTCCAAGTTGTCGGCTTCTGTTGTTGTTTTCAGTCAGTAGAGATGCAAAGTTGTAGCTCATGGCCTGCGTGTGACAGCATTCCTGAGACTGGTGACATCCCTTACCTCACCTCTCCCACTTTCCCAAACTCAAAATGTCAAAGTCTTGTTCATTCTTTTTGCCCACTCCTCTCCTTTGGATCAGTTCCTTGAAGTTTTAGGTCCCCTTGAAATTAGGATTCTTCACACTCTCTCGGACAGAGCCCAGTTCAACAGTGCAGGCTCAGAAGTCTATGCCACCTTCGCTCTGCTCGTTCCCTAATGAATCCGTTTGCCAAGAGGAGGATGCTTTATACTATAGAAGAGCACAACTGCCTTCTAGAACTGGATCTAGAAGGCCTCACCTTCAGATTCTATACAGTTGAAGTTTTGGCCAAGAACTTCCTTTACACTTGACCTCAAATCCCTGGGTTCAGGAAAAACTAGGCACAAAGAAGGAACAGTGTTGATAGAGGCCCTTCTTGGGGATTTCTGAGATTTTCCAAGATGTAGCTCCAGAGCATCTGCTGCTCAGACTTAGCCTCTCTGAGGAGCAGTCCAGGGAATAGGAACCTCAGGACAGGATTCCCAGCTGCCTTCTTTCCCTGGTAACCCTGCTCCTTCCTCCAAAGGTTTCTGTACGCAAAGCTGATGGGCCTGCTGGCTGACCTCCGGAGTATAAACAATGCATACTTCTATGAACTTCAGCGCTTCGAGGAGCTGTCTGCTATGATGCCGCTGCTTGGGGAGATTTGCAGTTGAGGCCCAGGCTTGCATCCTTTCCCCAGACCCCCAGGGATACACTGGACTGGAAAGGGTACAGCGCTGGACCCCACACAGGAACCAGCAGGAAGGAGCTCGGGAGTGGCAATGAAACGCTGAACAGTCACCGTCTCTTCGTGCACTCATCAGTGGGGTGTGGAATGGGTGGGGGACAGAGAGAAGGGAGGTGGGTGACCACAGGGCCAAAGTAGTTCTCCGGAAACACAGGGGATGGGAAAGATGGAAGCCTTGGGGCTAGGAGGTGACTAGAGTTCCTTCTGGGAATGGGTGGGCCCATTCTTTGGTCTTTCTGTGGCCAGAGATTTAACTTTTTAATCCTCCCTTCCTAAGGGAAGGAGTGGAAGACTGAGGAATGGAGAAACCAGGAGAAATGGGATAGGAGGCTTTTTTTTTTCTGCTCCCTCTTTCCATGCAGATTTCTCTGCTTTGAAGAAGGAGTAGTAATATCTCAATCAAACAAAAATAACAAAAAAAGTAGGGTGAGGGAAGCCAGACACATCCCGTAGTCCCTCTCCTTTACTCCAGAGCCATAGAGCTTATGGGAGATTATAGTGGGGCTGATGGCAGTACTGGGAACCTCAACCCGCTACCTAACTGGAAAAAATGACTCTGTGGCAGTTCCAGTTCTGAGGAGGACATCGTCCTGTCCCCCCACCCCCCACTCTGCCCATGGGACCTAGGAGTCATCCGGCAAGGTAGGCTCTGGAGAGGGACCAAGTTAGTCTCTGGCCCTAGGGTATCAGACTCAAAGGTTCCAGCTGCTGCAGAGGCTGCTCCCAGGACAACCTCAGCCCACAGTGATGCTGAAGCCGCAATGGAATCTGTTTCGCCAGTGATTGAGGAAGGCTCCAAGGGCTAGGGTGACAGGCAGGGGACGCATCTTCTTCTCCAGCACCGCACCAACACACCAGTTACTATCCACCAAGCCTGCCAGGGAAAAGTATATTGACCCGGTTGATTAGCCAGACTTGGAGTATGGAGTCAACAGAAGTAAGGTAGAGCCTCCCTCCCTGTATATCCCCAAATCCCTCACCACTTCTAAGTGTCTCGAAACCCTCACCTCTAAACACCATATCGGCTTGGGGCAGAGTCAGGTGGTAACCAAAGGAGAAGGTCGTATCTTGTAGCCTTGTATTTGCCTCAAACTCTACTCCAACCTGAACCTGGGAAGCAGGGACAAGAACGAGAGGAGGACCCATCGCCATGAATCCCACAGGAGTTCTGGCAGGGTATAAGCAAGCTGGAACGCATGTGTGAAAATGTAGACCAGATGAGGCCAGAAAGAATCATAGGCCAGAAGCCTGGGAAGACTCGAGGGGCAGATGATTCTGATTGACTGACTCATTAGGCTGAGATGAGTTTGGTAGTCTTACCTGTTCATTGGCCTTGTGGTAATAACTTGCATGGGCCCCACCTGACCCAACATTCAACGTAGCCACCCAGTGGACAGCTGCAGGGTGGGGGAGAACAGAGGGAAAAAACAGTTACCATTGCAGATACAGGCAAAGGAACCCCAGGAAAGCCCTGAGTCCCTCCTCCTCACCATCATTCACTTGATCTTGTACCTGAGTACTTCCCAGCCAGAGTCAAGATGGCCCCCTCTTCTCCTGGCCGCCGATGATAAACTAGCTCTCCTCCTAGCACAAGCCGATGGGTGATGCTCTGCAGGAAATGAGCAACCATGATCACTGTCAGGGAGAGAGGAGGCAAGAGTCAGGGAGTCAGGCTTACTTTCTTACCATCTGGTCATTCCCACCCTAGCCTAGCCAAAAAGTCCCCCCCCCAAGAACTCCGTCCCAGTTCCCCACCTGATTCCCCAATCAGATCCGGATTTCCCAGGGTCAGAGTGGCTGTGTAGTCATCTCCCCGATACTCGCCATCAAACTGCCATGTCAGGAACTTGGCCTGCTGTGTCTGGGTGGGGAGAGTAAGCAATAAAATACCCTTCTCTCTGTTTATATTCAGTATTGCCTCTGCTCCTCCTCCCCCTGCGTCCCCCAAGGCAGGATACCCATGGAGGAGAAAGAGAGGTGCCTCGGTGGATGGAGGCAGGAACTGTGGGTCACCTGGAAGACAGCCTTAGCTCGCAGCCGTTCTGCCAACAGAAGCAAGACCTGGGCGTTGAGACTGCCACTGCTGTCCATATCCCCCACCACAGTGGGGAACACCTGTTAGGGAGTGTAGACAGGAAGGCTGTGATGGGTAGGTAGCTCTATCCATTGGCACATGAACACGAAGGGATTTCAGTAACATCTCACAGTGCCCCCTGGTGGACACCAAAGACAAACTCGGGAAGCTTTGCACAGGACTAGCTGGCTTTCAGAAGAGGCACTGAGAACATAGTTGCTGATCACACATATTTGCTCATTCTCAGGACCTACGTCCATGTGCATTTTACACAGTTGACGCAGTGGGGGGTGGGGGGAGCCCTCACCTCTGTGGGGCTAAGCTGCCAGTCCCCTGCATAGGCAGTATGGAGGTGGTACCCTGGCAAGCCCAGGGCACTCATGTGCACAGTATGAGCCACCTGAGGAAAGAGAAGACAACGGAGAACAGAGCATTCTATTTCGCTTCAATCCCATCTCCCACCCTTGACCTTTTTTTCCATCCAGATGAGGCTTTTTAAAACCTCAACTATTCCAACACATGCAGAGGGCCACTGGACTTTAAGCGAGTCCCACATCTTGTTGTTTAAAGGCATCAGGGGGGAAAAAAAAGGACCCCACACCTCCCCTCATTTGCCCCACATAGCCTAGCCAAGACTGGACTAATAGGTGTAAAGAAGAGGATGATCCAGAGACAAGCAGGGAGGAGGGGTAAGGAGAGGCCAGACAAGTGGGAGCACCTGGAAATGGCTGCTCAGAACCTTGTTGACAACCAGCTTCACGCCTTCCATCTGTGCTGGGAATACATCTGAAGGGAAGGAACATGCACAGATAAGGACCCCTAACTACGGAGACGGACTCCCCTTTCAATCGCATATGAAGCATTGGAGGAAATGACCTCCTTTCAAATCCTGCAACAAAACGCTCTACTTTGAACATCTGGTCCTTCTTGACTGCCGGATGCTCCAGCTGTGATCTCCCCTCGCTGTTCACATCACTGGACATCAGCATTCAGGACCCTCCCCTTCTCTATGACCCTTCATCCTGAGACACACAAAAGCTGCGGTCTCACCTTTGCACAACCGGTGCAGCTCGTCGAAGCTCCCGGGGTTGGGCAGCGGTTCCTCTCGACGGTGGCTCCGGCGGGGTAAAGTCCCCATCGGTGCCAGGCCCAGGGTGTTCCCCATTTTAATCCAGAGGACAGGGAGGGGTTGGGGTTAGCCTGGGGATAAAATCTATTGCTCCCTCTATCCCCCACGGGCTCCACCCCCCATCATCGGGCTCCCCAGTTTCAGAAACTTCCATATGGTTCAATGCTAGACCTGCAATAAGGAACAGTAGGGGGAGAGAACACCGATGCTAAAGTTGAATCCCGGGCACACTCCCGCCCCATCGTTGATCCCTCACCCCCACCTGTCACCCCCGTCTGCTCTCCCATTATCTAGTCTTAACTACTAACACAGGCTTCCGCTGACTTTCTAGTTTCTCTGTTCTTCATTCCCACGTTCCAAGGGTCTGCCCGCAATGGAACACTAGCCCTTACCATCTCAGACCATCCTGCAGCCTCTTTCCCCTAGGCACACCCGGTCATCTTGATGGGGGCAGCCATCTTGAGTAATGGCAGAAATGCAGCTTCACACTGTATTCCCAGCATGGCCGTAGGCGCCATCTTAGAAATGGGCAAAGGAAGCACCCAAAGACCCAACCCACTCAATGATGAAAAAGGTGCCTTAATTTTCTAGTGACCAATAGGAGAGGAGAAAACAGAAGAGTGGCAGGCCTGCAGGCCCCAGCGCTTCAGTCCGAGTGCAGCGGCGGGTGGGAGTTTGTGGGTGGCCCTTTAGACATTAGTGGAAGGCCCCCTTCTAAGACCGCCCAGCCTCCTCAAGGTCGAGATAAAACTCTTGAGCATTCAAGACACTAGAGGGAGCATTTTGCCTATTAGACCACTGGAGTTCCTTACATCAGAACGTGAGAAAAGTGAAACTATAGTTTGAAGACCTATTTTATGAATATATCACACTCAGGGGTTGTGAAGACGTGGTTCACTTTACCCTCCACCTTCCTGAAAGCCGGCTGGAGAATCCACACAACTCTCCACTATATACTACCTCCAAAGGACTGCTACTCACAACACCCCCCCTCCCCCAGAAAACAGATCTCTACCACCCCCCCCTTCCCGCCCCACCCACCCACCCCCACCCCCACCCACCCCACCCCCCACCCCCCGTCCCCCGTCCCCCTTCCTCCCGCTGGAATTCACAGACCTTGCCTTCCAGGAGTAGTGGCGCACGCCTTTAATCCCAGCACTCCGGAGGCAGAGGCAGGCGGATTTCCTGATTTCCGATTTCTGAGTTCCAGGCCTGCCTGATCTACAAAGTGAGTTCCAGGACAGCCAGGGCTATACAGAGAAACCCTGTCTCGAAAAACCAAAACAAAAAAAAAAAACAAAAACAGGATAGCCAGGGCTACACAGAGAAACCCTGTCTCGAAACCCGCCCTTCCCCCCCCCACCCCCCACCCCCACCCCCCCACCCCCCCATCCCCCCACCCCCCCGCCAAATGACTGTGAGAGTTTTGAGGGAGAGGAGAGAGTTGTGGGCAGAACTAGCTTCTGAAGCAGCTACCCTCTCTAGTTATTATTTACTTGGAGAAAAGACAAATAAAATCTAAGAATACAACCGCAGCCTGAAGTTAGGCTCTTCCCCCAGGGCCAGGGGCAAGCAGTAATGTGACGCTAGAGATAAGTCCACAAGAGGACAACTGGAAATATGCAAGATTTCTTGGTCTTTGGGGTTGAAGAGATGGCGAAGTGGGTAAGAGCACTGATGAGGCTGGTGAGGTGGCTCAGATGCTTCCCCAAAAGTCATAAGTTCAATTCCCATCAATCACATAGTGGCTCACAACCATCTGTAATGGAATCTGATGTACTCTTCTGTTTGCATTTATACATGCAAAGAGAGGAAAGTGTGTGTGTGTGTGTGAGAGAGAGAGAGAGAGAGAGAGAGAGAGAGAGAGAGAGAGAGAGAGACCCAGCACCCACAACTTAATTCCAGTTCCAGAGAATCTGACACTCTTACACAGATACACGTGGAAGCAAAACACATAACTAAAATAAAGTAAACAGATTTCTTGGTCTTCGGTTGCCCTCTCCCCCCCTAGCTTCCACACTTCCACCCCCGTATCTCTCACTAATATTCCAGTGCACACAGGGTAAGCTTGGTGGCAAAAGGGTGAGTGATAGGAATGTTTTCAGTAGCTACTGAGCTGACTCCACTGGAGAGCCCTAGGCCTAGGGAATGTACCTCTGTCCTTCCACACAGTTAGAACTGGGCCAGGGGCCAGGACCTAACTGATAAGGGGATCAAGTGACCAGGCCCTTTGACCTTGATTTGGACAGAGCCTCTTAACTACTGAGGTTGGGAGCAGGAGGGCAGAGGCTATTTTTCTGAATTTGTTTTTTGGAGGCAGGGAGCACACATTGATGAGAACCCATAAATGGACTTGTATTTCATGATTATTTTAAAGGAATTTCATTCATGAGACCTATCAAATACAATAATTCCAATGCATTTTCTCTGTGTGTCTTTTGTATGTCTGTGAGGGGTGTGTGTGTGTGTGTGTGTGTGTGTGTGTGTGTGTGTGTGTGTGGTGTTCATGCCCCCTTCCTATCTCATTACACATTAACTCAAAAAGGGACAGAGGCAGTTGTACCTGTTCTGACTTTTGTCTCCATAACCCCCACTCCCTTCCACCTCCTATTTCAACCTTCCACCTCCTATTTCAATTCATTTCCCTTCTTCCTTTTCCTTCCTTCCTTTCTTCCTTCCTTCCTTCCTTCCTTTCTTTCTTTCTTTCTTTCTTTCTTTCTTTCTTTCTTTCTTTCTTCCTTTCTCTCTTTCTCTCTTTCTCTCTTTCTTTCTTTGTTTCTTTGAGATAGAATCTATGCCGTCCTGGAACTCACTATATAGATCAGGCTGCTCTCAAGTTCACAAAGATCAGTCTGCCTCTGCCTCCCCAGGGCTGGGATTAAAAGCTTGTGCCACTATGCCTTGCTCCTTTCTCCTTCTGTCCCCAAATTCCTCTCTGCCAAATTGCTATGAAGGGGTGAAGGGTTGGGGAAATGAAACTTGTCCATAATAAGGTAAAGATGACAAGGGCTAAGAGCTACAAGTTGGAGCTTTCCAGAAAAATAACTTAGAATCCTGATTACCTGATAGATACATATAAACCCATCAACTCCTGATCCCAAAAGAATAAATCATAAGCAAACATTGGCCTTCACTAGAGTTTATGCCCCTGTGGTTCACTGTGACACCAAGAGTCCCTTTTGCTTGTCCTTTTGTCCATTTCTAACCCTTGTTTACTCCAGCCTGATCTCTGCCCTTCTGGACTTGCCATTCTCCGTATCACCTGACAGGGTGGGGGTGGGGGAGTAGATGTGTATATAGCCCCTACCTCCAGTCAAGCCCAGAGTGGACGGGAAGGATTGCAGCACAGACCCGGTATGAAGAGGGAGCAGAGCTGTGGGTGGGCAACGTGCAAAGAGCATGGGACTTTAATTGTGGAGAGGGAAGGAGCTAAATTAGAGTGAGCATCCATCTGGGTGGGGCGAATCCCTGCAAGGGCCTGAAGCCCATCTGACGGCAATGTTCTTTCTCACCAGCAGCACTGTTCCTAGGCCGTAGTCTGCCATCATGAAGCTGCTCACAATGGTCGCACTGCTGGTCACCATCTGTAGCCTGGAAGGTGAGGTTTTGATACAGGGGAAACCAAAGGAAAGAAGGTACGGAGAGTCTTGGCTGCCCAACTCTCTTGTGCTTCTTCTATGGCTGAGTGCATCAACCAGCGGACTCAAGAGGAAGATTATTCTCTTTCTAAAGTCCAAAAACCCAAACCAAACCAAAATCAACAACAGAAAACATCTAGCAGGACCCCAATTTGGGGAAGGGGCTGAAAGCTGGGGTGGGTCCTGTGGGGTGTGAGGGGAGAGCGGGACTCATTGCTGGCAGTCTACATGCAGAGACTGTGATCTGTGTTGTGCAGGAGCTTTGGTTAAGAGACAGGCGGACGGACCGGATATGCAGAGCCTGTTGACTCAGTACCTTCAGAGCATGACTGACTATGGCAAGGATTTGGTGGAGAAGGCCAAGACCTCAGAGATTCAGAGCCAGGCCAAGTAAGTCTCTGGGAGAGAACTCAAAGGGCTACAGGACTGCTTCAGGGAGGGAGGCCGTTCTCACAGGAATCTTAACTCAGGGGTTGGGGTTAGGGATGCTCAGGCTTAACTTGGGGAGAAAAACCCCTCCCTTACCCTAGATGAGGGCAGCAAGAGGTGGACCTTGGACTCCAGTCTGCAGAGTCTGATCCTCTGCTGCATGGATGGCTTCTAACAGGCTTTGCTATATCAGGGTATACCAGGGTATATTATTTGGGGACCCTAGTCAGTCTGCTCTGACCTTCATCACCAACAAAGACCCTAACCTCTGCTGCTTCCGTTCCCCAGGGCATACTTTGAGAAGACACACGAGCAGCTGACACCCTTTGTCAAGTCAGCTGGAACTAGTCTGGTGAACTTCTTCAGCAGTTTAATGAACCTCGAGGAGAAACCGGCTCCTGCGGCTAAGTGAGATGTGCCAGGCCCAGTCTTCCCACCCCAGCTGCTCCACCGGCCACGGCCAGAGCCCCTCTCCCTACCTTCTGCCTGTTTTCTCCAATAAATGTGGAAGGAGTTAAACTTTGCGCCTCTTGTGTCTTTGGGTGTTTGGGAGAAGTAGCAGGGTGGAGGAGGAGAAGGAGGAAGGAATAAGAACTATGTTTCAAAAAGGAGAAGGAGACAAGTTTTGGTATCATGGGGAAGGAAAGGATTGGAGAAACCAGAGATGGACATGACAGAGTAGCTGCCTGTGATTTGTTTCCAAACCCGAGGAGTGTCCTGTGTGAATGACTCTGTAATGTCACTGAAGAACATGGACCCAAGAAAGGAATGACAAAATCCCTTCACTTGAGGTCATAGGAAACAAGGGTAACCCTCAGAATTTCATCTTTCTATAAAAAGATGGTGTTATTGTTGTTTTGTCTCGTTTTTGTTTTTTTTTTTTTAAAGAGCCTAGCAGTGTGACTCAAGACCCTGTCTTTCCTTTTGAGCCTGGGGACACTGTTTCCTCCGTCCCACAATAAAGAGGTTTGCCTGATCCTTTTGTTTAGCCGCCAGCAGCCAGGGGTCCCTGAAAGGAAAGCTGGGGATGGCAAGAGAAATAAGGAGCCAAGACAAAGTTCTCTCATCAAGGCTCAATCTTTTAATTCTAGGGTCTGATTTTTAAAGTGGGGGGGCATCCCCCGTATGCCAGGATCTCGTCAGGAAAGCAAGCTCAGCTGCTCAGCAGGTAGTGGCTTCTTGCAGGAAGCAGATGTGGCACTCAATAGACTTTACCGAGGTCAGAAAACTCCACCCTAGGTGGACTAGCTGACTGTGGCAGACAAAGTCTGATTCAACCTGCTCAAGGCTGGGAGGAAGGCACACTTTTGTCCCAAAGTGCACTAGTTTCTTGATTCAGAATCTCTAATTTAACCTTGTGTGGTGGTGTATGCCTTTAATCCCAGCACTTGGGAGGCAGAGGCAGGTGGATTTTTCTGAGTTCAAGGCCAGCCTGGTCTACAGAGTGTAGTTCCAAGACATCCAGGGCTACACAGAGAAACCTTGTCTAGAACAAACAAACAAACAAACAAACAAATGGTGTTTACTTCCTGACAACCTAGATTCAATTCTTGGGGACCCATATAGCAAAGGGAGACAGCAGACTCCTGTTAAGTTGTCCTCTGACCTCTACATACATGATATGACACACCTACACTGCACTAAATAAATTAATAAAAACTAGGGGGAAAAACCCTTCTGATGGGGGGCTGGCAACGTGGTTCAACTGGGTAAAAATGCTCGCAGTACAAATCAGATGCTCTGAATTTGATCTCTGGTACCCTTGGTGGTGAACATACATGTGCCATGGTAGCTTCACCTCCCACTCATAGTAATAAATAAATAAAACTTAAAATCTCTCATGTGACTATGCACAGTGGTATATGCCTATGCTCTCAGCACTCAGGAGGCTGAGACAGGAGGCTCACTGGAGCCCCCACAGACTGAGACTGAGACTCCAATGTCTTCCAATTGCTCAACCTCCTTCAAGACCTTCACCATTCACAAGACCTTCACCATTCACAACCATTCCCCTTCTCTTTTTATTCAGTGTTTCTGGGCCCATGGGAATACATCTGTAATTGTAGCTACTAAGGAGGCTGAAGCAAGGCTCTCCATTTCAAGGCCTGCCTGAGACTCAAAGGAAGTTCAAGGCCAGCCTGGAAAATTTAGAGAGACTCTTTCAAAAGGAAAAGGATGCCAGCATTTGGGAGACAGAGGCAGTTGGATCTCTGAGTTCAGGTCCAAGCTGATCTATATAGTAAGTTCTAGGCCAGTTAGAGCTACAAAATAGAAAGACCCTGTCTCAAAACAGAACAAACAACCCCCTACCCACTACAAAGAAAACTAACAAAAATAGTTTAATGGCACAGTCCTTATTCTAGCGTTTGAACACCCAATGTAGAAGCCAAAATAAAATAAAATGATAATAAAAAAAAAAAACTTTTTGTTTCATGTAGAACAATGTACAGAGACAAGAAAGTCAGTATCCCTGCTTTCAAGGTAACCTTAGTCAGGTTAATATTTCAAAGAGCCTGGATTTCTTATCTAGGTCAGTAAGCAGATAAAATGATACAATGGAAAAACAGTTTGAAAATAGAAATCATTATGCACTTTAGTGTTGTCTGGCACAAGGGTTGTGGGGGAGGGGGGTCAGGGAGGGTCAGAGAGGGGAGGGAAAGCTTGGTCGCGTTGGCCCTTTCAGGAAGAAATGCAGGCAGGGCCAGAGACAGAGCTCACTGCACCTAATGAGGCTTAAATATTTCCAAGCAGAGTTTCCTGGAGATTCTGGGGAAAGGACAGGGACTGGCAGGTGATTCCTTGTGGGAAACGACCTCCCATTGAGAGCCGATTTGTTCCCCCTGCCTTGCCTACCTCTCTACTAGGTTCTCTCTAAGGCCCTTCTTGCCCCCAAATCCCCTGAAAGTTCTCATAAAGTCTTCCACTAGGATATTGTCATGATCCTTGTCATCACATTCCTTCTGAATGTTTAGATTCCCAGCTATGCTACCTCAAACACGCACACGCTGGATAGATACTATCTAGATTGGTGACTATTCTGGGTTAGACATACAGGCTTCCCCACAAACCAGTCATGATTCATTTTTCAGATGCAAACAGCCACATTGGGTACAGAAAGAATTTCTCAGGTTCTAATGTCTCCAAATACATCTCTACTCCCAACACAGAGTTAAGAGTGTGAGAAAACAGCTGGGAGTGGTGGTGCACGCCTTTAATTCCAGCACTCGGGAGGCAGAGGCAGGCGGATTTCTGAGTTCGAGGCCATCCTGGTCTACAAAGTGAGTTCCAGGAGAGCCAGGGCTATACAGAGAAACCCTGTCTCAAAAAACAAAAAACAAACAAACAAAAAAAGAGTGTGAGAATGCTCTCTGCTCCAGCTCCATCTCAGAGCACCGAGGGACCGATGGTCTCCCCTCTCATCCAGATACAGTCAGCATCCATACGCCAAATGAACAAAGTAGCTCTAGAGTCCTGTGTTCTCAGGAGCTGAGTTTGCCTTACTCAAAACTATCGCCACTATCCAACCGAACACTTAATCCAAGTTCCACCAGTATGTGACAAATGACAAAATGAATTGAGTCAGGTCTCTGGCAGCTTTATTGGGGGGGTAATCCCTTTCCATTGTTTAGTGAGAGTCGAGGATCAGGGAAGGAAAGAGAAATGAAGCAAAGGAGGATGGAAGAAAAGAAATGTCAGTGAGTAAGTCTTTAACGGAGATGGGGACCTGCCAGTGTACACTGATGTAGAGCCTAGCTAGCATCATTATGTGAATAAGGTCAGCTAGCCTTCAAAGCACAGAGGTGACATAGCGATGTCAACCAAGAGGGCTAGGAGAGAATTAGAGGCGGGAAAAGAATGCACCCAAGCACATCTGTTCTGAAGCTACTGGGGTGGCTTCTCATGCTTCAGAGTCTCATATGTCTCCTGGCTCCGGGTGTTCAGGCCCTGCAGGAGAATCAGAATGATCAGGAATCTGAGTGCATCACAGGGCCCCCTTCCACCTCAGACTCCATTCCTATCAAGGTCATTCCCAACCCCGGCCTCTTTTTCTGACCCCTAAGGTAGGAATAAAAAGAGGTTCACTCACCGTGTAGACAGCATCTGCTTTCTACAGAGATGGAAAGAGCAAGGCATTAGAGACCCACCTTCTCCAGGGCCCCTCATCATTCTCCTTCCTACCCAGGGAGTATCTGGGTCAAGATCAATGGTAGCTGCCTTAAGCTAGGCACACTCCCATGATTGCTCATTTACCAGTGTGACTACAAACACACTTCAGAGCAACATGCAAGTCTCCAGTGTATTAATTGTCACCTCTGTAGGAAAACTGCTAATTAAGGTCGAAGTTCACCATAGCGGGGTATAGCCTCTGGGCTTGGTGCAATGTGGGAGACTCCCTTTGTTAGCAGGGGTTTTCCTTTTTTGACCTTGTCTGGGGAATTCTAAGCCCACACTGAGGAATGTCACGTAGCTTCAATTAGATTTTAGGACCAATTTCTTTAGTCCTGACAAAACCTGTTCAGCCAGAACCTGAGATTCCAGAAATGCTTCCCCATGCTAATGAGGTATACCAGACACCCTAAGACCCCAGCCAATGACATTTCCCATTTCTGGTTGTCCCTGCTCTCAGTCCCTCAAAGCTTTATAAGCCTTGAATCACCCTAAATAAAGTTGATCTGCCTACTGACAGTGAGTCCCGGTGTGGTCATTCATCAAACGTACTCACAGGGCTTCCAACAACATCTCTGCTCCCTTAGCCCGCGTGGATCGAATTGGCCAATGATCCACGAGGGCGGAGAGACCCACACACTTTGACTTGATTATTTCCTGTCTGGATATTTTATTTGCAGTTCAGCTAGATAGCAAGCAGGTTGTTACCCATCCTGAGACGAGGGGCAGGATACAGATTAACACCTAAGACACACGCCTTCCCAGGGGTGTCAGACCTCAGGCTAAGGCCCCGGAAAAGGTCAAAAGCCTGAAAAGAAACGCTGACGTGCAGATGTGGGAGACTCCATACCTCACGGCTGGCTATAGCTGCCTTTCGGACCTGGATCTGGAGTGGGGGAAAGGAAATCAGAAAAGGAGAAGTTGGGGGCCCATCTTCTTTCCCTTCAGACCATGGGGAACCCCTCTCGCTCCCCTTCTTGCTGTCCCCCCCACCCCCACTTCTGGGTCTGGTTCTTAGGCCACCCCACCTTACCTTGAGTCGACAGTAGAGTAGGGTAAGGACAATACCATACAAAAACAGGACGGCGTCCAGGATATAGCAGAGCTGCGGCTCTCCCAGGGCAGCTGAGGGGATACGGGGTGCCCATGGGACCCGGTGTAGAGGGAAGGGAAGGGCCATCCCTCAGGGAAGGGAAAGGACTCTTTCTTTCTTTCTTTCTTTCTTTCTTTCTTTCTTTCTTTCTTTCTTTTTTCTAAAGGTTTATTTATTTTTATGAGTTCACACCAGAAGAGGGCATCAGATCCCATTACAGATGGTTGTGAGCCACCATGTGGTTGCTGGGATGTGAACTCAGGACCTCTGGAAGAGGTGTCAGTGCTCTTAACCACTAAGCCATCTCTCCAAGCCCATGGTGGCCTTCTAAGGGAAGAAACTAACTCCCTCTCTAGACTATTGTTCCCCGGTTGCCCCTGAGACCACGACAGGGGTGGGACAGGAAGCATGAAGGGCTCTGCTGCACTAGGACTTAGGTTTACTATAGACTTCCCTCTCTACCCACCCGGCAGCTCTCTTTTCAGTATTGTGGTTCCTCTGGCATCATTGAGCACTTGGTCTACCTCAAGGACCCATTGGAGTTCACTGGGCTGAGACAAAAAGGAAAAAAAAAAAAAAAAAAAACAGAAAACCTCGGCCCAAAGGGGGAGGGGAGAGGAAAATAGTGGCAAATTTCAGCAAAGAAACCACACGAGTATGTCTCTGTTAAGTCCTGTGACCTGTGGCTGAGGGCTGGACAGGAAGGATGTGAGCTGGGGAAGGGAGGCAAGACTATTACTCTATTATTGGTCATCTTCTCAGCCTCACTGCTTTTTATCTCACCAGAGAACTTAACGATACCAAAAAAACAAACCAAAACCAAAGCGACTGCTTTTTGAGGCTCTAGAGATGCCATTGGCTTTGCACGGGAAGCTGGATGGTGACCGACCACAGCTCAAAGGAAAGACCACAAACTAAGTTTAAAATACGGATTCCTCCTCCTGCTATTCTGTCCTGTTAATCACGATAGGCTTCCAAGAAGGGAAGTTTATGCAACTAGAAATAAAAATTTTTAAAAGCATCACACAGGAGCTGAAAGAGATGGGTTGTATAATCCCAGCACTTGGGAGGCTGAGGAAGGCGTCGCCATGAGTTTGAGGTCAGCCTGAGCTACATAGTGAGTTCCAAGACCAGCCTAGGATAGAGTGAAATCAAACAAACTGCTGGTGGTGGCACACACAACTTTGATCCCGGCACCTGGGAGGCAGGCTGGTGGATCTCTGAGTTGGAAGCCAGCCTGGTCAACAGAGCAAGTTCCACGACAGCCAAGGCTACACAGAGAAACCCTGTCTCAAGGTTAAAAAACAAAACAAAACACCAACAGAAAACAAAACAAAACAAAAAGCATGCAAAAAACAAACAAACAAAAAAAACCCCCAAAAACCAAAAACCAAGAAAACCCCCAAATTAAAGGACACAGAAACTGAACATGGTAGCCCCATACAACTAACTACACCAGGCTAAGGCAGGACGATTGTGCATGATGCCAGCCTGGGCCATAAGATGAGATCCTGCCTCAAATGCTCGCACAGGATCTGGGCTCCAGCCTTATCAGGAGAGATAATCGGATGTTAGCCTGCTGGAGGGACCTTGACATTTTTTTTACGTTCCTCAGCTGATACATAAGACTCTAAGACCGGGCACTTCACGTGGCCTGTCTGCTTATCGGTTGACAAAATGGTGTAGCCCTGCCCACTTCCACACAAGTCAGGTTAACTAAGATCAGTAAAATTCTTTTTGCTCTACAGCACTCACACTCACGATATTGCATAAATCTCAAAACTACCCTGTGAAAGATACACCAACTTCACCATTTTATGATGACGAAACCCAGGCGCTCAGAAAAGCTAAGAAAACACTCAGGGCCAGAGTTGAGCAACAGACTTGGAACTCAAATCTAGGTTTCCTGCTCCCAAAGTCTGGGCTTTTCTCTGTGACCCTCCTTCCCAGTCATTCTCTGTTTCCCTAAAGGTTAACCCCACCTCTGAAAAAAAAGCCAGCTGTCAATCAGCAGTGCTTTTCAAAACTTCTTACTGGGCATGGTGGCACAGACCTATAAAGCCAGCATTTGGAAGGAGAAGGCAGGAGACCAGGAAACCAAGGTTACCCTCAGCTAAACAGGGAGTTTCAAGGCTAACTTGGGCTACAGGAGTTCCTCCTCACACCAGGATTGATAGACCACACAGTAAGCGACACCGACGCTGAGGGGTGTTCACAGGCAGAGCAGAACCTCAGAGCCGCTGCTTCGTGCTGCTTTTGGCTTTTCTTCTCAGCTGACGACTGAGACTACAGGACTCTGTGCTCTGATGCCTACGTTATCAGTTCAAGGAACGGCGTGGCCCTCACCATCCCCAGAAATGGCATTCATTTCTATTTTGACTCCCTTGCCTTACTCCCAAGCGCAGACAGGCCCTTGCCTATATAGAGGGTTATCTAGTTAGCTAGATACCAGCTCCCAACAGAGCATCCTATGGTGTTGCTGATCAAGAAATGTAACTTTCCTGAAGCTGCTCTCCGTGCTGTACAGTCCAGACCCCTGACAAACCCACCCTTCATATAGGCTCTAAAGTCAGGAAAGAAAGAAAGAAAGAGAGAGAGAGAGTGAGTGTGTGAGAGAGAGAGAGACAACAAGAAATAATGGCTGTGCCTGGGTGGGGATCCAACAGGGCTAAATTCAGAATCTGCCTCGGCCCTGGCGGGCTCGCCTAAGGCCAGTCTTCTTCCATCCCCAATTCCTGCCCTAGATTCCCACTCAAGCCCAGCTAACGCTCGCTGAAGCCTTCCCCTTACCTGCTTGTTCCACCAAAAGGAGCAAGAACAAGATCACGGCTGAGATCATCCTGGGTGCGCTGGGGGCTGCGGCGCTGGGAGCTGGTGATCGCTGGTGATCGCGCTGCGCTGACAGAACTGCGCAGCTGTGCCCACGAACAGTTCCCTGACCACAGTTCCCTCCTTCCTGCCACGCCTTCGCCCACACTTTGGCCCCTTCCCCTTCCTGTACTACAGACCAGGCAGCTCCCGGAAGGGCCAATTTGGGGAGCTGGACGATCTGGCCTCTTAAGACTCAGCCCTTTCAGGGACCAACCTAACCCACAGAATGAGCAGACTTTCATGCTGGGGAAAGGTTGTCTATATCTACCATATTTAACCACCCACCACCACCCACCACTCAGATGCATGCTATGTAGGCAGCAAACTGCCCCTAGAGACTCCCCTAGACACCCACCATAACCCCTACCTTCCTATCTAGAACTTTATACACCCATTTGTCATTTGAGTTAGCAGTTTTATAGATACCAAGAGGGTCGGAGCAGGAGGAAGTGAGGGAAAGGGGAAATGGGGAATGGAGAAGTGGAAAGAGCAAGACTCAGAGAGGGGGGTGGAGATCAGCTGGGAAAACTAAGATCTAAGTCAGAGAAATACAAAGTGAAAGGCAGCAAGACACCAAGAAAGACACATTACAAGCTGAGCTTAGGGGCCAAAAGGTGGCTAATTTAATATAATGTCTCCTTTTCTAGTACATGCACAGAAAGCCTGCGCAGCTAAGTGCGAACAAGTGCACCTTTGTTTACACACGCAGAGACACACAGCCTTGTCTCCCACCAGACACAGGCCTCGAAGGAGCAGCTGACAGGCAAGGCAGCTCGAGGGTGGTGCTTTCGCTTATCGGTCTATTTCTCCAAACACAATATCCTGGGTACCTAAAAGGTTAGAGAATGAAATGTTATCACCAGAGGTCCAGAGTACATTACGATGTCCAAGAAACTCCGGCCCAGAGGCCAGGACTCAGTCTATGCTGAACAGGAAGTGTTTGGTTTCTGCTACCATACAGAATCCCAAACCCCTTGTCTTAGACATCTTACTATATAATAAAAAGGTCTCATACCTATGATGGCCACGACATCTGCCAACATGTGTCCCTTAGACATCTTGTCCAAACCAGCCTGTGGAGATGGGGGTGGCAACAGTGTTAACCCAAGTCTGCAGAGAAGAGCTCTTAAAAATCTCACCCAAAGGCTGGCCGGTGTGGGAGTATACACGGTACACGGTTAACCTGAGCACTGGGGAAGGCATTCATGAGTTTGAAGCCAGCCTAGTCTACATAGAGAATTCTAGGCCAACCACAGACCTTGACTCTGTCTCAAAACAAATCAAACACCACCACAACAAAATCCTCCAATAAACTGGGCACACGAGCTCATGGCTGTTATTGTAGTACTTGAGAGTCTAAGGCAGGAGGGTGACCGTGAATCCAAGGATAGCTCTCACACGGGTTCCAGGCTAATTTGGGTTATGTGGCAAAACTGTCTTAAACAAACAAATGAAACAAAACAAAGCTTCACCAGGAATTGGGTGTGGAGCTTCAGACCTGTGATTCTCACACCGGGAGGGCTAAGGCAGGAGATAATAAGTTTGACGCCAGCCTTGGCTACATAGGGAGTTCTAGACACCATAGGGCTGTATAGCAAAGTTCTATCTCCAAAGAGCCAGGTGCTGGAGAAATGGTCCGGCAGCTAAGAACATGCACTGCTCTTGCAGAGGACCCAGGATTGGCTCCCGAAACCAACAGCAGGTAGTTAGTTGGTTGTCACTTGTAACTCCAGCTCCAGGGGATCTGATGTCCCCTTTTAGCCTCTGCAGGCACCTGCTCTCATGTGGCATACATATATAAATAGAACACACAAGTAAGTTAAAAAATAAATACTAGCAGGGCAGTGGTGGCGCACACCTTTAATCCCAGCACTTGGGAGGCAGAGGCAGGTGGCTTTCTGAGTTCGAGGCCAGCCTGGTCTACAAAGTGAGTTCCAGGATAGCCAGGGCTACACAGAGAAACCCTGTCTCAAACAAACAAACAAACAAACAACCCTAAATAATTTAAAATAATGGCGGAAAAAGAATAACAATACTCAACCAAGGTCAGTAAATTATTAACGTGCTGCAGTTAGAATCACTGGGATTGTCTTACCAGGTGGGCAAAACCGGGAGCCTTGATCTTACACCGATAAGGGCGGCTGCTGCCATCGGATACCAAGTATACCCCAAACTCTCCCTGTCCACGGAAGAAAGTTGGATGCCCCATTAGTAGGAAAAGCTCTCTCCTACCAAACCCTGTCTGGCTTCCCTTTACACCTCTGTCACTAGTGAGGGAGTACTTTGTTCGCTGTCTGCCTCTGGCCACCCACCACACAGAGGCTTCCTCCCCTGCCCCCCTCACCTTAGGAGCTTCAATGGCAGTATATGTGGCTCCCGGAGGAACTTGGTAGCCCTCTGTATACAGCTTAAAGTGATGAATTAGTGACTCCATGGACGTCTGAAAGAAGGAAAAGGAAGCATCAAGAAACCAGATCCATCTGGCTGCCGGTGGCGCACACCTTTAATCCCAGCACTTGGGAGGCAAAAGCAGGCAGACCTCTGAGTTTGAAGCCAGCCTGGTCTACAGAGTAAGTTCCAGGACAGACGGGGCTGTACAGAGAAACCCTGTCTAAACAAAACAAACAACAAGCTCTAGCCTTGGGCTTTCCCCTGAGAGACAGCAATCTCTACCTTCAGAGAGACTAACAGCCCACATGTAGGTCAGGGAGAGTAATGGCGGAATAAACGATGAGCGCTCGCTGTGAGAGGCTGAGTCTTAGCAAGTTAAACAGAAAGGTGGGATTTAACCCAAGACCCGTGCTCCACAGCTACCGGCCCCTTGCAAAGACCCCTCGATTCTTCCCTCTCCTGAGGCCAACCTTCATCTCTGCTCGCTTAGGTGGGGACACTTTGGCGTCATCAACCTTGATCTCCCCAGGAGGCATCTTGTTCAGACACTGTTCAATGATTCGCAGGGACTGGCGCATCTCCTCCACACGACACAGGTACCTGAAATGATGAGACAGACTCAGAACAAGAGAAAGCAGACTGAGGGGTGAGCAGGAGTCTGGATGGAAGCCCCGGAAGACCTGAAACATGGTCAGTAAATGGTCCTCAGTTTCCCCTGGCACAGTCTCTCTGCTTGGCATGGTTGCCCATTCACATCCCGAAGTGCCTGGATTCTACTGGTAAGTCCTTCTCCAAATCACCTCTCTCTCTTTTCTCTCAGAGGTGGCCTGTACTTTCCCCTCCTTACCCTCACTCAGAGTTTGGACTGCAGAGTAAGGGAGTTGAATGGAAAGATAAACAAAGAGACCGGCAGCAGCAAATCTTACTCAGGGTCAGTAAACAGGAAGAGCGCTGGGTCAGAAGGATTCGGACTCCATCACGGACAGGCTAATCCCTAGCTTATGCTTCAGCCTTCTCGGCTACAAATGCAGTCCAAACTAGTTCTAAGATAGCATGGCGGCACATGGGGTGGGGGTGGGGGTGTGGGGGAGAAACCAGCGGTCTGATTTGGTATATGTGGTGGTGCGGGCCATACTGGGGATTGTGACTGCTAAATACACACTCTACCAAGTCTAACACGTTCCACGGGCTCCTACAGATACTAGGCAACAGAGCAAAGAGAAGTCAGGCAGGAACGAAGAGCTGAGCCATGATTCGAATCTTACCTATCGTAGCAGTCCCCTCGAGAACCAATAGGAACATCAAACTCCACCTGGTCGTAAACGTCATAGGGCTGGGTCTTCCGCAAGTCCCACTGGATGCCTGAGCCTCGGAGCATCACCCCACTACAGGGCATAATGGGCATAGGACCATCCTCCACAAGAAAGGACAAGCATGCCTCCCACCTCCCTCCCATCCCCCACAACAGAGGACAAGCATGCCTCCCATCTCCCTCCCATCCCCCACAACAGAGGACATGCACGCCTCCCATCTCCCTCCCCACATCTGGTTATGGAACAGAAACTCCAGGCATGGAGAGCATAGCATCAAACACAGCTGAAACAAGACACTGGGCTGTACCTCTCTACGGCCTCTCCTACCTGAATCCATAGTTAAGTGCGTCTTCTGCTGTTACAACCCCAATATCGATGGTCCTATTTCGCCAGATTCTATTGTTGGTCAGCATCTATGGATGGAGAAGCCCACTGTGCTAATATTCTTCGTGACAATCTCAAAAGCCTCTGTACTTATGCACTGCTGGGTCCTAAAACCCCACAAGCCTTTCTGGGAGATAAAGGTATTTTTCCCGCGTCGAGTTCTGTCTCACCTCCTCCACCTCATCAATCCGAAGAGAGAAGTTCTTGGAAAATTCATAAATGTCATCCATAAGCCCAAGAGGTAGGTCCTAGAAGCCAAGTGGTGATTCTTGTTACAGCACCGCTTCTCAAAAGGCCAGAGTTCCGACAGCCCACACTGCCCTCCAGTGGCCGCAGAGGAGAGCGGCCAGAGAGCAGCTCACTCACCTGGTGCACTCCTCCAGGTCGGATATACGCGGCGTGCATCCGGGCCCCAGACACCCGCTCATAGAACTCGAACATCTTCTCTCTTTCTTCAAACATCCAGAAGAAAGGAGTCATGGCACCAATGTCCAGGGCATGTGTGGTGACAGCCATGATATGGTTTAAAATCCGAGTGATCTCTCCAAAGAGCACTGTGAGACAGAAAGACAGGGAGTGGTGGAAGGGGCTGGAAAGATTGCTTGGCGGCAGAGAGAGGCGTTTGCTAACAAGTCTGGAGTCCACATGTTAGGTAGGAGGGAACCGACTCCCCAGAAGCTGACCTCTGACCTCCCCACACACGCCTTGATATATACTGTTTCACATTTATGCACACACAGTAAATAAATAAATATATATTATCATGGGTGTTGTTTTATTCCTTCTTTTAAAGAAAGAAGTACGTGGGAGCCGAGGACTCGTCGTACAGATCATTCTGGGTGGAATCTGGAATCTAAATAGCACAGTTGAGTCCAGTGCACTTAAGATGCCCGTGTTCAACAGTGGACAGCAGAAATAAACATACCTCGGATCCACTGTGCCCGGGGAGGAGGTTGGATGTTTAGCAACTTCTCCACAGCTATCGAATAGGCCTGTTCATTACACATCATGGACACATAGTCCAACCGGTCAAAGTATGGAAGGGCCTGGGGAAACAGGGCATCAAGGTCACATCTAACAGACCAAGGCGTCCACTGCTGCTAGAAACCTTCCCCGTGACAGGCACTGAAAGTTAGTGCTTACCTTTAGAGCCTTCAGCTAAGCAGGATGAAATGTCCCCCAAATCACTACCATGCTGATTTAAGACTAGCGTAAAATGTTTACAAACTGACTATCTAAAATGATTGGAGATTTACCATTACTTTGATTTATCATGTTGACAATTTCCATGGTAAAAATACTCTTACCATGGCCAAATTTTAAGTTATCAAAATGTAACTAAACACACCCTTGAAACACACAGCCCAAAATTATACAGTATCTTCAGGATACAGATCAACTGTCTCTATGGGTTTGAGGCCAGCCTGGTCTACCTACTTAGTGAACTCCAGGATAGCCAGAGCTACATAGTAAAACTTTGTCTCAAAACAAAATGCCAAAACTACACATATATAGAGAAAGAGAGAGAGAGAGAGAGAGAGAGACTGTGTAATCTAATTTCTAATAATAATTTCAGCAACTAAGTCATAACGTTTCCTAAAAAATTGCATCCTCAGCCTCCCAAGCCATTTTAAGTTGACTTCAGCATGGAAGCCTTTCAGAGAGTGCCGTACACTTCTTTCTCCTCTTAGTCCCTTAAAACCGAGACTTGGAAGGAGACTTGGAAGGAGAAAGGGAGTACGTTTTATAGTAACTTTAGCCCAGAATGTCAAGAAAGCTAAGTCCCAGCTGCCTACTAAGTCAGTTCCAGCTTCCAGGAAGAAGGCGGAGTTAAAATCCTCCCTGGGACAGCCTGTTCTGGTCCTGGTGTCATTAGTGACGCAGGATGATGCTACAGGAGTTAACCCACGAAAGCTGGGACCTGAAGCCACCACTGCTTTGGCTCTCTGGAGGAAGTCACAGAGCTGGGTCTAAGCCCTTTATTCCAAGGCCTTTCTTCATAACAGTAAGAAAAAGAAAAAGAAAAAAAAAAAACAACCGACAAGCAAACAAAAACCACCTTTAGAATCTATTCCAGATCCAACTCCTTCCAACCCGACCTTCAACTATTTAGGTCACACAGTTCTTCTACGACGGCAAACTCTGTCACAAACCTCCTCCGGTCACTCTGACTCACTGAGTGTTTTGAAAACAAATCAAGAGAGTGGGAAGACACGAGAATCAGCCGTTAATCTGAAAGAGCTGACACCTCATTCCCCCTTCTCTGCCCTCTGGGACACTCTCTTTGACACACTCATAGTTGAGGAGGGAAACTGAGGCACTAGAGCAATGATAAAAAGCCAGAAATCAGACAGAGAGAAACTGGCAGGGGCCCCCGGCTGTAAGGTCAGGATGCTGAAAGAACCCATCCAGCCCCACATCCTTTAGCACCTTCTCCACTCTCCATCCAGTCCTGCTAGCCTCAAAGCACTAAACCCCCACCACTCTCCCGCCCTGAAGCTCTGGGGCAGCAAACCCATCAGGTCTCAGCTCTCCCCGGCTGCCATCAGCAGGCCCCTGGTCACCTCCACACCTGCAGATAGGTCTTGTACTCAATGAGCTTCTCCGTGCCTCGGTGCAGGAGCCCGATGTGAGGGTCACATTTCCGCACCATCTCTCCACTCAGTTCCAGCACGAGTCTCAGGACTCCGTGGGCTGCTGGGTGCTGGGGCCCAAAGTTCAGGGTCATGTTGGTCACCGGTTTTTCCTTCAAAATGTCCACATCTGAGAAGTGGAAAATAAGTCAGGGCCAAATGATAATTCCCTTGGGGATCCCCCTGGTACAGCCTCTGGCCCACCATTGCATCCCTTGTTAGCACCCTCATTCCAATAACTAGGAAGATGGCTAACAGGTGGGAAAACGAAAGGAAGCTCTGATCATTAAGTTCATGTCATAGGCCCCGGGGTGGTAGTTCTCAACCTGTGGGTCGAGACCCCTGTCAAGCACCGCTTTCATGGTCACCTAAGACCATCAGAAAACACAGATATTTACATCACAATGTATAAAAGTAGCAAAATTAGTTATGAAGTAATAGCAAAAATAATTTTATGGCTGTGGTCACCACAACCTGAGGAAATGTATTAAGAGCTGCAGTGTTAGGAAGGCTGAGAGCCACTGCCACACAACATCTTTTACTTTGTTGTTGTGCTGAGGATAGAACCTGGGCACAAGCTCCACCCCTGAGCCACCTCCCACCTCCTCCTCTCAGACAGGCCCTCACCAGGTTATCCAGGATGGCCTTGAACTCATTCTGTAGTCTACACTAGTTACAGCTGTGCCTCAGCCTCCTGAAGAACTGGGCTTACAGGCCTGTTACCAGGCGTGGCCACTATTCTTCTTCTGTGTTTGTTTGTTTGTTTGTTGGGATAGGGTTTCACTACTATAGATCCAACTGGCCTGGAACTCACTATGTAAACCACAATGCTATGAATTCAGAGATCTGCCCGCCTTTGCCTCCTAAGCACTGGAACTAGAAAGGCATGTGCTACCACAGCTGACAAACATTTACTAGTTTCATTTTTTAATGGGTATGTGCGTGCCTGAGTGTGGTGAGCCGTCCAGTGGCTCACAAGGACGGGTATACCTGAATGGCAGGCCAGCGCTGAAAGAGAGGGAAACTAGGAGACGAGAGAAAGATGGAACCAAGACAGTGTTCTGATCAAGGTTCAAATTTTTAATGGCAGACACACACGCTTTATAAAGAGAGGGGAAAGCCCATTCTCGCCAAATCATCCTTGGAGCCCAGCTGCAACTGACCACGTGTAGGCTCCAGAACAGCTAGGCAGCAGGTAGCAGCAGCGGCAGTGGCAGAACAATAGAGTGATCAAGGGAGGCAGGCTCCACCCCAGGTGATCTCCTTGGTGGCAACAAAGTCAAGCCTGGCTCAGCCTGCTTCAGGCTTATGGGAGGCTACACCTGCGTGTGTACATATGTGTGCCACGTGTGAGCAGGAGCCCACAGAGGCCAGAAGATCCCCAGAACTGGAGTTATAGATGGCTGAGAGCCAACGTATGGGTGCTGGGAATTGAACCGAGGTCTTATTCAAGAGCTCTAAACCACTGAGCCTGGCCTTCTTATCTGTAAGTCTCATGATATATCTAAATGTATCTGATAAGTGGACAATCAGTGAGAAATACATTCTTAAGCTCAGTATGGAAGTGCATGCCTTTAATGTCATTACAAAGAAGACAGCAGCAGGTAGATCTGTGAGTTCAAGACAGCATGAAGGAGAAAGATTACTACTAAATGACAGGGCTCATCACTGTTTTGAGACTGGGGCTCATGTAGCTCAGGCCACCAAACTCACGACCACTATGCAGTTGAAGGTGGTAACCCTGAAATTCCAACCCTCTTGCCCCAGATTATGCCATGCTGGGTATCGAATCAAACCCAGGACCTTGTGACTGCTAAACCGGCACTCTACGAACTAGACTACATTCCCAGCCCAAAAGGCAAGGTTGTTTCTGTTTTGTTTTTGGCTACAGGGTCTCTACAGAGTTCTGGCTATCCTGGAACTCACTATGTGTACCAACCTGGCCTCAAACTCAGAGACCCAACTGCCTCTGACTCCCAGGTGCCGGGATTAAAGGCATATGAGAGCATGCAGTTTTTACCCTCAAGAAACTGACACTTTTGAGCCAGGCATGGTTGTTGTATTCTTAGTGCTCAGGAGGTGGCGGCAAGCACATGCTTGGTCTACATGGTGAGCAAGGCTCCAAACCAGCCAAGGCTACATGGCTACATGGTGAGAGGCTATCTCAAAAAATTACATAAACAAATAGGAAGAAAGAAAATTAGACTTTAACTTGTAATCAATTACATGTGAAAACTAGAAACAGATGAAATTTGTAAGTTACCAGGCAGGGTTTACTGGGTCAGGCATGATGATGCTTGCCTTTAATCCCAGCAGTCGGGGTAGGGGTAGAGGCAAGTGATGTAAACCCTCTTGAAATGCCCAAGATCTAACACAAGACAGATCTAAACAAGAGTGATGACGATAGCCGGGTATGGAGGCACACACCTTTGATCCCAGCACTTGAGAGGCAGATGCAAGCTGATCTCTGTGAGTTCGAGGCCAACCTGGTCTATAGAGTACGTTTCAGGACATCCAGGACTACAGAGTGAGGCTGTATCTCAAAAGAGTTGGGAGAGCAATAGAAAACGGACATCAGGAGTGAGGACGATGGGATTTTAAAAGGAAGTGCTGAAGAAATGGCTGACAGCTGAGAGCACCTGCTGTTCATGTAGAGGAGTCAGGTTTGGTTCTCAGCATCCTACACAAGTGGTTCACAACCACCCACAACCCTGTTCTGGGGGACGTGATGCCCTCTCCTGTTCTCTGTAGTGTACACACACAACCGTCCTTATAAAACAGCCTGGTTTGGGCTGCAGAAATGGCTCAGTGGTTTAGGGCACTGACTGATCTTCCAGAGGTCCTGAGTTCAATTCCCAGCAACCCATGATGCTCACAATCTGGTATGCAGATATGCATGAAGACAGACCACTCATATTCATAAACAAATCTCTTTTAAAAAGCTGCCTGGTGCCGGGCGGTGGTGGTGGCGCACACCTTTAATCCCAGCACTTGGGAGGTAGAGACAGGTGGATTTCTGAGTTCGAGGCCAGCCTGGTCTACAGAGTGAGTGCCAGGACAGCCAGGGCTACACAGAGAAACCCTGTCTCAAAAATCAAAAAAAGAAAAAAAAAAAAAAAAGCTGCCTGGTACATGTATGGACAGGCAAAGATATATATATATATATATATATATATATATATATATATATATATATATATATATATAATCTAAAAAAAATATTAAAGGGAGGGCTAGAAAGATGTCTCAGTTGGTAAGAGCACTTGCGGCTCATGCAGGATAGTCACGTTCAGTTCCCAGCACCTACGTGGTGGCTCACACTGGGATAATTTCTTGTACTGCACTGTGTAACCATTGTATTTCTGCACCCAGAAGAGATTTAAGTGTGCGCCAACCTTGGTATCGTCATTTTGATGAAGCATTCTCTATCGCAGGGCTTCTCCATCGCCTTCTGATTGGTTTAATAAAGAGCTGAGCAGCCTATAGCAAAGCAGGAGGGGACAGGCAGAAGTTCTGAGCAGAGATAGAACTCTGGGAAAGAGCCAGAGGTAGGAGATTCGCCTGCCAGAGGAAGGAATGGGTGACAGAACGGAGTAAGAGGACACTAACGGCTCACGCACAGCAGAACTTAAATTAGAATAAGTGGGTTAATTAGATTATATGAGCTAACTGGGAAATCACATCGCTAAGCCTGAGCTATAATAATTGTCTCTGTGTCATTATCGGGTGGTTGGCAGGCTGAGACTATCCTGTGATGGACTGATAATCATTCATAACTTTAGTTACAGAGAGGATCTGACGCCCTCTTCTGAATTCCATGGGCACCAGACACACATGTGGCAGGTACATAATCACACATCCAGGCCAAACACCCAGACACAGGCAGATACATCTAAAGAGACTTATTTTTTAGCCGGGCGTGGTGGCGCACACCTTTAGGCAGAGGCAGGAGGCCTCTGAGTTCGAGTTTTCTGAGTTCGAGGCCAGCCTGGTCTACAAAGTGAGTGCCAGGACAGCCAGGGCTACACAGAGAAACCCTGTCTAGAAAAACCAAAAAAAAAAAAAAAAGAGACTTGTTTTTAATTAAAAAAGAGAAATGATGGGAAAATCTACATGGTTTGGTGACTTATGGAGGACAAGAGGAAAAAAAACCAAGATGACTAAATGGTTTCCATACTGAAAAACAATCTGGGTACCACTGATCAAAACCAAAGTAATCCCAGCATATGGAAGGCTCAGGGATCCTGACTGAGGCACCTGAGACCCTGTTCCACCTCTTCCCCACCCACCCCCGTGTGTGTGTGTGTGTGTGTGTGTGTGTGTGTGAGAGAGAGAGAGAGAGAGAGAAAGAGAGAGAGACACACATCTGGTTCCCTTGGAGGGCAGAAGGGCAGAAGAGAGCAGCAGATCTTCTGGAACTGGAGTTATACAGATGGCTGTGAGCTGCCATGTGGGTGTTGGAAACTGAACTCAGGTCCTCTCAAAGACCAAGTGCCCTTAACCATTGAGCCGTATCTCTGTCACAAGACCCTGTTTCAGAGTATGAAAAACAAAAGAGCTAAGTTATCGCGACAATTTTAGAATTTGAGTTTAAAAAAAAAAACAGAAAAACAAAAAACACAGAAATATTGTAGGAATGTGCTTTCGTTTTAATCCCAGGTGTGGGAACGTGGGCTGCTTCAGACTAACTGCAGCAGCTGACTGTGATTTGTCTCATGCAGAGGCGTGGTTTTCCCAGCTGCAAATAGTTTCTGTGTGACACTTGGAATTCTTAAAACTTCTCAGGGGTATATAAACACCCCAAGAGGCGGGGTGGTAGCGGATGGGTACTCAGGGATGTGGGTGGGGGTGGGAGGCTGGTTGTAGTTTTTTAGAGGCTGTGCTCAAAGAAGAAACAAAAGGAAAGAAATTAGATTTAGGGGTTGGTCTCTCTCTCTCTCTCTCTCTCTCTCTTTCCCTCCCCTCCACCTCTATCTTTCGTTCTCTCGCATCTAGTGATAAGGAGTGAAATAGGGGAGGGGTAAAGAGGAGGAAAAAAGAGAAGCCACAAAATAGCAAAGACCCGCTACACTAGCTGGGCAGGGGTGGCACACGCCTTTGATTCCAGCACTTGGGAGGCAGAGGCAGGCGGATTTCTGAGTTCGAGGCCAGCCTGGTCTACAGAGTGAGTTCCAGGACTCCCAAGGCTACACAGAGAAACGTTGAATTGAAAAACAAACAAAAAACATCAGCAAAGATTTCTGACAACTTGAAACAGCAGCTCTCAGCACTCACCATTCCAAGGAGGAGGTTTCCAGTGGGCTGTTTCCTTGGAGGGGTACATGACAGCTCCCGAAAACTGCTCTGCCCATTCAATATCTGGCTGCCACTGCCGAGCGCCTCTGGGGAATTAAAGATAGATCCTATACACCGGGCATGAGCAGTATGCATGGTTCTTCCATTCCAAGTCACTTCTCAAAACACGTTTTGGAGATTATAATGGAATCACAACCTTTCTCCCTTCCCCTTCCCTTCCAGCCCCCCATATCCCCCTCCCCACTCTCCTTCAAAGTCATGGCTTTTTTTCACTAGTTGTTATTGCAGGCATACATATATTTGTATATACATATATATTCCAAAATATCCTATCCACTCTTATGTGAGCCCGAAGAAGGATGGCCTGAATTGCAGAGCTGTGTTCTTCAATGCCAAGACACTGACACATATATTTGGGACATACAAAGCCGGGGTCGAAGCTGCTTCCTGAATATGAATGTTGAGAACATCATTTATGCATGGTAAACCTAAGATTACTAAGGGACAGGGAGTACGGAAGGCGGGAGGAGAGAGGGAAAGAGCATAGGCGAGCAAAAAAGAGGGAACTGGGGAAAGAGGGCTCAGAGAAGAGGGGGTCTCCTTCGGATATGGGAGGTACTCTCTAACCATTCATCTGAAGGGGAGGATATTTCATCCCGCATATTTCGCTTCTGACAAAAAAATATAAAAAATAAAAATTCATCTCCCTTACTTCCCATCCTTTGCCACAGGAGGCTGGCTGCACCTAGGAACCTAAGAAATCTGGTCTGCGTGAGGAGGGTTACAGGCCTGGGTCACTCTCCCCTCAGGGGTCACAGAGCCCTTGAAATGTCCTCAGACTGGAGACACTGCAGTTCTGCAGAGACCGCACGTAGGGACCGCCTCCTCCTCACCTGCTGGGCTGACTCGGCAAGCGGATCCCAGACCCGGGCCGTAGCACCGGGGCTCCGACCCCGCGGAGGCAGCGCAGCGCCCTCAGGGCCGCCATCTTTACCGGGCTGCAGACTGTAGGAAGGAGAGCCGGGCGGAAGTCGCTCCCGCGCGCCTCCTGGTGGGCTTCCCTTCTTATCGCCACAGCGGAGTCCCCATCTTGGAAGCTGGCAGGGAGGTCAATTGCGAACGGAACAACATCCGGATTCCGCTTCTCAGCTTCACTTGCGCTTCAATAACGACGACTGCGGTCATCTTTAGTAAGGGCGTCCCTCCCACGGCTTCTCTGGGCGTGAGAGACATTGACTGCTCTCTCCTGAGGCAACTTCGCGCAGAATCCAGCACTTCCCGCTAGGTCCATGCTCTGCACTCAAACTTACCTTAGAAACTGCGCTCCCGCTAGGTCCCCTACGCACTCTCTGTATGGACGTTCCTTGACTATTCCCTTCCCATCTTGGCCAGTCTCCTGCGGTAGTCCTGCTTTCCGACAGAAGCCCCAAGTTTTGATGACTATCTCTTTACTACGAAATCCAAAAGTGTTCATTTCCAGAGGTCCGGAAACGGGCTTGTGGGAAGGGACTCAAGTGCAGATGGGCAAGTCACAACAAATGGGAATTCACAGCCAAGGCCACGAGCGGCGGTGGAGCAAGGGGGCAATTGGTGCAAAGATAAGGAAGCACCAATTTACAAATGGGAGGGGGAAATGCTCTGACAGTGACTTAAATCCCTGTGATGCCCAAGTCACAGACTCAGGGAGCACCCTTAGCAATACCTAGTAACCCACCTCCATTCTGGACAGCCTTATGTGCCACAGTCTTCCTCAGACGTATCTAATAACATAGAAATGTAATAATTCCAGGACTCTGAGCCTAATGTTGTATGGACAAAGAGTTTTCCTGCCCTGGAGACTGATTTTTGTCTCTTTTTGTCTCCAAGCCCGGCTCCAGCTGGGCCACCCACTCTTTGAGGTTCTCCAATTTTCTCATTGGAAAGAGACCTCCTCCACATCTCCCCCAGACAGGGTCCCTGGGACATAGGCCACCAGCGGTGCAGCTGGGTGGAGCAGACAGACCAGGGGAGTGGCACGAGCATTCTTTGTTGCAGAGGAAGAGGAGAAAGCCAGATTTCTAGGCTGAAAATTGACCTAATGGGAAGCATACCAAAGGGTGGGACCAGAGATCCGTTGGCTGTGGGAACTGACCAAGACCTGGTGTAGACAAGGTGATCCCCAGAAAGTCAAGGCAGAGGCTTGGTCCCCTTACCCTCTACAGCCCCCTCTTCTTTTCTGGGCCTTTCCTCCTGAGATATAGTTTAAACACAAAATGTGGTGATGATGGGAGGGGGGAGTCCTCATTTTTGTGTTAATCCATCCTATGTGAAGTCAAGACAGACTCTAGCTTGCTTAGCCCTGAGGGTAGTTCGAGCAGGAACTGGGATGAGGGCTCTTGGGGGGCTACCTAGGACACTGCATCTTTTGTGCCTTCTCCTTCTGCCAGCACCCCCCTCCCCACGCGCTGTAGCTGCCACTCTGTGGCCCTTTGTCTTTCACTGCTTAGTCACACTCTTTGTTCTCAGCTCAGATGGGGGGATGGAAAGGGGCAATAAGAGTATCCTGGTGACAGCTCCTCTTGCCCCTGTCCCTTCTGGTCCCTCATCCCTTGTGTGATTGACTCCTCCTGCCTCAGCCCCTCTGCTCAGGACCAGGGAGGGTCAGGGCATGTGATGGGTCAAGAGGTGAGACTGGAAATCACCAGAGGGTGGGTAGTTCAGGAAGTGATAGGGACCAGGACAGGTATTAGTGATGGGAGCAGGAAGGGAGGGGAAGAGGAAGCATTCTGAGGAATATGATGTGGGGGACAGGAGCTGACCAGGTAGAGAATGAATAAGGGGACAGGGGCAGGGGAGGTGGGGCTTCTCTGGGAAAGGGAAGGGACTGCTGAGTGTACTCTCCTTCCTGGGGATTTCCTGGGGAAACAAGTGGCCACAGGGTGGAGTGAGCAGAAATTGCCCCCGCTCCTGAATGCTTCACTTCCTTGCCTTGAGAGTGTGTGCTTTGGTTTCTTAGTCCCCTCCAGTTCTGGAAGCAGAGGAGTCATTAGTTCCCTCCTCTAACACCCACACACATGCACATACTGGTCACTATCCCCATCCCAGGTTCTCTCTCTCTCTCTCTCTCTCTCTCTCTCTCTCTCTCTCAGTGTGTGTGTCTCCTCCCCTCCCCCCATGGGAAATGAGGAGTCAAAAACTACTAGATATTCCAGGAACTATTGGATTTGAAAGGTGGGCTCAAGGAAGTAGCAGAGATGACTTCTGGGTGAGAGAGAGAGAGAGAGCAGGTCTTGTCTAGGTGAGGGTCTGGCTGACTTGAGGTAGTGGGGTGTGCTGGGGTAGCTGGGTGTGGGTAGGAACGGGGCCAAGAGCCTGGGGGAATCTCCTGGGAGCTGAGCCAGGGAAATGGGCACTCAGGAAGTTGGGGAGGAGGAGGCCTAGGGTGGAATGGCTGTTCTATGCTTTAGATAGACTGGAGTAACTCGGGGTGGGGGGGACTTCAGAGAGGGAGGGAGGGAGAGAAGGAGAATGAATGAGAACAGACCTACTCTGGATGCTCCTCCTATAAAAAGACAAGTAGTTAGCGCTTCCTTTTCTGTCTGTTTCTTTCTTGTTTCCATTCTAACAAAGTTCTAACAGCTGTCTCCTTGCCTTCCTGTCTGTACCACCTCTTCTTCTCAGTGCCTTGGTCCCATCCTCTCTTCTTTCTCTCCTAATGCTTTCTTACCTGTTCCCCACTTCCTTTTAAACCCAGACAGCTTGACTCTAACAGATTAGCCTCTGGGGTAGAGGGTAGCATAAATGACTTCCTCAAGGAAGTGAGGAAGCATAGGCTAGACCAGGCTGGATAGGAAGGGCCTGAATTCTCCCAGGACAGAGTCTCATCTGTGACTGCTGTCCAGACCCTTTCCCCCAGTCCTGACCTCCCCTGGGGCTCTGTTCCACAAAAAAAAAAGAAAAAAAAAGAAAAAAAGAAACGGGAAAGAGACAGCTGAGGGCTGATAGTGGGATTTGGGAAAAAAGATGTGTCATCAGCTGGCTCAGTGCCTTAAATGCATCTGCTTGCTAGAGATTCCCTTCCCCTGGGCAAGTCCCTTCCCTCCCCCCCCCTTTCTTTTTTAAGGAAAAAAGAAAACCACTAAGGTCTTTGGGAAGCAATGATACATCCTCCATCCTTCAGAGTCCCAGTGACCAAGCTTCTGGCTGAGTGGCTTACAGATCTGCCACTCACACACAGAGGGCGGTTCTGGATGCTTAAAAGAGCTGGAGGGGAGAGAGGCTGGGGAGAACCCGGGGAAGACCCACAGATACACAGAAACGAGAGAGACAGAAGAGGAGAGAGACAGAGACAAAGAGACAGCAGCAGCAGCAGCAGCAGGAGGAGGCAAAGACAGGGCAAGCACTGAGGCAAAGCCAGACAGCTGAGCAGAGGGAGAAGCCAAGGAGTCACAGACAAAGACCTGGGACAGAAAGGCAAAGGAGGAAGTTTTAGAGCAGAGAGAACTAGTGGGCACTTTTCCTGAGCCCAGGGGCTGTTTTCTTTTTCATCTTCTCTGAAAGTCCCTAGCCCATCTAAAAACTTTGCCTCAGATTTTGGCACAAGCCCCAAAGCCCTTCTGGCTTTAACGAGGAGCCTTCCACAGTCAGGGTGTGGAGCATTTTGGTGCCGCAGATGGCCTCAATCCATCCCAGCTGCAGCCCGGGTACCATGTCCCAGATGGGCTTGCATCCCAGGAGGGGCTTGACTGGGCACTGGCTGCGAAGATTCCAACCCTGCTTGCTGCTTCACACTGTGCAGTGGCAGAGGCTGCTGTTGCTGGCCTCCCTCCTGCCCTTAGTGTGGTCAGCCAGCCCCCTCCCCCGGGAGGAGGAGATCGTGTTTCCAGAGAAGCTCAATGGCAGTAGCATCCTACCTGGATCAGGCGTTCCTGCCAGGCTGCTGTACCGATTGCCAGCCTTTGGGGAGATGTTGCTACTAGAACTAGAACAGGACCCTGGGGTGCAGGTAGAGGGGTTGACAGTACAGTACCTGGGCCAGGCACCTGAGATGCTGGGTGGGGCAGAGCCAGGTACCTACCTGACTGGCACCATCAATGGAGATCCGGAGTCGGTGGCATCTCTGCACTGGGACGGGGGAGCCCTATTAGGGGTACTGCAGTACCGTGGGGCTGAACTCCACCTCCAGCCTCTGGAAGGAGGCGCCCTTAACTCTGCTGGGGGACCAGGGGCTCACATCCTACGCCGGAAGAGTCCTGCCAGCAGCCAAGGTCCCATGTGCACCGTCAAGGCTCCTTCTGGGAGCCCGAGTCCCATTTCCCGCAGAACCAAGGTAGGCAACTCTGGAGATCGTGCCCCGTGCCCATATCATCCTCCCGCCATGTCTGCCCTACTGACCCCTATTCACCCTCTCTCCTCCCACTTCCACTTGCAGCTTTCCAGCTTCTCTCCTTCTCTCTGCCTTCCCCATCTCCACTACCCTTTCTTTGAAAAATCCTGGCTACTCCCTGCTTCGGTCCTTTGCTTTGCTCTGAGGATTCCCTGAGGTAGGTCAGATTCTCTGGGCCGGAATGACCTCTCCCCCTCTCTCCCCCGCCCCTTCCTGGCCCTGGAGTCTCCTGCTGACACAGTTCCCAGCAGTAAAGCTCTCCCAACAGCCTGTTGGCCTAGGCTCTTTTCTCTGCCCCAGTGATTTTTTTACCCCCACCCCCAGCTACAGGAGTAAAATTTGAGGCCCGGGGGATTGAGTTTTTGGCTTCTGATGTTCCGTTTAAAATTGTTCTGGTAAACTGCAAACTAGGGCAGGAGGAGGCTGGCATCCCATACCTCTGGGTCAATCTTCTTCCCACACTGTGGGCTGACTGCAGGGCTGCCTGAGGCGCTATCCTCCCTCCCACTCCTGGGTCTCCCCCCCTTCTTCTCCCCCCACCCCTCCTCTAGCTTTAATCCAGACCAGACACTCCTTCCACACCCGCCACGCTGAGATCTGGCTGTGGCCCTAGCTGCTGACTGAATTGTTCCTCCAACCACACAGTGCAGACACGTCGCAGCAGCTCAGCCTCTAGTCCTACTCCCACAAGCCCGGCCACACTTGGGGACCCTAATGCCCCTCCTCCCTGAGTCAGTCCCAGCTGCTTTTCACCTCTGGGGCCCACTTAGCCATGAAACGTGGCAAGCCTCCTCTTCTTCCAGAACAACAGCTGATTCTTCAACATTACCACAAAAGCCCTGGGATTTGGGGTTAGAGGGAGGGCCCAAACCAGTCAGTCACTTCAGGAGTCCTGAGGCACACGTGAGGGCCAGCCGACTAGGCTGAGTTCTAGACCCCGGAATGAAGGGAGGTGAGAGAGATCTTAGGACCCTCCTCTCTCTCATTTTTTTTTTTTTCTTCTCCTCAAGCGCTTCGCTTCTCTGAGTAGATTCGTGGAGACACTGGTGGTGGCAGATGACAAGATGGCAGCATTCCATGGTACAGGGTTAAAGCGCTACCTGCTGACGGTTATGGCAGCGGCCGCTAAAGCCTTTAAACACCCAAGCATCCGAAACCCTGTCAACTTGGTGGTGACGCGCCTGGTGATCCTGGGGTCCGGCCAGGAAGGGCCCCAAGTGGGGCCAAGTGCCGCCCAGACCCTACGCAGCTTCTGCACCTGGCAGCGGGGCCTCAACACCCCTAACGACTCAGATCCTGACCACTTTGACACAGCCATTCTGTTCACCCGGCAGGTAAGGCCTCAGTCAGCACCACAGGAAAGGGACCACAACACAGAGAGAGGCACAACCACTCCATGGGCCATGATGAAGAAGATGCCCCTGGAGTTACACACGAGCCTGGCGCCAGCCGCACAGCCATGGGGTGCCTATGTGGGCCCTGACCGTGCTGGCCCCAGCGTCTAGTTCCTTGCTAACCTGGATATCAGCCCTAAGCATGGTCTGTGCTCCTTCTCCACAGGACCTGTGTGGGGTCTCCACTTGTGACACCCTGGGTATGGCTGATGTGGGCACAGTGTGTGATCCAGCTAGGAGCTGTGCTATTGTGGAAGATGATGGGCTCCAGTCAGCCTTCACTGCTGCTCATGAACTGGGTAAGGAAGCTCTGGGGCAGTGTGGCACCTGAACTGGATGTGAGGGGGACTGAGGATACTCTAATGATATAAGGGGCTCACTAGAGTACACATTGGGGTACCAAGATATCTTCCTTCCCAGCCCTAAGTCCAGGGTCAGAAGCCCTCTGTGCTCTGGGTGCAGACAAGCATAGATTCTTCCCCCACCCCCACCCCCACCCCAAGACAGGGTTTCTCTGTGTAGCCCTGGCTGTCCTGGAACTTACCCTATAGACCAGGCTGGCCTCGAACTCAGAAATCCACTTGCCTCTGCCTCCCAGGGACTGCCCGGCTCATGGCTTCTTCTAGTAAATAAAATAGCAGGTGGAAACTGACTTTGGACTGTATGCACATACATGAGTACACACGTTTGGAAGGGGCGAGAGTAAGGGAATAGGAGTGGAGGATTGGGAGTGTTAGCGACAGTGGAAAGTAAACAGAGAGGGGCCTTTCCTTTGGGGAAGAGAAGACAGGGCAATAGGGGCTCCACATTGAATCTTCAGAGAACCATGAGGGGATCTGAGAGCGGGGCAGGGAAGGTGGATCTGATCATCGACAGCTGCACCCAAGTGTATGATGGAGCCCTGTGAGGACACGGGATGAACCCTCTAGACGCCAGCAGGACCTTTTCTCTTATAGGCCATGTCTTCAACATGCTCCATGATAACTCCAAGCCATGCACTAACTTGAATGGGCAGGGGGGTTCCTCTCGCCATGTCATGGCTCCTGTCATGGCCCATGTGGACCCTGAAGAGCCCTGGTCGCCCTGCAGTGCCCGATTCATCACTGACTTCCTGGACAATGGCTATGGTAAGCTGGTGACACCTTTCTCAGAGTAGGGACTCAATGCCTGCCCTCTCTCACTGGATGCTTATTTCTGGAATATTATCTGTGGGCCACACTGAGTCCTCCATGTGTGTTCCCTCTGCTGTATGTAATGGGGTGAGAAATGCTGCTGCCTTGGTGTGGTTCCCACTACCTATGACAACAAATAGCACAGATAAGGGGGTGAGGGAGCTTATAGTGGCTCCACACAATTAGAACTGACCCTTTAAGGGCCAGCACTGCTCCAGATTGAAACGGACTGGCTATGGACCAGTTGACCATCTTGCCACTCAATAAAGTGTGCAAGGCTGCAGAATGGCTATCTCCAGACAAAAGTTCTTATTTTATTTTAATTTCTGTATGTGGGTATACATGCTTGCAGGGGCCCTTGGAGGCCAGAAAGAGGGTCTTGGATCCCCTGGAGCTCGAGGCAGTTAGTGAGTCACTTGATGTAGTGCTGGGAACTGAACTGGAGACCTCTTCAAGCGCTCTTAACTGTGGAGCCATGTCTCCAGCTCCCCAAAGCAGCTGATTAGAAGCAGTCTCAGAAATTCTATAGATGGGCATGGTGGCACAGCCCTTTAATCCCAGCATTCAGAGGCAGAGGCATCCATGTGCGTTTGAGGTCAGCCTGGTCTATGTAGTGCGTTCCAGGACAACGAGGACTATATAAGGAGACCACATCTCTAGAGGAATGAGAGAAAGAAAGAAAGAAAGAAAGAAAGAAAGAAAGAAAGAAAGAAAGAAAGAAAGGAAGAAAGGAAGAGAGAGAGAGAGAGAGAAGGATTGTGCAGAGATGCTATGAATGGTGGCATATGCCTATAATCCTAGCATTTGGGAAACGAAAGCAGAATTGCCACATGGCTTCAGGCAAGCTTGGGCTGTATAACAGTGAGTTCCAGGCCATCTGGGGCTATAGAGTGAGACTGCCCTCAAGACTCCAAGCAGGGCTGGCAAGATGGTGCAGCAGGTTAAGGCACTGGCTGAGAATCTGACAGCCAGGTTTCAGGTTGTCCTCTGACTTCCATTCATGGGCACTCCCTTCTCCTGAATGTGATATAAAAGTGAATGTGATTTAAAAAATAGTTTTGAAAACCCAAATTCTGGGGCTGGACAGATGGCTCAGCAGTTAAGAGCGTGACTGCTCTTCTAAAGGACCTGGGTTCAATTCCCAGCACCCACATGGTGACTCACAACCATCTGTAATGGGATCTGATGCCCTCTTCTGGTGTGTTTGACGACAGCTATAGTGTACTTATATTCATTAAATAAAGAAAAAAGAAAAGAAAACCCAAATTCTACTAGTTGTGGAAATTTTCAATCCCCATCTGGGGTTTCTACCCCACCTTGAATATTCAGTTCCCAGGAAATGACACATACAACTTTTTTTTTTTTTGGTTTTTCGAGACAGGGTTTCTCTGTGTAGCCCTGGCTGTCCTGGCACTCACTTTGTAGACCAGGCTGGCCTCGAACTCAGAAATCCGCCTGCCTCTGCCTCCCGAGTGCTGGGATTAAAGGCGTGCGCCACCACGCCCGGCTCACATACAACTTTTATATTTATAATAAGTCATAATCAGCACAAGAGCTGAGCAGATATCTATCCTCTATGCTAATATGCCTGTTTCCCAACCAATAATCCCACTGTATAATTTGCCATGTTTTTCTGGGCTGCTCTTAGCCAAGCCACATGGCCATTATTTCATGATTCATGAATCCTCCTCCATCCCTCATCTTCTCTCCCTCCTGGTTCTCCTCTGACTCCCAAGCTCGGAACCCTAAACCCCACCTATGTCTCTTCTGCACAGTTATTGGCTATAGGTCTCTTTATTATCAATCAAAAATAACTTGGGGGCAACCAGGTCTTGAGGAACCAGTATTAGCATTAGAATACAAATAGCATCAGGCCAACCCACTACAAGTAGTACAACCCACAATGATGATGATGATGATGATGATGATGATGACAAATTCTGCAGTGGGTAAGACCAGGTGGAAGCACTTTTGGTTCCTACGCTGATTGAGTTCTTTGTTTACATATAGACATGTGGCTATAAGTTACTTCACTTCTCTGTGCTTGTAGTTAGCTAGTAGGTAACTTAGATGTAATAGCAGCCAGTATCCCACAGTACTGTGATTAGTAACTTTATATGTTAACCCCCTTTCAGGGCACTGCCTCTTAGACAAACCAGAGGCTCCCCTCCATCTACCAGCGACTTTTCCTGGCAAGGACTATGACGCTGACCGCCAATGCCAACTGACCTTCGGTCCTGACTCAAGCCATTGTCCACAGCTGCCACCGCCCTGTGCTGCCCTCTGGTGCTCTGGCCACCTCAATGGCCATGCCATGTGCCAGACGAAGCACTCACCCTGGGCTGATGGCACTCCCTGTGGGTCTGCACAGGCCTGCATGGGTGGCCGCTGTCTGCACGTGGACCAGCTCAAGGACTTCAATGTGAGACCTCAGGGTGTGGCTTGGGTAACAGGCCTATAGAAAGGACTGGCCCTAAGCAAGCCTAGGAGCGAATGTGCTCACCCCATCTCCGTTCTGTGCCCTTGCAGGTTCCTCAGGCTGGAGGCTGGGGCCCCTGGGGACCATGGGGTGACTGCTCCAGGACTTGTGGGGGTGGTGTCCAGTTCTCCTCCCGGGATTGCACAAGGCCTGTCCCCCGGAACGGTGGCAAGTATTGTGAGGGCCGCCGGACTCGCTTCCGCTCCTGCAACACGGAGAACTGCCCACACGGCTCAGGTTAGGGGTGTGACGTATGGGAGCCCTGGGAAGGGGTGGTGGACAGGAAGGATTGTTCCTTGAGTCCTGGCCTAAGGTGCGGATTTTGTCTTCTGCCAGGGAAATTTCTTTATCTTTCTAGAACTATCCCTGGAAATCTGTGAGGGAGAGATGCCATGCTGGCTAAATTTCTGAGGGTCTAGGTGGAAGGGTGTGTGGGATGGTGTGAGGAGAGAGAGGCTCAGGCTGTTTGCTTTATGCCTGTAGCATTGACCTTCCGTGAAGAGCAGTGTGCTGCCTACAACCACCGAACCGACCTCTTCAAGAGCTTTCCAGGGCCCATGGACTGGGTTCCACGCTACACAGGTGTGGCCCCTCGAGACCAATGCAAACTCACCTGCCAGGCCCGGGCACTGGGCTACTACTACGTACTGGAGCCCCGGGTGAGGACCAGAGACCTTCAGGCCCAGTCGAGGCTAACACACTTCCCAGTGGCTCCACAGTCCTGCATGTCAGCATACAGACTCACTCAGTCTTGTCTGTCCATGATTGTCCCATATTAGAAGAACAGAGGCCTGACCTTGGGTCAGTGGCCAGTGAAGCTGCTCCGGCTTGTATCTTTGTTTGCTTCACTCTTCCTCCATTCTTTTGCACATTTGGTGCAAATGACTTTCGGGGAGGAAATCCTTGACTCGATTCTCCACTCTTTCACTTTTGACTCTGTCAAAGTATTGGTTCTCTGACAATCAGTCCCTCAGTGGATAGACTAAAGAGTGGTAACTCGTGGACACCCCTTTTGTATTACAGAGTGGCAGGTTCAAGGGAAAACAAGCTCTAGGATCTTTGGACGCCCCTGCCTTCTCCAGGAGTCTATATAAAATTATTCCTGCAAGTTTGTTGCCCTCTAGTGGCCATTGGCAGCTGTACCATTAAGTTTAGAGTTTGGTGCTGGGACTAAAAATCCTGGCCCTCTCAATTTGTGATATTTCTTTTTTTTTTTTTTTTAAAGATTTATTTATTTATTATATGTAAGTTCACTGTAGCTATCTTCAGACACTCCAGAAGAGGGCACCAGATCTCGGTTACGGATGGTTGTGAGCCACCATGTGGTTGCTGGGATTTAAACTCTGGACCTTCGGGGAAGAGCAGTCGGGTGCTCTTACCCACTGAGCCATCTCACCAGCCCGTGATACTTCTAAACCTCAAAAGTTCACCCTTAGAAATTGTGAGACCTAAAGCATTTTGTGCCTCACCTGATGCACAGTCAGCGCAAGGACACTAGTTATGTGTATCATTATTATCCTATTAATCCCATACAGCAGAAAGCTCCCCTACATCTCTCCCTTTCCTGTGATTTTTCCAATTTCACCTTCCAGATGTTTTACCTTCCAAACCCCTGCTGACTTAGCAAGAACTCTTATTATTAACAATATCCCACCTTTGCTCCTCAGGTGGCAGATGGGACTCCCTGCTCCCCAGACACCTCCTCTGTCTGTGTCCAGGGCCGCTGTATCCATGCTGGCTGTGACCGGATCATTGGCTCCAAAAAGAAATTTGACAAGTGCATGGTGTGCGGCGGGGATGGCTCTCGCTGCAGCAAGCAGTCGGGCTCCTTCAAAAAATTCAGGTCCTTCCAGTAGTTCTTGTCTGCTCTGTTCTCCTGGTCTAGTCTTGGGGCCCATGGCTTTCCTGCCCACTCAGCACTTTCTGTAGTCTCAGCAAGAGACAGATAAGTAGGTGGTTACAATGCAGTGCTCCACATGTTGAACACAGAGGGCACAAGAGCTCTTGAAGGCATCAGGGAAGGCTCCCTTTGCGGTGACCTCTGAGCGAAGAGTAGGAATTAGACAGGACCCAGGGAGGCCAGGACTGGCAAGACATTCAGTAAGCAGTAGTGCGAGTCCAGAGAGAAGGGTAAGAAAGGTACACTTGCTGGTAGCTCTGTTCTAGGATGGACAGATACCACATAAAACCTTAAAGAAGCAACCCTGTCTTAGTCAGGGTTTCTATTCCTGCACAAACATTATGACCAAGAAGCAAGTTGGGGAGGAAAGGGTTTATTCAGCTTACACTTCCATATTGCTGTTCATCACCAAAGGAACTCAGGACTGGAGCTCAAGCAGGTCAGGAAGCAGGAGCTGATGCAGAGGCCATGGAGGGATGTTCTTTACTGGCTTGCTTCCCCTGGCTTGCTCAGCTTGCTTTCTTATAGAATCCAGGACTAACAGCCCAGGGATGGCACCACCCACAACGGGCCCTCCCACCCTTGATCACTAATTGAGAAAATGCCCCACAGCTGGATATCATGGAGGCATTTCCTCAACTGAAGCTCCTTTCTCTGTGATAACTCCAGCTGTGTCAAGTTGACACACAAAACCAGCCAGTACAAGCCCCTAACACACATACATCCACACCCAGACAAACACAGTATGGCCAGCTGAAGGGATTAAGGCGATGCTGAGTTCTTTATTTACTTTTTCCTCACAGGTATGGATACAGCGATGTGGTCACGATCCCTGCGGGGGCCACCCATATCCTTGTACGGCAGCTGGGGGGGTCTGGTCTCAAGAGCATCTACCTGGCCCTGAAGCTTTCAGATGGTTCTTACGCCCTCAATGGTGAATACACGCTGATGCCCTCCCCAACCGATGTGGTACTTCCTGGGGCAGTCAGCTTGCGCTACAGCGGAGCCACAGCAGCCTCAGAGACACTGTCTGGACATGGGCCACTGGCCCAGCCCTTGATGCTGCAAGTCCTGGTGGCTGGCAACCCACAGAATGCACGTCTGCGGTACAGTTTCTTTGTCCCGCGGTCAGTCCCTTCAACACCACGCCCTCCTCCCCAAGACTGGCTGCAACGCAGGGCAGAGATACTGAAGATCCTTCGGAAGCGTCCCTGGGCAGGCCGGAAATAACCTCACTGTCCCGGCTGCCCTTTTTGGGCGCCGGGGCCTCGGACTCGTCTGGGAGAATGAGCAGGCTTCTGCAACTGCCTCGTGCTAAAACACAGTAGGGAGGTGTAGAGGGTGAGATCTGCCTGCCTCACTCCCCCAAACCGCAGGCTGGCCCTGCCCTGGCTTCCTGCCCTGGGAGGCAGTGATGTCTTGGTGAATGGAAAGGGGCTAGGTGACAGTACCCTATCTACTAAACTGCCCCCTCTACCCTGCAGGTCACAGGAGGAAGGGGGAAAGACAAGGTGGGTCCTGGGTCCTAGTTGTATTTATTTGGTATTTATTCACTTTTATTTAGCACCAGGAAAGGGGACTAGGGTCTTGGGGAAACTCACCTATTATAGCCCCAACCTAGTTATGAAATCCAGGGTGTTGGTGACAAATATGAGTGGGGTGTGTGTGTGTGTGTGTGTGTGTATGAGGTACAACCTGCCCTGCTTTCCTCTCCCTAATTTTTTTTTTCTGGGAAAAGGAAAGTCAAAGGTAGGATTGCCTTCAGGGAGTAAGGGATGATCGTGTTTTTAAATTGAAGTTTGCTATTTATGTGCTCTTTTTGGAGTCAGACAAATGTGGGTTATATTCTGGCCCCGCATCTTTGAGCATTAGTTTTCTCATGTGCCAATAATAATCCCTTAGAAATCGGTTGTAAGGATTAAATGATGTAAATAAAGAACTAGCATAGAGCCTCTCTCTCAGTAGGTGCTCAAGAAACAAACGGCAGCTGCTGCTCCTGTGGTCCTTGTTCTTCCAGTCACCCTCCATAGAGGCTCTGCCAGGCACTCGAAGTCCACAAGGATTCATGTCACTTGTGCCTATCTTTAGTCCCAGGCTCAGATCCTTCAGTTGGCAGTACCCTGTTTAGGAGAGTTCAGACTCTCAGATAGCCATCTTGTCTATTACTTCTGTAGGCACAGGCACATAAGCACCTGCAGCAGACATAATAGACACTTGGCAAAGATAGTCAACAAGAACATGAAGGTACAAGAACAGAACCCAACAACTCTCTCAACACAAACAGGAGCTTAGTTGTAAGAATGGCAGAAGGGGTGGAGAAGGGATGACGTAGTCGCATCCTGGCATTCCAGGAGCTGGTGGATCTGAACTTGAGCTAGGGTCCAGCATCTTATTACCTGGGTGATGTTGGGCAAGGGCTGATAAATGACCTTGGATTACAAGTCTGTGGAATGGGGCCAGTAATAACTGCTCTGACAGCATGGCTCTGTGCTCAAGGATTTTCAAACAGGAAAGGCCATTGTAACAGGAGAAGTGACCTTTGTGGTGACAGACTGGGACAGTGACTCCAGAATCAATCAATGTAAGCCCAGCCAACATCTAGGAATGGAATTCAATGAGAGGAACAGGATGTGGTCTAGTAGGCAATAATCAACAAAGCAAAGCAAAGCAAAATAAAAAAAAATCTGACAAGAGTGGAGCCATCTGTCAATCTGTCCAGTGGCGGCAGAATGTGAGGACCAGCACTGACTGAAATGGATCTCCCTTCCTTGAGGGGTAACCTAGTCAGTCTTATGTGCGTCAGGGACAGGCGGAAGTGTCAGTGGAGAATTTCACATGTTAAGTGGCAAATGCAGAGCTTCTAGGATTGTGGAAGGGACTGAATGTTGAGGTAGGAAGGAGCTGTAGGTTAGGAAGACCCTGAGGTGAGGTGGACTGTGGAGACACTAAAGGCATCTTGCTCTGCCATAGGAGAGTAGGGGCGAGAAGGGGAGAGGCAGGCACAGAGGGCAAGGCTGTTTGTGTGCTGTATTCATTGGGACCAGGCTTGGCTGGTCAAGTTCTAAACGAGGCAGAGCGTTGTAGAGTGCTCTGTGCTTTACGCCAGCAAGCACAGTGGCTGCTCTCTCTGCAGACTTGAGGGAAGGGCTGGCTACACTCCTCTCTTTAGCGTGCATTGCTCCCACTCCCATGCTTGCTCTCTGATGTGGGCCTCGTGATGCTTCTACCAACCAGGCAGGAGGAGGCAGCAACAGGACAGTGGCATCTTCAGTTGCTTCAGCTAGGTGGTAAGATTGGACCAACAGTATGTTTATGGAACTTAATACTATGAACTCATGGTACAAGCAGAGCTTTGTTGAAGTGAATGTAAAACACAAATGATATACGGCCGTGTCCTTAAAGAGCTCACACTGAAACCGGGCGTGGTGGCACACGCTTTTAATCCCAGCACTCGGGAGGCAGAGGCAGGCAGATTTCTGAGTTCGAGGCCAGCCTGGTCTACAAAGTGAGTGCCAGGACAGCCAGGGCTACACAGAGAAACCCTGTCTCGAAAAACCAAAAAAAAAAAAAAAAAAAAAAAGAGCTCACACTGCATCCTGGGGGAGGGGGGAGGTTGTGCAGCACATGCCCACAAAGAGAGTCAAGGGTCAGTCCGAGGAGTTATAAGATAAAGGCAAAATGGACTTTGCAGAGCTTGAGCCTAGTACCTGAGCACCAGGGCTCAGGGAAGAGGAACGAGATTTGGGCTTTGGGAAGTGGGTCATTATGGTAACACTTCTCACATTTCTTTGGGGTTCTTGGCAATTTACTTTGTAAGTCACTGTCATATGTTATTTTAAAGAAAAACCACTTTGTTCACCAGGTAGGGTTCTTACTGGCACGAAGAAATTTTCTCCTTGGGAGGTAGAAATAGATGGGTCGGGATTTCAAAGCTATCCTCCGCTGCAACATCATAGCATAAGGCAAGTTTGGTTACATGGAACTTTGTCTCAAAAGAGGAGGAGGGGGCTGGAGAGATGGCTCAGTGGTTAAGAGCACTGACTACTTTTCCAGAGGTCCCGAGTTCAATTCCCAGCAACCACATGGTGGTTCACAGCCATCTGTAATGGGATCTGATGCCCTCTTCTGGTGTGTCTGAACACAGCGACTATGTACTCATATAAATAAATAAAATCTTTAAAAAAAAAAAAAAAGAGGAAGAGGAGGAGGTAGAGAATTTTGAAGGCTAGAGAGATGGCTCAGCTGTTAAGAGTCCTGGTTGCTCGTCCAGAGAACCTGAGTTTGAGTGCCAGCACCCATAAGGCAGCTTACAACCATTTGCAGCTCCAGTTCCAGGGAATCAATACTCCCTTTTGTTCTCTGTGGGTATTTAGGCATGCATGTGGTGCATGGACATACATGCAGACAAAACACTGATATCCACAAAGTGTAAATAAATAAAGAAAAATTTAAAAGTATTGAGTTTAAAGGCCACTTCTGTGATGATTGACTGATTGATTGATTGACTGATGGTTGGTTGGTTGATGAAGTGGGTGGGTTTGTATAGTGAAAGAGGGTCAGAGACAGTTAGCTCTTCAAAAAGATGAGTATCCCAGTTCTCAATGCTGGGCAACACCTGACCTTTTTGAGGAATGATCTTCCTTGTTCCGCCCCTCCAGGGCCAGAATATAAGTTCCACATAACAGCTATCCTGAAGTCGAGAGTCCAACAAGCTTTTGCTAGAAGTGGAAATGAGGGAATAAAGCTCTCTGTCTATGGACCAAGAGGAGCTCAGTCTCCAGTTCGTCTAAGTACTGCCTCTGTAGCTTTGAGCTACGATGCGGTATAGAAGCAAGAGTAGGAAGAGGGCAAACAAGAAGAGAGGGGAGGGTGCCAGAACTGCTCGGGTATCTGTAAAGATGAAAGGAGGGACAGGGAGAGACTTGACAAAGAAGAGGCAGTGATTGACAAGGGGTGTGTCCCCTGAAGAAGTTTAAGTAGAGTTCAGACTCTCTCATCTCATGAGATGGCAAATGCTATCTATGCATGAGGACTCGGCTGAGCTGGGAAGGCGGCTGTAGCAGGGCAGGATTCAAATCAATTTCCTCAACCCCCTCCTGTCTGCCTCTGACATTCTCACTTCTGTGGTTAGAGCAGAGGAAAACTGGGCTTTCGTCCAATCACTATTTTGGTGGTGGTGGTGGGAGAGCCAGGGTTTCTGCGGAGTACTGGAGAACAGGCATTTGTTTTTCTACATGAACTCTAGCTCCGCTTCTGTCTGTCCTTCCCATACAGCAGCCTCTCTCTCTCTCTCTCTCTCTCTCTCTCTCTCTCTCTCTCTCTCTCTCTCTCTCTCTCTCTCTCTCTCTCTCACATACCAGATTGACAATGATAGAAGCAGTATCTCATTGGTCAGAGCTTGTCAGGGAGGGAGGGATGAGGGCATGGATTCAAAGGATTAACATTTTATTGGCTATGAGAATGATGCTCCTGAGCCAATTGAATACCTTCCCCATTGACTGTTGCTGGGGGGAGGGGAGTGGGGGCAGCGGGGGTTGGGGGGGGGGGGAGAAGCCAAAATCTTTGGCAGCAAGAGCAACCAGCTGACAGCTGGAGGAAACTACCAGCTCTAAATATGCTCAGAAAAAGGGGAGTCAGAGGAGGAGGGGGAGCAACAATGTTCAACAACATCCCCAGACAGGACCTTATATGGGGACAGGCTCCAAGCTCTTAATTAGCCTTGGGAAGGAAAGGAGGAGGGGTGGAAGTGTATTTAAGCATCCATTATAGTCTTTAACTAACAAAAAGCCATATAAGCTCTTACAGTGACACACATTTTTCACACACACACACACACACACACACACACACACACGCTCTGATAGAGACATGATGTTAGGCACATTCTCTTGATAATGCATATACAAATATTCATGAAAGAGAACAGGGGCTGGGAGAAGAAGTGGAGGAGAAGAGGAGAAAGAGAGGAGAGAGGGCAGAGGAAGTGAATCAGGGAAAACCCTGCTGGGTGTGGTGGTATATTACTGTAATTCCAGCACTCAGGAAGCTGAGGATGGAGACCTGCCAGGAACTCAAGACCAGTCCCAGCTACGTAAGAAGACTCCAACTCAAGCCAGGTGTGCTGGTGTACGCCTTTTATGTTAGCACTAAAAGGCAACAGAGGCAGGTGGATCTCTGAGCTCGAGGCCATCCTGTTTACAAAGTGAGTTCCAGGAAAGCCAGGGCTACACAGAGAAACTCTGTCTAAAAAAAAAACACCAAACCAAACCACACCAACAAAATGAACAAAAGAAAAAAGAAAGATGAAGAAGACCCTGCCTTAAAAAGTAGAAAAGAGTGTCGGGCGTGGTGGCACATGCCTTTATTCCCAGCACTTGGGAGGCAGAGGCAGGCAGATTTCTGAGTTCGAGGCCAGCCTGGTCTACAAAGTGAGTTCCAGGGCTATACAGAGAAACCCTGTCTCGAAAAAAAAAGAAAAGTAGAAAAGAAGGGTCTAAGGAGGCAGTTCCGCTGGCAAGGTGCATACCACATGAACTTGTTTTAGGATTTTATTGTATTTGCTCTACCTATCTGCATGTACACCAGTATGCCAGAAGAGGGCATCAGATCGCAGGAGAGATGGTTGTGAGCCAGCATGTGGTTGCTGGGAATTGAACTCAGGATCTCTGGAAGAGCAGCCAAAGCTCGTAACCACTGAGCCATCTCTCCAGCCCACAAGTTATATACTTGAATCCTAGCACTTGGGGGTGGGGCAGGTAGATCTGAAAGTAGCTAGCCAGCCAGTCTAGCCTACATAGCAAATCCCAGGTTTCAGTGAAAGATCTAATCGAAAGAAAAGAAAAGAAAAGAAAAGGAGAGAGAGAGAAAGAAGAAATGTGAAGCGCTGATGGTTCAGTGGTACTAGCTGCTCTTGAAGACCACAACTTACAAGCATCTGTAACTCCGATTCTGGGTGACCTGATGGCCTCTCGGGCTTTTCCAGGCCCTAGGCACCACTTAGTATGCATACATACATAGGCAGGCATATAGGCAAGTGAGCACACACACATAAAATAAAAATATTCTAATGAGAGCTGGAGAGATGACCCAGTTGTTTTTGCGGAAGACTGGGGTTTGATTCCCAGCACCCATATAGTGGCTCACCGCCACCTGTAACTCTAATTCCAGGGGCTCCAAGACCCTCTTCTGGCTTGCTGTGGGTACCCGGCATGCATGTGGCATACATACATGAAGATAAAACATTCATACATGAAAAAGAAATCTAATTCTTTTTTAAAAATCAAAACCAAACAATGTAAACAGCTCCTAAGGAACAATGCCCAGAGCTGACTTACAGCCTCTGTAGCTGCTTTGTGAGTTCTGCTTTCTTCCAACCTTCTCCACCCTTTTTCTTCTCTTTCAACCCCCTAACACTACAGAGGAGAGAAAAAAGGATAGAGGGGAAAGGAAAGAGTACCCTGAATAAAGTCAGGGGTCAGAAGGGGGTGATGCTATCATTAGACTACTTCTTGCTTATTAGGGGTGTTGTTTCATTGAGGTAAGTTTGATCTTCACCACCAGGGTATATAATCTCTTCTTCTTCTTCTTCTTCTTCTTCTTCTTCTTCTTCTTCTTCTTCTTCTTCTTCTTCTTCTTCTTCTTCCTCCTCCTCCTCCTCCTCTCCCCCTCCTCCTCTTCCTCCTCCTCCTCTTCTTCTCCCTTCTTCTCCGTCCTCCCTCTCCCTTCCTCCCTCTCCCTTCCTCTCCTTCCTCTCCTTTCCTCTCCCTTCCTCTCTCCTCTTCCTCTCCCTCCTCCTCCTCTTTCTTCTTCTTCCTTCTTTGTACATGACAACTTAACAAACCACATCCAACAACCACCCACCCTGCCTTTCAGGGCCCTAGCATTTATAGACCCTCTGAAAAGTCTCCAGAATTCCAAATGTCACAGAATCGCAGAAACCATCTGCAGCTGGCAAAATAACACCTCTGATAGAGCACAAGGCAAATCATAGTCAGCAGCTTTGAAGCAGCCCCACATCTCCACACCTGGGATTAAAACAAAAACATATTCTTATAATATTTCTGTGTTTTTTAAAAGGAACCAAAACTCCAAAATTGTCACTAAAATAGCCTCCACATGTAGCCAAACTTTTGACTACTTTGTGGGTCCTTTTTTTCTTTTAACCATTTCCACCCCACTTCTCCCCTTTTAACCCCCTAACACTAGATAGAAGAGAAAGAAGGATAGAGGTGAGACAGAGAGAAAGAAATCCCCAAATAAAGTCAAGGGTAGGAAATGCGGTGATAATATTGTTATATTACTTCCTGCTGATTAGGGGTGTGGAGTCCTTGGGGCAAGTTTGATCTTTGCTGTCAAGATATCTAATTTCTTCTTGTTTCTTCTTTGTGCATGACTATTTAATAAACCAAAACTAACAGCAACCAGTCCTGTCTATCAGGGCTCTAGCATTTATAGACCCTCTGAAAAGTCTCCAGAATTCCAAATGTCACACACTCTCAGAAACCATCTGCAGCTGGCAAGACCATGTCCCTATTAGAGCTCAAGGCAAGCCATAGTCACGTGCTGTGAAATGGCTCCCTTCCTCTCCCTTCCCCTCCCTTCCCCTCTCTTCCTCTCCTTCCTCTCCCACACCTGGGATTAAAACTGAACAAACATTTTCCTATAATATTTCTGTGTTTTTTAAAGAAACCAAAATTCGGGGGCTGGTGAGATGGCTCAGTGGGTAAGAGCACCCGACTGCTCTTCCGAAGGTCCAGAGTTCAAATCCCAGCAACCACATGGTGGCTCACAACCATCCGCAACGAGATCTGGTGCCCTCTTCTGGAGTGTCTGAAGACAGCTACAGTGTACTTACATATAATAAATAAATAAAATCTTTAAAAAAAAAAAAAAAAAGAAACCAAAATTCTCACTACGTCTACATGCATGCATATACCTGTGCCACTATGCACACACCTAAATCAAGCAAATAATAATAATATTAATAATAATAATTAATAATAATAAAACATGAAAGTCAGTTATGCAAGAATAGAACCCTAACTGCCAGATATAGTGGCTCATGCCTATAATTCCCCAAAATCAAGAGGCTGAGGCAGAACACCAGTTCAGATGGGACCACCTGTAGATGAAACCAAACCAAACCGGAAACAGAAAAACAGAGTGGCTGAGTCTGCTGACACATGTCTGTAAAGTCAGCCCTGAAGGTTAGAGGCAAGGGGACCAGTTATTCCAAGCTAACATAGACCACAGGAGACCCCCATCTCAGAACAAAAGGAAGGAAACAGAAGCAGCCCCAACAAGAAGGAGGAAGCAGCAGTGGAGCAGCCTCAGGAGAGGATCCTCTGGGAAAAAAACCCACATACCAATAATCTGTGTAAGTCTGACTCTTCTGCTACCGTGAGCTCCTCCAAAAAACAAAAACAAGTCAAACAAACCAACAGCCACCCCCCTCTCAGCCAGAAGAACAGGTGTGAAGCCAGTGAAGTGGCTCTGTGCGTTAAAGGTATTCGCTACCAAGGATGTCAACCCAGCAACCTCAGTTAATCCTGGAACCCAGGTGAAGGTGGAAGAGGATCAACTCCACAAAGTTGTTCTCTGACTACCCCACCTCCAAAAACTAAGCCCTAAGCTAAAAAATCAGAGCTTCTACTCAATTCCTAGTTTGTGTTCACTATTAATGTTTAGAATAAAAAATATGCTGTCTACTAATACTTTTCCCAGCACTTGGGAGGCAGAGGCAGGAGGATTTCTGAGTTCGAGGCCAGTCTGGTCTACAAAGTGAGTTCCAGAACAGCCAGGGCTACACAGAGAAACCCTGTCTCAACCCCGCCCTCCCCCCATAAAAGGACATCAAGGACTAGAGGGATGCTGCAGGATACTTGATCACACTGAGAACCCCAAGATCATGTTGTTTACAGCAAAACTGTTCCTATTTGTGGTGTGGCTCACCCTTAGCACACACCTTTAATCCCCTCTGGCTGGATATGGACATGCCCTTAGTACACACCTTTAATCCCCGAACAAAGAAGGTAAAGTTAGTTTGTAGAAGGAAGTATCCATGATTGAAAGGGATGTCTAAATGAGTGGCAGACAAAGTGACAAGTTAGAGAAAGATCTGACAGAACAGGGTGTGCCCGATTGTCTCAAGAAGAGAGAGGAAAGGGAAGCTACTTGAGGGGCAGTGGGGACAGAGGCAGTTTGACTGGGACAGTTGTACAGAGACAGGTTGCAGAAAGAGAGAACAGGCTAGACACAAGACAGAATGAGTCAGAGAATGAGAAGGAGCCAGAAGATCAAAACATATTGCCAAAGTTAATATGAGGCCAGGCAGAGCTTATAAATGAATACAGTCAGAGGCTGAGAAGAGAAACCAATTTAAATCAGTCCGCTTGGAAAGGAGCTTGAGCCAGAACCACGAAGTTACACCAGCCAACAGAGTTCAGAAAGAACGAGAAAAGGGTGAGCTTATTCAGCACTAAGTCTCAGAGCTGAAAACATTATAGGCCTAGATTAGATTTATAGATTCTACAAGTTTCCAGGACTAGGCCTAGATTAGCAGGCAGAGACAGTAAGCATCAGGGAGGACAATCCGAGCAGAGAATGAGGGATGTGTGGTAAGCTGACTTGACAGGATTCTTATTTCAGGCAGATGGTGGTGATCAAATATCAAGGGGTTGGTGGTACAACACGTGCTTGTTTGGCTTGGTAGACAGGGTTTCTCTGTATAGCCCTGGCTGTCCTGGAACTCACGCTGTAGACCAGGCTGGCCTTGAACTCAGAGGCACCTGCCTCTGCCTCCCAAGTGCTGGGATTAAGGGCTTGCGCCACCACCTCCCTACGTAAAATAACTTTCATGAGAACAATTTTTAAAGCGGGATATGCCGCAGACAAGTCTTTCAGGTTTCCATTAGACATGACTATTTCTGAAAAGCCTGCCGGGATTGCAACATATATGAATGAGGTGACCTTTCTGGGTCATTATGATCATTGCTTGTACTGTTTGTATGTAGCCCCTCCGCACTCTCCCGGCCAGCAGCCCCCACACCGCAGGAGATGGTGCTCTGTTTGAGGCAGACACCCCAAGTAATTGGTTTTATTGTTTCCTCAGCAATAAATATTTGTTTCTAAAAAACAGTAAGCTAGGGGCTGGAGTAAGTAAACAGTAAGTCACAGGATTAAATATATCGTTGTAGTGTCTATTTTAGTCTAATATCTAGGAAAACATATTTACATCGGAGCCTATGCTGCCTTTCCCTCCACGTTGTATGTTTCATTGTTCGCTAACTTCCATTTCAAGGCCTGTGAGATACCATGGGGATACAGAATGCGTGTTACAGTAGCTTTAGTGAGGAACAACTTTGATACTAAGTAGCACTAGACTCCAGCGGACGCCATTAACACCCTGGGGTAAGGCTTCAGCTGATCCCTGGGTGAGGTAGTCCGAAACGGAGAAAGTGTCTCTTAGCTTTACTGAAAAACAAGGGCTTTGAGCTGCTGGGTTTTTAAAACTGAGGTGGGCAATGGAACCCCGTTAGAAGACTGCGAAGTCCAGAGGAAGCACCGAGATCTGAGGCTTCTCGCACCACCCATGTGCTCCTCCGCGATGCGGGCCACCCACTAAGGACTGGCAGGCTTGGAGGTGGGGGGGCCTCTGCGCCTGGATCCCCCGAGGCCCCGCCCCGTGACGTCAGGCCCCGCCCCAGCGCCCGCTTCCAAGATGGCTGCAGCGATACCTGCCCGGTTGTCCGGGTGGCGGTGACGACGGGGAGCAGACCAGGTATGGTGGGCTGGGGACCACGGAGAGAGAGTCCTCGGAGAAAGGTTGGGGAGGTCGGGGGCGGGAAGAGAAGAAGTTCTGAGTCAAGGCTAAAAAATCAGATTGAGCACGGACAGGGTCTCGGATGGAAATGTGGACGCGGGCCGGTTGCTTTCACTTTGCACCGTAGGGGCAAGCACAAGAGACCGGGGTGGGATGGGCGTGTTCGAGGAGAATAGGGTTCTAATCCCCGTCCCTCCGCGTGCAAGGCTCTGACCGACCACGCCCTTCCAGGTGAGCGGGCCCAGATCCTGGGCCGATCCTGTCCCAGCCCTTCCGCTCTGGTCCCTTCACCTGGAACGCTCCTCCCCACCCCCATTAGTGCTAGGAAAGGTGGAAGGGGAGAGGACGCCACCTCCACCCTTCTCCGGGCCACGCTCCAGAGCTGTTGCCAGCGGCTCCCAGGTGACCAAGCACCCTATACCTGCGGAGGCGCTCCCCGGCACCTAAAGAACAGTAAGAACCTGTTCCCTATTTTGTTCTGTTTTCTGGCCACTCCAAAGTCCCGTTACGTATGTCTTGCCTCTCTAATAGTTGGGGTTGCTGTTGTTTGGTGCCTTCATTCATTTCTCTGTCCCCACGCCCAAACCAGCTCGTTTTGTTGGAGTATAGAGGGTTAGTTACGGACCTGACACAACCCAGCTGCAGGTAACCTGAGAACCTAGGAACTTTCACTTTCCAATCACTTTCCCTCACTTCCCATGATGGCAAAGTTGTTTCTTCCCGAACTCTGTTGTACAGGTGACTGGTTATCCTTGCTCATTTCTGGTTCCCGCTGGTTCCAAATTGGCTGTTGGAATGCTTTTTTCTGGCCTCTGTGACAATTCCAATTTGAGATAATGCCTCATATCTCTGCTCCCCGGGGACCTCCTGGAGCCCCCACGATCCGGAAGAAGACAGCTTGAACACAGGTGCGTGTGTGTCTCTTCCCTCAGGAAGCCTGAAAGGACTTCTGAAGTGGACTTGGGACTTGAATGATGTAAGCCTTCTTGAGGGTAGAGATACAGAGTAGCTGCTGGGAGTGCTTTGGGAGAAGTGGATGAAACTTGCTGGTAGTTGCTTACCTTCCTTTTTTATTGTTATTTATTTTTGATTGATCACACCAGTGTTCCTTTCTGTGACTTTGTTCCCTGCCTGTTTTTTTTTTTTTTTTTCCCCTTCCTTTCCCTGGCCTCGCTTTCATCTCCTTACCTGCTGCTGATGTCTCTTCTGGCTTGCTCTCTTCCTGTTTGCTTCCAGAAATCCCTTCACTCCTTACCTAGCTCTCAAGTCAGGATGTTGCGGAGGCTGCTGGAGAGACCCTGTACATTGGCCCTGCTTGTGGGCTCCCAACTGGCAGTGATGATGTATCTGTCACTAGGGGGCTTCCGAAGTCTTAGTGCCCTGTTTGGTCGAGATCCGGGCCCAACATTCGACTATTCTCACCCCCACGATGTCTATAGTAACCTCAGTCACTTGCCTGCAGCCCCTGGAGCTGCAGGGGTTCCTCCAGCTCAAGCTTTGCCCTACTGTCCAGAAAGATCACCCTTCTTAGGTGAGTAGAAAGGAAAGAAGGTGAAGAAGAGAACAAGGTTTGGGGGCAGGGAGTCTTGGGCAGGCATGCAGTGAGCCTTAGTCTAATGGACTCTAAGGTGGGCCAATGTTGTGAATTAAGAGGTAGGCAGGCGGGGCTGGTGAGATGGCTCAGTGGGTAAGAGCACCCGACTGCTCTTCCGAAGGTCCAGAGTTCAAATCCCAGCAACCACATGGTGGCTCACAACCATCCGCAACGAGATCTGACTCCCTCTTCTGGAGTGTCTGAAGACAGCTACAGTGTACTTACATATAATAAATAAATCTTAAAAAAAAAAAAGCCGGGCGGTGGTGGCGCACGCCTTTAATCCCAGCACTTGGGAGGCAGAGGCAGGTGGATTTCTGAGTTCGAGGCCAGCCTGGTCTACAAAGTGAGTTCCAGGACAGCCAGAGCTATACAGAGAAACCCTGTCTCGAAAAACCAAAAAAAAAAAAAAAAAAAAAAGAGGTAGGCAGGCTCTCGGGTCACTTGCTTCCCACAGCCTGCCCATTGTATGGGCTCTTCATGCCCTAGGATGGCAATCATTTCCCCTGTAGATGAGTCTTGGCTTAATTGGGTAGTTCCTTTTGGTCTTCTCTTGTAGCTTCAGTGTGGGACAAGAGGAAGTTACATAGTTCCCTAAAAGAAGCCCGAGATTAGTCTAAGGTAGAGCCTGCCTTGCTGCAGTTGTTTGGCTTCCAGGAACAGTCTTCATGACGGGAAATCAGAGACTTGTTAGATTTTCTGAGTGAGCTGCTGGGAAACTGAGCTCAGAATCAGGATGTTTTCTCCAAACCTCTTCTCAGGTCCTGATACGCATTTTGTCCCTGTGCCTCCGATTTCTGACCTTGCCTTTCCCTACCAACAGTGGGTCCTGTGTCAGTATCCTTTAGCCCGGTGCCGTCGCTAGCAGAGATTGTGGAGCGGAATCCCCGGGTGGAATCAGGGGGCCGGTACCGGCCTGCAGGGTGTGAGCCTCGCTCCCGAACAGCCATAATTGTGCCCCATCGTGCCCGGGAGCACCACCTTCGGCTGCTGCTCTATCACCTGCACCCTTTCCTGCAGCGCCAGCAGCTTGCGTACGGCATCTATGTCATCCATCAGGTATCCCCTTCTCCACCTCAAATGTCTCTTCTTTCATCTAGTGGGTCTGTGGGGTAACTGTAAGACTGGACAATAGATAACGGAGAAGCATCCAGCCTTTCTCTTCTTACCACGTTAGACCCATGCTTATTCTGTGAGGGTATTCCTACGTTCCTGTATTTTTTCTATGATTTTTTTTCTTTGTTGAGTGGCTTATGCAAACTTGAAACTGGTCAAGGATGAACTGAAATACTTGTTCTTTATCAAAAAAAAAAAAAAAGATTTACTAAGTTTATTTTGTGTACGAGTGTTTTGCCGGCCTATCTGTAGGTGCGCCACCTGCATGCTTGGTGCCTGAGGAGGTCAGAAAAGGACATCGTTTCCTGGAACTGGAGTTTCTGATGGTTGTGAGCCATGTGAACTGTGTGGGTGCTGGGAATTGAACCTGGGTCCTGTCCTCTACCAGAACAACAAATGCTCTTAACTGCTGAGCCCATGTCTCCAGCCCTGCAACTGCTGACATATATTGTCTTGAGGAAGATGTTTCTTTGACATGAGACAAACAGCAGAAGCCAATTAACAACTATCATATATGATTGTTAGCAATTGAAGAAACTGAATGTCAGGTACACGCTGATATGTAAGAAAAGGTTTTTTTGGTTTTTCGAGACAGAGTTTCTCTGTGTAGCCCTGGCTGTCCTGGAACTCACTTTGTAGACCAGGCTGGCCTCGAACTCAGAAATCCACCCACCTCTGCCTCCCGAGTGCTGGGATTAAAGGTGTGAGCCACCACGACCGGCAAGAAAAGTTTTAATTTGAATAACTAAATCAAAAAAAGTGGTTGGGTTTTGTTTCGTTTTCTGAGATTGGGTCTCATGTAGCTGAGGGTGACCTTTAATTTCTGCTCCTCCCGTATCTACCTTCCCACTGCACATGCTACATGCTACCTTGCTCGCTTTTACATGGTGCCGGGTCAGACTGTGCTGAAGGCTTAATGAATGCTGGATAACACTCTGCCAAATGAGCCCCACCTCCGGGCCTTGTTTAGTTTTTAGTCAACTCAGAGTCTTCCTGTCTCGGCCCCCTGAGTGCTAGAATTATTCAGGTCCCACCATGCTCAGCGGTTGATCTTGTTCTTCCTTCTCTGGGCCCCATCTCCTGCTTGGGTGCTCTCTTCACTTTGGCACAAATGCAGTCTGCTTTCTCCGCGCATAGCCTGCTCCCCCTTCGCTATCTTCTAGGCTGGAAATGGAACGTTTAACAGGGCAAAGCTGCTGAACGTAGGGGTGAGGGAAGCCCTTCGTGATGAAGAATGGGACTGCTTGTTCTTACACGATGTGGACCTCCTTCCAGAAAACGACCATAACCTGTATGTGTGCGACCCCCGGGGACCCCGCCACGTTGCTGTTGCCATGAACAAGTTTGGATACAGGTAGAGGGCATGGAAGGGCATTAAAAAGTAGGGAAACCAACTTTGTAGAATGAGAGCAGAGAGGATTGTGGGTAGGGATGGCTGTTCAAATTTGTGAACCGCAGGGATCTTTTTGTCCTTAGCCTCCCGTACCCCCAGTACTTTGGCGGAGTTTCAGCGCTCACTCCCGACCAGTACCTGAAGATGAACGGCTTCCCCAACGAGTACTGGGGCTGGGGTGGCGAAGATGACGACATTGCTACCAGGTCAGACTCCTTGCCACATCTCTTTCTCAAACCCTGACCACAGTTTTCCACACAACCCCTGAGCCTCTTGGTTCTGCACCAAGCCCACTCTCCCCTTTGACCTGGTCCCCTCAGGGCAGGCTTTTGCCCATCGCTGCTCATTCTGCCAAATTTCCGTTTTCTAGGTAGATCCGGTGGATGATAGTCTTGGTAAAGGGGGGAAGGTCAATCGGAAATATGGAATATGAAATTCTAGATCTCAGGAAGGGGCCTGAAAGACAAGTTAGTTCTTTGTTTTCCTAGATTTCCAAAGAAACTACTTCTGTGAGAATGGGGGGAAGGGGTCCCGCTCCCTAGAGCCCCAGATCACCCTTGTTTGGTTTTGGTTTTGTTTGGTCTTATGAGACAGGGTTTCTGTGTAGCCCTTGGTATCCTGGAACTCATAATGTAGACCAGGCTAGTCTTGAACTCACAGAATCCACCTGCCTCTGCCTCCAGAGTGCTGGTATTAAAGGCATGCAGCACCACTGCCTGCCCATCTTTTTATTGTTGTTGTTGGGGGGGGGGGACTGGGGGGGCTGATTTGCATAATGCCAACTCACTTCTTAGCATGTGAAACATTCCTTACCTTTAGCCTCCAGTGAACTGGTTTTGTGTGTAGTACGTTTGAGCTTGGTATGCTGCAACCATTGCCTCCCTCCCCTTATGTCCCCTGAAATGACATCTTTATGTGATTTCTCATCTCCGTGTGGATATTTCATGTTCTGAAAATCCTAGATGTATTTTTTTCATTTCAAACCACCGTCACCTCTTGCCTCTGTGTTTCAGGTCTGGCTTGTTTTAAGGTCCGGCTCATCCGTCTGCTGCCACTCTGCTCTTTCCCACATGGCAGCAGTTGGGAAGGAGCTGGGTAGTTTAGACACTATTTCTAAGTAAGAATTGCTCAGCTAGGGAGGCAGCTTGGTGGTCAAGTGTGTGCTTAGCATCCTTAAGCCCCGCTTTCAATGCCCAGCGCCAACAAGAGACGGAGATGGCTGGGTTTGGGTCTGCCTTTTCCATACTTTAGACAAAAGGGCCCCTTTCTCTATTCTCCCAAGACTCCACAGGTGGTTTCTAGGAGCCATTTAGAAAGCAGATGCAAGAATTAAGAATCTACCTTTGCCAGTTGTTGTAAGGCCCCAGGGCACCTGGCACCACGCCCTGCGGACTTACACAGCCTTACCTTCTTTCTATTTGCTTTTGTCCCGCCTTGACATGTTGGCAGTATTTATTTATTCTTCCTTGCCAGACAAGTAAAATTTCTTTCTGTGCCCCAGCCTATACCATCACTCTCTGTGTGCTCCAGCCTATGCCACCACTCTGTGCCAGCCTATGCCATCTCTCTGTGTGCCCCGGCCTATGCCATTGCTCTGTGTGCCCTGGCCTGTGCCACTGCTCTCTGTGTGCCCCGGCCTGTGCCATTGCTCTCTGTGTGCCCCAGCCTATGCCACCACTCTCTGTATGCCCCAGCCTATGCCACCACTCTTTGTGTCCCCCAGCCTATGCCCCAGCCCAGGCCATCCCTTCCTTAGTGGGTCTACTTTTCCCATTCACCCGACAGCAGCAGTTTTCCACTTGAGCGCCTCCAAGACTTTTCTCACTTTTTTCACTTTTCTCACAGGGTCCGCCTGGCTGGGATGAAGATCTCTCGACCACCCACCTCTGTGGGACACTATAAGATGGTGAAGCACAGAGGGGATAAAGGAAATGAGGAAAATCCCCACAGGTAGGAAGGAAATGTTTGTTGGATTCTCGGGTTTCCTATCTCTCTAGGACACTCTTAAATGTCCCTGAATTCCAGACTCTTCCTCTGAGATCTTAATCTTACGACTTCTCACCCTCAGATTTGACCTCCTGGTCCGTACCCAGAATTCTTGGACACAAGATGGAATGAACTCACTAACGTACCGACTGCTGGCAAGAGAGCTGGGTCCTCTCTATACCAACATCACTGCAGACATCGGGACTGACCCTCGGGGTCCCCGGTCTCCCTCTGGTCCCCGATACCCACCAGGTTCCTCCCAGGCCTTCCGTCAAGAGATGCTGCAACGCCGGCCCCCAGCTAGGCCTGGCCCTCTGCCCACTGCCAACCACACAGCTCCCCGTGGCTCACACTGATTCTCTGCCCACTGTAATCATGAGACTGAATCGGAGCGGTTGTGTCCCTCACGCCTCTGCTCCTCACTGCTCTCAGAGGGATGTGAGGGAATTAACTCTAGTGCTGTGCTAGGGGGCAGGGACCTCTCCTCACTGCTAGATTGGAGCTGGGCTCCTCTAGACCTGGAGGTTCCTCTTTCTAGGGGTCACCTGTCAGGGCTTATGACTGTGAATCTTTGATGTCATTTTATGTGACAAATCCTGGGAGTCCTCTGCCCCTGGGGTAGGAGCAGGGCTGGACCCCAAGTCCCTTCCTCGTCCATGGACATTACTCTTTTCCAAGAGTGACCTGGCTTCTCCTGGGACCTCTGTGAATATTTATTCTATTTATGGTTCCTAAGAAGCTGTCTGGTGGAGGAAAACCCTAGCCGGGCATTTCCTGCGAGTGCTGGAATGGCTGCTCCTCCTCTGGTCTTGGCCCCGGAGGGGCGAAGGCTGGGATTTTGATATCTTTTCTAATAAAGGACTTTGTCTCACCTTTGCTTGTGATTTCTGCATCTCAGGCCACTTAATCCTCTCCCACCACCCTCATCCCTGACAAGTCTATAGGGTGACAGAATAGTAAAGAGCAAACCAAGCTCTACCAACTTTTACTTTCATGAGTAGGAAATGGGGGGGGGGCAGGGGGCTTGTCAGCTGTTAAGATTCTGTGCCCAGGACAGCAACTGCTGCCTGGCGCCCACTCTCTATACAGTCATTGACAGCGACCCCCTCATAGGAGGCTCCAGCCAAAGTCAGGGGCAACCTCTGGGCCGTCAGGAATTGCATAGCTGAGTCTGAAAGGTAAGGGTGAAAGCGTTTTAGCTGAGGTCTGACACCCTCAGCACAGCCGCTCGTCCAGCAGCCTGCCCAGCTTACCTAGTTTTTGCCAGTGGCCTATTGTATACTGAGGGATACAGTTCTAAGGAGAGAGAAGATGCAAGGGAAAGTTTATGAGTGACTTCCGAGCCCTTGGCTCGATTAACATGCCTGTCGTCACTTTCAGGGCTTTCAGTGGGGAATGAGTAAGAGTTTGACTCACCTTGTGTAGATGGACCAGGCAGTGGCTTGGTGGTTCTTTCAGTCCTAACTGTGTGGCGGCTGCCTCCTGGGCTTGTTGCTGGAACAGCTCTGGAGACAGTTGGTGGCCCTCAGCTTTTAGCTTCTGTAGCCAGTAACCTCCCAACATCACCTACGAGGAGACGCAGCACTGACCAGCCCGCCCTTGCCTATTCTGCAGCACAGAGAAGCCCCATGGACACTCCACCCCAAGCCACGCTTCCTCTCACAGTCACTCGGAGGCCTGGGGGGTTCCCATCCTGTTCAGGAAAAGCCACCGAGTCGTACACAATTCCCAGGACAGTTGGGTCTTCTGACGATGGCACCAAATGCCCAAATCCCTGGAGAAGAAGATGTCTGTGGGTCACAAAGGAATGGCTGTCACCGAGCCCATGTCTCCACTCTTCTTCCTCTTATACCTGGACAGGCAGACAAGCTCCTCGGTACTGCAGATTAACCACAGCAACAGACACTGCCTTGATGGTACTCAGGATTCGAGCTAGAGGTGCAGCCTCGGCAGGGAGCAGCTTGCTGAGCTCTGGAGAGCAGGCGTTCATTCTAGGCTAGCTCTGTCTTACCAGCCTAACCCAGGAGCCTGTGTGGCCCTGCTGGCATATGAAGGCATACTATTGTCCCCTTGATGGCTAGGGAAAGGGAAGGGATGTCCCATTACCTGAAGCTGGAATGGCACTTATAATGTGGTCAGCCTCCAGACTGCTGTCCCCTAGAGACACCTGAGTGAGAAGAACACTTGAAAGACGGTGTTATGAGGGGGGGGAAGGTGAGATTTGCTGCCTCAGTTTCTGAGGTACTCAAGAGGTAGGGAAGACTGGGTGCTGACCCAGGATGAAGAATTTGAGTGACAAGATCACTTCAAAAACCAAGAAACCCTCTGTGTAATCCAGAAAGTGCGGCTGCTATGGAATGTTCAGTGAAGGTGAGTGGCTCTGTCCCTGTCAGCACTACTTCCGCTCACAGGCTTTACCTAAGGGCATTCTGAGGAAGGTTCACAAATAGAGCCTAGCAACCTGAGGTAGCCAGTATCTACAGAGCTTCCCTAAGGCAGGAAAACAGTACGTCCAATGCTAAGGGTTTAACCTGACCTGGTCAGCCACTCTGACAAAGATGGTGCCATAGTCTGTGGATGTGTACGCGTGAGTGGTGAGTGTGAGTGCCTGTGGAGGTCAGGCCCTCTGCAAAGGCAGTGCATGCTCGCAACTGCTGAGCTCTTCCTTCAGCTTTCTCTCTTCCCAGAGGAAGACATTTATGGACAAAAAGGTATCGTTGACCTAGAAGGCAGACCTATCCGAGGAATACTGCAGGGCTTAGCAAAGCCTTTATGAGTCTTGTGACTGATGTGTGAGTGCAGCCATGGCAACTAGTAGGGGACAGAGTGTTAGAATGGTGGCCGCCATCTGAGGAAATGGTATCATGATGTTTTAAAAGCTTAGACCAAACTTAAAGAAATGGATATTGAGCAAATAAGCCCCCAGCCCCCGCTGAGGGCCTATTTTGCTATAAAATCAGGTCATGCACATTTGCATATGAAACTTTTTGCCAGGTGAAATTTTGCAATCCCCGATATAACAACAACAAAAGCAGTAACACTGATGTAGGTTCGCTACACTCCAGAGGGTTCTCCTACCTTCCAGCGCCCTTCTGGCTGAAGGCTGAGCCGGCAGACTGGCTGCCCACTGAGGACAGTGACCCCTTTACTTGCTAGGTAATTGTGAAGGGCCTGGGGCAACACCTCCAGCCCTCCACGGAGTGACCACTGGCTCCATCGCTCAGCCCGGGCCTGTCGAATTAGTGAGGAATCCGGCTGGGGACTCTGTCCTAAAAGGAGTGGGGTAAAAGATTAAACTAGTACCCCTTGTACACAGTACCTCAGTTTGTCCTCGGGTTTTTTTTTTTTCACCCTCTGAACCAATCAATGCCGCCCCTCACCTGCACCCAGCAGCAGCCCCAGCAATATGGACCGGTGGGTTTGTTCAGCTTGGAAGAGACTGGGAAAGCAGGACCGGATGCTGAGCTCACGGCTGTTGCCAGCAAACACTCCTCGGCAAAGACTGTCCATGGCTAAAGACGCCACCTTAAGGGTAAGACTGGGACTGAGGGACCAAGGAATAAGCCACCCTGACTGATTTCCATTGACCCTGCTTGTGAGAGACTAAGGGAAGGAGAGAGTTTGTTTGGGTTGGAGATGTTCCCACTGTAACAAAAGGATGGAAAGGAAAGGAAGGCATTTATTCCCAACACTGAGTTTTGGAGATTCCAGCAATAGATAGAGGACATTCCTAAATGATACAAGAGTCCCCGGGGTTAAGTCTGAGTTAGAGACTCAGCAACAGGAGGGGAGAGGTTTGAGACCACCTCTGAGCAATGTCACCTCAGGTCCAAGGCGGCGCTGGGCAAAACTGTGCACAGTTTCATCAGGTTCTTTGCCCCTGGGCTTCAGCAACTCCCTCAACCCAGCCCAAAACAGAGGTTTTGAGAAGGGGGGTGAAGGACGGAGTAGCCCCCTGCATGGAGGAAGGCATGGTTGAAAAGAAAACTCCCAGATTCACCTTTCCGGCTCCAGAGGGTTATTTTCAGCCATTTGACCCCCTGTGGCTGGAAGGCCTGGCAGGGAGCGAAAGGAGGGGGTGTGTAATAGTGAGGTGTTACCTGAGGCCGGAGGGTAGGGGGTGCAGGGTACCGCCTACATACAGGAACCTGTTCTGGGCAGCTGGGTGATCCCCTCGGACAGGCAAGACTTCAGACTCCAAGCCAAGTTCAGAAACCTGCTCTCCACAAGCCCTCAGGAAGAGGAGAAACTAAGGAAAAACTGTTTTTCCTCTCTGCAACTCCGTCCCTTAGGAGAACTCTCCTCCACTACCTGTCCTACCCATTCCACAAGACGCTCACCAGGAGCAGGGTCCGGGCTCCCAGGGCTCCAGCCGGCCTAATTCCTCGAGGTCCAAGTTCAAAGATCGCACCATTTGATCCTCGGATTGAGCGGATCCATCCTCCCAAACGTTTGCTGCCCTCCACTAAGATCACCTGGCGCCAAAAGTGAAGCACTGTCGGCACAGGGCAAAGGGACTGGGGATCGGGGGAAGTGCTTATTTCACGGGACAAAAATCTATGCGGCTTTTGCTGTAAATATCAAGAGTATTGAAGGAGTCTTTCTCTGGTACTAGTGGGGACTCACCTTAGGAGGACTGGGGCCTCGGATCAGATGATAACTTGCGGCCAATCCGCTGATACCTCCGCCAAGTACTATCACAGTCCGGCCCATCGTAAGGCCTGGGAAAAGGTCAAGATACCCCAGGAGAACGGGGCAGGGGAGCACCCTGTTTTACAACTGCAGAAACCCCCACAGGTCCCATACCCCACTTCTGGACACTTACTGATTTATGAACAACTAATGCAGGGCGCGCGTGTACGTGCTGGTGGACGAGTAAGGTCTTCGTTCTGAGGCCAGAACTTACCCACGAGATAGGGGGAACCCGAGAAAGTGAGTGACTGATAGAGGCCCTAGGAGCAGTCCATCCTGTCCGTGTGCAGATAAGGGCCACGCCCACGCTATCTCCCCAGCTCAAACCCTTCGGAGGCCAGAATTCTGCAGCACTCGGTTTTTCCAGCCTCAGCTGGTGAGCAGGTTCAAGTCTGGTATCCCCGCCCCTAACTTTTAGGGTCCCTCCGACTCTCCGTCGATTCCTTTCTGGCGGCCTGCGTGGCCGCGTTTCACTTTCCTGCTTCTTGATTGGTGAGTCTTGGAGTGCGGGTTCTGGATTGGTAAGCTCTGGATACATTCACCAATGAAAACACCATATTGGCAGTGACGCTACCAGAGGAGCAACAGCCGCTTTCGGAGTCAGTTCCGTGGAGCGGGTTAACCTGTTCGTGTCCTAATCGGGGTTAGTTGCAGTAACCGGCACTGCCTTCCCCAGGGACAGGACAGCGAAATCCTTGAGCATTCCCCAGCTCAAGCTTCCCAGGTCTGTGGTGAAAACCCTGGAGGTGGGAGAGCCCCACGAGCTTTAGTTAGGGAGAAAGAGAGAGACACTTGGAGGCCAGTCCGTGGGGAGAAGGCTCCATAAACAGCTCCTTGATGTTAGCAACAGACAGGGCCTACGGGAGCAAGGGCCGCCCGGCAACGGTACCAGTGTTTGTCAACAGGGGTCCTTGGGTGACTTGCCCTCGAGGGGCAGTCCCCCTCTCAGGAAAAACCGGCGTGCCAATGCCTGCACTCTAGTTTCAGGCTTTCCCGCAACTTCACAGGTCTCAAGGTTTGTCTGCCTAGTTCCACTAAACTCAGTGTTTGGGTCCAAGGCTGGGGCCAGCTCAATCCCTGTTCTTTTCCTTCTGCTGTGAGAGCGCCCCCACCTGTCCAGAGACAGAAAGGCTCCAATTGAACCAAAGTTCTAGATATCCATTCCCTCTTACCCACAAATACAAACATGAACATCACTTTTTTCTTAATAAATTTATTCACAAAAAAAGTGAGATTGCAGAGGTTCTGGGGGCTGTACATGGTCAAGGGTCTGGTGGTTTCTGTACATGGGACAGGAAAACAAGGCGGAAGGGTACTTCTTAATAAAAAAAATAACGGGAGCTACAACCAACCCTCCTCCCCTCCCCGATTAAAAAGACACAAAAATAGACGTCTGTGAGGTAACTGGGGAGCCTGGGGGCTTAAGGGTGTTGGGAAGGTTTTCACAGGTGCCAGGGCTTCAAGATGGTGTCACAGGCACCGAAGTGGTTCCTGCATCAATTGGTAGAACAGCACGTAGCCCTCACTGGATGCCACCTGATTTTCACTGACAGGGGAGACGCTGAGAAGAGAAACGGGACATGGCTGTGGTCAGTGATCATTTTTGTAGATTTCCCCCTCCATCCCACAAGATCAATGTAGAGTAGCCAGGTAGAGATCAGGAGAGACTCTCCACCTATCCTTTGTCAGGAACTTATCTTTTCGGAGCTGGGGGTGGGGGGGTGGGGGGGCAGTGGGAGTGGGCAGGAGTTGAATAAGAGGCTGTTCTCACCGGGAGTCATTGTAGACATGCCAACCAGTCTGGCACCGGCACAGGGCTGTGTAGTGGCCATAGTGGACACTACCCGAGTGGTTGCAAAGGGCATACAGCTGGTAGACAGGGCTTCCTGCGGGTTAAATAGCATCAGTTTCCACACCCAGTTGTGTCTCCCTCCTGAAGACTGTTTAGGAGCTTCCCTGCCGGACTCACCCGCTTTGTCGCTGGCAAAGTCCCCTAGGCTTAGTCGCTGCAGTGGGAAGTCTACACCTACTGAACTTTTCTTGATGGAGCCTCGGGAGGTGGAAAATCGGTTCAGATCTAAGCCCTGGTTAAGGAGCACTGGGGAGGTTAAGGGTCTCTAGGGGGGACTGCAGTAATAAATTCAGTACCCTCCATTCCCCCAAACACATCCTGAAAGGTGGCAGAGAAAGTCAGGGTGGCAGGTTTTCCCTAAGGGAAACTCAAATGAAGGCGAGGAAACACTGTATGGGAGATACCCTAAGAGAAATAAGAACTTGAAGATTAGGATATGGAGCACGAGGATTCGGGGGAATCTTTGTACTGTCAACTTTTTGGTACTTCTCGTTTTCTGCCGACATCGGTCACACACCTAAATAAAGAGCAACTAGTGTTAGGTCAGGGTGCCCTCACCTAAGTTGCTTTTTCTGACACCCCCAACTTAACACATAAATTTAGTTATGTTTCTCATTGCTTTGCCCCTCCCCCTATAGCCTAGGTATACCAGGACATACCTGAGACCCCCCAACACACACCCAAACAAGTAACTGTTATTCCCAAATCAAGGAGACATGCATTTCCCTTTATTCAGACAAACCCTCCCAGGTCTCCCCCGTTAAAGTCTCACATACCGGGGCATTCTCCGACTCTAGCTCTTCCTCCTTGGTGAAAAGGCTGAAGCAATCCCGCAAAGACACTTTGCCCCCAGCAAATCCTTTCTAGGGGGAAAGGGGAAGTGAGGGTCAGCATGTTCTGAGTTTCCTTTTTTTTTTTTTTAATCCAGGCTTTAATTCTGCTTTAGAGACCCACACAGTTCCCACCCACACTTAGAAGTGGGGAGGGGTGGGTCACAGAACCCATGTTCCATCCACCCCTGGAATCTACTGGAATCCCACCTTGGGGATGGGCAGGGACAGGTCACAAAAAACCTCGAAGGTCGTGGAGCGATACCCACAGGCCTGGCACTTGAGGCAACTTTTCAACTGGCCCACAAACAGGTCTAGGTAGAAGCAAAAGGCAGGAGAAGAAGTCACCGTTAGATGCCTAAAGTGCTCACTCTCCTAGAACACTGACTCTCCCCGTGCCTCTGACCTGCCTTTCCAATACAGCACTGCCACTCAGCGCCACACAGCATTTCACATCCTTGGCATCTGACCTTGCCCCCACGCTTCCTTCTCCCGAGCCCCAGCTCCCACTGTGCTGCCCCACTGCATACCCACCCACAATCTTGCTGTCTTCTCGCTCCAGGTAGCGCTTCCACATTAAGTTGGCTCGGTCGTCATCACTGCCACAGAGCAAGGGAAGGGAGCAACCTGTGAGACAGCTGTAGTACTGGGCGGCCCCAACCACAGAAATTATCCACGGAACCCTGGTCCCTGTCCTCATACCAGCTCCTTCCCTAAATTCCTAGTCAAAGTTGTAAGCAGTGCCTCTGGGAACTTTCTGGGGAAATTCAAGATGAAAGGACACACATACATACATATACACTTATATATGTGTATATATATATATATATATATATATATATATATATATATATATATATACATATACACATGCATATATATGTGTGTGTGTGTGTATATATATATATATATATATATATATATATATATATCCATCTTCCTCCCTTTTTTCTTTTCTGTGCTAAAGGGCCTCCCCTAGGCCCTACATTTCAGTTTCGGTTAGCTCAGTTCGGTGATGACTGAAAGCTGATAGAAGTACTGCGGAGAGGAGCAAGGGGAAACAACCCTTACCTCAACTCAGGTTCTTCATGCAGAGCCCCTCCTCCTCGGCGAGGTGGAGAGGGAACTGGACCGCTGGCCAAGATCGGCGGTGCCCGGCGCCCTCGTCGGTTGATCTCAAGGTGCAACCGCTCCATGAGGAGCTTCAGGAACTCTTGGGCATCCTGCTGGCTACAGCCAGACAGAATATGGGCATCTGATCCATCCCCTCGTGCTCCACACAGTACCCCCTGCCCAAATGTCGGTTCCCATTTCCTCAGTGTAGGAAATCTCAAGGCTTACAACACTGCTGCCAGAGCCTCCGCTTGTCCCCGCCCCCCACCGGAGCCAGAGAGAAATCCCATTCTCTCAGTTTCCCCACCTGTATCCAGAGAAGGAAGGGACGTATTTCTGGAAGACAGCCCGGAATCGGGTGGGATTCACAGCTTCACAGGAGTCAGGGTGCCAGAGGGCACCAATCACATCTGCAAAGGCTGTTGGTTTGACAGTGGGGAAGGGATTCAATGCTAAGGTCTAGAAGAGCAGGCAGGCGGGAGGAGCTTCTGTGGCTAGAAAATCTCTAGGAAGGAACAAACTGGGGAAAACGGATGTAACTGCCAGCTTGAAGGGCTGGGAGCCATGGGTATTGGGAGGATAGAACTGAAGGGGTTGGGGGAGAGAGAACAGAAGGATCGGGAGTTGTTGCCCACCTTCTGTGAGTTCCTGGGCTCGGCCTCCTCCGGGCACCTCTTGCCGGAAGTCCCTTCGCAGACAGAAGTCTCGAAGAGGCCTTGTGCTGCTCAAACACTGTAGCACGGCATTCAGAAAGCACTGGGGAAGCAGTGGGGACACTGCTGTTACCTTTGCAGACCGTGCCCAGCAGGACTGAGAGCGCTTCCTGCTCTCCCGCATGCCTCGCCTGGGTCTGCGCCTGTCTCCACCCCCAACACCATTTCACATCCCTTTTACAGAGAAGGACAGGAAAGTGGCTCTTACTGTATTTCCTAGATTTCGGAGGCCAACATGACCAGAGCCCAGAAGCAGTGTGTGGTGAGCCTAGAAAGTCAGAGGACAGTCATATTGTACCTGGCGCTTCCAATGGCATGCTGCCGAATGTCTCTCCAACCCGACTGGTGCCCCAGCTCTACCCTGTTTCCCTCACTGGTCAACCTACCTCACTGGTCATGAGTAGTAAGCCCATCACAGCTGAGTGTACCACAGACTCAGCCATGGCTGTCACACCAAGTCCCCATTTACTCCGCTGCCAAGCTAGCCGGCGCTGCAGCTCCTGAGGCAACTCCCCAAGCACTGGCATGGTTGCCCAGCTGCTCCCCGCCCCCACTTTACTGCCCCCAAATCCCCCTCCTGCCCCCGTGGCCCCTTCTTGCACCCTCTCCTGCTGGCTCCAACTGCAAGCAGCCTAGCTCAGTTAGCTCGGGAAATGGGGAACCACACCAGCACAGGTGCTCTTGACTCCACCCCTCCGCAGCTCCAGGGATTAATTAGGTCTAGGCCCAGCCCTAGGAGAGATGTTGCCTTAAAAGAGAGTGCCTAAGGACCCAAGGAAGAATTCTAAATAGTTGGGCTAATTCCCTAGGGACTAGAATGGCACACCAAGTTGGAGAATCACATACAACCCAAAATAAGATCTAGAAGGTCTCAGAAAAGACAAGAATCCACTGGTGTAATGAGGAGTTGACAAAGGGACTCGGAGAAGGGAACACAGGAAAGCCATAGTATGACAAAGTTGAAGGCAAGAGGGACATGAGCATGGGAGAGACCATGTGTGTTGTCAAGTCCTCACCATCTTGTCATCAGAGTAGAAAGGCTCAGAAGGTCGGGCAGATATCATGTGGAAGGAGCCATGGGAAGTAGGGGGCTCTGTCCGTATGCTGAGCAGGGTAGGGGGGCCAGGGAAGCCCCCAAGACGCCGGAGAGAAGTACTACGTCTCAAAGTGGGTGGCTCAGGCCGGAGTGCCAAGCGGCTCAGTGCAGCCCCTAGCTCACCAGTGCCACGGTGCCCTCCCAAGGCAATCCCCATTGGACGCAAGTCCCCACTGCTCACAGACTTGGAACGGGCTAAGTTGGTCCGGGATGGGAGAGGCAGAGCCACAGCTGGGGGCGGTGAGCCAGGCAGGGGAACCCCATGATCTGCTCGAAGGGGACCTCTAGAACGAGAGCCAGAGGTCCGACCCCGACCCAGCTCCAGTTTCTTGAGCCTTTCATCTGGGGGACCTGGCCTGGGAGGCAAAGGTCGTAACATGGAGTTTGGCCCAGGAACTGGGTTTCGGCGCTCCTTGCTGCGTGCCCGGGGAGGAAATGGTATCTTGGCTCCCACTCGGGGCTGTACATTGACAGGTGGCTCTCGAGTCCGGCCCAGGCGGTGCTCAGAAGCCTGGGGCATTGTGGGCACCACAGGCTGGACCTGAGAAGAACAGAGAGTCAGCGTTTGAATTAGGAAGGGAGATAAGATACAGGCGATCATGCAAGCTGTCTTCTTCATGTACCCAGGGCATATATAACGTTTATAAAATCAGTTCTTGCATCTCCAGGACCTGGCAATGTTTGGCATACGAAAAATACTTAGTACTCCTTGAATAAACAAATGATTGAATAGCAGACCATCATTTTGACCTTTTCATGCCCCACCCCCTCTCTATAGAATACAGATTTATTTAAAAGGCAATGGTACTCTCAATCTCAGCTGTTTTTATAATCTAAAAACTCCCCATATGTGGTTAGTCAAGTGGGATGTGCCATAGACCTGGGACTGTGGACGCAGGAATCAGTCCAAAAGACAGCATTCCAATCTCAACCCCTGCTCCTCTGGGTTGCAAATGAAGCCGATTAAACGGGTGATCTGCAATCCACTCCCTCTTCCAATTCAGGGATCCTACTTGGAATCTGAGCCCAGGGGGGCAATGGTTTGTGATGGAGGACGAACTACTTGACCCCTAATTTGTGCACCTCTCCCACCACAGCAGGGTTTTACCCGGGTCCGCCCCCCTCGAGGGCAGAAAGGCCGAGGCTGCTGATTGGCTGCGGGGTCCGGCGGCATATTCCCCGCGGTCCGAGAATGCCGTTCTTCCAGCCCAGTTCTCCCAGGCCCCGCTGGACACCGCGAGCATCCCCCTTTGTGGTGAACGTCCTCTGGGGTCTGGATCCATCCTCCCTCGGTTCTCCCACCCCACCCCGCCATAACGTCCCGGCCCATACCTGTCCCCCGGTGAGGCGGCGGGGGAGGCCAGCCGGGGTCCAGCTCCAGCTCAGGGCCACCCCCTCCTACCCCCGAACAGCCTCCCCGCAGGCCGGGCTGCAGCTTTAGCCGCAGCTGTTGCCCAGCTTGCTCCCGCCGCAAGGGCCGCCGCCATCTTTGTTGGTGCCGCCCGGCCACCGGCCACCGGCTTCACAGTCTCTTAGGCGCCTGCGCGCCCACACTCGGAATCCTCCCACCTACCTCCTCGGCGCTTGCGTGAGCCCGCCCCCACGGCTCCCCGACCGACACCATGGAAACGCAGCCAACTTTAGAACCACTAGTTTCAGGCCCTGCCTGATGGTGGTCTTTAAACCATTGCTGCAAGTCCCTGAGGCCAAGGCCCCTCACCCAGTCATATATGGTCCATAGGGATGAAGAGCCAAAGAGTCTAAGAGTAACGCAAGGGCTTGCAACACAGATTCTTCGGAAGCAAGAGGGATGCAGTGTGAAAGCAGCATGCAGGTCCAGGTCTAGCCAGCAAACCAACAGAGCAACTCCACCTAAGGGTGGGGAGATCCCTAGTGGGCAGAGAACGATCGACCTGTAAAACTCATTCTTCAAGCTTCTTTGTAGGCTCAGGCAGTTAAGTAAAACATGGTTCACTGCTAAAGGGCAAAAGTGAACCCCAACAGCAAGAAAAGAAACCAGATTTTCTATCATACCCTCCTCCCAACCTAGTGTAGTTGTTCATGTACCTCCGCGTTTTGCTTGTTCACCTTGTTAACAGCCATCAATGAGAACCACAGGCTACCAGGGGAAGCAGCTTTTATTGACAGGTTGTCTCCAGAAACCAAAAAGCTATGTGCTGTAAGATACACCCCAGGCCTCCAAAATGCCTCCAGGGCTCTACTTGGAGAAGGGATACAAACTGCCTATTTCAAGGCCCAAATCTTTCATCTCTCTGTACAGTTTCATTTAGAAACTTTGTGACCTTGCCCTATTGTTGGGTTTTCTATTTGTCCCTCCAGCTACTTTGTAACAGCCAGAGGTGACCCTTGAAGGAATCCTGAGAAAGGAGCAAACAGGAATGGAGCCTAGCCATGGTCCCTCAGTCCGGCCTCAGGGGCGTAGTCCTTCATTGGCTGCATTTTTCTTTGTGCTGGATCACGCCCTTCTGGATCAGATCGGGGACTTCCACTGCCAGCCAAGGACCCAGCTGCAATGCAAGGGAAACCCTGTGAGGTTACTGTCACAGTCCATGCCTCTTGTTCCACCTGAGTCTCCTCCCCGGAGACTCTAGGTCCTAGAGCCTAGGAGGACATGCCCAAGGAATGTCTAGTCTCAGCTACGTGTAGGATATTACTTATCCCTGATCCCTTCCTCTTCCTCTCATACACCAAGAATAACAAACTTACCCCCAGGGCCATGAGATGAGCTAGTCCAAATTTAGGCACATTCCTGGCCCACAAAGGTTTGAAATGATCAGTCAGACATATTTTGCCACCCCTGTGAGAAAGATGAGAGGAAAGCGTTGACACATGAGACTGTCTTAGCGTAGAGCAGCCTCTTGGGAACACAGGAAGATTGTTAGTGCTCAGAATGGAGAACAAGGCCAGCTAAGCACTTTGCTTAGGCTTGACAGAGGAGAGCTGGACTCCCCCTAGACTCTAGAGCAGCAGGCTCTGGGGAAACCATTGTCTCTTGGGCTCTTCCCTAAGGCTACCTTTGCTCTCTCTCACCTCCTCGCCAGTCCTACCTGTACATCTTTGCTGTCTTCCCGTCCAGCTCAGGGACTGCAATTTCCGGAGCAGTAGTGGGATATGTGATAGGAATCTGGAGGAATTACAAAGCCATAATAAGACAGAAGCGAGAGAAAAATGAACAAGCCTAGTCAGACATATGCATCTCTTGGCTGAACTGCTTGTTCCGCAGACTCCACAGGCAGCATGTACACACCAGGATTCTAGACACAGAGATTAGCAACTGTTACATATCTGCTTCAGACCTCAGCTTTCCCCTCCCACTTTAAAAGCTTCATTTGGTCCCTTCCTGAAAGGTTAGCTTGTCACCCATCAGGTCACCAAGCCTTTTCTACTAACCTTCATCCTTCCCATTCTATCACACTCACTTCAAACTCGATGTCGAACTCATATTTGAGGAAATCGTGGATGTACCAGCATTTTCCAAACCACCTGCAACAGAGACCAAACCTCAGGCCATTCCTAGCCGATGCAAACAACAGCTCTGCTTAGGTCACCAAACTGCAGGACTCCCAGGTCAGGAAATAGGAACTCTCTACACTGCCGCATGGCGGCTTTGGCACGTAGTTATGAGATACTAGACTGCTCAGCCAGGTGAGGCCCCTACCCGTACCTCCCAAGGACCTGCTTACCGGGTCCCTTCCTTGTTGGACTCCAGTCGGAACCAATCATTGTCCGAATTCTTGTTGTTCTCCACATACTGAAAACAGAAAATGAGATCTTAGGGAAAGGGGAGCTGGAGCTGGGGAGTGGCGAACACCTTTAATCCCAGCACTCAGGATGCAAGCAGATCTCTCAGTTCGAGGCCAGCTTGGTCTACAAAGCCAGGACAGCAAGAGCTACACAGAGAAACCCTGACACGAAAAACAAAAAAGCAAATACCACACACACACTCACACACACACACACACACAGGGGCACTGGAGCCAAGGGCAGTCCCTCTTGTCAAAAAAAAAAAAAAAAAAAAAAAAAGGGCGAGCAGTGGTGGCGCACGCCTTTACTCCCAGTGCTTGGGAGGCAGAGGCAGGCAGATTTCTGAGTTCAAGGCCAGCCTAGTCTGCAGCGTGAGTTCCAGGACAGCCAGGGCTACACAGAGAAACCCTGTCTCGAAAAAAGTATGATTACTTTCCTGTTTAGTATGATTTTTAACAATTTTATTTATATCTTATTTATATGAGTACACTATAGCCATCAGACACACCAGAAGGGGGCAACCATTACAGATGGTTGTGAGCCACCATGTAGTTGCTGGGAATTGAACTCAGGGCCTATGGAAGAGCAGTCAGTGCTCTTAACCGCTGAGCCATCGTCTCTCCAGCCTGATTTTTAACAGTTTTAAAGAGACAAGCGAAATGAAGGCTAAAGGAGTAAGTTAGGGGCTTTCTCAGAGCAAATAACAGAACGCCTATATTCCCTACAACATTCGCAAGCACAAAATATTTGGAGACTTGTGGGGTTGTTTTCTCACCTCTAATAGTGTCTGTCTTCAGCCCCAAACCCATTTTTCTACCTACATTATTCCCGGAGGGCCGGCCCTGTGCTAACTTCCATTAGCAGCCCCCAAGCTGGTGACTCTTAAAGAGTTTGTCAGAATTCAGATCCTAGTATCCAACTGTATGCTTCAATTTATACGTCTACCTAACAGAAAATAGAAACCCGGAACTTCCACCGGATTGGGTACTGTCCCCTCTCTTCCTCTTCAGGGCCTCCTGTCCAGGCTGGCCTCAACCTACCTTATATCCCTAAGATTGATGATGCTCCTGCCTCCACCTCCTGAGTGCTGGGATAACAGGTATGAACCACTGTAGCTTGCCTTTGCTACTGTGTGGGTCCTTTTTTTACCCTTTATCCACACCCTCCTCAGTGTTACCCCCTAACACTAGCTAGGAGAGAAACAAGGATAGAGGGGAGAGATGAATTAGGAAAATCCCTGAATCGAATTTCTTTCCTTTTGCTTCTTCTTTGATCATGGCTACTGACCAATTGCAACCCCCCCCAACCCCCAGCTCTCAGGGGCCCTCACATTTATGTACCCTCTGAAAAGCTCCCAGAATTTCAAATGTCCCACAATTGCAGAAATTATCTGCAGCTGGCGTAACCATGCCTCTGTTACAGCTTGAGGCAAATCATGAGCAGCTGCTGTCAGTCCGAAGCGCCCCATAGCCCCACACCTGGGATTAAAGAAACTGCACATTCTTATAACATGTCTGGGATTGTGGTTGTTTGTTTTGTTTTTAATTCTAGAATTCTCACTACGAAGTACCACAGACATTCTCCATTTCAGGGGCAGTCTCACTCAGTCACCTGAGCCAGGCGCCAGCCTTCGTTCCTGACCTTTCCCCTTGTTTTCCTTATTAATCTTTCATGATGCCCTGCAGATTATAAACTCTAGTTTCTGCTGTTCGTCTGTTACAGGGTCTCTCAGCAGTCAGGGCTGGAACTAAACTCACTGAAATTCTCCTGCCTCTGTCTCCCCTGTACTAGGTTTATAGGTATGTACTGTAACACCTAGCCTTAGCCCCAGCCCAAATTTTACTTTTTTTTTCTTTTCACTTTTGTTCCCTTCTTGATAGTCTCACTAAATTGCTGAGGCTGGCCTTGAACTCATTCTGTAACAACTTGAGATGATTTGTATATGCTTGGCCCAGGGAGTGGCACTATTAGAAGGTGTGGCCTTGTTGGAGCAGGTGTGTCACTGTGGGTGTGGGCTTTAAGACCCTCATCCTAGCTGCTTGGAAGTGAGTATTCTGCTAGCAGCCTTCAGATGAAGGTCTAGAACTCTCAGCTCCTCCTGCACCATGCCTGCCTAGATGCTGCCATGCTCCTTGATGATAATGGACTGAACCTGCAAGCCAGCCCCAATTAAATGTTGTCCTTGGTCAAGGTGTCTCTTCACAGCGGTAAAATGTTAAGACACAACTCAAGAAGGCTTTGAAACTGTCCAAGCTAGCTGCACTCTTCCTACCTCAGCATCCCGGAAGCTAACATTATAGGCTTTCTGCTTACACCATGCTGTTCCTAGCTGGCATCCATTACTCTGCTCATGCTGACTAGAAGAGGGAATCGGAACCCCTGAACCTGGAGTTTATGGATGGTTGTAAGCAGTCATGTAAGTGCTGGGAACCAAACCAGGTCCTCTGCAAGGGCAGAAGGAGCCATTTCTTCACTCTTGTCCTTACATCTTGAGTATCCTTTTCCTACCTTAGGTTTTATTTTTATTTTTAAGATTTATTATTATAGGTAAGTACACTGTAGCTATCTTTAGACACATGAGGCGGGGGCGTCAGATCTCTTTACGGATGGTTGTGAGCCACCATGTGGTTGCTGGGAATTGAACTCGGGACCTTTGGAAGAGCAGTCAGTGCTCTTAACCGCTGAGCCATCTCTCCAGCCCCTACCTTAGGTTTCATATGCAAATATGTGTGTGTGTGTGTGTGTGTGTGTGTGTGCGGTGTATGCCAAGGTGTTGCCTGTGGTGATTAGAGGACAACCTGAAGAGCCCGTTGTCCTCTACTGTGGGTTTCATGGATCAAACTAAGGTTTGTTTAGGCTTCGCAGAAGGTGCTTTACAAACTGAGCCATCTCTCTCTGGCCCTGTGTTTATACTTTTAAGTTTTAATTCATGTTTTACCACTTCTAAGAGCCTTATCATAGCTGGCGTTTTAGCTACTTTATGGTTTGTTTTCTCCACCCTTTATTCCCCCAGCTTCATCCCCTATCACTAGATAGGCAAGAAAGAAAAAGGAGTGAGAAGGGGAGACATACCGAAGTTCTTTCTTGTTTCTTCTTTAAACAAGACTACTAACAAATCACAGCCAACCCCCTGAGTGACCAACAACATCCAAATGCTGGCAGAGCTCTAGCATTTATATACTTTCTGAACATTTCCCAGAATTCCAATTGTCATGCAATCACAGAAACCATCTGCAGCTGGCAAAACCAGGCCTCTGCTCGAGAACAAGGCAAATTATAGTCAGCCGCTTTGAACCAGTGCCACATCCCCACACCTGGGATTAAAACAAAAACATATTCTTATGCTTCTGTTTTAAAGAAACCAAAATCCCAGAATCCTCGCTACACCTTACTCCTCTCTCCTCATATTCTCAAAATACCCTAGTTATGTCTCTGTCTCTCCACTTAAACACAGTTTAATACTGTTGCTGTCAACCTCAGTAGGGCCATTCTTATTCGGTTTTATATACTCTCAATAGATACTAGTAACACAATAATATGTTTTATTGTTGTAGTTTGAGGCAGGGTCTCGTATAGTCCAGACTGGCTTTGAATTCATTATGCAGTCTAAAAAACGACCTGGCTCCACATCCTGGGTACGGAGAACGCATGAGCCTCATCAATTTATGAGGTGCCAGAGATGGAACCCAAGGACATCTTGCATGCAAGCACTCAGGCAGTTTCTCAGTGAGGCAACATATACTGCAAGCGATCTACTGGTTTTTGAAGCAGACAGAAAGCACCAAAAGGAGGGCAATCTTTCTCTTCCCATAATAGGAATTAGCTGAAAAGATGGCTAACTTATAACTAAAAACATCTCTCTCTCTCCACCTCTACCTCTAAACACTTTAGGTTTTCAGTCCTGACATTCATTCCATCCATTTCATCATGAAGAATGAAAGAGCAGTGAAGCACAGACACTTCAGGCGCTAAGAAGTACTTTGATCCCCTACCACAAGCCAGCAGAGCAAGCACCTGGTACGAGAGGGACACGTCACCTTCCCGGAATACTGCTGTTTTTCCCTTCAAAGTCTAGCCTACTGTGCTCCTAGCCGGAATCTCTTCTGCATCCTCCCTCCGGCCACCCGTAACGCCCCCAGTCCCCCCAAACTGTCGCATTTATATGAATTTAGAATTTAAACTTTAAAACCGGAAGCGGCTTCCACCCGGAGCCAATTCCCGGGGACACCTGGTTACTCGCTACCCCTCTGCTACGCGGTCAAGCAGAGGAGTAAAACTGACCCGGATCAGGGACTGATATTCCTCCTTTAGTCGCTGCACCCACAATTCCCGATCTCGGGGTCCGGCGTTAGTCTTCAGCACCGGGATCTCAGACACGACCCGCCGAGTGGCCTCGTCCGCCATCTTGGACCAGGGCGCAGGAAAACTGCGGAAGTGCAGTCGCTTGTCACTTACTCACGGCGTCGCCATCTTTACTGTGGGAAGAGGAGGCGTTAGATGGCTTTAAAGCGGTCCCTGAATGCATTCGATTTTTATTTATTTATTTATTGTAAGGAAATAAAATTGACCTACGGGTGTGAGCGTCCGGAAGAACAGAATGGAGGAGGGTTACTTTGTCCACCTATCATTAAATCGCCGGAGCCTGCTCAGAGAACGACTTCCGTTCATGCTCAGAAGCAATCTTGGGAAAAACTCAAGACCTTCCCAAACCAGCAAAGTTGTTTAAATTTCAGGTTTTTCTAGACTGTCTTCAAAGTCCTATCTCCTAAGATGCGCATTTTAACGTGATTGTTCTTCAGAGTGACTTCCTTAGTTTCAATCCCTGCCCTGAATAATTAACGCAACTGAATTAGGTAGTATGTAAGCTTGTTTGTTTTTTTTAAAGGACACTGGGTCCTATATACCCGAGACTTGCCTCTAACACATACAAAATGGCCCGGAGCTATTGCTTATTTCAAAATTAATCTGTTTAGGTTTTAAAACCATCTTAAAGATAAAACTTTTTTTCCCAAAGAGTTACTGAATATCTTGTGTGTGCTATATATTAAGTATATAGAAACGATTTCTTCTTAGATGACTTCACCCTAATGACTAACAGTCACCGAATGCCTATTCTAAGCCTATGGCAAGTCGTCTGGTAATTTGTTGTTTTTTTATTAGACCAGGCTGGCCTCCAACTCACAGATCTGCCTGCCTCTGTCTCCCAAGTGCTGGTTGGGTAACTTCTAAATTCATTTGAAACAAAGAAACCTTAGTAAGCTTGGTGGCCCACATGTGTTATCCCAGAGCTTAAGAGTCAAGGTCAGAAAATTGCTGCAACTCAATCTAAAACGTACAAACAAACCCCATATGCCCCAGCTGCTGTGATTGCACACCTTCGATTCCAGCATGTGGGAGGCAGAAGCCTCTAGAGTTAACCTTGGTGAGTTGACAATGAAATCCTGTTTCAAAGAGAACAAATTCCAAGATGATGGTGTCACACATCTTTAACCCCAGCACTCAGGAGACAGAGGGCTGGCAGATCTCTGAGTTTGAGAGCCAGCCTGGTCTACAGAGTGAGTTCCAGAACAGCTAGGGCCACACAGAGAAACCCTGTCTCAAAAAAAAAAACAAGGGCTGGTGAGATGGCTCAGTGGGTAAGAGCACCCGACTGCTCTTCCAAAGGTCCGAGGTTCAAATCCCAGCAACCACATGGTGGCTCACAACCATCCATAACGAGATCTGGCGCCCTCTTCTGGAGTGTCTGCAGTGTGCTTACATATAATAAAAATAAATAAATCTTAAAAAAAAAGAAAAAAAAAAAACTCAAAACCAAAACAACCCCCTACCCCCCCCAAAAAGAGAGAGAGAGAAAGAAGGAAAGAAAGAAAGAAAGAAAGAAAAAGAAAGACAAGACAAGCTGTCCTCTGACCTACATACCTATGCTGTGGCATGTGTGCCCCTTCAACTTCAATTTAAATTTATATATTTGTATTTTATGTGAAGGTACCATGTGCATGCAGTGCCAGTAGAGGCATGTAAAGGGCAACAGATGCCCTGGAACCAGAGTTACAGACATGACTTCCATGTGGGTGCTGAGAACTGAAGACTGGTCCTCTGCAAGAGTAGCAAGTGTGCTTAGATGTTGAGCTGTATCTCCAGTCCTCTAGGTGAAGAAACAAACACTCAAATATAGTTTTAAGGGCTGAGGACGGTAGTGTAGTGTTAGAATTCTTGCCTAGAATGCACAGAGATGGAGTTGGATCCCCATTATTACATCATCCAGACCTGATGGTGAGTGTCTGTCATCACAGGCTGAGCTACAAATAAATGATATTGGGTTCTTCCATCCCAGATGATTTCCCTGTGTTGTTTGGTAGATTATTTGTTTTGCTTTTGAGACAAGGTCTGTGTACTCCTGGGTGTCCTAGAATTCTCTGTGTAGACCAGGCTGCCCTTGAACTCACAGGATCCAAAGACCCCTTGCAATTGGAGCGCTGGAGTTAAAGATGTTCTGTACCCTGCTTGGCTAATCGAGTGTTCTGTCCTCTCTCCCCTATGTTGTTGGATAGTATGTTCTTAGTCTCTCCCTTTCATTCTCAGTGTTGCTTTGGTTTTTGAGACAGGTCTCATGTATCTGAATTCCTGACTCCCAAGTCTCCATGTCCCAAGTACTGGTATTACAGGCACACCACCAAGTCTAGAGGTTTTGAATCTTACTAGCATGCTGTGAAAGGAAATAAAACTTGAGACCTGTGATTCATGTAATGTATGTCAAATAGCCCAAAGAGTTGTTTGTGAGCTTTAAAACCTGGGGCTGAGGGGCTGGTGAGATGGCTCAGCGGGTAAGCGCACCCGACTGCTCTTCCGAAGGTCCAGAGTTCAAAGGTCCAGAGTTCAAATCCCAGCAACCACATGGTGGCTCACAACCATCTGTAATGAGATCTGACTCCCTCTTCCGGTGTGTCTGAAGACAGCTACAGTAAATAAATAAATCTTAAAAAAACAAAAAACAAAACAAAAAAAAAACCCTGGGGCTGAGAACATAGCAGAACAGGCCAGAACATGTCCGGACGGACAGGCCCATCATTACACGTCCTGACTGGCCTAGTGCCTCCCTATCTCCTGCCCTTCTGACAGTCTGTTGATGTTTAAATGGACCAATCATGTGAAACCGCACCAATTCCTCCCCCAGCCCCACCCCTTTTCTATAAAAGTCCCTAGCTTCCAACCCTCGGTCGAAACCACTGTCTCCTGCCTGAGATACATGTCAGCCCAGAGCTCCGTCATTAAACTACCTCATGCTTTTCCATCAAGATGGTCGTCTGTTCCTGATTCTTGAGTACACGCCGAACGGGAATTGAGTGGGGGGTTCCCCACTAGGTTCTTTCAGCTACACATCTCTTTATAAAGATATTAGATGTAGCTAACACATCCTTGTAATGCTTCACTAAAGATCTCCTAAGGTAAATAAAATTTATTTTATATCTGTGTGTTTATTTATTTTATTGTATATGTGTTTGCAGTCACAGTGATGTGGTCAGGGAACAGTGGTTTGAAATGTGGTCTTACAATTGCTGTGACATAATTATTTTAATTTTGTTATATGCATCTGTAAAGGAATAACTTTTCCTGACATTTCTACTGGATTTGTACATGTACTGCTATCATTTTTTACCTCTTATTAAAAAACTTATTTCAGCCAGGCGTGGTGGCTCACGCCTTTAATCCCAGCACTTGGGAGGCAGAGGCAGGCGGATTTCTGAGTTCGAGGCCAGCCTGGTCTACAAAGTGAGTTTCAGGACAGCCAGGGCTACACAGAGAAACCCTGTCTCAGAAAACCAAAAAAAAAAAAAAAAAAAAAAAAAAAAAACAAAACAAAAAAAAAACCAACAAAAAAACCTTATTTCTTGGCCTGGAGAGATGGCTCAGTGCTTAGGAGCACGAGAGGTCCTGAGTTCAATTCCCAGAAACCACACTGTGGCTCATACCCTCTTCTGGTGTTTCTGAAGACCGCAACAGTGTACTCACATATATAAAATATATAACTCTTTGGGGGTTTTTTTACTTTTGGTTTTTTTTTTCAAGGCAGGGTTTCTCTGTGTAACTCTGGCTGTCCTGGAACTCTCAGAAATCTGTCTGCCTCTGCCTCCTGAGTGCTGGGATTAAAGGTGTGTGCCACCACTGCCCGGTAAGAAATAACTTTTTTTTTCAAGTTATTTATTGCATTTATGAGTACACTGTTGAGGGCATCAGATCTCATTACAGTTGGTTGTGAGCCACCATGTGGTTGCTGAGAATTGAACTCAGGACCTCTGGAAGAGCAAGCTACCAGTGCTCCTAACTACTGAGCCATCTCTCCAGCCCCAGTAAATAACTCTTAACAACAACAAAACCCTCACACTTGTCAGGCAGTGGTGGTATTAGGACCTAGGTAAAATATTAAGGCCTACATAAAATGTTAAGGCCTAGGTAACTGTTACCTGGCTAGCCTGCAATTATAAGGAAACCTTCTCATATGTTTCTTTTCTTTTTTTTTTTTTTTTTTTTATTTATTATATGTAAGTACACTGTAGCTGTCTTCAGACACTCCAAAAGAGGGCGCCAGATCTCGTTACAGATGGTTGTGAGCCACCATGTGGTTGCTGGGATTTGAACTCTGGACCTTCGGAAGAGCAGTCGGGTGCTCTTACCCACTGAGCCATCTCACCAGCCCCCTTCTCATATGTTTCTGCTGTGACTAGGAAATTTTCTAATGCAAGATTGATTACATATTGTTAGGTTCTGTGCCCTTTGAAACAAATCACAATTGAAGTCAGTTTTGTATAGTTACCCATAACTTGGATCTGAACCAACCACTGGACAGCACTTCCTGCACCTTAGTATAAGCTTTTATATTATAAGCTGCCATCTTCCACCTTCCATAATTTCAATTCCAGAGGCTATGATACCCTATTTTGGACTTCAAGGACACTAGGCACACATGGTGTTGGGGAATGGCTTTGTGTACTGTGTATTTAGATGCTGATTTCCTTACCCCAGAGATCTGGTTGCAGTCTGGACTTCCACATGGTCATTATTACTGAAGCATCTCCCATCTTGATGTTGTGTGAAAATTGTAATTTATCATCTTTGATTGGTTAATGAATAGCTGATCAGCCTATAGCCAGGCCAGAGAGTTAAGCAGAACTTCTAGTCCCAGTGAGGGGATGCCAGGTGGAGAGAGTCACCATGAGAGAGTTGACAAAAGGACACAGAGGAGAACAGCCAGGGCCAGATTGGGAAGGGGCAGATGGCTGGGAAGTAGCCAGCATAGTCGGGTTAGAATAGATGAATATCTGCCCAGGTACAGTGCAAGAAGCATATATATAAATATAAAGGTCTCTGGTCATTATTCAGGAATAAGGGAGGCATAGAAAATGTGCCCTTCCCCCAGCCTTGAGCAGGCTGCTCAGACCTGGGTTGTCACACTTGCTAGCCCACCTAGGGTAGAGTCTTCCAACCTAGGTAAAGTCTATTGTCCTGCCACATCTGCAGCTTTCTCCCAAGATGCCACTACCTGCTGAGAGGCTGAGCTTGTTCTCCTGACACTATCCTGACAAAGCAGTGATCCTGACAACACAAGGTGATCCTAGCATGGTGGGGGATGGGTTCCCTTCCTTTAGCAGCTCAGACTCATAAGTAAACATTGGCCTTGATCAGAAAACTTTGTCTTGGATCCTTATTTCTCTCAATGCTTTTCCCATCCAAAACCCCATCTTTACTTTCAGGAACCCAGTAATCCCTGGCCCCAGGTGGCACCTGATGAGTGCCCTGAAAGCAGAAAGGACAGGGGTTACAGTGTCTTGGTGGGGCTCGACAGAAAATAGAAGATGTGTCCCTGCACGGTAAGCAACATACAGCATTAATGTTAATGCTACAAATGTCATCTTTTGAAGGCTGTTGATCTTAAGAATTGAAGGCTAGACTGATATCACTTAGGGGTTGACAGTGGAAAATGGGACTGGAAAATTCTATTTTTTTTTTTTTTTTTTTTTTGGTTTTACGAGACAGGGTTTCTCTGTATAGCCCTGGCTGTCCTGGAGCTCACTTTGTAGACCAGGCTTGCCTCGAACTCAGAAATCCACCTGCCTCTGCCTCCCGAGTGCTGGGATTAAAGGCGTGCGCCACCACGCCCGGCGAGACTGGAAAATTCTAAACAGGCATTTGTTCTCTGTCAAGAACTGCATCAGGCAGGAGGAGTAGGGCTTAAAATAATAAAATAAAAAAAAATTAAGGGGGGAGGGTATAGGAAACTTTCTGGATAGCATTTGAAATGTAAATAAAGAAATTATCTAATAAAATATAAAAAAATAATAAAATTAAATTTAAAAAAAGAGTAAAAGAAAAAACAAAACAAGGGAAATGATATGAGAGAGAGAGAGAGAGAGAAGGAAAATGGATTTCTCTCCCAGGGACAGAGGGAAATTGGGAGACGTCCTGCTTTCTCTCTGGCCCCTACAGGAGACACTCTTAGTTCTGGTTACATCAAGTTCTCTACCCTCTCTGTATTGTCTGTGTTTGGTGCACCAATCTGTCCACATGTCAATTTGTCTCTGTTTTTGCTTTGTTGTCTGAATGACTGTTCTATGTTTCATGTTGAAAAGAAAAAATGGTTAAAACTTTATCTGCTGGCTATCCATCTCTTGATTCAGTCTCAGTTTGTACAGTGGAGGCTGATTAAAGTTGTACTGAACCTTAGCCAGTAGTCAAGCACAGCAGGATAGGTCCTGCTGAAAAGCTGTTTTTAAAAATGAGGCTGAAGTTCACACCTTTAATCCCAGCACTTGGGAGGCAGAGACAGGCGGATTTCTGAGTTCGAGGCCAGCCTGGTCTACAGAGTGAGTTCCAGGACAGCCAGGGCTACACAGAGAAACCCTGTCTCAAAAAAATAAAAACAAAAACAAACAAACAAACAAAAAGAGTCTGCAGCTTCTTAGTTTTAAGGCAAATAAAGTGATAGTTGTTTTTTTTCCTAGAAAAATCTCTGCAATTGTGATTATTGGGTTCAGCAAATGACAAAGTGCTTTTTATCTCGAAATTATAGCTAGTCAAAATTCTTTGATTGGTCTAAATTTATAAGATTTGAGTAGCTGCTTCATTTGGTTTCTGACTGGTCTTAAAGGTATAAATATTCTCTGCATGTCTTGATCATAGAGTATTGACTTATAAGTTATTGGGTATGATTAAAAAGTTGTAACATTGGTAACAAGAAAGTTAGCTTAAAACTGGTAACTCAGGGTAGGAGTCATTTTAAAACAACAGCTCGAGGCATCAACCAGCCTAGGAAACTAGGGCTCTAAGGATACTTCTAACCGGGATAATATTTTATGTAATTCTTATCCTAGGAACTAGACTTATAAGAGACAAGATTTAAAACAATGTCTCTTTAATGAAGCATTAAAAATTGTACTGTTGGGGGCTGGCGAAATGGCTCAATGATTAAGAGAACTGACTGCTCTTCCAAAGGTCCTCAGTTCAAATCCCAGCAATCACATGGAGGCTCACAACCACCCGTAATGAGATCTGACACGTACTCTTCAGAGTCAGCTGCAGTATACTTATGTATAATGAAAAATAAATCTTTTTAAAAAAAGTGTCGGGGGCTGGTGAGATGGCTCAGTGGGTAAGAGCACCCGACTGCTCTTCCGAAGGTCTGGAGTTCAAATCCCAGCAACCACATGGTGGCTCACAACCATCTGTAACAAGATCTGACTCCCTCTTCTGGAGTGTCTGAAGACAGCTACAGTGTACTTACATTAAATAAATAAATAAATAAATAAATCTTTTAAAAAAAAAAGATTGTTGGAAGTATTAGACAGAAATTGCTAAAAAAAGTTTCACTGTCATGCATTCACATATACGAATTGACTGTCAAACTTAGTAATGTGAAAATGATGTTTCTGATATTGATTTTAAAGAATAAATTGTTTAAAATTGGGTTTTGCTTTCTAAAAGTTATGGATATATTCTAATATTGCAAAAGAAACTTAAAAATTGTGGTTAAAATGGCCAGTGTTCCATTGATTTCAGTTTGCAGTTTGATCGCAAGTTTAAGATTTTTAACTTACCCATATATTGTAGTTAGGATGATTACAGGAGTAATTATCTTATGAGAGTGCTAATGTAGCTCACTTCAGCCATCCAGTCATACAAAGCAAAGACAGACTTATCTAGATAAATACATCTTTGTGCAGAAACTGGACTCTTTTTTTTTTTTTTTTTTTTTGGTCTTTTGAGACAGGGTTTCTCTGTGTAGTCCTGGCTGTCGTGGAACTCACTCTGTAGACCAGGCTGGCCTCGAACTCAGAAATCCGCCTGCCTCTGCCTCCCAAGTGCTGGGATTAAAGGCGTGCACCACCACACCCGGCTGTATATTGTTTCTTATGTGGAAAGTATTTTGTTAGCTAATGCCTCTGAAGAGAAATTTACTACATATCTTTGCTCTTACACAGTGAAGTTTAAAGTTTTGGGGAGTAGCTGTTGCTCCAGAAAAGATTCAGAGGCAATATCTTTTTTAATATTTAGGGTCTTAGTTATATCCTAGAAAAATTGTGCTACAGAAGATTTAAGAAAGAAAAGATGATTTGCTTGCCTCAAAATTATTTTCAAAAGCTTCCAGAAGTTAATTGGCTAAGACCTGACCTTAAGCTCACCACTGGAGGACTTAGGCCTTTGTTGGAGATGCAAATTAACTGGTGAAAAACAAAAGGCTTTGCAGAAAGTAGAGGAAGCTTCTGTAATCAATTGTTATCAATTGTAATCAGTAGTAATCAAATATTACCTGTGTATTCTAGTTACTGTTACTCAGTGTGCCCACAGCAATTCTTTGGCAAAAGAGAAAGAACATTAATGTAGAATCATCTTTCTTCAACTCCAAGTAAAGTTTTAACATCCTATTATGAAGCTGTTGTGGTGTTAATAAAGAATTGTAAGATAAATTCATGAAGGTATTTTAGGAACAAATATGTCTTAAAAACCTGACAAGTGGCCGGGCAGTGATGGTGCATGCCTTTAATCCCAGCACTTGGGAGGCAGAGACAGGTGGATTTCTGAATTTGAGGCCAGCCTGGTCTACAGAGTGAGTTGCTGGACAGCCAGAGCTATACAGAGAAACCCTGTCTTGAAAAACAAAACAAAAACACCCAAAACAAACAAACAAACCTGACAAGGTGTCTGTTCCTTGTTTTGAACAGCAATTAAATTGGTTATTGCAGAACATTGATATTTGGCCTATTGCATAACAAACTTTTTGGGTAAAATTAATAATCATTATCCAAATGATAAGGTTTTTTTTTTTTTTTTTTTTCGAGACAGGGTTTCTCTGTGTAGACCGGCTATCCTGGAACTCACTCTGTAGACCAGGCTGGCCTCGAACTCAGAGATCCGCCTGCCTCTGCCTCCCAAGTGCTGGGATTAAAGGCATGCTCCACCACGCCCGGCAATAAGTTTTTAAAAATTGTTTCTATGCATGCTTTTGTATTTTCTGTAAATTTATGCATTCATGAATCCCATAAAGAATATATCTACTGTGTTTAAAAACAGCCCTTCTATGGGAGAGAAGTATATGTGATTGGATCACATGTTTATTCTTTTGAGTTTCCTTCTGCTTCAGCACAGATAATTGAATTGTGTGTTGTAGCCAATGTTTTGAAATGTTGAAAAATCAAGCTTTAATTTGCATTCTAATAGTCATATATATGTGTGTGTGTGTGTATATATATGTATGTATATATATGTATATATATGTGTGTGTGTGTATATATATATATATATATATATATCAGGACTTACAATTTCTTGAAATTGTTCCATTTTTAGATACTGCTAATTCTCAAAATTGCAATTATACAACTTAAGTTAAGAAAAAATATTGTTCTTTTTTAAAGGACTGTCTTTGGACATTTAAGAACTCATTTGAGATTGCCTGGACAAGATCTCTTAAGGCAATGCCACACTAGATTTATATCCCAGGCAGATTATAGGCCTTATACAAGAATAATTTGCCATATAATCTCATTCTTTACACCATTAAAATAGTAATGGCTTGAGATAATAATTTGGTATTTTTAGAGAATGTGCATGTAAAGACTTGTTTACCTGTTCCACAAAATGGTGTTAAATCTTGAGGACTTATACTTAATTATTGCAAATGGATACTGTATTAGTCAGGGTTCTCAAGAGTCACAGAACTTATAGGTAGTATATATATATATTTATTATAAAAGGAATTTATTGATGACTTACAATCTGCAGTCCAACTCCCAACAATGGTCAGTAGCAGCTGTGAATGGAGTCACTCCTGCACAGCAAGCAGGCAAAGGAGAGAGAGAGAGAGAGAGAGAGAGAGAGAGCCTTTCTTCTTCCAATGTCCTTATATGGTCTCCAGCAGAAGGTGTAGCCCAGATTAAAGGTATGTGCCACCACACCTTTAATCCCAGATGACCTTGAACTCAGAGATCTCCCTGTCTTAATGTTCTGGAATCCATAGGTACTAAGACTCAAGATCTCCATACCAAGATCCAGGTCAGAAACTTCTATCTCCCAACTTCCGGATTAGGGTCACTGGTGAGCCTTCCAATTCTGGATTGTAGTTCATTCCAGATATAGTCAAGATGACAACCAGGAATAGCCACTACAGATACTCATATTTCTGACTTTAGAAAAATAAAAATATGCACATGTGACTATTGATACCTTTTCAGGCTTTCTAGTTGTGACTGCTTTAACAGGAAAAGCAACTAAAAATGTAATTAGTCATTGCCTATGTTAATTTTTTTTTATGCTTGGTTGTCCAAGTCAGATTAAAACAGATATTGGAACTGGCTATTACAGTCAAGCATTTGAGATGTTTTGTCAACAATTTAATGTTACCCATGTTACTGGTGTTTTTAATAATTCTCAAGGACAAGGTATCATGGAACTTTAAAACTTTATCTTCTTAAAAAACAAATAGGTGGGAATTATATCCCCGAGCACATTATTTAAATCATGCTTTTTAGTTTTAAAATTTTTAAATTTGGATGCCAAAGAACTCCGTGCTGAATGCCTTATAGTATCCTACAACTAGGCATACTCACGCCCAGGTGAGGTGGAAGGATCCACTTATTGGCATATGGCATGATCCTGATCAGGTATTTAATATGGGGAAGAGGCCATGTTTGTGTTTGTGTTCCACCGAATGCTGCAAGAACTTGTTAGCTCCAGAGTGATTGGTGTGACAAGCTGACACAAAAGGCTAATGCTGACCTGTGAGCTTGCTGAGTGCCCTGACAATGGTGACAGGAAAGCTGTATTGGGTGTACGTTCTTGACCCACCTTTGCTTGCCTATGTCCCAGATTAGACAAGCTAAGCTGCCTTGCTTCAAGGTTTTTAACCTTGTGGGACAGAGAACATACAGACTGTGGAAGCTGATGTAGAAAAATTAATCAAAAGGAGGAGTTACAATGACTCTTCTCTTTCCTTTAATGTGACCAGTTATTTTGACTCAATCATGGACTGGTCTAGAAATAAATCCAATATTGGAGATTCCTATTATGAAGATAGCTAAAAAAAAAAAAATCTTTTTTTTTTCCTGGTTTTTTGAGACAGGATTTCTCTGTATAGCCCTGGCTGTCCTGGAACTCACTTTGTAGACCAGGCTGGCCTCAAACTCAGAAATACCCCTGCCTCTGCCTCCCAAGTGCTAGGATTAAAGGCATGCACCATCATGCCCAACTCAGCTAAAAATCAGCCAGCAGAGTTAACTTGGAGCATAGCCTCCACTATTTACATGAGAAGTAAGTTTTTCTGTTGATCCATAAGTGTTTCACAGATAGCTATAAGAGCAAGCCAACCTCTGTCTCTGCCACTGTTCATTGAGTCCTGTTTTTACCCTCCAAACATCCTCAGCACGTGCATCCAATCAGCCCAAGCCAGTGGAAGCAGCATGAAACTGCAATATGCCACCAAAAATTTTTTTTTTGTTTTTTTTTGGGGGGGGGAAACACTTTTAATCTTCACTGTGTGAGGAATTACAAGAACAATAAATTAAGCCATATATTGAACCAAAATTTCCTTTATACAAAGTATTAAAATACAATTGTATTTCTAAATGAAATCATAGGCATACAGTTGTAGTCATTAAGTACACTAAGCCAAATGCTATACATTAAAGAGAAACGTCAATGAGGCAAATGTATGAATGAAGACACTTCTGAACTCCCCCATTTCATCGAGCATCAAAAACCACCAATCTTTTAGTCCTTTTCTTGTACATTATTCTGTATCCACATTCTCTGCATCTGATTGGATCCCTGGACTTTATCTCATTTTCAGTGTGACACTCTCCACAAATATATATCATTGGCTGCTGCTTTGGTGGTTGAACATCTTTCTGAGCGTCCATTGTTAGTGCCTCCACAGCTGGAAGAAGCGTCCCTCCACCAAAAGTTTTTTGGTGCATTTCTCTCTATGGAGTCCAGACAAATGCAGCTCAACTATGCAATGTAGGTCAGACCAATACATGTGTGTCATTAGCAAATCATCTTTCATCACATGTCCTTTCACATGCGTGCTTTAGCAGAACATCGTCTCCCCTGTGTCTGCTTCAGTGAAACATTTCTTCATGAGTCTGCCTTAGCCTTTCACACCTGTGTCCACTTTAATGAAAAGTTTACGTTTGTCCCAGTAAAACACCATCCAGGGCTGGTGAGATGGCTCAGTGAGTAAGAGCACTTCCGTGAGTAAGACTGCTCTTCCAAAGGTCCTGAGTTCAAATCCCAGCAACCACATGGTGGCTCACAACCATCCATAACAAGATCTGATGCCCTCTTCTGGAGTGTCTGAAGTCAGCTACAATGTACTTACATATAATAAATAAATTAAAAAACAATAACAACAACAAAAAAACACCAACACCATCCAACCGACTTCCAAAGAACCCTTAAGTTTCCACTTGATTATTCCTGTCTATTCTCTGATTCTTGTCCTCAGCGCTCAGCCTCTGTTGGCTTTTAAAAAATACTCTCCTGTTACCAGAATTCCAAGAGGCAACTGACACTCAAGGGCATAGGGTTCTTAAAAGGGCCAGGCACATAAAATAAATCACACTGCAAAGTAGTAAAATCCAGCTATATCTGTCTTCCTCTCTCCCTGCATCCAGTAAGATTGAGAAGAATTTTGTACAAAGAATTTTGTGCTCAATACAGGAAGAACGAGGTCAAAGGGACTTGAATCTGTGGAAGATTATAAAACCTCTCAGAATAACAAAGCATTACCCATCTCTGATTTATTATTTTGTGATTCCCCAACAGTATACTAGGTCTTTTTGTTGTTTGTCTGAGACAGGTTTCCTTATTATGTAGTATACTGGCTATCCTGGATACTACTGTAGAGACCAGGCTGCTGTGTGATGTGCTTCAACTCCTGCCTCTGCCTCCCAAATGCTGTGATTAATGTTGTATGTCACCATACCCAGATAACTTTATGGAATATGACTTAAAAAGAGAAATAGCTGGGCGGTGGTGGCACACGCCTTTAATCCCAGCACTTGGGAGGCAGAGGCAGGCGGATTTCTGAGTTCCAGGCCAGCCTGGTCTACAGAATGAGTACCAGGACAGCCAGGACTACACAGAGAAACCCTGTCTTGAAAAACAAAACAAAAAGACAGAGTTTCTCTGTGTACCCCTGGCTATTCTGGAACTTTGTGCAGACCAGGCTATGCTCAAACTCACAAGGATTCATGAGCCTCTGCCTTTTGAGTGCTGGGTTTAAAGGCACGTGTCACCACTACTCTGCTAAAACTATTTACTTTGATTTCACTTACATTTTTGTTCAACCGGGGGACAAAAGCAGAGAAGACAGGTGTATGGTGGGATTTGTGTGCCTGTCTCTTGAAAGGATCCCCGTGGCTAGCCCACAGACTCTTTGGGAATGCTTAGCTATCAGAACTGCTTGACTCTATGACCTTCAGTGCCTGTTCCCTCTGTACTTCTGGGAACAGGAGAGGTTATTTAAAAGCCAGCAGAGGCTGAGAGGGTATTTGGATTTAGTAGGGTCTAGTTGGTGTAAGGGTAGGGTCAGAGAGTAAGGTTAAGGAAGACCGTTGTTGCAGGAAGAAGGAGGGTTGTATAGGGCTAGAGAAGAAAAGAGATTGAGAAAACAAAACAGTTGAAAGTGAATTAAGCTAGCAGTGAGAAGACAGTTGGTGTCCATTAAGCCATGAGAAACTGAGCTGAGCCAGAGAAGATATTTTTAGAAGACAGTTAGGAAAATAACCCACAAAGAACCCACACAAACTGGCAAGAAGTTAAGAATAAAGTATGCTACACAGGTACAAAAATAAATTCTGTTTTGCAACTCAGAACTCATTGCTCAGTGTGAGTTTTGATACATTCAAGAAAAATTATGGCATACAAGACAGCTCAGTGGGATGATGGATTGCTGATGCTTGTCTTGAAAACGAGGTCATAGTTGAAGATGCCTGTCAGTGGACGTTTGCTTCAGTGTATACATTCCTGGCATATCCTACCTACAGATAAGTATTCTGAGTGAACTAGGAGAGAATATGAACGGAACTCTTTAAAAAAAAAGATTTATTTATTTATTTATTTATTTATTTATTTATTTATTATATGTAAGTACACGGTAGCTGTCTTCAGACACACCAGAAGAGGGAGTCAGATCTCATTAAAGATGGTTGTAAGCCACCATGTGGTTCCTGGGATTTGAACTCAAGAGCTTCAGAAGAGCAGTCAGTGCTCTTAACCACTGAGCCATCTCTCCAGTCCCCATGAACTGAACTCTTAAGAGATGTGGAGTATAGCCGGGTGTGGTGGCGCACGCCTTTAATCCCAGCACTTGGGAGGTAGAGGCAGGTGGATTTCTGAGTTCGAGGCCAGCCTGGTCTACAAAGTGAGTTCCAGGACAGCCAGGGCTATAACAGAGAAACCCTGTCTCGAAAAACCAAAAAAAAAAAAAAAAAAAAAGAAATGTGGAGTATATAAAAAAAAAAAAAAAATCAAGAGGAAGATTTAGTTTAAAATGATTCCTAGAGTAAATTGAAAAAAAAGAGCAAGAGATTTTTCAGTGGGGAGATTCAAAAGTTGTCATAATTATGTCTTTATTGCAAAGAGAGATAAAATAATAAAGGGTCCATAAGACAATTAAATTAGGGCTGGAGAGATGGCTCAGTGATTAATTGCACTGACTGCTCTTCAGAGGTCCTGAGCTCAATTCCCAGCAACCACATGGTGGTTCAGAACCATTTGTAATGGGATCTGATGCCCTCTTCTGGTGTGTGTTTGAGGACAGCTACAGTCTACTCATATAAATAATAATAAATAATATTTAAAGATAACCGAATTAAGTATCTTTCTTTGAGAAAGGGTTATTTTCAGGAATCCTTCTGTTTGCTTTTGTTTTTTGAGTCTGGGTTTCCCTGTGTAGCCCTAGCTGTTCGAGAACTTTCTCTTTAGATCAGACTGGTCTCCAACTCAGAGATCTGCCTGCCTCTGCCTCCCAAGTGCTGAGATTACCCCAGTTTATTTCCAGAAATCTTATATGTGACATGAGTGATCTTTATAGACCACAAAGAAATCACATGTGAAATTCTTTAAATAAAAATTTATGGACTTAAAACAAAAATTGCTTTTAGGTTGTTCCAATTTTCTGTTTTATTTTTTTCTCTTTTTACTACTTTGTTTGTGGGTTCTTCTCCTAACAATATCTTCTCTGGCTCAGGACAGCTTTTCCAGGCTAAACTGTTCGCCAATTGTCTTCTTTTCTAACTCTACTTTCTGATCCTACTCTTGTGTTTCCTGGAACCTCCCCAGTCCTACTCTTGTGGCACTCCCTCTTTGCCAGCTTCTGAGGTCTTTTTATATTCCTTCCTGTTCCCAGAATTCCTAGAGGCAACAGGCATTAAAGGACATCGTGTCCTTTAAAGAGCCAGACGCATAAATTGTACTACTTTTTCTTTCATTCATTTTGTATAACCCATTTAAAGTGGCCATTCTGAACGCCAAGGTTACTGTGAAATAGTTACATCAGCTCCTGTAGCCACCAAACCTATTTCAATGTCATTCACTTGCAACTTTAATTTTGGCCTCTGATACATAACAACACGTTTTCCAGTTCTTTCAAACCCTTCTGTTCTTTTTACTGGAGCAGTATGAAATGAATTATAAATTCTTGCTATCTCGCATAGGAGACACCCAGTCCTGGTATTTTATTTACAAGCTGTAAGCCTAGATTGGGCAGGTTTTGGGGCTGTTCTAACTTATATCCCAGCCATATGACCCTTGTTACTTGTTGTTCCTCCTGGCCACCTGCTCATGATCTATCTCCTCTCATGACAGCCTTCTCTTCCCTCCATCTCCTTTCTCCTTCTCATCTGGTCAGAGACCCCTTCACTCAATCCTCAAGTCCTGTCTTTCTCTCCCTATTGCCCAATTACAGGCTCTTACCTTTTATTAATCAGTTAACTTTAAATTGGGGAGCAGGGTTTACATAGCATCACTTGGTATATGTGAAGATCTCCTCCTCAGGGGCAACCAGATCTTGGGGTACAAAATTTAGCATATGAATATGTAGCAGCGCCAGACCCTAACCCCCCCCCCCCAACCCAAAGAGCAGCTTTGCTGTTGATATGCTGGGGGGATGGTTCTGTGCACCGTGCATTCAGATGCCGATTACTGTGCCCAGAGATCTGGTTTTCGTCTGGACATTGGTATTGTCAAGCATCTCCTGTCTCGATGCTGTGCGGGAAAATTGTTTTCACTCATCTCTGATTGGTTAATAGAGAGATGCTCAGCCAATAGCTGGGCAGGAAAGGAGGAGGCGGGACTTCTGATCCCAGTGAAAGGAGAAGATTCACAGTGAGCATGCAGCATGAGCAGGTCACCAGAGGAGCTGCCATGAGGATATATTAATGGAGCAGCAGTAGCCAGGGAAGACTAAGATGGCAAGTAACGAGACATGTGGCTGGGTAGGCAGCCATAGATGGATTAGAATAGATAGTTAGCTGCCCAGCTCTAGTGCAAGAAGCCTTTTGATAAATATAAAGTCTTGTATCTATTTGGGAGCTAGAGTGGGCATAGAAAATCCAGAATTAATTTTATTTATTTAATTTTTTTTTAGATTTATTTATTTATTATATGTAAGTACACTGTAGCTGTCTTCAGACACTCCAGAAGAGGGAGTCAGATCTCCTTATGGATGGTTGTGAGCCACCATGTGGTTGCTGGGATTTGAACTCCGAACCTTCGGAAGAGCAGTCGGGTGCTCTTACCCACTGAGCCATCTCACCAGCCCCAGAATTAATTTTATATTTGATGCCCCCCCAATATGGGGCAAACTTCCCCACTATTCCCTATACCCCACCCCACTGTGACCCCCAATATGCGGCTAGCCACAGCTGCAATAAAAGACTATGCAACAGTAGGAAAGATTTGGCGTGAGCTGGAAAACAGCAGCCCAGCCCAGGGTGTCAGGTGGGTCCTGGAAAACCAGGGGAACACAGATCAGACTTAGATGCCGGGCTAGACTGCCTCTTCCCTGTGAGTGAAAGGACAGGGTCACAGGAAGCACAAGCTAGGCACGCACACAGAGAACATGCAGAAAAAAATCTGAGCCGAACTTCTGCTCAGGTAAAAAATGTTCACATTTGTGATTAAATCATAAGAAAGAGTCTGGGTATAAAACATCACAGGCTGATATAGTTTGAAATTAATAAAATAAAAGTAAACAAAGAGTTAAATAATATTAAAAAGGATTCCCCAGAGGAAAAAGTTTAGAAAAAAATCAAATACAGAAGTATTAAGTTTAGAAAGCGGTAAGAGAGAAATAGATAAATGCACATAAAAAAAAAAGTCTTCAAAGGAAGAAGAAAGAAAATGAAAGTCTCTAAAGAAAAAAGATAAAATAGAAATGTTTTTAAAGATGCCTAGGTGCTAAAACAAACAAACAAAACTGAACATAGAAATACTGAATTTAGGCTGGGCGTGGTGGCGCACACCTTTTATCCCAGCACTCGGGAGGCAGAGGCAGGCAGATTTCTGAGTTCAAGGCCAACCTGGTCTACAGAGTGAGTTCCAGGACAGCCAGGGCTACACAGAGAAACCCTGTCTCGAAAAACCAAAAAAAAAAAAAAAAAAAAACCCAAACCAAAACAAAAATAAAACCTAAAACTTTCCATGGTAAAAAAAATGAAGAAACACAACAGAAGAGGGCACATGGATGCCACATAATTTTGTTTTGACTGTCAACCTAAAAATAATTATGTGTGCAGTGTGCCCTCCCTCAGCCTTGAGTGGGCTGAGTCAGACCTGTTTCTGCCACAATCCTTGCTCATCTAGGGTGGAGTCTTCTGACCTAGGTAAAGTCTATTGTGTGCCACATCTGCAGCTTCCTGCAAGAAGCTACCTGCTGAGCAGCTGAGCTTGTTTTCCTGATGAGATCCTGGCATAGTGGGGGATGTGTTCCCCTCCTTTAAAAATCAGACCCAGAATTAAAGTTGAGCCTTGATCAGAGAACTTTGTCTTGGCTCATTATTTCTCTCACCGTCCTTCCCATCCATCCCCAGCTTTCCTTTCAAGAACCCAGGAACCTGTGGCCGCTGGTGGCTACAGTACAGGAATGACTGCAATTTTATACATCCTCTTTGAGATAGATCAAAATAAAACAGACTTGGCAAAAGAGAAGACTGAAAATTGAATGCTAGAATTGAGGTAATAAAAAAGAAAGTAGAGGATTCTTTAAATCAGAATAAAGTATCTTGGAAGAATCGAAATAGGAACCCACAATGACAGGAAAAAAAAAAAAGGCGGGAGAGGATGGGGGTAGTTCCAGATGAGAAAAATCCACAAAGGCCCGAAGAATTGGAATGTTAACCAAGAGATACAATATACTGAGTTTTAAAAAAATGTGGATTCTGCCTAATGAAGTCACCTTAGCACAATGTCATACAATAGCATATGTTTCATTTTGTAGAGTTTGAAATTTTTAAATATGTACCCGTGTTACTATATGATACAATTGATATTCAAGATTTTGATAGGTTTTTGCCTTGAGTTCTGAAAAGACTGATTCTGAGACTGTACGTTTATTAGAGGTGATGGTTATCTTGGAAATGCCTTTACAGACTGAAGTGGATAATGCTTCGACATGAGTCCATTAGAATACAACAATATTTTAGACATTATGACATAAAGTATGTTACAGATATAACTTACAGTCCTACAGGTAAAGCAATTGTAAAGAGATCTAACAGAACTTTAAAGGAAATAGTCATAGAACAGAAGGGGGTATGGGATCTCCCAGTGATAGGTTAAATAAAATTTTATTGACTTTAAATGTTTAAATGTCACTAAGACAGATATCACAGTTGCTGAAAAACACTGAATTTTAGAAAGTATTGATGAATTAAATCAGCCTATATATACCTTAACTTCAGAATAGCGGGAAGGAAATATGTTGCATTGGGGAAGAGGTTTTGTCTTTGTTTCAACAGGAGAAAAAAAAGAAATGCATCCCATCAAAATTAGATTTGACTAGGGGGAGACCTCTGAAAATCCTGGCTACAGATATGAAGGAAGAATCCAAGAACAACAAGAAGTAACATGAATGCTGACCTAAAGTGGAAACTTCTAGTTTCTTTGGAAAGTCAGTTATGTCAAATGATGTTGTGCTGGGGCACACAGGTGAGAGGATATTTTGCTATAATAGACAAGTGAAAGGACATTTGATGAAGGGGTATAAATGTGACCCCACAGACAGTGGGAGACGGGCATCGGTTTGGTTTGCTCCACTTAACTATTCTTCACTAACAACAGGCATGTATTGGTTTGCCTTAGAGAACATTGTTGAGCTCCATTTGTGGTAATGCCACCATTGAGAGAGACTCACCAAAGAACTGCTAATGTGGGGATTGGGGGCTGGAGAGATGGCTCAGTGGTTAAGAGCACTGATTGCTCTTCTGAAGGTCCTGAGTTCAAATCCCAACAACCACGTGGTGGCTCACAACCATCAGTAACGAGATCTGGTGCCCTCTTCTGGAGTGTATAAAGACAGCTACAGTGTACTTACATATAATTAATAAATAAGTCTTTAAAACAAAACAAAACAAAACCCTGCTAATGTGGTTCCTGAGGCAGCTTGCTGCTGCTAAGGCCTCAGGCTGGTTGGTGAGCCTTGCAATTTCTTCAGGATTGATCTACAGCTGCTGGTTCATGCGTGGTGTCTGCCTTCCAAGAGGACAGCACTGCAGCTGCTGAGTCATAGTTGGTGTTTGCTACAGGACTGAATTGCTGAAAAAGATGGAGCTCGTCCCCAAAAAACTATTGCTAAACACGTCCAGTTCCCCCATATCCTAATAACTTTTCTCTTCTATTGCAGTTGGTGGGTGGTGGGCAAGAGGAGAGGTTGAACATTTAATAGGCTGCAAAAAAATTTATGCCTGCACGAATCCCTCTAGGGAACAGCTCTAGGGAGATCTGAAAATGTCTCCAGCCAGGACTTCAGCTAAGCATAGCCAGTAAATCTTGTTGGCTACAGATTCCTCAGGACTTATCAATGTCATTCTTTCAAATGGCATGAATAATCATTTATATTAGTTTGGCTCTACAGTCCAAACCAACTTGTAAAAAAAAAAAAAAAAAAAAGACAGACGCTTTATCTGCTCAAAGAGCAGAGAATCTCCTTTAGCTGATCTGTGCACACTGCATTTCATACACATGTTAATACAGCAATGTATATTACCTTTGAAAATTTAAATGTGCAGTCTCAGAGTCATCCTTTTCAGAATTCAAGGCAAAAGTCCATTGGAATTCTGAATATGTATCAATAGTATGATGTATCAATGTGTGTACACGTTTTAAATTTCCAATTACAAAATTTAAACATATAAGCTTTCATATGACATTGTTCTAAGGTGGTATCAAATATAATTTATACTCTTAATTTAGCATATAGACCTTCATTTAGACTGAAGCTTGATAACATTAATATAATATCTCGTCTATTAAGTAGGTTTATAGCTGCAGCCTCTTTGTCTAGCGTTTGAATAGGCTGCCATTCTGCAGTCTTGTCACAAGATAGTGCCGTAGGCTTTAGATTGACTTGGAGAGCTTTTATTTTGAACCAAAGGGTTCTCTGATCACTTTTCTTTTCTTTTTTTTTTTAAGATTCATTTATTTTATTTATATGAGTACACTGTAGCTTTCTTCAGACACACCAGAAGAAGGCATCAGATCCCATTACAGATAGTTGTGAGCCACCATGTGGTTGCTGGGAATTGAACTCAGGACCTCTGGGAGAGCAGTTGGTGCTCTTCACCACTGAGCCATCACTCCAGCCCCTCCGATCACTTTTCTATTGTCTCCACATTAACATTTATTTTTCCAGTCTATTCCTTCTCCAAGTCTATTATATCCTGATCTCTCTTTAAAAAGGATAAAAAAATTGTAATCATTACTGAAAATATAATTATTTGAATGCTGATAATTGTAACAAAATTATACAGTGTCCAAGTACCCTCTTCTAGTTTTCCTTATTAAAAATGTATTGATTTGGGCTGGTGAGATGGCTCAGTGGGTAAGAGCACCCGACTGCTCTTCCGAAGGTCAGGAGTTCAAATCCCAGCAACCACATGGTGGCTCACAACCATCTGTAACAAGATCTGACTCCCTCTTCTGGAGTGTCTGAGGACAGCTACAGTGTACTTACATATAGTAAATAAATAAATAAATCTTTAAAAAAAATGTATTGATTTGATGTATATGAGTATACTGAAGCTGTCTTCAGACACACCAGAAGAGGGCATTGGATTCCATTACAGTTGGTTGTGAGCCACCATGCAGTTGCTGGGAATTGAACTCAGGACCTCTGGAAGAGCAGTCAGTGCTCTTAACCACTGACCAATCAATCTCTCCAGCCCTGTTTTTTTTTTTTTTTTAAACATGGAAAATATTCCTTTTTAATCTTGCTCTTCTTATTTATTATTATATGTAAGTACACTGTAGTTTTCTTCAGATACACCAGAAGACAGTGTCAGATCTCATTAAGGATGGTTGTGAGCCACCACATGGTTGCTGGGATTTGAACTCAGGACCTTTGGAAGAGTCAGTGCTCTTAACCGCTGAGCCATCTCTCCAGCCCTAACCTCTCTCTCTTTTACAGAGATTTTATTATGCTCATTTATAGAACATTTTAACTTATTTTTTTCTCCTACCTTTCTAGATTCTATTTTATTTCTCTTCCATTTCCAAACTTAATATTTATCTCTGTATGTAAGCTTATACAAACTCTTACATTTTGGAATTGCTGTTCCACACCAGAGGCTGCCTGTGCTTGGGACTTCTGGATCTCAGCTTCCTGCACTGTTGCTCAGCAGCAGTGAGCACCATGCAGCCCCATCCTCTGACTCAAGCATGGCAGTTGGTGGCAGCTTCGGTCACTGCCAGCCTTGTACTCCACCTGGCTCCATGGTTGCACTTGCTGCATTCAGCCCGCTCACATTGGCTGGCAGCTCTGAGAAGTTTCTGGACTCAAGGCATTCCTTGGGCGGGCAGTGCTCCCCACTCACTGTGCCAGGCTGCCAGGCTATACCACAGGGTAGTCTCTTAAAGGAGCTGTGAGCACCAGGTCTTCATAAGAAACTGTGGTTGCTGTTGGGCGTGGTGGTGCATGCCTTTAATCTCAGCACTTGGAAGGCAGAGGCAGGCGGATTTCTGAGTTTGAGGCCAGCAGCCTGGTCTACAAAATGAGTTCCAGAACAGCCAGGGCTATACAGAGAAACCCTGTCTCAAAAAACCAAAAAATAAAAATTAAAAAAAAAAAAAGAAAGAAAAAAGAAACTGTAGTTGTTAGGGAAACATTTTTCCTGCCTTCCACCTTGGACTTCTAATACCTGAATTTTTAAAGTTTGGACTCTGTGCCAAATATTGGGCAGTAAATGTAATGGTGAACTGTTGGGCGTTGGTCTAGAACTGCTATGTATTCAAATGCTAGATAATGGCCCCCAAGATCTGATTGCCCCTGACAAGCAGAACCTTATATACAACAAGTGATACTACTTAAAAATATTGGTTAAGGGCTGGTGAGATGGCTCAGTGGGTAAGAGCACCCGACTGCTCTTCCGAAGGTCCAGTTTTGTTTTTTTTTTTTTTGGGTTTTTTTTTTTTTTTTTTGGTTTTTCGAGACAGGGTTTCTCTGTGTAGCCCTGGCTGTCCTGGCACTCACTTTGTAGACCAGGCTGGCCTCGAACTCAGAAATCCACCTGCCTCTGCCTCCCGAGTGCTGGGACTAAAGGCGTGCGCCACCACGCCCGGCTTAGGTCCAGAGTTCAAATCCCAGCAACCACATGGTGGCTCACAACCATCCATAACGAGATCTGACTCTCTCTTCTGGAGTGTCTGAAGACAGCTACAGTGTACTTACAGATAATAATAAATAAATAAATCTTTAAAAAAAATATTGGTTAAAATAAAGTGGCAAAATAGAAATAGGTGGTGTTTCATTTACTGGGCTGGGAGTTGAAGGTAGGGACCATGAGTGGAGGAGAGTGAAGGCGGTAAACAAGGAAGAAGATGGAGAAAACAGATCGCTATTAGATGTGCTGGACAGGGAGCACGTGCATTAGTAAAATGCCCCAGGCTGAAACAGCAAGTTTTGGGTCACTAAGTTGGGAAGTAGACAGTCTATGGAAAGGAATATAGTGTAGGGGCAATCCCCAGTGTGATGGATTGTGTATGACTGGCCAGGGAATGGCAGGACTAGAAAGTGTGTCACTGCTGGTGTGGGTTATAAGTTTCTCATTCTAGCTGCCTGGAGTCAGTGTTCTGCTAACAGCCTCCAGATGAGGAACTCTCAGCTTTTCCTGAACCATGCCTGCCTAGATGCTGCCATGTTCCTGCCTTGATGGTAACTTACTGAACCTATAAGCCAGTCCCAATTAAAAGTTCTTTTTAAGAGTTGCTCTGGTCATGGTATCTGTTCACAGCAGTAAAACCCTAAGACACCCAGTAATTGTGCAAAGCTAAACAAGTAAATCATAGTCTCAGTCTCAATCATTTGGCAGCTAGACAAGTGTTGCGGCCTGCCCGCAGTCCACAACACGAACGGTTCAACTGAGAATGGCAGTTCGAACTGAAAAGAGAGGAATCTAGACGGGGCGGAAGAAACAATGGAGCCAAGACAACAAACATTCTGATCAAGGCTCAATTTTACTATTTCCAGACACTCAGTTATAAAGGAAGGGGGAGGGAACCCAATATCCCGCCAAGTAACTCAGGGTCCAGTAGCAGGACGAACACGTGTGTGCCTCCAGGCAGCAAAGGCAGGTTCCAGCAGTAGGCGTGGCAGGACGAATGAGCAGTTAGCTCCACCCTTGAGCAAGCAAGTTCCAGGCTGGGGGAAGGGAGGCCACAGACAAGGATAGAGATAATTAATTTACAATGGGCCTTTTTATGTCCATGCTTGCTCCCAAATAATGACACGGAGTCCTTGGAGTCCTTTTTATTTATTAATGAATGTCGAGGTCTTAAGCTAGGCTTGTTCCCAACTAACTCATAACTCACTTATCTCATTCATACTAATCTAAGGTTTTCCATGTGGCTGGTTACCTCTCCTCAGTTTCATTACATTCGATCTTTTCCTCATCTTGATGGCAAATTTCACATGTCAATCCCTTTTCCAGAGTTCCTTTCTCTGTCCAAAAGGCTGACCTTATCATTCTGCCTTGTGCTACAGGTCTATATATTGCGTAGGCATATATTGTGTACTATGTAAAGATCATCTTTGCATTATTAAAATGCTGATTTCTCTGTCCCCCTATCTGGTTGCCATCCTTATTCTAAGAATCTCCTGTCTCATTGTTTTGTAAACATTACTCTCAATTATTCCCTTATTGGTCAATAAAGCTAGCTGATCAGGCAATGACTGAGCAGGGGAGATAATAGAGCTGGATTTCCTTCCTTCCAGGTGAGGGAGAAGGGAAAGGAAATGGGGAAGTCATGGGAGAGTCCAGGAGAGACCAGCAGAGAAAGCCATAAAATGCAGGTATCTCAGTGTTGTGGATGGCCTTGGTGGTTGATGCCTGTATTTTGATGTTAATTCCTAATTCCCAGGAAGGGTTGTTCCAGGAATGAGTACTACACTCAGGTGACTTCTTGTGAACCTTTCACCAATGAATAAAGGGACCAATCACTGGCCGAGCAGGCAGGACTTTCCGGTTGGACAAAGGAAGAGAGGAACAGGAGGGAGTTAGGGCTTTTTGGATGGGGATAGCGAGAGGGCAAGATGTAGCTACTAGTGTCTCCTGGCTTATACCAGAGGACTTAGATTTAATAAGGCTTAAAAGGTTAGGATTCTAGTTGTTGCGCCCAGCTATTGAGTTACCATTGATTCTGAACTAAGTTTGTGTGGCATTTTCCTTCACACTGGTTTGACTGGGTTCAAGAGAGAAAGGTAAGGCAGCAAAGTGTGAGTTTGCCCGATGTGCACCACAAAGGCTGTGGGGGTTTTGAAGCATGGGCTGGCATGGTAGTGACCAGCTAGTGGGAACTTACTGAACTGGGTGGAGATATTTCAGGAGCTCCGGGCCAGAGAATCTGCCAAGATGAGAACACCCCACTGGTGCCATGTGGCCTGCCAGTGCCCAGCATAGCACAGGTTATTATTAGTCTTTTTTAATATTTCCCCCAACATCTCAGGGATTTTGGCTAGGAGGTAGCCAGATTAACATAGAAGTTTAAAATAGATTAATACTGCTCAGTTGTGTTCTTAAAGTTTGTTAAATATAATGCCAGTCTCAATATTTGGAGGCTAACTGGGTTAAGATAAAAACTGCGACACTTACTTTTAAAGTCACATGGTTTTTATTTTAACCAATCAGAAGGTGCTTTAGGTATGCAAGGAATACAGAGCCCTATCTTTACACAGTATATAAAATCAGGACACTAACAGGTACCCAACAAGATTATTGGCTACAAAAAGGCATTCCTGGGGGGGGGGGATGGGGGACTTTTGGCATAGCATTGGAAATGTAAATGAAGAAAATACCTAATAAAAAAATTAAAAAAAAAAAGATAACAACAACAAAAGGCATTCCTATCTCAGCCCGTCTCAGAGCTGTCCCTATGTAGAGGGATCCGCATACATCTCACATGTTTTGTTGTTGTGCTTGGCTTGGTTCTTCATGTCTGCAGCCAAGATTTTCAGGAGGTCTTCCCTGGTCAAATTTAATCTTTATTAACTTTGAAGGAATCCACAGCATTTCATCTCATACACATGAAACACAGACATAACCTCTCCCCAGTGCAATACATTTCCTGACCTCCATTCGGAGATTACGACATTCATAGCCTGATAACTCAGCAGTACTTTCTAAAATCCAGGTTTTTTTCCCCCCCCTGCAGCTGTGCTACCTGATTGGCATTTAAAAGTTTTACCTCTTCTGTTCTATGAGCATTTCCTTTAAAGTGTAGTTATATCTTTTTACAATCACTTGACCTGCATGATTGTAAGTTATATCTGTAACATGTTTTATGCCATAATGTCTAAAAAATTGTTTTATTCTACTGGATACACATGGAGTATCATTAGTTTCAATCTACTAAGGCATCCCCAAGATAGCTATTATCTCTAATAAATGTGCAGTTTTGGAATAATCCTTTTCACAATTTAGGAAAGCCCCTTGAAGTCCTGAATACAAACCAACTGTATGCTGTGTTACCACATGTACATACTTTAAAACTTCAAACTCACAAAATGAGACATAACTTATTGTATGACATTGCTCTAATATGGCACTAAACATACTCTGTAGTCTTAATGTAGAATATTGCATCTCTATGAGCTGCCATTCTGCAGTCTCATCACAAGGTGGCACCACAGGTTTTAGATTGGATTCCTGACAATTTTTTTTATTCTGATCCAAAGGATTGTCTAATCTGTTCTATCCCTAGTGCTCAATTTTTCAGTCTCCTTATTTAATATGATCTTTCTTAAAACAATATATAAACATATAAAGAATATATAAAATTGCAATCATTACTAAAAAGGTAAGTATTTGTTTTTTGTTTTTTGGTTTGTTTTTTTTTTTTTTTTTTTCGAGACAGGGTTTCTCTGTATAGCCCTGGCTGTCCTGGAACTCACTCTGTAGACCAGGCTGGCCTCGAACTCAGAAATCCGCCTGCCTCTGCCTCCCGAGTGCTGGGATTAAAGGAGTGCGCCACCACACCCGGCTGAAGGTAAGTATTTGTATGATGATGATCAAAATAAAATAAAATGGAATCCAAGTGTCTTGTCATGGTAGTCATTTTTTAAAACAGAACATACATTTTTTAAAATCTCTGTAACTCTCTTCTTCCTTCATAGACGTCACTTCATGATTTTCAGACTTATACATTAATTGTTCAGAAAGTAGGGGCTTTTCAGTCCCACTGTGGATCTGTGAAATGTCCCATCTGCCCTTTTGTCACCTGGTTCTGCCTGGCTCTGCTTGGTCTAGCAGGCTTCCCTTGCCAGTTTTCCTGGACAACAGTTGGGAGCCACACCTACCTCCCCCACCTCAGGGTCACAGAGGTGCTGTTCTGTGGTTCACCAGCAGGCACTGGCCAGCTCTGGATGCTCTGACCCAGCTCTGCGCAGTTGCTTACCTGAGAGGTCTTGCACGGAGGCTCTGGTTCCCCACTTCTTTACCTCCTGCTCACAGGCTTCTACTAGTGACTTAGTGGCCCTCCCCTCTTAGGAAACTGCTTCTTCCCCACCTTCCCTCCAGAACTCTTCTCAGGCCCTAAGCTTGGATTTCTAGCCCCACATTCGATGCACCAGACTGTCTTGAACCACCACCAGCTTCCAATAATGACACAGAGAATTATTTTTATTTATGAAAACTTAGGCCTTATAGCTTAGTCTTGTTCCCAATTAGGTTGTACTAACCCACCTTTGCCATGTGGCTCATTATGTCTACTTCATTCTGGACAACTGTTCCTTCCTCCACGCCTGGCTGGCAAAACCTCCCACCCGATTCTTTCCCTGTCCCCCCTCTCTGCCCACTTTCCTCTCCTGCCTCAGCCATAGTCAGATCTTTATTAAATCAATCGATGAGAGGGTGCCTTAGACAGGAAAGGACGGACCCCACACACAAGTATACAAAAAGATTATTCCAACTACTATTGGAAATGCTGTTGATTTTGTGACTGAGTGCTGTGGGTTTAACTCTATCTGACCATCCTCCTGTTTTTCTTTCTTTTCCTTTTTGACTTGACTGCCTTTTGATACAGTTCTTTCCCTTCCTTCTACCTGGGGGAAACTTCCTCTCTCTGGTTCAGTCACTGGGAATGAATCTATTTGTTGTTTTCCTTATTTTTTTTTTTTTAAATACCGAGCTTCTTTAATTTCACCTTAATTTTTCCCCAGTTGCTCAGCTAGTATTTTATAAACAAAATATCCCGAAATGAGGAAAAACAGCAGCAGCAACATAAAAAGAGGATGGGGAGAGGGGAGGAGGAGATGATGACTAGGGCCTGCTGCAAAAAACCATGGGAAGGAAGCATGTCCCAGAAACAGCCCCAGCAAACCCCGTTGGCTTCTGAAACAAAGCATCTATCCGTTCCTCCTTTTCCCGGCTTCTGCTTTACTGTACTTGAAACCAAGCCTCCCATGCTGCCCTGCCACATTGGTGGCACTTGTCTCTTAATGTTTCTTTTTCCTACAAATTGCCCCACTTTGGTCACCAACTGTAGCTTTTATTGTTACTTTTTCTTTATTTACTACTTTGTGGGTTCTTCTGTCTCCTAACAATATCTTCTCTGTCTCAGCTATCATCAACTGTCTTCTTTTCTAACCCTACTCTCTGACCCTCTTCTTTTGTCTCCTGGAACCTCCTCAGCCCCACACCTGAATCTCACTCCCTTTCTGCCAGTCTCTGCAGGCTTTTTTTGTTATTTTTTTATGCCCTCCTGTTCCCAGAATTCCAAGATGCAACCAACACTAAAGGGCCAGACAAATAAAATGTTAAGCTACAAGACAGGGCTTGACCATCACAGACCTTTAATCCAGCCCTCAGCTGAAGGCAGGCAGGAGGCCAGGCTGGTTTAAATAGTTAATTCAAGGCCATCCAGGGTTACATACTGAGACCCTGTCTCAAGGGGGAAAAGTACTTTTGAGGAACACAGGCCAGATTAAAATTTAAAAGGTATAAAGAGAAACTCTACAAACCATATGGCTCCATTTCTTGGCAACCTAGCTCAGGTCTTTAGTTAGCATTGTTTTGTTTTCACTGAGCTGTGTGGGAACTGAACCTGATGAAGAGCCATTGCTCCAATGCTGTGTGCTCCAGCCCCAGGCCTTGCTTGTTGTAATTTCTGAGTAGGCCTCACCAAGTTGCCCAGACCTTGAGATTCTCCCATCTCAGCTTCTTGAGTATGGGGGATGCGGCCTGTTCCATCAGGACCTGTACACTAATTATTTTATTGAGACAAGGTGTATGTCTTGAACCTTAGCTTGCCCCAAACTATGTACAAAAAAACTTTAACTTCTGATTCTCTTTCCCCAACCTCCCAAGACAATGTGCCTTTATTTCTTCTGTTTCATTTATTTTTGACTCAAGCCAACTATATCTAATACTAATTTTCTTTTGGTGTATCAAGGTGACACATACCCTTTAATCTCAGAAATAGAGAGCCAGAGTCAGGCGGAACTCTTTGGAATTTGGGGTCAACCTGGTACACATATTGAGTTCCAGGCAGCCAGGGACACATAGAAAGACCTTGTCTCAAAACTTACAAATAAACAAAATTAAAACTTTCTTTGGTTTGTTTCACAGTCTCTTTTCTCACACTGGGAAATGCTCCAGCAACTGAGCTCTGTCCTCTGTCCTCTCCTGTGGCCGGCATAATGCTCCTGTGCAGTGTTTGAGGTTAGACCTGCATTATTCAAACGCTGATTTCTGTGCTCCCATATCTGCTTACAATCCTTATTCTGAGAATATCTTGTTTCAATGTTGTAAACCTAACTATTACTCCCCAGTTATTCCCTCACTGGTCAATAAAAAAGCTGATCAGCCAATGATTGAGCAGAGAAGAGGATAGGGCTGGCCTTTTTTTTTTTTTTTTTGAGTTTTTCAAGACAGGGCTTCTCTGTATAGCTCTGGCTGTCCTGGAACTCACTTTGTAGACCAGGCTGTCCTCAAACTCAGAAATCCGCCTGCCTCTGCGTCCCGAGTGCTGGGAGTAAAGCGTGCACCACCACGCCCGGCTTGGACTGGACTATTAAAATAAAAAATCTGTTGTCCCCTTAGCCCCTGCTCCCAGGATGATGACTAGAGACTTTTTTTTTTTAAAAAGATTTATTTATTGATTATATGTAAGTACACTGTAGCTGTCTTCAGACACACCAGAAGAGGGAGTCAGATCTCTTTAAGGATGGTTGTGAGCCACCATGTGGTTGCTGGGATTTGATCTCCGGACCTTTGGAAGAACAGTCGGGTGCTCTTACCCACTGAGCCATCTCACCAGCCCCGAGACTTATATTAATAAATGCCTTGAGCACAGGCTTTGGCTCATGCCCTGACTAGCTTGTAACTAATTTAATCCATTTAAACTATTCTATGTCTACCCTTTGGTTAGTTACCTCTTCAGTCCTGGCTTGCTTTTCTTCCAGTCTCCTCAGTGTCTCTCTCAAATGTCTTTAATGTCTCTGTGTCTCCTTTTATTCTCCATTTTTCTAGAATATTCTCTCTTCCTGCCATTGTCCTACCTTTTATTTTCTGTCTCAGCTCATAGGCCACTGGCTTTTTTATTGACAGGTGATTCTTTTTTTTTTTTTTTTTTTTTTTTTTGGTTTTTTGAGACAGGGTTTCTCTGTGTAACCCTGGCTGTCCTGGAACTCACTTTGTAGACCAGGCTGGCCTCGAACTCAGAAATCCGCCTGCCTCTGCCTCCCGAGTGCTGGGATTAAAGGCGTGCGCCACCACGCCCGGCTCGACAGGTGATTCTTTTAAGAGATTCTTTCCACACTGGACTTCCTCCTAGCCAGGGCAGAGGGTGGAGCAGGGAGAGAGTCCAAGAGAAAGCAGGAGAAAACAGCTTGAGCAGAGAAAGCCATAAAATACAAGTATTTCTGGGATTTTGGCTGGGAGGCAGCAAGATTAGCTTAGAGGATGAAAATAGAGTAAATACCACTCACTTGTTGTGCCATTAAAACTTGATAAATATAATAGTCCAGTATCAGTTATTTGGAAGCTAGCTGGGTAAGAGGAAAACTGTAACACTTATTAAAAAGCCACTAACACTATGTTACTGATTTTTCATTATATTTCGATGTATGCCTATGTACATGTATATGTGTGAGTATGTGTGTACCACGGCATACACAGGGAGATTAGAGGACAATTTTCAGAAGCTGTTGTCTCAGGTGACCAATCTCAGGTCATTAGGCTTGGCAGCAAGTACCTCTGCCCACAGTCATCTTTAAAGCCCTTGTATCTTTGTTACTGACAGCTCCTAGCATCCTTGAGACAAGGTCTCACAGTGTCCCTGACTGGCTTCAGCCTGCCTCTGCCTCTGGAGTGCTTGGATTAAAGGTATGTGTCATTTCACTACTGTAGCACTATGACCTTATGCAACTCCAGTGTCAGGGACACTTGTCTCTGCAGGCTCCAGGCACACATACACAAATGCAGGCAAACATTTTATATTTGCTATATACATAAAGCAAAAATAATTTTAAAAAACTGAAACAACTAGAGTAGGCAAAGTCTTCCCCATGAGGACAGAAGAGTGTCAATGAGGAGAAACCCTCTTGAAAACTGGTACACTAACTGTTGGAGAGAAGGATAGAGACACTTAGTTCTAGAAGCATACATGAGTGACTATGGCCCCGGAGTGTGTGTGAGCCACGTTCATCATATTATAAACTAATGGGTTTCTGCTGGTTGTGGTGCCTCACAGCTTTAATCCCAGCACTGTATAGGCAAAGGCAGGCTGATCTTTTTAGTTCAAGGCCAGGCTGCTCTACATAGTGATTATAGGACAGTTAAGGTTACAGAGTTTCTGAGTACATTTGAAAAAGAAAAAAGGCCCGGCGGAGGTGGCGCACGCCTTTAATCCCAGCACTTGGGAGGCAGAGGCAGGCGGATTTCTGAGTTCGAGGCCAGCCTGGTCTACAAAGTGAGTTCCAGGACAGCCAGGGCTATACAGAGAAACCCTGTCTCGAAAAACCAAAAAAAAAGAAAAAGAAAAAAGATGAGTTTTACCAAGACATACTGTATACTTTGCTCACAGTCATTTTCTCCTCATCCCTCTTCCTCCTCTCTTGTACACCAAAGTTCTATGATCAGGCTGTATTTATACTCAAATCTATATTATATTCAAATATTTGTTTGAATCTGACTTTTACAAAACACAATATTTTCCAGTGCCACTCATCTTCCTGCAAACGAGAGGATTGCATTTTTTTTTTTTGACGGAATAAAATCCCATTCCTGTTAGCCCTTCACCTGTTGATGGGCATTAGGCGAAGTCCAAAACGTAAATATTGTGACTAGTGCTACAACAAATGAACATGGATGCACAGGGATCTCCCTACTTGCTTTGATTCCTTTAGAGATCAGAAGAGACCTAGCTAGATCACTTTTAGATTTAAAAATATTTATGTGCATGTCTGTATGTGTACATATACTCAGGGGCCCTTAGAGGCCAGGAGGGTGCCAGATCCTCTGAAACTAGAACTGATGTCCAAAGTGTTCTAGAATTCAGTCTCTCAACTGCTGAGCCATCCCTTCAGTTCCTCTTAAGACAGTAATACACACACACACACACACACACACACACACACACAGTAGCACCTGAATCCCAGAACTCAGGAGGCTGAGGCAGGTGGATCACAACCTGGTTGTTGTCTCAAAAAACAAAAGCAAAAAAAATCAAACCAAACAATAACAACAACAACAAAAATCCTCTATACGGATTTTTTTTTTGGAGACAAAGATCTCTCCTACTGTAATCGCCATGAACATTCTCTTTCATTATAACATTACTGCACACCTTTAATCCCAGCACTTGGGAGGCAGAGGCAGGTGGATTTCTGAGTTCCAGGCCAGCCTGGTCTACAGAGTGAGTTCCAGGACAGCCAGGGCTACACAGAGAAACCCTTTCTCAACAACCAAAAAAAAAAAAAAAAAAAAAAAAAAAAAACCCCAAGAAACAACCCCTCTGCCCCTAAACCAGGTTTTCTGTGTAGCTTTGGTGGCTCTGAGCATTTCCCCAGCCTGCATGTCAGTTTTCTTGGTAACAGTCATTCTATCTTGGATAAGCTATTGACAAAGGACAAAGGTCTTGCTAATGTACAGCCCAGTCACCTGGAAGGATCAAGTTACCTCAAATTCATTCTTTTCCTTTCCTCTTTCTTTCCTTCTTCCCTCTTGTTTGAGGCAGGGTTTCTCTGTGTAGCCCTGGCTGTCCTGGAACTCATTCTGTAGACCAGGCTGGCCTTGACTCAGAGATCTGCCTGTTTCTGCCTCTGGAATTAAAGGTATGCACTACCACTAACTGGTGAAAACCTTCCTCTTTCTTTTAAATTCTCTTCCACACGACAACTTACTGACAGCTCCCCCACTTTTTTCCCCCACAATAAACAGTGAGAAAAGGGCTTTTTACTTTTGACTTTTTACGACTGGGTCTGGCTGGTCTGTTGCTCATTAAATAGGTCCAGTTTTGCCTCAAATCCCATCCTCCTGCATCTTGAAAGCTGGGATTACAAACCTTAGTGTGAGTAGCCACAAAACTTTTTACACATTGTATCTTTCCACTTGGATCCGGTTGTTACCCTATACCTCTATGTAACAACTTTCTCCAAGTCTTCTTCCACATTCCGAACCACACATTTTAGTCCACATCTTACCTAATCGGTTACACTTGATACTTGTAACAAGTTTCCTTGATACTTTTCTCTGTCTGCCTTCCTGTCTGTGCCTCCTCGCTGTCCTATTTTCTGCTTCCTTCCCTCATCTCACTCCTCGAATGCACACATCCTCCTCTTTAGGCCAGTTTTCTCTCTTATGGCTCCAAGAATATCCATACATGCGCAAGCACACTTTCAACTTTCTTGGTTTCAAACCACACTAATTCATATTTACTTGCCTAAAAGATATCCCGCAGATCTCTCTTGAAACTAAAAATAATGTAACCCAGTTATTCAAGTCAGAACACTCATATTTCCTTATCCAACACATGCCTTCCTACCTACACATCGCCACTGTCTTTTCCTTAGCTTCATAACTGATCTCTCTCCCTACCCAGCTCCACTCCCCAGGGACCGAACGCCAGGCCTAACCGTGCTAAGAACGCATTCTTCCACAGTGCTAACATCCTTGCGGTCTTCTTCGCTTAAATTAAGTCCAAATTGGTCTCCATCTTCAGGGCTCAAGTAATCCTCCTGCCTCAGGCTTCAGGCCGGCACTAACATGCCCAGAGCTGGCAAGCTGTGATCTCTCTACAATACAAATATAACTAACTGTTCACACCTCTGTTTAGACCCTTCAAAGCCTCTTCAACTGCCCTTAGGATAAAATAGATCTGCAAGGTCTTGAGTCATAGCTCCCTATCTCAAAGCCCTTTGTATTACCTCTTCCTTTAGCCACAGCAGGCTCTCGGCAGCTCCAGAACATACTCGAGCCCATCCCACCCCCAATTCAATTCTCAGCCGTCCTTCACCCGTCAGCTGAGGCGACTTTCCCACAGGAAAATGGGAGCTCAAAAGGAAAACACTGAAGGGATGAATTCCGAGAGAGGGTGAGAAGCGAGGCTGCGAGGTCCGGGTTTCAGAACGTCAGAGTGACAGGAAGTTCAAGGCAAAGGTGAACTCCAGATCGTGACCTTTCACCTCAGTTCACCGGGCAGTCCGACCCCGGGCCGATTCCGCCCTTACGTATCATGGCTGCCAGCCCCTCTCTCCCGAGGGCCTTCGAGCCCGATACCAGCCAGCTCGGGCGCCACCAAGGCTTCCACCTTCAAATACGTTCCCTCTCCGCTTCTTAGAACCTCCCCGCCGCCGCCGTTAGGAGAACCCTGCGTTGCCAGCTTGCCCCTAAGCAAGATGGCTGCCAGTCTCCAGCCTCTCTTGCCGACGTGAAGCTACCCACTCCCCGCTTAATGCCGCTGCCAGGCTGCCCTCACCTAGTATGGCTCCTCCGCTCATGCCTCGTTATGGTCTCGAAGCCGACACTAACCGGCCAGGTTCCGGGAGGCGCTGTGCAGGATGCAGCCACCCCCGCCCGGCCCTCCCCTCCCCCACGCCCGCGGCGGCGGCGGCGGCGGAGGCGGCGGCGGCTGGAGCCCGGATGCGGCTCCGTGAGGCGCAGGCCCCGGAGAGCGGCGCGGATGGATCCAACATGGCGGCGCCGAGGCTGAGCCGAGAGTGAGGCGGCGGGGCGGCCGGCCGGCGTGGGGAGGGGGAGTCGAGTGGGACGGGGCGGGGCCGGGCGGGGCCGCCAAGGGCTTGGGGAAGGAAAGTGGAAGGGGGAGGCGGTGGCGACGTCCAGCCCGGAGAACCTCCGGAGAGGGAGGTGACGGGACGCTGCGAGGTGGGGGAAGGGGAGCGGCCGAGGGGGGCGTGCAGGGGAGATGGCAACTGTGGGAGAGGGCAGGGGTCGGGGCGCAGGAGTGCGAGCCTGGGGAGGGGCGTAAACAAGGGCCCAGGCTGGCCCAGGCCAGGGGCAGTAAAGAGGCCGAGGTGGGGAGCGGGGCTGCGAGCCAGCGCTGGGGAAGGGGTAGGAGCCGGAGGGAGAGGCTGAGGGTGTGGAGGGGACGGGGGCTGGTGGCATGTGGCTGCAGGGAGGGCTGGACTCCCGTGAGCGCCGTGGTGAGGACGTGGGAGGTGGCGGGGGTTGGGGGGGGGTTGGATTGGACTTGAGACGTGTGCCGGAGGGAGGTTTTTCCAAAGTGTTCAAATTGGAAGCGGAAGGGCCTAAGGGGAGAATTGGGGTGGAAGAGGAGAAGAGAAGGGGGGCTTGGCGGATGGAGAGAGTGGCGATGTGCCGGGGTAACGTAGAAAGTGAGAGACCCGGAGGAAAGTTTGAAAGGAAGGGGGGAAGATAGGGCAGTGGAGCTGCACCGGTGATAGAGGGTTTGGGGGTTTCCCTTTCCCCCCTGTGGAAGGGCAGCAGAGTTAAGCAGTATCAGTTGCAGCCAATTTTAATTGCCAGGCGCTTAGCTTTTAATAGGGTGGGAAGGGCAGAAAGGAATGGTCATGTGGGTTTGGAGAATTGGGGTTGAATGAGGGTTCAACCGGATTTGCTTTCCAAAACACTCGCTTGCTTACTGCTTCCTTGTTTTTCCTGGTTACAAATAGGGAGATTAGTAAAGCTCTTTCCTAGGTTTCTTTTTTTCTTTTCTTGCAATTAGCATTACAAGAACAGGGAAAGAGACTTTTCTGGAGCCTTATATACCAAGGTGGAGGGAGGCTCTGGAAGCCTGAGGAGGAAATAGAAGAGACAGACTGGCCTCTAGGTAATCAGGCTAATTAAATATGCTTACCTTTACTGACCCTCAAGTTGTAGGAGGGGGAGGAGGTGTCAATATGCGTATTTAGGGAAAAAAAAAAAAAACAAAAAACACCCGTTTCCTACCGGAGTGTAGACGTGAGTGGATGTTGCTTTAGTGGTCATTTTGTTTTCATTGTGTGCTGAGGGAAGAGGTGAAGTTTGATTCTGGCCTCGTGAGTGACCTGATGGGAAGGAAGAGCTTTCTTTGGCTGTAACTTTTCCCCTTCCTTTTCCCCCATCACTCATGTTGTAAGAAACTAGACGGAATAAGGTATTGAGGAAGGCGAGACAGTATCAGGGTGATGGTTCATTCCCAGAAGTGGTTGACTTGGGACCTTTCTTGCTATGAGCCATTGAGACTAGAAATTTTTTTGGGGGGGGGGGCTGATACGATATTGTGGATTTGGTCTGTTTCAGTTCTCTGTAATTTGGAATAGTTCGGTCAATGAAATGACTTTAGGCTTACATGACTTTTTTTTTTTTTTTTTTTTTTTTGGCACTGACACTTAACTGTGGACCTTTGAAGTTTCAAAATAAAACTTGAAATTTTGCTCTTTCCCCCCCCCTTATTTGTTTTTGTTTTTGTTTTTCTGCTGGCTTTGAAACTTGTGCTAGGAAGAGCCCTGGGAATTTAAGTTTCTTGCAAAGGTAAGTCTGGAACTCTTTCTTGTTTGCACACAATGGGATGGAATGGAAACGGTATGATGCACTGGGGTAGAGCCTACGTAAGGAGGTAGATGCTAGGGCAAAGGAGTTCACTCTCTCTGCGAGTTCATTGCTCAGGTAACTGGAGAGATAGGCGGAGGGAAAGGGGATATTAAGTGTCCTGGGACAAGGTCCCAGCTTTGGTTTGTTTTTGTCTACCCTTCTGGTCAGCTCTGAGTGAAACATTTAACATATGGAAAGCTGTGTTCTTGTACATTATGTATGAAATATTTCTCAAGGAAGGTGACTGAGGCTGAGGTACTTCAGTGAGAAGGCTTCCCCCCTCCCTAGTTTACTGTCTCTCCCAGCAGTTTAGAGTTCTTGGTTTTTTGGGGGCGGGAGGGGGGGTTCAAGACAGGGTTTCTCTGTGTAGCCCTGGCTGTCCTGGAACTCACTCTGTAGACCAGGCTGGCCTCAAACTCAGAAATCTGCCTGCCTCTGCCTCCCAAGTGCTGGGATTAAAGGCACCACCACTGCCCAGCTTCTTGGGATTGTTTGAAAACATCACTGTGTAATTCTGCCCTCCAAATATATTTGGTTACACTTTCCTGGTCCCGCCAGCAAGGAAGAGCTTCATGAGCTCTTAGCTTTCTTCAGGATTGCCCAGGTAGTTCTTGCTTCAAAGTTCAAGCTGTCCGTCCTTTCTGTAATCCTGGCTAGCCTATAGTTTGCTATGTAGACCAGGCTGGCCTCAGACTCAGAGATCCATCTGCCTCTGCTGCCCAAGTGTGGGGATGAAAGGGATGCCACTACACCTGGCTGTTGTCATTTTTTTTTTTTTTTAAAGTTCTTCCACATGACTTTCTGGTAAGGGCTTCTGAGAGAGTCAAATATTTCTTTTTTTCTTGTAAAAATATAGATGTAATTCCTCTTAGAAGCTAGACTACCATTTTCATTTAAAGACAATTCTTTTACACATTCTTTGCTTTCATAAGTCAAAGTACTTTCAAAAGTTAGGATTGGCCGGGCGTGGTGGCGCACGCCTTTAATCCCAGCACTTGGGAGGCAGAGGCAGGCAGATTTCTGAGTTCGAGGCCAGCCTGGTCTACAGAGTGAGTTCCAGGACAGCCAGGGCTACACAGAGAAACCCTGTCTTGAAAAACAAAAAACAAAACAAGTTAGGATTGTCATTTCTGGATGGGAGGGTCTAGAGTGCGTAGGCACAGAAACGCAGTAGAGAGTAACTATCAGGAGGAAACTGTCTAGGTACATATAGACTCTTATTGGCTCTTACTACTTCAGACCTCACTAAAGGAAAATGAACTACACCTCCAGGAAATACAGTAATTCATCAGAATCTAGAATTATTCTGTGCTAGGGATGTAACTCAGTGGTGAAGCACTTATCCACTTAAACCCAAGGCCCCTGTGTTTGATCCCTAGTACAAAAAAAAGTGCACTTTAGTATTTGAACTACAGCAAGGACATTCAGTGGGTCAGTATATTTGTTTATAGTTGTGGAGGGTTTGGTTTGGTTTGTAGGGTCTCACTGTGGAGACCAGGTCGGCTTTGAACGCAGAGATCCACCTGCCTATGCCTCCCAAGTGCTGGGATTGAAGAGAGTGCCCCACCCTTCCCTGCCTCCTGCGGTTCTTGCTTCTTGGTGTTTAGCAGTATTTGAGATGACCAACACATGTGTTCTTGTTCATCTGTTTGGAGGAGGGTGTTCTGGCATCTTTCATCTAGGAGTGTGTGTCTAGGCTGGGCTCCCTAGCCACTGAAAGCTGAGTATAATTCACTTTAAGAGAAAGTTGGTGATGTTCTTTTCATCCTGAAGTTAGATTCTTAGACACCCTGGCTGGGTTGCTGAGTTAGCTCACAATCCTGGATGATAATTAAGTGGGGAGAGCTGCCCATCAGCCTGCATGCCAGCCTCTTGACATTATTCTGGGAGACGAGCCTTGGGAAATGCTTGCTTCTGTGTTTTGCTTCATTGGCTAGTGTAAGTCTGGTTAGTGACCTAACAAGGAAGGGCCTGCTCGCTAGCCTTGTTTTGGGATTTTATAAATGGCACTGAAGAGCATTTGTGTTTGTCTTGAAGTTGGCATTTTTCTTATTCCCACAAAACTCCAGATTGAACTGGGTCAAAGTAGACCTCCGGGGATGGACAGGAGGGGGTATGTCTGCCACCTGCTATTCACCTGAATGGCAACGGCAGGTGATGGAGGAGGCATTGCTGGGGTGAGGTGATTGCCATAGTGGGATTCATGACTTAAGTGAGCCCTCCTTTGCTTCTAGAATAATAAGATTGGATTGTTTCAGGGTGAAGACACCTCACAGTTTCCTTCTGTAGATCTAATAAGGAAAGTGACATGCACCCTTTTGAGCCTTCATCATGGTTCTCGTAAAATAGGATTCCTCAACCTTAACTACTTTAGGCATTTTGGTCCTGGTATCTTTGTTGTTAGTAATTACCCTGTGCTTTATATGGTGTGTAGCAGTACCTTGGCCTTGTTATATGCTGGTAGTGTAACTCCCTCTCCACAAATCTTGACAATCAAAACTGTTTGCAGTCCTTGCCAAATGTCCCCTGGCAGAGCAAACTGGTGGAGAACCACTGACCTAGAAGCTCTGTGATTTCTAGCACCTTGGATGGTCTGGCCTGGGACCTGGGACTTAACAGTCACTCTCCCCCTGTCTAGTGAGGGGAGGGATTTCTCAGGATTGAGATCCATTGCAGGATTACATTGATTATATAATTAGAAATATAGTGTTTTCTTTTATTTTGCCTCATTTTCTAGGGACAGAGTATGTGTATGTGGGGGTGGTTTTTCTTAATTGCTTGGGTTTTAAGGACACTTTGAATTAGGGAAACCAAGCAACAGTCTGCTCTTCCGATTGGTTGGATATGAAACCTGCCCATCTGTTTTCTCTGGGATCCTTATAATCAGCAGCTGGCCAAAGGGAACAGGTGGGGTCGGGACGATGGAAGAGTCGCAGGGGTTTGAAGGGATCTCAGTTTTCCCCGACTGCCTACTTGAGTAAGAAGGTATTTTTCCTCAGCAGCCCCATTTGTGCTGAGTGACAGCAGGTGAAATGAGAGGCAGAGATAAGACTAACCAGTGTCTGAATAATGATTTCCTCAGCTGTTTCCCATACTTTGGGTGAAGTACCTAGGCTTTCAAAACTACATGTGGGTCATATTTATTTTTTCCTTGGGATTCTCCTCCCTGTCCCCAGAGGAGAATTAGTGTGTCTCTGTGCATTCCTGGTTGCCTTACTGTGGGAGAAAGGTCCAGGCTCCATCGTGGCCTTCTGAAGGAGCCTACCATTCTGTTCTTCTTCTCTCTTTGGTACTAGAAATGGAATCCAAGGCCTGTCTTCTAGCGTGGCCAGTATCTTCCACGTGTTAAGTGGTCTTGTTGAATAGGGTGGTTTGGTGTGAGTAGTTTTCTGTGGTATGGAGACAGCTCTGACTAGACAGAATATGTGCATGGTTACTGAATACTGTGTGTCTCTGTGTGCACTCCCCTCTCCCCCATTCTGAGACAGGTGTCACTGTATAACTCCGACTGGCCTTGTGTTTGTAGTCTGTCCCAGCCTTCCTCATTCTGGGATGATAGACATGCATGAACACCACCATGCCTGGCTTACATGGTTCTTTCGGGTATGGTCCGCTTGTACTCTTGGGCTCTGATAGGTTTTGTTTTCAACTGGTGTTGCTTGTATTAACCTCCTGGAAATTAAGTTCAGTTCTCAACAACAGACTGCTGCTACAGCTGCCTACTGCTAAGTATTATGAAGATGACTTTGATTTAGCACTACTTCATAAACTGTGCAGGATCAAAATAATTTTAATACACTAATGTAAAAGAAATGTTCAGTTTTCTATACGAGCACAGAAGAAGACCACTGAAGTCATCCTTGGAGATAGAAAGTTGACCCCCCCCATCCCACCCCTTTCTAAGATAGTCTTAGTCTTAGTAGCTGGCCTCAAACTCATTGAGATATGCTTGCCTCTGATTTTGCATTAGTGGGATAAAAAGCAAGAAGCTGCCATGCCCAGCTAAATTGTTGGGTTTTCTTTGTCTGCTTGCTTTTTTTTTATTATTTTTATTTTTGGATACAGGGTTTCTTTGTGTAGTCCTGGCTCTCCTAGAACTCTCTCTGTAGACTAGGCTGGCCTTGAACTCATAGAAGGCATGTACTACCACCATGCAGCGTGAGTTGGGTCTTCTGAGTTAGCCATCTAAAAAAGAGGGGCTTATAGGGTTGTGAGCTACAGGAGAAAGGGAACTCAGGCCAAGGGAGTAGCCTGGAGAAAAGTATAGAGGAGTGAATGAATTACATAGTATATGTACACTCTAACCAAATGGATAACGTTGGCAAATTAACGGTTAATAAAAGCTAAGCTGTGTGGTAGGTGAGGAAGATAAGCAGGCTGCTCTGGAAAGCTGGGTAAACTGTATACAGAACTTGAAGTCTTCTTAGACTTCTCCTCCCTTGTATCCTCCTCCTCCCTTGTATCCTCAGCTCAGTTTTTCATTTTAGATGTTAGCAGTTAAATGTGGGGATAGATTTTGGTCGGTTAGGACCGATGGTGACAGGGTAGGTGTGATGGTGCCCACCTTTAATCTCAGTGCTCAGGATATAGAGGCAGGCAGTTGGAGCCAGCCTGGTTTACATAGAGTGGTCCAGGACAGCCAGGGATACATAGAGAAACCCTGTCAAAAAACCAGTGTTCCCCCAAAAGTTTTGATGGTGGTAGTGCATGCCTGTAATTGTGTCGTTCAGGAGGCTTAGGCAGGGTGACTGAAAGTTCAGTGCCTACTTAGGTTATATAGCAAGTTGAAGGCCAGTCTGAGCTACATCTTGAGATCTTGTGTCAAAAATGAAAAGTTAAAGGTTTTGGAGATCAGAGACTTGTTGAAAGTCATTTTCAGGAGCTGGTGAGATGGCTCAGCAGGCTTAGGCACTTGTTACCAAGCCTGATAACCTGACCTCCATCCTTGGGACTCATTCATTGGGAAGAGAGGACTGACCCCTAAAAGTGTCCTGTGACCTCCACACGTGCACTGTGGTACATATTTCCACACACACATATATATGAACACACACAAAGTAAATAAATGTAATAAAAATGTTACAAATAGAAGAAAGCAAGTTGCAGTAGTAGAGTTGAGACAGTGAGACACTCTGAATCATGGCAATGACAGTAAAGTGAAAGGAAGGGCACATTTAAGAAATAGTATGTGTGCTACAGTAGGAATTAAGATCTGACTGAATGGCTGGAGTTGTGGTCAGGGCGGAATGGTAACTCGGTACACTACTGTCTTGAAAGACAGTAGGTATGAATGACTGTAAAGTGGAGGTGAAAACTGTTCCCTCTAGATGATTGGTTGATGACATGACACAAGGTGAATTTGTGAATCAAGCACAGAGCTGTGATTGATCTTTGACAAGGGTTTGTTATATGCCATCTATAAGGGACTGTTAGGTTTTGTTTTGTGTTTATATTCTGTTTTTGAGACCCTAAAGCCCAGACTGGACTCAGACTCCCAACCTTCCAATTTGTTTCTTTCTTTCTTTCTTTCTTTCTTTCTTTCTTTCTTTCTTTTTTTCTTTTTCTTTTTCTTTTCTTTTTTTCTTTTTTCTTTTTTTTTTTTTTTTTTTTTTTTTTTTTTTCGTGACAGGGTTTCTCTGTATAGCCCTGGCTGTCCTGGAATTTACTCTGTAGACCAGGCTGGCCTCAAACTCAGAGATCTGCTTGCCTCTGCCTCCCATTGACTTTAAAAAGCATGTGCCGGGGGCTGGTGAGATGGCTCAGTGGGTAAGAGCACCCGACTGCTCTTCCAAAGGTCAGGAGTTCAAATCCCAGCAACCACATGGTGGCTCACAACCATCCGTAACAAGATCTGACTCCCTCTTCTGGAGTGTCTGAAGACAGCTACAGTGTACTTACATATAATAAATAAATAAATCTTTAAAAAAAAAAAAAAAAAGCATGTGCCACCACTGCCTGGCTCAACCTTTCTGTTTTATGAGCTAAGATTATGGCATGTGCCACTATAATCACTTGCCACTGAACCTTTGAAGTTAAAGGACATGCTTAAAGTCACATTAAACTAGTTCTAACTAGTGACTTATATCATCTAATTCAGCTTCTGTAGCAAAGATTGAATTGTCTACTTTTCAGTTTTGCCTATATTTAAGAAATGAGCCTGGAAGGTGGTAGCACATGCTTTTTTAATCCCAGCTCTAAGGAGGCAGAGACCAGTGGATCTCTGGGAGTTCATGGCCAGCCAGGTCTACAGAGTGAGTTCCAGGACAGCCAGGGCTACACAGAGAAACCCTGTATTGAAAAGCAAAACAAAGCCGGGCGTGGTGGCGCACGCCTTTAATCCCAGCACTTGGGAGGCAGAGGCAGGCGGATTTCTGAGTTCGAGGCCAGCCTGGTCTACAAAGTGAGTGCCAGGACAGCCAAGGCTACACAGAGAAACCCTGTCTCGAAAAAACCAAAAAAAAAAAAAAAAAAAAAAAAAAGAAAAGCAAAACAAACCAAAGAAAGAAAGAAAAGGAAGAAAGAGAGAAAGTCAGCCAGCCAGTCAGCCACGTGTGGTGGTGTATGCCTTTAATCCCAGCACTCAGAAGGCAGAAGCAAGTAGATCTCTTGAGTTTAAGGCCATCGTGGACATAGTTCTAGGACAGCCAGATTTACATAGTGAAATCATGTCTTAAAAAATAAAATAAGCCAGGTGGTGGTGGCACATGCCTTTAATCCCAGCATTTGGGAGGCAGAGGAAGGCGGATTTCTGAGTTCAAGGCCAGCCTGGTCTACAAAGTGAGTCCCAGGACAGCCAGGGCTATATAGAGAAACCCTGTCTCGAAAAACCAAAAATAAAATAAATTAATTAAATAAAATAAAAAAAAATAGAAAACGAAAATAAACGAACTGCTTGGGAGTGGGAAAAAGTAATTTCTTTTTTTAAATGTATATATATATTTTTACGTAATGTATGAGTACATTGTCACTGCCTTCAGACACACCAGAAGAGGTCATTGTATCCCATTACAGATGGTTTTTCAGCCACCATGTGATTGTTGGGAATTGAACTCAGCCCCTCTTTTGTTAGTTTTTTTAAAAAAAAAAGATTTAAAATGGTTTGAGACAAGGTCTCACTGTGTAGTTTTGGTTGGCCTGGAACCTCATAGAGATATACCTTCCTCTGTTTACTGGGATTAAAGCTGTATACCACCATTCCAAAAAACAGAATTTTAATTTTTATTTAGTTATTTGTGTGACTGAAGGTGCCTATTGAGGTCTCAGGCCAGAGCTGGAGTTAGAGGTGGATGAAGCCCATCCCTGCGGGTGCTGGGAATTGAACTTGGGTCTTCTGGAGGAGCAGCTGGAGCTCTTAACCATTGACACCTCTAACCCCTTTTGAGACAGGGTTATGTTATTTAACCCTGGCAGGCACAGAGAGCCTCCTGAATTCTAGGTTCAAAGGGGTACACTGCTACACTTAGTTATTGTTCTGTTACTATGTATATTTTGTTGTTGTTTCTGTAAGACCGTTTGAGAATATAGACCAGGTTCACCTGGAATCCGATCCTCCTACCTTAATCTCCTGAATGCTAGCTACAGGCATTGTACCTCCATGCCCAGCAAATCGGTGTTTCAGGGGACTAAAAGCAGTGTTTTGGAGACAAGAGGAACATTTGGATAACATTTAAAAACCAACCAACTAACTTTGAGACAGTTTCATGTAGCCCAGGCTGGCTTTGATCTTGCCCTGTAGCTGAGGATAGCCTTAAACTCATGAGCCTCCTTGTGTCTACCTCTCAAGTGCTGGGGCTTTAGGCAGCTTTACCAGACTAGCTTATTTTGCTTTTGAGATAGGGTCTACCTTATATCTCTGACAGGACGAAACTTGCTGTGCAGATCAGAATGGCTTCAAACTTAAGGGTAATTCTCCTGCCTCTGGCTCCTGAGTGCTGTAATTATAGGTGTATTCTCTCATGCCTAGCTGCAACAGAAACGTCTGACCTATGCAGTACTAAAATCACACAAAGCATTCTCACTCCAGGATCTGACTGTATCCCTTGTAGGATCTTGACTCAGGGCATTGTCTGTTGAGTATGAAAAGCATTTAACATTGCTTTTTTTGTTTGTTTTGCTTTTTTGTTGTTGTTGGTTTTTGCTTTTTTGAGACAGGGTCTCTGTAGCCCTGACTGTTCTGCCACTCTGATCTACTTGCCCCTGCCTCCTGAGATGAAAGGCGTATACCGCCACATCTAGCATAAACACTTTATGATATTTAATAAACATATTAAGCTGAGCTTCATTAGTAGCATGTTAAGATAATACAGATAAATAAAATTGGTGGCTACCAGTGCATGGCTCATGGGATCTTGTCTTATCTTACAGATCACTGGAGATTGCGGCTGCTGAGCAGAGATTCTGGAAAGCATTCTATTTCTGAGCCTCTAGCATGGCGGGCCTAAAGAGGCGGGCAAGCCAGGTGTGGCCCGAAGAGCGTGGGGAGCAAGAACATGGGCTCTACAGCCTCCACCGCATGTTCGACATCGTGGGCACCCACCTAACACACAGAGATGTCCGCGTGCTTTCCTTCCTTTTTGTTGATGTTATTGATGACCATGAACGTGGACTCATCCGAAATGGACGTGACTTCTTATTGGCACTGGAGCGCCAGGGCCGCTGCGACGAGAGTAACTTTCGCCAGGTGCTGCAGCTGCTGCGCATCATCACTCGCCATGACTTGCTGCCCTATGTTACTCTCAAGAAGAGACGAGCTGGTGAGGCCTTACGGGGTCTGGGGACACATGACTAAGAGAAGCTTTGTGGGAGGCCAGGAGTGAGGAGTACAGGAGTCTACAGGGCGGGGCGGTCTTGACCTGGGGAATACCTAGGAGAATGGAGATCCTTTGGGAGAAGAAAGATATGTACTTTTTCTTGAGTGACTCCTTCTCCTCCTGCAGTGTGCCCTGATCTTGTAGACAAGTATCTGGAGGAAACATCAATTCGCTATGTGACCCCCAGAGCCCTCAGTGACCCAGAACCGAGGCCTCCCCAGCCCTCTAAAACAGGTGAGAGGATACTACATGTAATTTTCATAAGCAGGAGAACATTGCTCCCTTCACATGTGTGGCTGCGCCAACATCAATGACAGGATACAGCCCCTCTCCACCCACCCCATTAAAGACATTAAAGTCCCTGTCCATTAAAGACAATCAGAAGCTGGGGAAATGGCTCACTCGGTAAAGTGCCAGCTGCATATGCATGAAGACCTGAGTTCAGGTTCCCAGCACCCACACAGAAAAAGCTGGGTAATAAAGTGTCTGCAGCCTCAGTGTTGGAGGCAGAGACAGGTGGATCCCTGGAGCTCATAGAGGCAGCCAGTCTCGGCACACTGCTGAACTCAAGGCTCAGTGAAAGCCCTGGTCTAAAAAAAGATGGGGAGAGGATTGAGGAAGACACCTAATGCTGACCTCTGACCTTCACATGAGGCACACTCACATAGGAACACATCTATGTGAACATGTACACACACAAAGCAGGTGAAGTATACTTTGTCTAGGTCTAGTGTTTGCTCTCCTTTTAGATTACTTTTTAAAAATCAATTTATGTGTATAAGTATACTGTCTGCATGTAGGTTAAGCCATCACTCCAGACCTTAGGTCAGTTTTTAAAAATTTTTTTCTGTATGAATGTTTGCCTGCATATTTACATGTGTGCTTTGTGTCTACCTGGTGCCTGTGGAGGTGAATCTGGGTCCTCTGCAAGAACTACAAGTGCTCCTAACCACTGAGCCATCTCTGCAGCCCCAACTTTTATTTTTGGGACTTCCTATTTAGCTTGGGTAGATGCAGAACCCTGTGCAGGCCAAGATGGCCTTCCTTCCTTAGCCTTTTTTGTTTCTCTGTTTTTGTTTTGTTTTTTTGAGACAGGGTTTCTTTGTGAAGCCTTGGCTGTCCTAGAACTTACTCTGTAGACCATACTGGCCTTGAACTCAAGAGATTCCATTTCCTCTGCCTCTGCCTCCCAAGTGCTGGAATTAAAGGTGTGCACCACCACCTGGCTTCCTTTCTTCACCCTTAAGTGCTCAGATGATAGATGTCTTCCACCATACTTAGTGCGTGCCACCTGCCACCCCATTGCTAGGGCTGAGTCCAGATATTCATGAATATTTGACAGACATTGATCACTGGGCTATACCCCTCAGCCTTCAGGTTATATCACCAATACTTTCATTCTCAAGTCTAGATGGTTCCTTTGTCTATTCCAAATGAAAGATTTGAAGTTCTACTTGTCAAACCGTGTTTTCCCACTTACTTTCTGCTCAGTGCCTCCCCACTATCCTGTGGTGTGCTGCCCCACTTCGGGTTCTCAAATGTGTAGTAAGCGGCCAGCCCGAGGGAGAACCACACTTGGGAGCCAGCGAAAACGCCGGAAGTCGGTGACACCAGACCCGAAGGAAAAGCAGACATGTGGTAAGGAAATTCAGGGACTTTAGAGATGTAGACTTGAGGGAAAATATAAAGAACTCCTGGGATAATGGGCAGTCTGTAGTTCAGTGCAAGGCAATCTTTGCTGTTTTCAGGTCAGGGTTAGTCTTCATGAGAACTGTCTTTTCAGCAATGGTATAATAGAAATCTTTTTAGTTACTATTAAATCAAAGGAATGCCTGCATCATTCGTATATAGGATGAACCAAGTCAAGACAGAATTAATTCTAAGACAGGTCTTCTAACAAGGTGCTGTTTGTGAGTGGCCTGAGCAGAGTCATTGTAGGGCAGCTCCAGCATTGAAGCCAGGGCTTCAAGGACACAGTGAAGAACTAGTTCTGGGAAGAGGGAAAGAAGCTGCGAGAAGAGGGAGGGTTTCAGCCTTTCTTGCTTGCTTGCTTTTCTAGCTTCGGTTGTAAATACAATCCGTTATAAACCATGCTCCTTAAATTTCTCCCAGACATCAGGCTCCGAGTTCGGGCGGAATACTGCCAGCACGAGACGGCTCTGCAAGGCAATGTCTTCTCCAATAAGCAGGACCCACTTGAGCGCCAGTTTGAGCGCTTTAACCAGGCCAACACTATCCTCAAGTCCCGGGACCTGGGCTCCATCATCTGTGACATCAAGTTCTCTGAGCTCACCTACCTCGACGCATTCTGGCGAGACTACATTAATGGCTCATTATTAGAGGCACTGAAAGGTGTCTTCATCACAGACTCTCTCAAGCAAGCTGTGGGCCATGAAGCCATCAAGCTGCTGGTGAACGTGGATGAGGAGGACTATGAGCTGGGCCGACAGAAACTCCTGAGGAACTTGATGCTGCAGGCATTACCCTGACCTTTCCCCTTCTCACCTTTCTGGGGACTGTTCGCTCCGTCACCTCTGGAGCTGACATACTGTTCTGGGGTTTGTTCTCTACCCTTTCCAACCAATCACACCGCCTTTTTTTTTTTTTAAAGGAAAAGACAAAGGAAGGTGGAAGTGGTGTCCCTGCCCTCCCTGCACCCATGTGCCTGGGCTTCCCCGTTTCTTGTTGCCACTTACCCTATTGTGTGTCTACAGCCACCTTACCACTGAGCCGTAAGACAAGTGTATAGGGACAGGGTCTCTGGAACACAGCCTTTGTAAGGGATTGAACACTGCTTTCAGGTGCATTGAGGGGTAATCAATACTTATGGCTTTATGAGGGCTCTTAAATTTTGTCTGAAAAACCAAAGGGCTGTGAGTAAAGGAGCTATGTGGAAGGTGGGACTCTGAAGTGTATTTTGGAAATTAATTACCACCTCCTTCCAAATTATAGAATTTTTTAAAAACAGAGAAGCTGTGGCCCTTTGCAGTCTCTCCTGGCCTTGGTGCTGCTTCTCTCTGCCTTCCCTTCATTCCACAGCTGGAAACTGCTGTCGTACGGATCCCTCCTTGTCCCCTGTCAAATGTTCAGCAAACTTACAGAGGACTGGGCCAGCCTGATCACCCTCCCAACTGTGATGTGTGTGAACACCAGTACACGGGACGGGTGGAGTAGAGGCTGCTAGTTGGAACACACTTTCTCTGAAGAGGAGGAGGGGGTGGAGGGTATGACATTTTCCTTCCCTTTTCCAGTGAAAATAACTCTTACCCCACCCCAAGGCCCTTTCCCTTTGCTTCCTTCTGTCTTAAGAGAAAGTGGGATATTTAGTATCAGCTCCTCCTCCTGTTCTTCTGCCCTCCCTTCTCCCATCCTTTGGAGAACAGGACTAGTACATGCACTGAGCACCGCACTTTCTTAGGTAAGGAGGCATGTTTGAGGCAGGAGGCTGAGGAGTATAAAGTCCAGTCAAGCAGGTACAATTCCACCTCCCCTTCTAGCTCCCAAAAGACATGTCCAGACATTATGATGATTATATTTTTTTCAATGCCAGTGCTGCTCAGCCCTCAGCATAACTTCAGTTTTCATGAAATAAACAGTGACTATATAAAATTCCACTTTTCTGAAACTGAAATCTGAGGTCAGGTCAAAGTCTCTTCTTTCCCATGGACTTGATTAGGCCTGTGTTCCATTAAGAGAGGTTAAAGTTCTGCAAGGGAAGGGAACCGTGCTTGTGTCCTGCCTACAAGTCACAGTAACATCACCTCACAGTTGGCATGTGTCTGTGTGTCTTAACCAACAGAAGTTAAAAGCATTAAGAGAGTGGATGACCCAGACTGCCATAGAGGTCAGGTCTGCGGTGCTGGAACACAGGCAGGTGTTGGCGCATCTGTTGTAGAAAGTGGAGATCAATTCGAGCAAGGCAGAGGCCTGGTCCCTCGGAGCAGCGGGCCACCACTGTGCCCCACGGGTCAACCACCATGCTATGGCCATAACTTGCTCTTGTTTCATGGTGGCGTCCACATTGCGCTGCTGCTATTACATAGCACTGAGATTCAATGGCGCGGGCCCGCAGCAGCACCTGAGGATGAGACGTGCGTTGACTCAAGAACATACAGCGTTTAATAGGCAAGTGACAAGAAGCGGGCACTGTGGGCCCAATCTTCTCACTAACCAACTAGAGTTAATAACTAACTCTAACATGACTCACACCTAGCTAAGAAATGAATTTCCTCACTAGATAAAAAGGAAGAAAATGAGGTAGAAAGGAGGAGTGTTTGTGTTCTGTACTTTTGAGGTAAGGTCTCCCTGTGTAGCCCTGGCTGGCCTAGATCCACAGAGATCCGCCTGCCTTTGCCTCACAGTGCTGGGATAAAGAGCGTGCACCACCATGCCCCGCTCTTTGAAGGTGTGGGTTGCTTTTTTGTTTTTGAGACAGGGTTTCTCTGTGTAGCCCTGGCTGTCCTGGAACCCACTCTGTAGACCAGGCTGGTCTCAAACTTGGAGATCCACCTGCTTCTGCCTCCCCAGTGCTGGGATTAAAGGTGTGCGCCACCACTGCCCAGCTTCTATTTTCTTTTTTGGTCAAGGCATGCTGGCTTTGAACTTGTGGCTATCCACTGAAGTGCTTGGATTTAGGTTTGTACCACTCTGCTCCCACTACTAAAAATAGGGTTAAAGGAGGCCTATATGTTATGAAGAGGCATTCTCTTACCTCCCAGTGGGCTGGACCTGTAACAGATCCAAAGGCTGAAGGATAAGTAAGTATTTCTGCCCCAGCTTGAGCCAATTTCAAAGAAAGTTCAGGGAACCGCATGTCATAACAGATTGCTAGACCAACCTGAAATGAGAAACAACCCACTCATCTTCCCTGTCCCATTCAACATAACACTGAGTGCCTTTATTAGCCTACACCAACAGGGGATGTTACCACTTTTCAACATAGTCCTATTTCCTTTTCAAACTCCCACCTTGCCAGCCGGTGTCTTGACAGGTGGTTCAAGAGTGCCTCCAGGCTTGGTATAGTTGCTTTCTCTCATCGGCCCCTGACCTGGGATCTCTACATCGCACAGATGTGTCTTCCTGTAACTGGCCACTATTGATCCTAGAGTGAGAAAAAGAGAGAAAAAATACTCAGTACAGACACTCTACAAGTCCAGCTTAGCTCTTCTCCTAAAGAGGAATTTGTAGGCTGAGAACAGAAGCATAAAACCCCAAGGCCAAGCAGTTGAGAAAGAAATGCTGAAGATCTGAGTTGAAAGGTAGAGAAGCCCGGGAAGAGGCAAACTAAAGGGCTATGATGTCTCACCCTTGCTGTTCAAAAGCACATGACAATTGTAAATTTTCTGATTCTGCTCCCAGTCTTGGCCACGCTCGTGGAAACCGCCCAAGGACAGCCAGATTCCACATTCCCTGGGGAGGGGGGAGGGACACTCACAACTCTACCCCCTCTATGTGTCAATCCAGGAACACTGCTCAACAGGGAGTCCTACCCCCCCCCCAAAAAAAAAAAACCCTACCCTTGTACCTGGCAAGCTGGCTATATTGGCCCAAAAGATCCCCATTCAGTGGTTCGGACAGGAGTAATGTCTCGGCAGGGTTTCGTGCAATAAAGTCAAATGCCTCAGGCAGAAAGGCCAGGCAAGCACCCAGTCTGGCAGCCTCTTGAACCAGCTCAGCACATGTTTTAAAGTTCTCTTGCTTGTTTGGTGTTGATGTTACCTGGCACACAGCCACCAGGGGCAGCTCCCAGGATGAGGACATGGTTCTGGGCCTGTGAATGACACAGGCAGTGGCCTCAGATTTTCTATCTCGGAGAAACTCAGAGGCTCAAGTGGGGGTGGAGCCAGAAACTTTCTTTTCTTTTGACTTTTTTTCTTTTTTGAGACGCGGTCTTTTGTAGCCCAGACAGGCCTTTCTAGGTAGCTGGGGATGACCTTAAACTCCTGGTTGATCCTCCTGTTTCTCGAGTGCTGGCATTACAAGTGTCCCCAGCGACTTGTTTTCATTCTTACAGAGCATAATAACCCTAGAGCTACTGGAGTTCACTCATTACATGTTTGGAGGGTGGCAGATATCTTTGTCTCCCACTATGAAGTTAATAAACATGGACTAAGCAGCTATGTGCCAGAGAGAGAACATTACAATCTATGTTACCTGGGCTGAGTACAAAGTACTGGGGTTCGAAGTAATCGGTATCCGGTACACAGAAGAGACAGGAGTTGGTGAGGAGGCCTGGTGATGAAGCCCAGCCTGAAGAAGGTGAGAAATCAGGACACCTAACCCTCTTTCAAGCCGTAAGTTTCTAGAATTCTCTGCCATTTCCAGGCCTGGCCAGTAATTCCCTCCCCCAAGGCCTCGAAAATACTTTTTACTACTAGTAGCTATGAAAAGATACAAAATGGGAAAATGGGAGAGGCGACTATGATCGGTGCCTTAATACCTCAACTTCCAGTGATCTCACATTAAAACTGAAGCCCTTTTCCTTTGCCAAACGTCTCCGCAGTTCAAGTCATCTCATGGAACCTTCCTCGTTTCCCCAATTCTCTCTTCTCGGCTGTGCCACCTGCACAGCTTTATAGACTCAACACGTACCTTTCCCCTTATACCCGAATCTCAGAAGGAAAGTTCACCCTCCCTAGATCTCCACCATCTCATGGTGGGTAGATGGGTACAGGACCAGATCCCAACCCGAGCCCCCGCCCTCTGATTAGCGCGTCCTTCCCCGCCTCTCCCCCCGGGGCAAGAATCTCTGTTGCACAAGTTAAAGCATCGCAGGTGGAATTCACCGCAGCGGGCAGGGTTTGGGAGTAGGTCCTACATGAAGACACAGCCAAAACCATTCACGGGGTCGGATCTCACGAGCTGCCAGGAGCCAGAAGCGCAGGATCAAGTGGGCGGTAACCCCCGGCCGGATGTGACGCAGTGAGAGTGCGCAGGCCGGAAAGCTTGCAGGTGGGGAAGATGGCGGACAGCAGCGGTCGTGTGGGCAAGAGCGGCGGGAGCGGCGCGGGGAAGGGGGCGGTGTCGGCGGAACAGGTGAGGAGCCGCGAGCGCACAAGGCACCCGGGGCGGTGTCGAATTCGTGCAGAAGATAAGATTTGTGGCTCCGAAGGGCCTTTAGTCCTTTCCACGGTCGCCATGAGCACGCACGGGGGAGGGGGGGGTCTCTGGAGGTGATCACGAACCTTTCTAGGGCCTGGGTAGGTAGGGGAGAGGCACGCCCGCGGTGTGGGTGGGTAGTTGAGGGAGAAAGCCCTGAGCTGCAGGGTCTGGGAGGGTTGGCCAGGTCCCTGAGGAGATGGATCGTCGTTTGCCCCCTCTCCGAGGTACCCTAAAGAGCATATGATGTTTGGCGTGGTATCTAGTAACGAATTCCAGGCTGTTAGTTAGTGAGTGGCTTATTTAGTTCATGACTCTAAAACCGTGTTCACCATCACCAACACGCTGCAGAGCCACGTGACTCGGACTCAGAACAGTTTAGTGTTCCGTAAATATTTTGACTAAAGAGTCTGTGGTTTTGGTTTGTTTGTTTGTTTGTTTGTTTGTTTTGTCTGGGGGTGGGGACGAGGGTTGCTATAGGGTCGGGTTGGGCCTTGGCTTTTCCGGAATTCACTATGGAGACCAAACTGGCCTAGAACTCACAGAGATCCGCTTGCCTCTGCCTCCCATATACTGCGATTAAAGGCTCGGATTATTTCGTCTTTTGAGACACGGTCTTACTAAGTGTCCTACACTGGCCTCGAGCTTGCTCGATGTGCCCTCTTTGCAAAAATTGACTTTTCGGAAGAGGGCAGAAACCGCTTTTTTTCTTTCTTTTCTTACATTTATTTATTTATTATGTGTGAGTACACTGTAGCTGTCTTCAGACACTCCAGAAGATGGAGTCCGATTTCATTACTGATGGTTGTGAGCCACCATGTGGTTGCTGGGATTTGAACTCAGGACCTTTGGAAGAGCAGTCGGTGCTCTTAACAGCTGAGCCATCTCACCCGCCCCTGAAGAGTTATTTTAATCATAGGTACATTTGTCAGTTGGTTGTTGAACAATTCCTACAGGTAAAAGCATCAGCATAAAAAGTTTAAAACCCACACTGTCAAAGAGCATAGTCAGCTGGGTGGTTACAGTTCTACTGTGAGTTAGAAAGTAAGTGTTTGGGCGAAGTGAAGTGCAGGGAAATTCTGGAGATGGAAGAGGGTGTAGCCTCTGACATAGTGGGAAGGAAAAAATGGTAATGCTTTGCCAGAGGAACGGGTAAATGAAATAGACCTTGTCTTAAACTTGGTCACAGCCAAGTGTGGTGGCCCATACCCATAATCCCCCTGGATTACCCTGTCAGTTCCAGGCTAGCCTGGGTTACAGAGTAAAACACAGTCTCAAAAACAAAACAATGAGACTTTATGTGTGTTTGCATGTGTATGTGTATATACCACATGTGTGCAGGAGCCCTCGGAAGCCAGAAAAGTGGTCAAAACCTCTGATGACTGCCTATTAGCTACCATGTGGGTGCTGAGAACCAAACCCAGGTCCTCCACTATAAAAGTAATCATTCTTCTACCGAGCCATTTCTCCAATCCTACACTGAAAACTTCTGCACATAATGAACTTTCTTGCACAGTTTGGAGAGAGAGTCCAAAGTAGTGTAGATTTAGGATATGGCAGGTAAGTAGGCAAGGGAACATCGGGTAGTGGAATGGTTAGGAGGGTTTCCTGGCCTAGAATCAGAACGACCTGTGTTTGCTTTGTATTTCTTATTTATATATGATTTCTCTTGTTACCTTTTACCCTCATCTATCTGTAAAAGCACAGTAGTTTCCATTTCGTAACTAGATTACTAGGCAAGAAAATCCATTTAGGTTTTGTTTTGTTTTGTTTTGTTTTGTTTTTTTCCTCCATGACTAAATACAGAGACTACAGAGTGTGTTTAACAAATGCTACTTAAAGCTGGAGAGATGGCCTCTGCACTTGCACCTGATCTCACACAGACACACTTACACACACATAATCTGAACAATCTTTCTAAATGCTAATTTCCTTTTATTTTCTAGATTCTTTGGCTTAATTCTAAAGGCTGGGAAAAGTTAGTCATGTGAAGATTTTTTTTTTTTTCGTTAGAAGTAGTGTGTTCAAAAGCATTGAGCCATGAACTGCCTGGTATTGAAAATGCTGGAGAATTTAAAGAGATATATTGCAAGACCTAAAGAGATACAGTCAACTTTGTTCTTTGACACAGGGTTTTTCATGTGGCCTAGAACTCACCAGGTAGGCTAGGATGGCTGACCAGAGAGTCCGTTGACCCTCCCTTTCCTCAGCACAGGGAGAACACGCCTCAGAATTTAAGTTCACTAGCATTCCATTGCCAGGCAGTTCATGCCTCAATACCATGCCTGCCTGCCTGCCTTCTCTTTCTCTCTCTTCTTCTTTCTCCTCCTCCTCCTCCTCTCCCTCTTTCTCCTCCTTCTCCTCTTCCTTCTTAAAAAGTGTGTTCTGGGGATCAAACCCTGGTTCTTTGGCTCTTTACCTGTGAAATTTTCTTCCCAGCCCAATTTAAGTGTTTATTACTGATGTGTGTGTTAGCCTAGTGTGTCTCTCACAAGGAAAATAGGAGCAGGTACTACTTCGTACTGGGTGCTTGTTTTATTTTCTGTTCTTTATCATTTATTGATTTACTATTGTTGTTTTGTCTGAGATAGGCTCTCCCTCTGGAACTTGCTATGTAAACCATGCTACTTTAGGCCTTGCTACTCTTGGCTTTGTGAGCCTGTGCAATGAAAAGTAGCTATTTACTTCCAGCATGTAATGCAGAGGCAGGCAAAGGGTAGCCATTCCCATTCTAAGAGAGAGGTAAAGAAGCGGAAGGCTTAAGTCTGAATTCCAAGAGGACAAGCATTATCTTACAATAATTTTTCTCTATGTGTGTCATTTGGAAACTCTAGGGCAGGAATTGGGCCTCTAAAATATTGGGCAGCCCCAAATCTGTGTGTTTGCAGGGCTCAGTCCATGCTTCATGCTCTTGGGCTTGGGGGCATACCAATGCCCGCAGCTTGCCCAGTCAGGCAGTGTAAGACAGTTGCTGCACTATTAGAGATCATGGTAGCTGCCTGGCCTTCACTAAGGCTTGTTCCAGTGAGGATTCACTATGACAGCTCCCATTCCTACATCAGGTTTCTCCCTGCACCCCCACTTTTCCTCCCACAGTTCAGTGCATCTTTTGAAGCTTTGGTAGAGGAAGCCGTTTCTCCACAGCTCTTGCATTCTGCATGCCTCCAGAATTAGCACCATGAGGCATAGATACTACCACAGGTTACTGCTAATAATGCTCTCTCCAGCTACAGTACAAGCTGTACTTGGATAAATCACTGGAGCATGCTGGGATGTGAGAAGCATAGGCTGGGTAGACTGGCTATGAGTTCTTTCTGCCCTTAAGATCCGCTTTTGGTTCCATGATCGGAAGGACAGTGAAGATTTCCAAAATGCCTTCAGAACATTCTTGTCATTGTATGGTAAATAATAACACTCGGCTTTCTCTATCAGTGCTAATTTCTTCACTTACTTGGTAACCCTCTTGGGGGGGGGGGGGTTTGCATTTATTTATTTTGTGTTTGTGGAAATGCCACAGCGCTCATGTGGTGGCCAGAGAATAATTTGCAGCAACTGTTCTCTCTTTCCACCTTGTCCATCCTGGGACAAACTCCTGTAGCCAGGCTTGGCTGCAAAGTCCCTTTGCCAGCTGAGTCATTTACTGGCTTGGCCACTGTCTTGACCTAGTTCCACTGTGTACATAGCCAGGCTGTGAATCGTCTAAGCTTTTAGGCTCTGTTTTCTTTCCTTTAAAATTTTATTATTTTATATACATTAGTGTTTTGCTTGCAAGTATGCCTGTGTGTGTGTGTCAGATCCCCTGGGACTGGAGTTACAGACAGGTGTGAGCTTCCATGTGGTGCTGGGAATTGAACCCGGGTTCTCTTGAAGAGCAGCCAGTGCTCTTAACTGCTGAGCCATCGTTCTTATTTTCTTTTAATTATGAATTCTGTCTTTAAGTTGGGTGATGTATTCTCAGAAAGAACAGATGTGGATCTTGTTTTATGTTTTTTTTTTTTTTTTTTTTTTTTTTGGTTTTTCGAGACAGGGTTTCTCTGTGTAGCCCTGGCTGTCCTGGAACTCACTTTGTAGACCAGGCTGGCCTCGAACTTAGAAATCCGCCTGCCTCTGCCTCCACCTCCCGAATGCTGGGATTAAAGGCGTGTGCCACCACACCCGACTGTTAAATGTATTTCTGGTTGATTCTCCATTCTTTATATTTGGGGTTTGGACTGTGTTGGACGTGGGTGTGTGTGTGTGTGTGTGTGTGTGTGTGTGTGTGTGTGTGTGTGTGTGTTCGAGCCTCTGCCTGTCCCTTATAAAGTCCAGTCTGGCCTTGAACTCACTATGTAACTAGGGCAGACCTGATCCGGTGCCGGGATTACCGGCATGTACCAGCAGTCTCTATTTAAGGAATAGTAGTCTTTCTTAGTTCTTCTGTTCCTGTCTTTCTTGTGCTTGCATGGTTCCATCTTTGTCCTCTGTGTGTAGGATTCCTCCCTCGTTGGCTTGGTGGACATGAACTGACTTGGTGCTTCTCTGGCAGTGCCCTGTTTCTTAGTCTGGTTAAATGTCTTAATATACTTTTATTGTGTGTGCTTGCATGCTTGTACAGGCCACAGCACTGGTGTGGCAGCCAGAGGGTAATTCTCTGCAGTTAGGTCTTTCCTTCTACTGTGTGGCTCCTGCCAATCAAACTTAGTCAGGCTTAGCAGCAAGTGCTTATACCTCTTGAGCCATCATGCTAGCTCAAAACTGGTTCTCTCTATCCACCTTTGCATGGACTCTGGGAATTTCATTCTGGTTATCGGGCTTAGGCAGCAAGAGCATTTACCTGGCCTGAAAAGAAAGTTTTAAAATCTCATGCAATTAATGGAAGTTTGGGCAAAGGCTTGGGCTCAAAAACTATAGAGATAGTGTAGGTAATGAAATGAAGAAATAGTGTGAACAGACTCTTTAATCATATTCCCACTGTAGAAATGAGGGGGGAAGGACTTTCTAAAAGAAGAAAGAGGGGTTAAAAGGGAGAGGAGAGCAGATCTCAGCTTCTCTGTTGTCCTGTGGTGTTGGTTCTCAGCCTAGTGACTTGTTCCTAGGAAACAGTTGGCAGTGCCTGAAAAGCATTTCTGTTTTATTGGGTAGAGTGCAGTTATGTTGCTGAGTACTGTAAAATGTTCAAAATTGCCAGCATGAGAAAAACTGGTTCATGGTCTCAATAGTACTAGTGCTAAGAGACTGTCCTATTATGTGTTATTTATATTTTATAGAAACAAAAGGAAAAAAAGACAAGTAGCTTAGTCATGTACAATGTATTTTGTGTTATGTGCGTGAGTGCCTACATGTATGTATGTGCACCGTATGTATTCCTCCTGCCACAGAGGCCAGAAAAGGGGACCAGCTCCTCTGGAACTGGAGTTAGAGGCAGTTGGATTATGAAGTCAGTTATATAGGAGTTGATTGAAGATCTTTGAGAGGATAGTTTGGTAAGCAATAATAATACCACAGAGAAGACAGAAGGAGATTTAAAGTAACTTACAGGCAGTGGTTATAGTTTGGTTCTCAAAGTGTGAAGAGAAGGGATGCGTACCCTTCTGTAATAGAGTAGTAAGATCAGAGCGCTTAGAGGGCACTAAGATGGGGAAGCCGGCACTCGGGAAGTGGAGGTGGGACGACCAGGAGTTAAGGTCATCTTTTCAGTAGATGATCATAGTAGGCCAGCTTGGGCACCTGAGACTTTGTCTCAAAGAACAGTAAACACCAGGGGAGGATAGATGCTGAAAGGGAAAGGAGGCAACTAATGAAGCAGTGTCTCAGGAAATGCACTTTGGAAGTATTCAGTCAGAACTCTCCACCTATTCTGTTCTCCCAGTAGTCAATTAAGAAATCATGGCATGTAACACAGCCAAAGACATTTTTGAGGAAAGGTAATATGGGTGAGAACAGAGATGGCTTAGTGGGTGCAGGGTTTTTGTTGTTGTTGTTGTTCTTGTTCTTTTTGTCAGGTCTGACAACTTCCATTCACTCAGAAAGACCCACAGGGTGGAAGGATAAAACTGAATTCCACAAGTTGTCTTTGACATGTGTGTCCACCTGTGCACTTCTCCCAACTCCCATAATTTTTGTTGTTGTTTGAGTTGGGGTTTCTCTGCTTATAGCCCTGGCTGTCCTGGAACTCCCTCTGTGTGGATCAGGCTGGCTTTGAACTCACATAGATCTGTTTGCCTCTGCCTCCTAAGTGCTAGTTCATAAATTTAACTTAAAAAGGGAATGTCCCTTGTCCTTTTTAAAAAGCTTTTTTTTTTTTTTTTTAAAGATTTATTTATTTATTATGTGTAAGTACACTGTAGCTGTCTTCAGACACTCCAGAAGAGGGCGCCAGATCTTGTTACGGATGGTTGTTAGCCACCATGTGGTTGCTGGGATTTGAACTCTGGACCTTTGGAAGAGCAGTCGGGTGCTCTTACCCACTGAGCCATCTCACCAGCTCCTTATTTACGTATCTTATGTGTATGAGTGTTTTGTATGCATGTGCACTCTAGGTGTGCCTGGTGCAATCAGGTCAGAAGTGGGGGTTGGGGATTGGATCCTTTGGAACTGGAGTTACACATGGTTGTAAGTCACCATGTAGGTGCTGGGCATGCTTGGCTTTGAATCCACCCTCCTTCCCTTTGTTTCTTCCCTGGCCACAACTATTAACAACCAACCACCAGCCCCCTAAACTGACAACATCCATACTGAATACCACTAACCGCCCACTCCACCTCTCAGGAACGAGGCATTGTGTTCTTTAGATTGCTTCCTGTCCGGGGGCAGTGGCATCTTTGGGGACCCTAAGAAAATTGGAATGGTAGCCAATCCCTGAGAAGCCTGGCTGTTCCCCTCACTGTCCAGGAAGGTGCAGGCCTAGTTGAGGCAGACTGTGAGGCTACGCCACTTGAGGCTAGCTGCTCTGAAGCTGTGTCCTGGATTTTGAGGAAACAACGGTTGAGGCGGCCTGTGAGTCTGGATCACCTGGGGCTAGCTCTTTGATTTCACTGGTGTCTGATTGTTTTGTTTTGAAAACACAAACTTTTAATAGTGACATTGTAGGGACATTTTTATATTAATGTATGAAATATGTGTGTGGAAGGAAACAGGACAGGGCCTTACAGATTATCAGTGTGGTGAGAAATTTTGGTTGTATTCTGGGGACAGAGGCAGGAAGATCTCATGATCAAGCCAGCTCAGTCAGTCAACAGGGTCTCGAGGGAGGGAGGGAGGGAGGGAGGGAGGGAGGGAGGGAGGGAGGGAGGATCGAAAAGAAAAAGACAATTAGACAACATTATAGCATGACTCCAGCCAGTGCTGAGGCTGCAGCAGGTTTATTTTTTTCCCCCATTCAGCTTTTATACCATTCTAAGTACTTGCAGAGAATAGGGTCAGTTCTTAGATCAATGACAAAGTAGTCAGACAAGGCAGTAAGCAAAGCCCCCTGGTCACTGTTTCTAGGGGCTTATCAGGATGACCAAGATAAAAGGAATGCCACACATTGAGCTTTGTATTAGCCCAAATGTAAATACTCCTATCTGAGCCTACTTCCTTGAGCCCAGTGGTACGCGCTTGCCAAATTTCTACAGGGTTCCAAAAGCTCTCCACAATCTCAGGTTGGAAGCCAGACTGGTAATCTGTATTCAGAGACCTTGTCTCAAAACAAGCAGAAAACCATGCACACAAACAACCACATCTCCCAACATAGGGATCAATAGGGAACAAATTCTATGTCACACTTAAAAAGAAATCTGGGGCTAGAGAAATGGCTCAGTGGTTAAGAGCTAGAGAATCCCGGGGCAGTGGTGGCGCACGCCTTTAGTCCCAGCACTTGGGAAGCAGAGGCAGGCAGATTTCTTGAGTTCAAGGCCTGCCTGGTCTACAGAGTGAGTTCCAGGACAGCCAGAGCTATACAGAGAAACCCTGTCTCAAAAACAAAAAAACAAAGATCTAGAGAATCTGGGTTTAATTTCCAGCTCATTACTGGTATGGTAGCTCATGCTTTGGGGGATCTGATGCCTTCTTCTAGCCTCTTTGGGTCCCAGGCATGCACATAGCAGACATACACATACAGGTAAGACACATAAAAATAAACCTTAGGGGGAAAATCTTTATAAAAATAAGTTTTTGAAAGATCTCATATGTGTAAATAATAAGAATATAAAGAGCTCTATGTAGTAATAAGAAGTGATGTTGATTTAGAAACGAATACATAGTATTTTAATTAAATGGGGCTATTTCAGAGGGGAACTTTACATACACTATGATTTAATAGGGTAAAGAGACTCTCGACATTGACTAGTCTATCCCTGTTTGCATGAGACTATTGAGGTTTGGTCTGTTGCTGTGTATTGCAATGCTTAAATACTGGCCCCCAAGGTCTGGCTGCCCACAGGAATAAAAGGAGATCCTCATATACACCAAATGATTCTATGTAATCTTGTTCCTTAATGTAAAACTATTGGTTGAATAAAGATGCCTATAGCCTGTAGCTCTGGGCAGAAGACAAGTAGGCGGGCCTTCAGTTTTCAGGCTTGTGGTCTTGGGGCAGGGACCACAAGAGGAGAGAAGAGGAAGAAGACACCATGGGAAAGGTGGATCATGTGAAGATGTCCATGAGGGCCAGCCAATTGGAGAAGGGACAGCCCAGGCAGAACATGGCAGGTCATATCTCATGGTTAGTGACAGGGAAGTAGACTAAAAGAGTATAGAGGGTTGATAACTGCACAGCTCTAGTGCTGTTAAGGGGGTAATTGTAAATATAAAGGTTTTATGTCTTTTATTTGGGAACTGAATGATCAAAGGTGAGGTAGAAACCTCCAATTAATTTTTACAACATTTTGGTACCCGTTGTGGGGCGCCGTTAGTGAATATTTTCCTGACTCTTCCTCCCAGCTCTATGCTCCCAGAGATAAGATTCAGACTCAGAATATATTTACAAATACCTTGATTATATAGCTAGGCTCTTCTCTGACTAGATCATAACTTAAAATAACCCAATTTATTTTAACATGTATTCTGCCATGTGGCTGGTTACAATGTGCTCAGGTACCAAACAGCTGTCTTGTCACGTCTTCCCTGGTGACTCTCCCAAGCCTGGCACTATCCCAGAATCCTTTCTCCTCCTCTTTTCCCATCTCCTGTTTCTTGCCTAACCTATAGGCCATCAGACTTTTATTCACAGGTGCCATATCCAGACAGACACAAGATGCTCTCTCTAGCTTTGTTATTGGTAGTAGTGCTGGGAGTTGAGCCCCAGTGCCTTCTGCATGCTGAGGCCATTCTCACTGAGTTGTACCTCAAGCCCTGAGCTAATATGATAAAGCTTATGTGGCGTAGTGGGAAAGCACACGCCGCACAGGTGTGCCCGCCTGAGCATGGTCCTGGGAACTCACAGCTTCTAACTGAAGGTCCAAGTGAATCTGATACCCTCTTCTTCCTCCACACTTGTTTATATACACACAGGCACACACACATACATATAAAAAAAAGTCTTGGGGCTGGAGAAATGGCATAGCGTTTAAGAGCACTGACTGCTCTTCCCAAAGTCCTGAGTTCGAATCCCAGCAACCACATGGTGGCTCACAACCATCCATAATGAGATCTGATGCCCTCTTCTGGTGTGTCTGAAAACAGTTAAAGTGTACTCACATATAATAAATAAATAAATCTTTTTTAAAAAGTCTTTAAGTCTTAAAAAAAAAAAAGGACTAAAGATGATGACTCAATGATTAAGATTTCACACTGTGCATCTAGAGAGATGGCTCTGCAGGTAAGAGGACTGACTACTTTTCCAGAAGTCCTGAGTTCAATTCCCAGCAACCACATGGTGGTTCACAGGCATCTGTAATGGGATCTGATGCCCTTCTTTTGGTCTGTCTGAAGACAGCTACAGTATACTCATATACATAAAATAATTAAATCTTTTTTTAAAAAGTACACACTGCTCTTCTAGAAGACCCAGGTTTGATTTCCAGTACCTATATCAAGCCTATAACTCTATCACCTTCTTGGTCTCTGATTAGTGACAAACTGGCAAGCTAGCTCAGTAGTTAAAAGAACTTAAAAGAAAAGTGGTTAAAACATTTTGATGAGACCCAGGTTCAGTTTCCAGCACACACACGGTGCTCACCACCATTTGTGACTCCAGTTTCAGGGACTCTGTCGCCCTCTTCTGGCCCCTGGGCACCAGGCCAACACATGGTGCACATGTATACATACTTCCAGGTATAACAGCACTCATGAACATAGAGTAAAAATTAATAAGTTGGGGAGGGAGACATAAAAAAGCCCTCTTCACCTGCAAGTCTCTTGTAGGTGTTCCAGTGGCTCCTCACCCCCCCCATCTCTCACATTCAAATCTATTGTTAAATCCCCCTGTGCCTAGTAAATATCTCAGACATATAGGCACTCAGTAAGAATGTAGTCTATGCCCTTCCCTAGATAGCTATCCACTACTGCGCCTTTGTAACTTGCCATCCTATGGCTGCCTTTACTTTCTGGTGTTTTCACGGTCTCATCTCTCATCTCTTAGGTAATTGCTGGCTTTAATCGCCTTCGGCAGGAACAGAGGGGCTTGGCGTCCAAAGCAGCTGAGCTGGAGATGGAATTGAATGAGCACAGGTAGGAAGGCAGCAGAGAAACAGAATGATTGGATGGAGGCTTGTGGGGATCTGGTCGGATTCTGAGGTCTTGTCTTGTTCTCCTACCCTAGCCTGGTGATCGATACACTGAAGGAAGTGGATGAGACCCGCAAGTGCTACCGCATGGTTGGAGGTGTGCTGGTGGAGCGGACTGTCAAAGAAGTGCTTCCTGCCTTGGAGGGCAACAAGGAGCAGGTGAGCAAGAATTCCTCTATAGGCGTTTGGGCAGCCAAGAGGTTAAATGTAGGTGACTAGGGATTTAGGGAATTCATGTTGATGGTAGCATGCAGCCTGTTAGCTATCTACTGTGCCCTTTATACTATTACGAAGTTGAAGTCCAACTCCTTAAGTGAGGAGTTGTTGGCTGTGTGCCCTTTCCATGGGCTCTTTGATGTGGCTGAGTGGGGAGGGAATGGGTAGAGCAGTGTTCTTCACAATATAGTCTGTGGATCCCTGAGTCCGAATCTCCTGAAGAACTTGTTTAGCAGTGTTGGGCATCAAACCCAGGGCCTCATGCGCAGTAGGCTAAATACTCTTATCATTGAGCTACACCTCCAGCCAAGGACCAGTTTAAAATGCAGCTTCTTAAGAGCTCTTGATCCACCGAACCAGACCCTTGAAGAAACCATAAGAGACCTTTTAAAGGGAGAAAGAATCCTGACTGGGGTGGCATACATTGGTGTTTAACTTGCTGAGATGATGAGGCAGAGGAATTGGGTTTGAAGCCTGCTTGGGCTAACTAAAAATCAATCACTTAAAAAAAGAAAAAAATGAATGTGACCTAAGAGAAGAAACCAAAGCATGACAAATGCTCTTTTAAGAGCAAGCAGCCCATCCTCCCTGGGGAGGGACTGAGGATGGAAAGTTGCTGGAGAGGGGACAGTAACTGTCTTAAGAGATGTAGCTGCTGGTGAGCCACTAGTGCTCCTGTGGATAGCTCCATCCATGCCCACAAGGGTGCTTCAGGTTAGACTCATGGGCCACAAAACAAAATGGAGAAATACGATTATGAGGTGGGATGGGTTGGTGGCAAGTAGATGAGAGTGGGCTGTTTGATCATACACTTTTATAACATTATCAAAGAATAACGAAAATAAGTAGCTCAGATGGTTCCCCTTTATAAGCCACTGTGTTCTTGTCTCACTGCCTCCAACTGTAGTACAGTCCAGGGCAGAGGAGGGAGACCTGCAGTCCTTCTCCATCCTCTCTTTTGCCTTTTAGATACAGAAGATCATTGAGACACTGTCACAGCAGCTTCAGGCAAAGGGCAAAGAACTGAACGAATTCCGGGAAAAGCACAACATTCGTCTCATGGGGGAAGATGAGAAGCCAGCGGCCAAGGAAAATTCAGAAGGGGCTGGGGCCAAGGCCAGCTCAGCAGGGGTGTTGGTCTCTTAGGAGCTAAGGCCTCTGCGGGGTTGTTTTTTTTTTTTTAACCCTGATTCCCATTTGTAATTTCTTTTTATTGTTGTTATTATTATTTCTCTGCTATTGTAAATTTTGTTTTTGTTGTTGTTGATTAAATGTTTTGGTCAAATACTTAGCTATAGCCTGAACCTTTATCTCATTTAGGGCTACACCGACCTCATAGAGCTGAGTGTGGTGCCACACAAGCCTTTAATAATCTTAGTGCTTGGGCGACAACAAGAGGCAGATCTCGGAGTTCCAGGCCAGCATGGTCTACAAATCGAGTTCCCAGTCATCCAAGGCTATATATAGACACAGTGAGACCCTGTCTCAAACAAAACAAAGAATATGATTTGCATGGTTTCTACCAGGTTAATAGCTCACTATCAGAAAGGAACCTCAGTTCGGCCTTTCCTTTGCAAATAAAGACATCTGCTTATTTGATGCTCTTCTAAAAGGGATTCAGAGGGCTGGAGAGATGGCTCAACAGTGAAGAGCTCTGTCTGCTCTTCCAGGGGGCATCTGTTTTATTATCCCCAACAACCACATGGTGGCTCAAAACCATCTATAATGGGGTCTGATGCCCTCTTCTGGCATGAAGGTGTACATGCAAATAGGGCACTTATATAAGTAAAATGTATAAATCTTTTAAAGGATTCAGACACAAAACTCTCAGATTGAAATTTAATAAGTATTTGAAGTAGGGCAATAGCTCTGATGAGACCGCTTTGTAGGTTTGCCACAACACAGAGGGGTGGCCATGTGTCTCCCTGCTGTTCTTTAGATGAAGAATTCCAGGATGCAAACCTGTGGGCTAGCTGTCCTGCCGTCCTCACCAAAACCCCCAACCAAATAAAGCTGGTCATTCCAAAGGCAAGTCCGATGGCCCACGCGCTTCAGTCCACGGTCTGTACTGGGGAAGTGGAACCACAGAGGCGGAGACTTGCCTGTGGGTTGAGAGCAGAAGGTGGTTACTGCGGCATTCTGCTCCAGCCTTACCCAGTACGCATGCCTGTTATCGTTCCCGTTTGGTTTGTCAGCCTTTTCAGATGTTCAGTATTCTATTTATATTGTCTATTTTGTTTTTGAAACAGGGTCTCGCTCTGTCACCCTGGCTAGTTTCACACTCTAGATCAAGCTGGCTGGCCTCAAAAACTCCCAGAGATCTGCCTGCCTCTGCCTCCCAAGTGCTGGAATTAAAGGTGTGAACCACTATGCCTGGCTCTATTTTTTTTGTTTGTTTTTCAGCGGTCCACCCACTTTTGCCTCCTGAGTGGCATGCATCACCACAACCGGACTGCATTCCTTTAACTCATCAACTGATTTCTCCTTTCTATCCTACCACCCCTGTTTTGTAATTTTTAGCTGTGTCTTTCTCTCCTCCCTTTCAAATGATAGCTTGGCGCTCACGGGTATCGTAGATGTAGAGATCATTGCAGATCGTATCTCTAGCTCTGGTCAGAGTTTCTCCACCAAATAGTACAGCGAAGGGTCCCACCACTGAACAGGAATGATGGCGCAGGCTCTGCGGTCCTTGCTGCAGTCCCTGCCCACTGTTCACAAGCCTTGCAAGCTGTTCCCTCAAACGAGGGGCAACTGGTTGTTCCTCCTTGGGCGAGAAAAACAAGAAGGGGTTGTCTGAAGGGTTTGCTTATCGAAGTTTTAGTCCTTTTCTACTTTATGTGAGTAGCTAATACCTTGATTTTTCCAGGGCTCCATTGCCCTGCTACCTCTGGTCCAACTGAGTTGCAACCCCCAAAGAGCAAAAGCTGATGACCCGGGTGCGGTCCAGCAGTTGGCAGCAGGGCAGCACAGTGGCCTGATCGTGAGGTTGTGTGGCAGTCTTCTTCTTTGTAGCTGTTGGTACACAGAAATTCGGGCCTGAGTTTGGTTTTCTGAAAAAGATTCAAGTGTTCTTTGCCAGAGAGCTCTTAGTGAAAAAGAAAATCAGGCTTGGGACAGATAGAGTTAAGCCATCTTGGATTCCAAGACAGAAGGTGCTATGGATAGACTACCAATAAGTTTATTTAGGTTTTGTTTTTTCTAGAGTATAGAGAAACCAAACGAACGTTTGGGGACAAAAGTTGCAGTACCAATAAGTTCGGGTCCTGTGGTCCAACTTTAACGTGTAGATGCTTCCATAGCGTCGCTGAGTGTGGGTACCACCCTCTCTGCCAGACACTCGCAGCTCCCCGTCTGAGAGGCGAGTGCAGGTGTGGCTGCTGAGGCCAGCAGGAGGGCAGTTGCCAGGGTTCGCAGCCCATGCTTCCCACACGCCTCTCTCCGTGTCCAGCGCGGCCACCGTGGATAAGCGGCGTGACCCGTCCCAGCCACCCACCACGCAGAGCCAACGTCCTCCCACCAGTGCCGCGTCGTGGTGGCTGCGAAGGGGACTACCTCGGGCTACCAGTCGCACCGCTTGGCCCACAGCTGGGTCAAAGATCACAGTGTCGTTGCTGGGCACTCTTGCACCACCTTCTAGGAGACCCCCTACCAGATAGAACCGTCCTTCCAGTTCCGTGCATGAATGGAAGGCACGAGCCAGAAGCACGTCTCGCGCTACTGGCCTCCAGGTCCAGGTTGAGCCTCTTGCTCGACCGAGGGACTGCACCCCAGCCATGGGCCAAGGGAAGGGGAGAGCAGCTCGGTCGCTTCGGGTCGCACTCCTTCACGAAGGGCCCAGCACTTCCTCCAAGCATAGACTAGCTGCCCCTCCAATAACAGCACAGGTCTTCACCCCCTTCTCTCCACCGCCGTCGCCCAGCAACCACTACAGGGACTACAGTGCGACCGCTGCAAACTGAAGGTCGCAAAGCGCCTGTTACCTTGGAAACAAGAGACCTGGTTAAGCTACCGCGATCTTACAGTGATGTCGTCAGGGGAGCGAGATGTGGGGAAGCTAGTAAATATCCTAAAGGATTTGGGCTCCGAAAGGCTAGAAACCGACAGTTCGTTAGACGAACCCAATAGCTGCTAACTAGCCTGTAATTATGACGTTTGAGGCAGGTGTTGGTGGTAGGATGCGTGGAGGCCGTGTCTTTTTATTTTTTGCTGCAGGGTTTCCAACTTGGAATCTTCTCTAGGGATGAGGTAGGAAGGAAACAACTCACAAATCAGAGGTTGAACTTGGACTACGTTGCTTGGGATTCAGAGACTTGAGTAGACTTATTCCGCGATCCCATTTATAAAATGGGTTGTTAGTGGTAAAAATTCTTGAAGGTGCTGAGTGGATGGGAGAGTTCTCTCTGCTCTAGCCACTGGAGGGCAGTAGAGTCCAGTCTCAGAGAGAAGCGCCAGGACAGAAAGGTGCTAAGAAGGGACAAGGGAGAAAGATGAGTTAGGGTGGATGAAGTGGGAGAGGAAAAATAGGTTAGGCATATCTTGGACAATTTTTCACTACTTAGTCCTAGGATGAATAATTATTTCATCTTGACTCATTAGAATAATATAACACATTAAATGGAGGCACCGTGGAACTCAGGATTAAGGGCAGGGAGTTTCCCCTGATAAGATCCTGGGCAGAAGCTGCCCAGCCTTAGAAGGTGGGTGGGGGTGAGATGGGGAGGAGAGAGACACGGACTCCTGCCCCTCCCTACTCTCTTCCTTTTAGTCAAGCTGGGTTACTGAAGGCCTAACTCTGTCCTCACAGGACTCAATGCAGAACGAAGAGGCTCGGATCAAGGCAGGCTGACTGGTTTCTGCTGTAGGAGGAAATGCAGATTTCTACTTGTCGCTCCAGCTGGGGTGGAGCAGAAATAGGATCTTTGTCCCCCAGGCTGGGCTTTGAGTGGGAAGGATGGCTGTGACTTGGGCCTTTGGTTTCTAAACATGAACTTGCTCCCAACCAGACCACGGATAATGTCTGTTTCAGTGGGAATGATCACGTGATTCTGAGGAGCAGGCTCTCACTGGGCTTTTTCCCTCCTGGTCCCAATTAGATCTTGAGCGAGAACTACGTGGGGAGGGTGTGCACACATGGAGTAAAGAATTGAGGGCTGGTGAGATGGCTCAGTGGTTAAGAGCGCCGACTGCTCTTCCAAAGGTCCTGAGTTCAAATCCCAGCAACCACATGGTGGCTCACAGCCATCCGTAACAAAAATCTGATGCCCTCTTCTGGAGTGTCTGAAGACAGTTACAGTGTACACACATATAATAAATAAATAAATCTAAAAAAAAATCACATTTAAAAAAAAAAAGAATTGAGCCTGGGGGGTGGAGAGAAGGTTCAGTGGTTAAGAGCACTGGCTGCTCTTCCAAAGGACCCAGGTTCAACTCCCAGCACAGCAGCTCCCAACTGTCTATAATTCTAGTTCCAGGGAATCTGACACCCTCATACCAATGCACATAAAATAAATTAAAAACAAACACACACAAAGGCTCGGACAGCATCTCAGTGATGCAAGTCCGGGGACCTGAGTTCCAGTTCCAGAACTCACACAAAAATAGCTGGACACAGCCGGGCGGTGGTGGCACACGCCTTTAATCCCAGCACTCGGGAGGCAGAGGCAGGTGGATTTCTGAGTTTGAGGCCAGTCTGGTCTACAGAGTGAGTGCCAGGACAGCCAGGGCTACACAGAGAAACCCTGTCTCAAAACAAACAAACAAACAAACAAAAGCTGGACACAGCATCCCAGTACTGGCAAGGAAGAGATGGTGAATCCCTGGGGCTTGGTGGCCAGTTACCCTAGCCTATTAGGTGAGTTCCAGGTCACTGAGAGACCCTGTCTCAAAGTAGTAAGTGGACAACATCAGTGGAACAATAGCGGAAGTTGTCCTCTGGCTTCTTGTGAACATGAATACACAGCGCCTTTGATTTCACCACTTGGGACCCTGATGCAGGAGAATGGCTAGTCTAGGGTGCCCAGATCAAAGCCAACCATCTTAACTTTAAAAGTTAAATAATAACCCCAACAAAAACAAAGACCCGCCCCCAAATTCTTGTATCTGTAGCTAAAAGCTCATCTCCCCAAGGTTTCTTAACTGGCTCACTTCCCAACAACTGGACTGGGATCTGATGCACTCCTTGGATTAGATAAGGTACTGACTAGAGGGGCTGGGATCATTTTGCTTAAACTTCATTTTGCTTAAACTCCATTGGTCTTCTAACCATTTTAAGCTCTTGCATTTGCCTGTCTTTGGCTGAGCTGCAGGTCTTTCATGTGTTCTCCCTGCCCTACCCTCACATTCTTTTCTTTTCTGACACAGGGTATTGCTAAGTACCCCAGGCAGACCTGTCAGGATCTACCTAGGATAGACTAAAGGCTAGCAGATGACTCTCCTGGAGATGCCCCACCGTTATTTGTTTGTTTGTTTGTTTTTATTTTTGTATGGTCTGTGATGGGTGAGCTGTGACAGGCAAGACCCCAAAAGACTTCATTCCAGGATTACTTCTTGCTATTGATATGCCTCTCCTATCACTATTAATATAATCTAAGGCCAGGTGTGGTGGCACATGCCTTTAATCCCAGCACTTGGGAGGCAGAGGCAGGCAGATTTCTGACTTCGAGGCCAGCCTGGTCTGCAAAGTGAGTTCCAGGACAGGCAGAGCTATACAGAGAAATCCTGTTTCAAAAAACAAAAAAATAAAAAATAAAATAAAATAATTTTAAAATTAAACAAATAAAAAATATATAATCTAATATAATCTCTGTGCATCAGCCTACCCTTCTGGGCAAATTTCCTGCAGATCAACATAAAAATGAACTTTCACGAATTAATGCTGTTTAGATGAGTTTATGATTTTATAGGATTCCTGATTTGATTCAAATAATTTTAGGAAGGAAACTTTAGGAGATGGCTTTATAATAAATTTAGAATCAAGATTCAAAAAATTTTAGGAAGAAAGTTTTTTGTTTTTTTTTTTTTTTTTTTTTTTTTGGTTTTTCGAGACAGGGTTTCTCTGTGTAGCCCTGGCTGTCCTGGAACTCACTTTGTAGACCAGGCTGGCCTCGAACTCAGAAATCCGCCTGCCTCTGCCTCCCGAGTGCTGGGATTAAAGGCGTGCGCCACCACGCCCGGCAGGAAGAAAGTTTTAAGAGATGGCTTTATAACAAAGTCATCAAGAGTAGAATGTGCTCGCTCCTCGCAATAGCAAGTAAAGGCTGCATAACAAGGAATACAGTGAGCTTTCATAATCACACTAAAAAGAGAAATAGGCTTAGGACAAATCTGTGTTCAAGGAAAAGCATTTGGGTCCAAGGATGAAGCCACAGGTGTACACCATGATAAGGTAAGGCCATGTAAAAACTGCTGCTTTGAGCTTATAATGAGCTTACAGTGTGAAACACTGCTTTGAACTTGTGATTGACACTCTTCTGTAGCTCCCCTTTTAACGTTTTTATCTATGAGGTCATCTTACTTACAGAGAGAACATTTTTAACCTGTAAGAAGGATGAAAGCAATAAAGGTGGTGTAGCTATTTTCCATTTCATCTGGTAAATGTGGTGTCTCTGTGAGTGGCTTCTTTCCTTTCTTTTCTCTCTGGTTCAAAGCGTTAATGAGCTCCAAGCCTCTCACCTGGCCAGCGAGGGGCTCCTGGCTGACTCCAGAGAAAGGAGCTCTAGTGATAAATTCTTAATTCCCTGAAGCTAAACAGCATGTACTAACCATTGGATATTAATGCTTATTTAAGCACAAATAATAAAAGAGATAAATAGTTAAGTTTCCTTAGCACTTATTTAAGAATAAAGACTTGAGTGTTTTTAGTGCTTATTTAAGCACAGAACAGTAATAAAGAGTCAATAAAGAATTAAATTTTTGGGCTGGTGAGATGGCTCAGCGGGTAAGAGCACTGACTGCTCTTCCTGAGTTCAAATCCCAGCAACCATATGGTGGCTCACAACCACCTGTAATGAGATCTGACGCCCTCTTCTGGCACATCTGAAGATAGTTACAGTGTATTTATAAATAATAATAAATAAATCATTGGGCCAGAGCCAGCAAAGGTCCTAAAAATTCAATTCCCAACAACCACATGAAGGTTCACAACCATCTGTACAACTACAGTGTACTCACATACATAAAATAAATAAATAAATCTTTAAAAAAAAAAAAGAATTAAATGTTAGCTTTTCCAACTTGGGCTGGTGGAATGGCTCCAGCAGAGAAGGGTGGCAAGAAGAAGGACCGTTTGGCCATCAACAAGGTGGTGACCCGAGAATACCATGGAATGGGCTTCAAGAAGTGTGCTCCTGGAGCACTCAAAGAAATCCAGAAATTTGCCATAAAGGCAAATGGGACTTTTATGGGCATAAAGGAACACCAGATGTACACATTGACACCAGGCTCAATCAAGCTGCCTGGGCCAAGGGAATAAGGAGTGTTCCGTATGGCATCTAAGTATGTTTGTCCAGAAAACAAGCTCTCTGCATTGGCAACTTATGTGCCTGTTACCACATTCAAAAATCTATAGATGGTTACTGTGGATCAGAGTTAACCTGCTGCGTGTCAAACAAAGTTGCAGACCTGAAAATAAAACAATTAAATTTTAGTGCTTATTGAAGCACAGACAGTAATAAAGACGTACTAAGAGTCAAGTTTCCAGCACTTATTAAAACACAGAACAGTAAAGAAAGTTAAGTCTCCAGCGTTAAATAAAGAACAGTTATGCAGTTTAATAGTGCACAGAGAATTATAAAAATAAAAATGAAGCACAGAGTTGAAGAGAAAAGAAGCCAGCGGTTTTCAGCCACAGAACGAGTGAGAGAGTGTTGTTTCCAGGTGCCATCAGCTTCCAGCATCCAGTACAGCTAGAGAGAGTTAAAAGGCCTGAGATCAGGCTGGAGAGATGGCACAGAGGTTAAGAGCACTGACTGCTCTTCCAGAGGTCCTGAGTTCAATTCCCAGCACCCACATGGTGGCTCACAACCATCTGTAATGGGATCTGATGCCGCCTTCTGGTGTGTCTGAAGACAGCTACAGTGTACTCATATAAATAAAAATAAATCTTTCAAAAAAATAAAATAAAGCTGGGCGGTGGTGGTGCATGCCTTTAATCCCAGCACTTGGGAGGCAGACGGATTTCTGAGTTGGAGGCCAGCATGGTCTACAGAATGAGTTCCAGGACAGCCAGAGCTCTACAGAGAAACCCTATCTCAAAAATAAATAAATAAATAAATAAATAAATAAATAAGGCCCGAGATCATCAGTCTTCCTTCGTCCAAAGACTAAACCCACATGATAAAAGGAGAGAAATTGTTTCTGCAAATTGTCCTTTGATCTGTACATGAGGGCCATTGTATTCCTTGCCCACGTACCCACCACAATCCTCACAGTGAATAAATGTAATTCATGTTCTCTAGGGATTGTTCGTCTATCTTTTGCTCTTTTGTTTGTTCTTGGTTTTTGTTTGTTTGTTTGTTTTAAAGATTTATTTATTTATTATATGTAAGTACACTGTAGCTGTCTTCAGACACTCCAGAAGAGGGAGTCAGATCTTGTTACAGATGGTTGTGAGCCACCATGTGGTTGCTGGGATTTGAACTCCGGACCTTCGGAAGAGCAGTCGGGTGCTCTTACCCACTGAGCCATCTCACCAGCCCCTGTTCTTGGTTTTTTAAAAAAGATTTATTTATTTTATGTATACGAGTATAATTATAACTGTCTTCAGACACACCAAAAGAGGGCATCAGATCCCATTACAGATGGTTGTGAGCCACTATGTGGTTGCTGGGAAATGAACTCACCTCTGGAAGAGCTGACAGTGCTCTTAACCGCTGAGCCATCTCTCCAGCCCTTTTTTGTTTTTGTTTTTGTTCTTGTTTTTGCTTTTTTGGGGCAGGGTTTCTCTGTGTAGCTCTGGCTGTCCTGGAACTCTCTTTGTAGACCAGCCTGGCCTCAGATTCTGTGAGGCCTCCCAAGTACTGGGATTAAAGTTGTTTGCCACCATGCCTGGCTATCCTCTGGTGTTAAAAATTCTTTTGGGGAGAAAGGGGCTGTCAAGTTGGCTCATTAGATAAAGAGGCCTGTCACTAAACCTGACAGCTGAGTTCAATCTCTGGGGCATACATGGAGGGAAGGAGAGAGAGAGATGACGCTTGTCCTCTAGCCTCCCCTTACACACATTTGCATACATATACACCCCTCTCTCTTCAATAATGTAGAAAAATATTTTTTAAATACCAAGAATAGACTCTAGGTCCTAGACAAGCACTCTATTTCTTGAACTCCATTGCTAGAAACTGCTTCCCATTGCCAGAGATTCTTGCATTGTAACTGGCTGGCTGGAAACTCATTGTGTAGACCAGGGTTGCCTTGAAATTAGAGTATTTTCCTGCCTTTGCTAAGATTGCAGACATGTGCCACCATTCCTGGCCTGTGCCAGCCCTTGAAAATTATTACTGTTGTTGTTTATATGTGTCCCTGACTTCTGAAACTAGCTCTGTAGACCAGATTGGCCTCAAACTCACAGAGATCTGCTTGCCTCTGCCTTGAGAATGCTGGGACTAAAGACATGTACCAGAACTGTCCGGTGAAAAAATATTTTGAGACATGATCCAGCCTTGAGTTTGGGTCTCCCATACAGAATACAGGCACTCCAGAAGGCTTCCCTTCCACTGGGGGAAAGAAAACTGCCCCAGCCTCCTACCTGTCCTGGACTGTAATCCCTGCTCACTTTCTTTTTCTTCCCCATGTAATTTTTTTCCCGATAGTTTGCATCTATCTCTGTTTTCACTTTAGGATTCTGCCCTCTCCTCTCTGCTGAATGGAGCCACCACCTGACTTACCCAGGAGTGGCTAGACATCTTCCTTTCAGCTGTATCTTAGAACCACACCCCAGTATGGAGCCCTGGGGCACAGTCGTAAGGCCTTGGGTAACTGATGAGGACCTGAGAGAGCACCCTGGAGGACTTCTCCAGGCATTTCCCCAGGTAAGACCTCAGTGAGTGTGCAAACCTAGGTGCAGGGAGAGAAGCATTGGCAAGGTAGGTTAGATGCCAGTCCTTGTTCCTCTATCCTTTCCTTAGAGCCCGTAGACTGAGGCTCCTGACCTTGCTACTTATCAGTGGCAGTGGACATTCTTCATGCCTAATCCTTTAATATTTGTGCTGGTTCTATAACTGAAGGAGAAACCACTTCACAAAGACTTCGAGATAAAGCTGGAAGGGTAGTCTCACCTCTGGCGGCTGTCTTGATATACAGGTGGGCTCCCTGGGAAGAACTTAGGTCTTTCTATGATTGACGGTAAGGACAGGAAGAACACAGCCAAGGTCCTCACTAGAATCCATTTTCCCACCAAATTCTCAGGCTCCCCCCTTACCCTAGCTCTTGCTCCCTGAACCATGCTACATCTTCTGCTGCTTCTGTCTCGATTCAGAAGACTGATTTCCAGGGAGTTCCTATTCTCATCCAGTGCCAGCTAGAGCCTATCCCAACAGCCTTCTAAAAGTAGTCAGCCCATCCATAAACACGGGGTAAAATAATAAAGGCTTTTGTCTCTTAACCCATGTTCTAGTCACCGATGTTGCGGAAGTGTGTTTATAGAGGACTGAGTGAGCAAAGAGGAGGGGCTCTGTGTTCAACCAGGGCCTGTTGAGAAACAGGACCCAAATATGCCGCGTGTTCAGCCCTCTCTTTTCCTGGGTGGCTTGTTCCAGCTTCAGAACCCTTGAGGAACAAGCAGGCCCAGCCCCCTGAGCTCTAAGGGATGTTGTTAGGCAACCAGGAAATGTGATTGTCATTAAGAGATGGGCTGGGTATTGAGACTGCATGATTGGCAGATAAGAACAGCTCAGCACAGAGCAACATTTAGATGGGATCTCTCAGAATACACGATGCCACCATCCCAGTGTTGGGCATAGTGAGGTTTAAGCTGGGGAGGCAGGAAGCAAGGGCATTTTTTCAGTGTAGGAAGGACTTCTGGAGACCCTGTGTCATTGTATGGGGAGAATCTCTCTCCACATCTCCATAAATGGGGAGGCATCCTATGGAAGAACAGTAGAAGCACACACAGCCACCTTCGGTAGCCTCAGTCCTGAGGATGGAACCAAGCCCAACCTTGTCAGTCAGCAGGACACAGCCTCTGTGCAAACTCTGCGGGATGCAGGAGGATGAACAGCTGAGGAAGAACTTATCAAGGCTTCGTAGAAACAGCACCAGCATTCCATCCACACCCAGACACCCAGGCTTCTGCCTGGCTGCACTCGGATTTATCTTTCACCCTCCCCTCTCTCAATGCCAGAGTCTCCTTTAAGCTTCTGTCTGTTCCCTGACCTGGAATCTCACTGCAGACAAACAGGATGTCACTAACTAAGGTGCTCTCTCCTATTTACTCCTACCCCAGGCCCATTCTCCTGGTACTCCACCCCGTGTCCCTCCCCCACTTGGACCCACCCCCTCCCACCCCTGATCACTCAATCTGACCCTCACTCTCACTCTTCTTCCCCCACACCACTCCACCCAGCCTTGTCCCTCCCTGACTCACCTCAGGTCCCATTGTCACAAACAAAAATTTCAGCACAACCCTCTCCAACCGGTTTGGCTTAGGTGTGCAGCCTTCCGTGGGGACTGAGACCAGTTTAAGGGGATGCCTGGACCCATGCAGATAGCATCCACATGGATATGGGCAGAGGCAGCCCCGCGTGTGTTAGTGACGCTTACTCACAGACACACAAAGGAAACCCGTGACGGTGGGACGTGATTTGTTGCAGATATCTATATGCCTGTCTTCTCCTGATTGAGGGACCCTTGGGGACAGGGATCATGTGTCCCATGTCTCTGTCACCTCCCTTGAGTCTGACACGGTGATTTTCATTAAATGTCTGTGGAATGAATGTGCACTCACAGGCATGCACGATGATGCCACACAGACAAACGCATGTACTAAAGATGCCACCCGTCATGGCTTGAATTGTTCCCATTCTTAGGGCTCGGAACGTAGGTGGGAAGAGGGTAGGTAGTGAGGCATGAGGGGAATGGGGAGTCACTGTAGAAGAAAGAACTGAGCTCTGAGTATAGACATTGGTCTTGAATGGCTTCCATAACCGTGCTTATCAATAGCCCCTGACCTAAGTCAGGGCATATTCCTCAGGACTATGGTCCATGTGAAACATCACTGGATTAAGGGAAGAAAGAGGACCTGAAGGTAAATATTTGTTAGCTGAGGAAAGAAAGATTCTTACTTCAGAGGCATTGTCTTATTCTCTCTGGCCAGTGGCACCTGCAGACCCCACACTGCAACCCCCATTTTAAAATTGTTTACTAGGGTCTGACCGTAACCACGGAGACGTGGGTGTGTTTGCTCCCTTAATAACTACCTCAGAGAAGTTCTATTTCCTGTCATCGTTCCCTCTGCCTAAAGCTGGGGTGAGTAATGAGGGTCCCACCATCTACAGGCTCAGTGTTTCTTGGCTGGAAGCACTTTGGGCGGAAGAGTGTATCGTGAACGGAAAAGTCAAAGCGGACTGGATCCTCCATTTGTGATCTAGCTGCTTTCCCACCCCAATGCCTTGGTTTCTCTGGCCACTTCCTGTACCTAGAGGGATGAGTCCGTGGGAAGGAAAAGGCTCCTCTCAGAGCCTGTGATAGGATCCAAGGTGTGATAATTATAATTATAATACAGGATGCTCCCCCTCCCATCCCCCCTGGCCCTACCCCACCCCTACCACACGGGATCTCAAAGCAGCATCGGGGTGGGGCTGTTCTCCTGGCATAGGTGGGGACCTGAGTCCTGAAGAGGGGAAGGGGTTTGCCAAGGTGGAGGTGGACAGAAACTAAGGAGTTTTGGCACCCAGCCTGGCCCTTGAATCTGCCTCTGACCTGCAGGGAGTAGCCCTCAGAGACGAGGTCACTCTCATGGCCAGGGCTGAGGGGTAGGATCCAGAGACAGGTCTACTCTAAGGGCAGCGTTAGAGTCCAGATTACAACCCAGGTTTGGTATGGTAATTTATGACCGGTTGAGATCTCTGCTGACTCCACCCACCACCTTCTCCAGACTGACACCGGTTGATTCAGAAACGAAGGCCTTCGTCAAAAATGCACTTAGTTCCCACTGGGGGTTGTGAACTGCCCTGGCACGGCTGACTGGACACAATTATAAACCAAGCCCAGCTTTGAAGGACTTCACAGAGGATAGCTGTCAATCTTCCCCACGGCTTAACACCTTTACCCAATCTCTGTCCTACAACAGGCCTCAATCCATGGCTCTTGCATTAAAGCTTACAATTTAGTTAAGGAGATAAGATGAGCACAAATTATGGGCACATAAGCTATAATAAAGAGACTGGCAGAAGCTGAGGAAGAAGAGAAGAGAGGAAGGAGCTGGGAAGGCTTCGTGGGAGATCTGGCATTTGGGGTCAGTTTTGAGGGATGAGTAAAATTTGTGAGGAAGGGGGCGGAGTGAGGAAGTGGCCCAGTCGTTGGGAGCTTGTATGCTCAAAGCCCAGGTTCAAAGCCTCCACCTCAAAAACAAACAAACAGAAACCTGAACAGGTAGAGCTGGGGAAGTATCTTATTGATAATTCACTCTTCCTTTCTGTTTCCGGATGAAAAACCTATCTAACAGATATTTTCTTTCTCTGGTTGTCTTTCCATATTTATGGGTATTTTAAAAATTATTTTTGTTCACCATGGGCAGTGGTTGCACACGCCTTTAATCCTAGCACTTGGGAGGCAGAGGCAGGTGGATCTCTGAGTTCTGAGTTCGAGGCCAGCCTGGTCTACAGAGCAAGCTCTGGGACAATAGGGCTACACAAAGAAACCATGTCTCAAAAAGGAAAAAAAAATATTATTGTTCTTGTTGTTTGAGGTAGAGCCTCATATAGCTCAGGATAGCCCAAGACTCTATGTAGCCAAAGCTATCTGAGAAATCTTGATCTTTGAGCCTTCACCTCCCAAGTGCTGGGACTGCATGCAGGTCTGTACCAGCCTGCCTGGCTTCTACCTGTCTTTGAAATTCTAGTGTGCCAGGGATTTTGCCTCTCTCTTTCAGGAGGTAAAGATTCTCCCCTTCTTGTGGCTCCCCAGCTGTCTCTTGGTGGTTACTCTTATTCGGCCAACCTGAGTCTGAGTGTTACTGGAGTACATACAGGGGTAGAGTGAAATTAATACCAGCCCCGCAAAGTCCAGACATGCTGTCCTCCCCATGACCATGGAGGGGCCATGCCACAGAGAAGGAGTAGAAGCCCCCTCTTCCTTTTCAAACTCCGGGCCAGGTGTCAAGCTGTGGAGAGATAGTTCTGAGAAGAAACCAAGAATCCACAGAACTAATTCCTTGGTCAGTCCCTCCACCTTTCCCATGCAGAGAGTCGGCCAAAGGAATGCAATGAAGTTCTTTCTCAGGGGTCTCTGAACTGGCTTCCTGCTTCCAGAAAACCACTAGACTAAGCTTGACCATCCTCTGCAAAGTCCACTCTCCGATTTTGGCCTTCTAAAGGATGAGGGGCCAGCAGACCAGGGACATCCTCAGTTCTCCCCTGCTTCTGAGCCACTAAAGCTGAGCTTTTCGGGAGTTTGAGGAACTTGTCAAGGACTTCAAGAAACAGCTGACCTGGCTGGCATATGAGACCGAGACCGTTGGTTTCCTTTCCTCACACAAGGGCCTTGCCCTTGTTCATCTTGGTGCCTTTCTCTTTAAGGCACTCAGCCCTCCTTCTTGCACCCCCCCCCGCACCTCCCCAATTAGGGGCTCACAGTTGGGTCCATACTCTTCCAGGTAAAGCCCCTGTTGAGGATGAAATCCCACTGCCCGCACTCAGATCCTTTCCTTCTCCCCTCCCTCCCTGGCGCCCATTAGCTAGCCCAGGCCGTGGGGGCGGTGGCTGCGGAGTCTCCTCTCTGTGCCAGGCCCGGCCCCCGGAGACGCACCTGTTCTGACCTGCTTAGCAGGTTCCCAGGTTTCTGCCTTCGTTGTTGGCCACGGCGTGGGAAGCAGCTCTGGGGGAGCTCAGGGCTCCCGAGCACGGCTTCTTGGGGGTAGCCACGGCTGGGTGGGTAGAACTGGGGCCTGGGTCCCCTAGTGGAGACCCCAAGTGGCATAGGCAGGTACGGGGCCGTGTCTGGGGACTCCCTGACTTCCTGACTTCTGGGTCAGAGCCTTACCCAGCTCCAGAACCGGCTCCCAGGGAGAACTCCGTGGAACTCCAGAGTCACTGGGCAGGTCTACCTTTCAGCCAATGCCCCTGTCCCTGGGAGCCGAGATGTGGGGCCCTGAAGCTTGGCTGCGGCTGTTGTTCCTGGCATCGTTTACAGGTAGGACTTGCCTGAACCGTCAGGACTCTTGCTTCTGAGCGCTACCTGGCAGAGACAGACAGTCAGACAGACAGATAGACACACACATCCACACAAACTCTCACACAAACACACCACATACACAAACATTCCCTATCCTTGGACTCTGGGTGAAGGAAACCATCTCTTTATATCACTCCACTACACAGCAGTGTCCCAGGAAGAACCAGTGTAGCTCTTCCTTCTCAAGTCCCCTCTGAGCCCCAAAGCCAGGCCACTTAATGTCTGCAGTCCTCAACTATCTCTGCCAAAGCCTTGCTTGCCAAGGTCTCAGTGGAGACATACATACATACACACACACATGCACACACATACACATATATATATACACGCATACACATGTATATGTATATATATCTTGAGCAGGTGGGCTGAAAGGTTGTAAGGTGAGAGCCAAGGACCCTGCCCACCCCACGGCTTCCTGGAGGCTTTATGGCCTACCCACTACTCACCAGGTGCAGGCTACCTGATGTCTAGGGAGTGGGTGGACATTTCTGTGCCCTTCTTCTCTCATGACAATAGTCTGAGCAGGACTCGGGTGCTTGTTGAAGGACTACAGGAAAGCCAAGAGACTCCTCGCCCTCCTTCCCTGGCACACACACTAATAGGTGGGGAACGATAGGGGTTTCTTACATGATTCGGGAGCTTAGAAGATAAAAGGCCTTCTAAATGGAGTCTCTCCATTTTTATTCCTTTATTATCTCGCCGTTTCCTCTGTTGGATGCCTTGGATCATACCTTCTGCCTGCCTAATATACAGAGAAGAGACATAAACTGTAGGACTGTATCATTTTCAGAGAGGGAGAGTGTGAACACAGGGCGGGGGTGGAGGGTGAGGGGCACAGTGTAGGAATGCCATTGGCTGTTTCTGGGGACTGAGTAGCAGAGAACTCGTTCTCCTTAGAAAGACAAGGCTCTGTCTGCAGAGGATGGCAGGATCCTCAGCCCAAGAGGCAGCAGCGCCAGGGAATGTCAGTAGTCTAGCAGCACCTGGCGATGCCCTCCCAACCCCCATTCTTTCTCAGCTGAAGCTCAAGAAAACAGGGTGTAAATGCCTGGACTGGCGTTCTGGTCTTCTAACTAAGGGTCAGTGATTCACTCTCTAATCTCAGGATTTTAAGCTCCAGCCTTTGCCACCGGCCCGTACCCCCAGCCCCTGCTCTTAATTCCCATCTTCCAGATAGCCCTTTTCAACTTGTTTAAGGCCAGAGGGTGGGGCCCTCTGCTGGGCCGGGGAGCCCAACAGTCGCTTTGCTGTAGAATCTACCCACACTTGAGGAATGGAGCCCTGCTGTCGCCAGGACTTGGGTGGGATCAAAGAGATCGGCACTTCAACCTCTCCATTTTACAGATGGGAAAACCAAGAGAAACAGGTCAGTGAGACCTGCAAGATTACTCAGTATAAACACCCTTGGCGTAGTTGAGAGTGTACTGGGTTCAGCCAGGATACTAGATGCTGGCAATGGAACAATAAGGATACTATCCCTGCCTTCCCTTTCCATGCTCCAAAGCTGTCCTTTCTAATAGAAGAAGCTCGGTAGAGAGGGAAAGAACTCCTGGCTAGAAAAATCACCCCAGACTTCACCAGATCTGACAGAAGCTATTCGGAAGAGAAAGGCTGGCTCCAGGATTGCCCAGGAAGCTAGAAAATAATCACACCTCACTGTGCTTCTGCCGCGATGACCTACACAGAGATGAAGGCCACTCCCAGGGATCCTGGAAACTTGGAGAGTCCTCTCATCTCCATCCTGGCTTCTCTATGTGTGGGCATGTCTTTAATGGCCCTACGAACCTAGACTAAAATTTATGTCTCTGAACATCTTTTGAATTTGGAAATCAGGAGCCTTGAGTTCTGATTCCATTTCTTCCGTTAATTTGTTAGGTGTTTCTAAACAGCTAAGAAACTCTTCTTCAGGAGGAGGAGGAGGACTAGATGGTCTCTGTGCAGACCCTTTGACTCTGAGATGCTAAGCTTCTGTGACTGTCCAGCTCCTGGCTTGAAGTGGAGCATTTGTGGTGGTTGAAGAACTGATCAGTCTCCCTGTGGCTGAGAGGACCCTTCCCAAGGACTTGGCCTTCCTGGCTCTATTGCAAAGTGACACTTGCCCCCCAACTCCAGGGACATTAGAGCTCTGAGCCCTAGGGCCCTGCCCCACCCCTGTCAGGGAGAGGAGCCCAGGCTTGGGAGGCGCCTCCAACACCACAGCTCTTTGTTTCTCCTTAATGGGATGAGTTTCCGGGTGAGGTCCTATCCCTCCTCCCTCTTCCATCTCTTGCCCTGGGGCTGAGGGGCCTGAATCTGCAAACTACTTCCCAACAGGATCCTAGTCCCTAACTCTGGGTCCTGTATGACCTGGGAGTGAGCTGTTCTATGAATTCTGAATTCTGTCTTCTGGGGGTTAGGATCAACTTTCTGTGGAGATTAATTTCCTAGAAAGGGAGGGGCCCCATCCCTGCTTTTCTACTCCTGATGACAGAGGTGGGCAGGCCCTTTCCTGTAGGACCTACCCAAACCCAGAGAAGCCAGAAAGGGAGGTTTGCCTCCCCGCCCAAGTGTGGAGAACGAGGAGAATCCCAGGGAAGCCGTTGGCCCCAGTGACCCTGTTTCCATCCTAGTATTTTGTTGTGATGGGGCCATGGTGAAAGACCCCAGCTACAGAGATGGCAGTGAGGAGTTTAGGGTCCACAGCTTCATCGTCTAGATCAAGGGTTCAGGATACAGGGGTCCTCCGGGAAAGTGAATGGCTGCTAACCACGGAGGGGAGCAAGCCCTGTAAGAAGAGAATGCCTGCATAATTCAGCCTCCAAAACTTACACTGATGATAAAGATTAGGCAAAGAAGGGGTGGGAATGAAAAGTGGGAAACTGAGTCAGGAGTGCAGAGAGTAGAGAAACCCTGGGGTCTAGATCTGGGAACAGAATCTCAAGCAATTAAGTTCTGGGTGAGGAGTCACACCCCTGTTTTCTGGAGGATACTGGGAGGACCGCACTCCCGCTAGAACAGAAACAAGCATGGTACCTGCTGCCCGAGGAGCCGTTCCCAGGGCTTTCTGCGCCCCTCCCCCCACGTCTCTAAAACTGTTCTGAAAGCTGAAGTTGAGGCTGGGATGTGGCATGAGGCAGAGCTGGCCACATTGGGGGGGGGGGGGTCTGAATTCGGAGGGGTGGCTGGATCTCAGGAGTTTGAGAGAAGTTGAATTCTGGGTCTCCCACCCACTGTGGTGACTCAGCAGGGCTCAGACTCTGGCTCCTGGGGGTTTAGGGGACTTATCTGGGCTGAGGGCTGTGTCTAAGGCAGAGCTGACTGCCTCTCTCATTGTTCTTCTTTCTTTTCCCTCCGTTAGTTATGTGTCCCCCCAACCCCCAACATTAATCTGTGGGTGGGCACTTTGCCTGGCTTGGGAAGCTCTTGCTAAGCTTGGGAGCTTAGGAAAAGTGGGGGGTAAGGGAGAGAGGAGGGTAAAGGCGAAGGGAAAGTTTTTGGTTTTCAGAGTTCCTCAGTTCCAAGGCCAAGGTTATGGGCAGGGGAAGGGCCAAAGTGGCTTTTCTTTGTTTATGGCTTCTTGGTTGATTGGGGGTTTAGATGGTTCTCTCTCACGACTTTTCTTACCTCATACTAACATGCCTATGCCAATCTTCTCTGGGGAAGCTGGTGAAGGGAGGCAAGAGTTAATAAAAAAGAATGAGACCCTAGAAAACTTGGACCCCTCCCCCTAGCCTCAGGCAGACACCCCCCCCCCTTGCTTCCCACCAAACCTGCACCAGACAGCTCTTACCCCAGGCCTAGAGCCAGAGCTGGTTTTTCTGGTGGTGGCAAGCAGCAAAGCCCTGACAGAGATTCCCAGAGAAGAAACTCTGCTTGGGGGGCCAGAAGTACTTTGGGGGAGGGGGGGGCTTGGGGTGTGGCCATAGGGGCTAAAAAGGGTGGGAGTTCCTTTGTAGAAACCCAGAGAGCAGGAGAGAGGGAGTCTTTGTTTTGTTGTCAGGGAGGCTTGGTGGCAATTTCCCATCACCTGGAGGGACAGTGACCTCATCTCTGGTTACCTCCACCTTGGGCCTGAGATGAATCTGCCCTGAAGTCTTGGGGTGAGCTGGGGAGGGATGCCAGGGGCAACATTAGAATGGGCAGAAGCCCAGAGCCACACACTGACCAAAAGAGGCTGAGCCACACATGCGGAAGCCAAGATAAACGACATCAAAATATTTACTATGTGCACAGAGTTGTGCAGGACAGGAATGTGTGCCGTGCTTTCAGAGGGTGAGCTGTCCGTGTAATGGTTCATATGCGAGCACATGGCTCTTCCCTCTGGGTAGAGAAAGGGAAGGATGTGTATCTCCCTGAAGAGAAATGTGCACACATATATGTATGAAATATACCCAAGTTCTTGCAAGAAAATAGCTTCACGTGCACGTGAACTAGAAAAACTGGCTTAGCCCTCATCCAAAGATACTACAAACATTCAGACACAAAAGACTGTTATTCCCTTTGACACACAGATGAACCTGAAAGACACCTATATGTATGTATGTAGTGTGTGTGTGTCCTTTTATGAACCAGTAGAAGATGCTGATGGGTAAAAGTCCCTCAAAAGATCTTCCCAAAGATGAATATCTGCAAAAGCCAGCCTCAGTTTCCCCTTTTGAGCTCAGAGGCCAAGCCTTACACAGAAAGGAAAATTGGAGCCAAAGAACAGGGTAGGGTGTAGCCAGCTAGCCTAAGCCAGGAATGGAGGACCTGTCTGGGAGCGGGCGGGGTACACAAAGGGCAGGGCCCCAGAGAGGCCTGAGGGGGCCTGGCCAGGGGTGGGGGAGGCTGAGGGCAGGGATCCCGTTTGGCCAGTCAGGCCTGTTCTCTCCCTTGCGCAAGGTAGTGGTGGCTGTGGCTAGCCCTGCTGCTGCTGCGCAGCTTCTGAGTCACTAAGGCCCCTGACCAGCGTCCTGGTGCTCCTTGAGAGAAGGGGTGGGAAGAGTCAGGAGGAGGAGCGCCCAAGAAGCCAGAGGCCACCAGCCTCAGCAAGCAACATGCAACAGAAGGGTCTGTGGGCTTGGCCTGGCCTGGCTACTACATGCCCATAAGGTGACCTCACCAGGCAGGCGGTGTGTCTCCTTCAGTCTGGTGACATCATCATGCTGACGCCAGACAAGCACTGGGTGGAGGAGAGGAGGAGGAGGAGGAGGCAGTTCTGGCCGCTCTGGCTTGGAAGCCCGGGCTTCTGGTCCATTTAGCCCAGGACAAGGATCCGTGGGCTCCAGTTGTCTTAATTTGTATCTTTTGATTTAGACGATGAACTGAAGGCCATTGAGCGTGTCTCAGCCTGAGATGCTTCCAGTCATCGATGGCTTTAGGACAGAGTAGGGTTTTTTAGGAGCAATTCCAAAGGAACGTCCTGTTGCCGTGGGTCTCTTGGTCTGCAAAACTGGGGCTTATACCTTTAGGATGAGGATCTTGCATTCACAGGTTAGGGACATTGAAGAGGAAGACTCAGGCATGGGATGGGTACCCGATTCTCGCTGTGCCCTAGAGAGATATGAGGGGGCAGAATATGGGTGATTTGTGGTGAGAGTGGGGACCAGAGCCAGGATAAGAATAGAAATATATAGGCTGGAGAGATGGCTCAGCAGTTAGGAGCATTTGTTCTTGCAGAGGATTTAGGTGCAGTTCCCCTGATCCACATGGCAGTTTATAGCCCTGTGTAACTCCAGTTCCGGGACATCTGATGCTCTCTTCATGACCTTCAGGCACATGGTATACATATATGCAGGCAAAGCATGCGTACACATAAAATAAAAATAAACAATAAATAAAGCTTTAAGGGTGAAAATATTGAATCTGACAGTGTTACAGAAATAGTCTTTGGAAGGATTTGAGTCTTCTAGTGGAGTCCCTGTGCCCTGCATCCACATTATTGTGACTTAAATCCACAAGAGCGTTTTGCAGCAGAGTGAGCTGTGCAGCCCCTAGCCCACCCCACCCCCAGCCCTTCTCTGACAGTCTTACTCCCCTTAGTGCCAGGAGGAGGTACCTGGGAGGGGTGCAGGTGGTTAGCTGGACTCCCAGGCTGGGCTGGGTGGGACCAGTGTCAGCTTAGGCAGGTCAGGGCCCAGGTATCTGGCCCTGCAGGTCTGTCCCGTCCAGTCTGGGGCCCTCCCAACTCCCAACAGCATCCTCCTCCCCTCTGCTCCTTCTATTGGAGCCACAAGACTCATTCATTTGTCTCACAAAAACCCTCTGCCCGACTCCATGCTTCAGCTCCTTGATGCATGTCTGTCTCCATCCCCTTCTTCCTTTGTCCAGAGATGCTCCCTTTGGCAATGAACCCAAGATAGCCAGGCTCTCTCACCTCCACTCCAAAGTTGCTGTAACAGCACTTTTCCTGCCTAGTCCCACTAAGGGACTGTGCCTTCCTCTTGATGCTACTTTATTTCTGCTTCTTACCTCTTTCACTTGCTCATTCCTTTGTATATTCTTTTTGTTTCTGAGGTGTGGGGAATTGAGACATTGTCTCCCTGTTGCCCAGGGTGGCCTTGAACCAGGCCTTCTTGATTGAATCTTCCCAAGTATTAGGATTACAGGTATGGGCTACCATGTCTGGCTTCATCCATCCATCCATTTATTCTGTCAGTCAATAAACATTCATCAAGGCCCACTTATGTGACAGGAGGGAGGCCACACACCACTGACTGAGCATGAAATAAAAAACCATGGTTTTCATATGCGATAGATGACCCTGTTCTGACTCTTATGGAGGAGTGCAATGCCTTGGGGAGGGAGAACAAGAAAACAGAGAGCCTAGTGTATACGTTAAGATGCCATGGCTGGGGTTGACACAGAACACTGGGAAAGCACAGGGGTTGAGTGCCTGAAGCTGCCTGAGGTGGGGGGAGGGAGGGAGGGAGGACTGGAGAGGAAGTGATGCCTAAGCAGAGTCCTAAGGCATGAGTAGGAGCTCTCCAGACAGTGATGAGTAGGAGCGACCAGACACAGGGAGGAGAGCATTCCAGGCAGGGGCACACTGTGAGTAAAGGTGACAGGCAGCAGGGTGTGTGGGGTGCCGGTTAGAGGCAGGGACGACGAACAGTCGTAAGTATAAAGGGAAGGAGCTCTTGCCACCTCAGAGCACTGACCCAGCCCCTGGCCCTGGGTCTTGTTTGTTTTTTTTTCATAACCATAGGCATTCCCAGGCCCAGCCCCCTTTATCAGTCACTCAGCCTGAACATCCAGTTATCTTTCAGCCTTCCCTGTTCCTCACCTCTCTTTCTAGTCAGTGACCAAATGTCCCCCTTTATCCACCCGGGACCGCCTTGCCAGGAAGGTGGCTACAGCTTCGTTATGTCTGCCGCAGGCTCCTTCCATGACCTGATTTCTGGTCAGACTGCGCTCTGCCATCGGCTTCATGGCACTTGCTGGCCAGGACAGTCAGTGACTCTCCATTTCCTCTTGACCAAATCTGAATTCCTTTTCCTGGCATGGGCGGTCTTGGGCTATTGGGACCCACCCTACCCCGGCTATATTTTCCACAGCTGCTCAACACACACAGCCTACCTTAGGTTGGGTTCTCTTCTCTTTGCTTCCTGAACCAGCAGCCAGCCTCTCCGCCTCCTACTGTTTGCTTACCTTGATGATGTATCTGCGGTGCCTTTCTAGGTCTCCTGGGCCTCCCGATCCCACCCAAAGCATGAATGAAGCCCTCCCTCATGACTCCCACATCCCTCAAAACAACCTACGACAAACCACCAATGACAGACGCCGCCACTGCAAGTCATGTGCAGTGGGTGGTACTTCCTATAATCCAAGTACTCTGGAGGCTGAGGCAGGAGAATAATGTGTTTGAAGCCAGTCCAAGAGGCTACATAGTTAGGCTCGGCCTTAAAAAAGAAAAAAGAGGAAGAAGAGGAGGAAAGAAATAATCATTGGTTGATTTCATATATATGTATATCGAGAGATAGATGGATAGATAGAGATAGATAGAGATAGATAGATAGATAGATAGATAATCTGTCTGTCTGCCATTTGCATTTTTCCCTCCTAAACAGACCTCAGGTTCCACGAGGGCAGAAAAATGGATCTTTATTTGCCAATAAGGTTATATAATGAACACATCTAATTTCAAAATCTTCAAATACAGCTAGTTGCTTATCGATCACCAACACACCAATCCTTCCTTCCTGGTTCTCTGAATCTGGCTCAACATAATGACACCATTGCTGTGCCTGCCCTGACCTCATCTCTCCAGGCCCCTGACCTGGGGGCTCTTTCTGTCTTTAGTGACTTGCTGGTTCCTGCCCCCAGACCTCAGTTCATGCCATTCCTCCCACATGGAATACCTCCTTCTCTCTGGGAATCCAGGTCTCTCATCTTCAAGCCATGTGAAAAATGTTCCCAAGGATGGACCTTACCCTCCCAACGTGCCTCATCCCAGGCACCCAATATTTTGAACCTTTCCCACAACTCTACCATACTTTCCAAAAGCATTCACTTTTACCCTCTTGGTAGGCTGAGCTGCCTGTGAAATTTGTCCTTGGTTTCCTGGTTCTGTGCACAGAGATTCTATTTCCTTGAAGCCTGTGAGCTCCTTCAGGGCAGGAGCTGGGTCCCTGGCCCTGTTATAGTTTCTCACTTTGCTCAAATAGCATCCTAGGCTGCAAAAGAGTGAGTCTCCTGTAAACCATCTGTGTGGCCTTAGGCAAGCCACTTCCCTTCTCTGGATCTCAGTTTCCTCCTCTGTTAAATGGCGATAATAACGCCTACCTCTTGGGAATGCAGTGTGGATCTAATGAGGTAATGGACTGAATGCGCTTTGCAAGCACAAATCGCTCCAGAAGTTCCGGCCGCCTTTGCTGTCATTAGCATTCTGGATGCGTTCCATTGGTTCTGACTGTCCCCCTCAGCCTGACTGCTTCTGTCTGCCCCCTGCAGGCCGATACTCCGCGGGTGAGCTGGAGACCTCGGACTTAGTGACAGTGGTGCTGGGTCAGGATGCAAAACTGCCCTGCTTCTACCGAGGGGATCCGGATGAGCAGGTGGGGCAGGTGGCATGGGCTCGAGTGGACCCAAACGAGGGTACCCGGGAGCTGGCCCTACTGCACTCCAAATACGGGCTTCATGTGAACCCTGCTTATGAGGACCGCGTGGAGCAACCACCGCCCCCACGAGACCCTCTAGACGGCTCGGTCCTCCTGCGCAACGCTGTGCAAGCTGATGAGGGCGAGTACGAATGCAGAGTCAGCACCTTCCCAGCCGGTAGCTTTCAGGCACGGATGCGGCTTCGTGTTCTGGGTGAGTGGGGCCAGCTGGGCATGATCCGTATTGCTGAGTGGGTGGAAGAGGGAGACAGAACGAGACTGCAGAGATGGCTGAAACAGAAGCAGTACAGGCAGACATAAAAGATAAGGTCCTATAGGGGTGAGAGAGGATTACCCAGCCCCTCCCACCCAATCCAGAAATTCTCTCCAAAAGCCGCCGAAGCTGTGTAATAATCCATATATTAAGAAGTTTATCCTTCCCCGATGGCCCGCATTTCCCTCCGTACCCTTGTCCGGCTGGAGCAGCATAGCTCCAGCGTGTTCTGTCTTCTGCACAGCTTTTCATAGAGATGAGGACCTCTGCCAGACTCCACTTACAGCTCCTCTTTTCCAAACTGCACTTACTGGCTCCTGCCACAGCTCTTCAAAAGACACCAACACAAAGCCTTCTTCACCATCCTAGGCTCTGTGGTTTTAAATGTGTGTAGGCATTTTTTTCCCCTTTTCTTTTTCAAGATAGGGTTTCTCTGTGTATGTAGCTCTGGCTGTTTTGGAGTCCCTCTGTAAGCCAAGCTGGCCTCAAACATAGGTCATTTTAAAACCTTTGAAAACGAGAGTCCCAGATGTGGACATGAGGCACTGCTATGATGTAATATGTGAGTTGGGGGAGGGAGGGGGATACAGTCCTTGATTGGGCCTTCAGTGAGTGTGGTGCAAGACCACAATCATTTTTCAAACCACTTTCTTGGCCCGTGGACACTTGTGCTAGTCAGCCTGGACCTGGGTTCAAGTTGCCTTTTCAATTTTGTGCTTGGGCAATTTTGAAGCTAGAAATAAAAACCTTAGTGGTTTTGCTTTGAGTGGAAGTTAGCAACATAAGTTTTGGAGGGAAAAATCAAACAAAATAAAGCTTGATTTAAAAAGAAGATGATGAAGAAGAAGGAGGAAGAGGAGAAGAAGAAGAAGAGGAGGAAGAAGAAGAAGAAGAAGAAGAAGAAGAAGAAGAAGAAGAAGAAGAAGAAGAAGAAGAAGAAGAAGAAGAAGAAGAAGAAGAAGGCGGCAGAAGAAGTAGCTGAGCATAGTGGTACATATCTGTGCTTACACTGTTCCAGAAGCTGAGTCAAGAGGATGGAGAATTTGAGGCACACACATACTCCAAAACAAAATCTGTGACTCTAGGCTTTGTCACGTAAGAAGTGATGACCTGCAACAAACCACTGAATCTCTGTGAGCTTTGGCTTCCTCACCTGAAGAACAGACATAACAATACCCACCTCACTAGTTTGTTAGCAAAGTTAAATGAAATAATGTATGTAAAGCTTTAACATAATAGTTGGCACATAGTTAGCAGTGGTTATTATTGTTATTATTACATAGATAGTATCTAATTAGTTTTTAAATTATTTTTGTTTTGTTTTGTTTTTAAATGACCTATGTTTGAGGCCAGCCTGGTTTACAGAGGGATTCCAGAACAGCCAGGGCTACATACACAGAGAAACCCTGTCTTGAAAAAGAAAAGAAAAGAAAAGAAAAGAAAATTACCTACACACATTGTAAAATACAAACAAACAAAGCTAACAGTGAAGAAAGATGTAAAGTCATTTGAAATGATACCACTGATCTGGCACATTTACTGGTGAGATGAGGAGATGGGGACTAGGAACTGGAGAGATGGCTCAGCGGTTAAGCACACTACTGCTCTTCCAGAGGTCCTGAGTGCAATTCTCAGCAACCACATGGTGGCTCACAACCATCTGTAATGGGATCCGATGCCCTCTTCTGGTGTGTCTGAGGAGTGACAGTTTGCTCATATACATAAAAATAAATAAATAAATAAATCTCTTTTTTAAAAAGGGAGAAAAAGGGGAACTGAAGTTTGCAGCTGGGTAAGACTGACAGGATGGGATCTGACTGCGACTGTGCAGATCTTTCACCCTCCCCTCCCCCCACAGTGCCTCCTCTGCCTTCACTGAATCCTGGTCCACCACTAGAAGAGGGCCAGGGCCTGACGTTGGCAGCCTCTTGCACTGCTGAGGGCAGCCCAGCTCCCAGCGTGACCTGGGACACAGAGGTCAAGGGCACACAGTCGAGCCGCTCTTTCACACACCCCCGCTCAGCTGCCGTCACTTCAGAGTTTCATCTGGTGCCCAGCCGAAGTATGAATGGGCAGCCGCTGACCTGTGTGGTGTCTCACCCTGGCCTGCTCCAGGACCGAAGAATCACCCACACCCTCCAAGTGGCCTGTGAGTATTGCGATGTGCAAGTAAGATGTCCCTATGTTCTGAAAATAATGCTAAGACACCATGATCCTGGACCATGGCAGAACGGTCACCCTGAGTCTGGAGTCTAAGTCTAATCCTGAGGTGGAAGACCTGGGGGTCAAGATAGATGTCCTAGGAAAATCGCTGTGGTCTTTGTGAGAGTTTTGTTTTGTTTTGTATTTGAAAGAGGGTTTCTCTGTGTAGCACTGGCTGTCTTGGAACTCACTCTGTAGACCAGGCTGGCCTAAAACTCAGAGATCCACCTGCCTCCCGAGTGCTGGGATTGAAGGTGTGCACCACCACCACCCCGAGTCTCTGTGGACTTTATAGGAGAGACTGCCTTGTTTCTACAGTGTAGATGGGAGATTAAAATATAAATATAGAATCGAAAGTGTTTGCAAAACATACAGTTTAGGGCTTGGAGGCAGACTTGGGACGAGCCCCCATTCTGCTATTTACCAGCAGTTATTTAATCTGGTTAGACTTCATTTCCTTCACCAGCAAATGAGTGTAATTATACCAACTTTTATGGGATTCTGATGAGAATTAGCATCTGTGAATGCAAAGCAGCTCGCAAAGCCTACAAGATAGCGTGTTCCCAGCAATAGACTTCACACCCAAATTACACTATCATTTGGCACAAAGTAAGAAATCAGCAAGCGCTTGCTGGTGGGGTTTCAGGCAGCTGCTGAGTGCCCGCTTGTGACAGCACTGTGATGCCACAGGAGGTCCAGAGTGTGAAACTCCATCACCCCAGGGGTCTTATGGGATCAGGACACAGGTCAACCAAAATGGACTCTGAGCTTGGGCTGGAGGATCAGTGTGGCCAGGCGCTGTGCATGGGTAGAGGGAGGCTGGTCCAGCAGAGGGAGAAGAGGGGTTTAGAGGAATCATGGATTAAGGAATCTTCCCATTCTTCCTCTTCCCGTCTCCCACTCCAGTCCTTGCGGAGGCCTCTGTGAGGGGCCTTGAGGACCAAAACTTGTGGCAAGTCGGCCGAGAAGGAGCCACACTCAAATGCCTGAGTGAAGGACAGCCCCCTCCCAAATACAACTGGACACGGTAAGGGTCTGTGCCTGGAGGAGGGGGGCCTAGCGTTCTGGCCTTCTCAGGGCCAGGATGAACTCGTTGTGAGCAAGGACCACATATTCCGAACCCTAGCTAAGTCGGGGCATAGATTCAGACCAATAGAAAACTATGCATAATCAGCAAATGTTACTGGCTTGTTCCAGCAAATATGTGGTTATGGCCCGTAGGGAATATGAAGGTATCTTCTTGGCTTTTTGCCCTAACTTTAAATGATGAAATATAACTATATTAAACATTCATCTTTTATGAATTTGTGAGGGCTAAAAGTGCATGTGACACAAAGAAAGCTATCACTGCCGTTACACCCACCCCACGCTCCTTATAACCATAATGTTGCCAGCACCACAGAAACACTGACCCACTTCCAGCAGCTCCTTCAAGAGTCCTTGCCCTTCTTTTCAGAAAGGGGTAGGATAACCATGTGTATGAACCTATGACAGGCATGTTCTTACATGTGGACACATGAACGATACTTATGGCCTTGTCCCTGAGGCTAGGTTTGTTTACTCCACCATGCAATATCATAGGTGTTGGAGCATGCAGTCACAGGTTCCCAGTACCTCCAAGCCCAGCTAGGAGTGGAGTGTCCTGTTGTGTGGACTTTATATAGCATGTATACCTGTTACCTGGTGCTGGATGACCGGGATGCCTGTGGAATCATGTGGGATGGCATGCGTGTGGATCTTCCCCCAAGTGTGTGTGGGGGTGCCCGGGTCAGGCTGGGCGGCAGGGAGAAAGGGCCTCTGCCTAGACCTGTCTGGGGTAGGGAGGGGCACCGTGGGAACAGCCTGAGGCTCTGGGTGACGTCATGGGGGAGGGGGATGAAGAGCTGCCTGGGCACGTTGGGTGGTGGCAGCCTTAGCCTGCCCCAGCCAGCACCCTTCAGCTTCCCTGTCCTTCAGGTTGGATGGACCTCTGCCTAGTGGGGTACGAGTGAAAGGAGACACTCTGGGCTTTCCCCCACTGACTACTGAGCACAGTGGCGTCTATGTCTGTCACGTCAGCAATGAGCTTTCTTCGAGGGATTCTCAGGTCACTGTAGAAGTTCTTGGTAAGCCCAGTGGCTGGAGAACAAAGACAGGGATTCTGAGTCCAGAGCTGGGCGGTGGGGAGTGGGGGTCGGGAGAAGGAGAAAGGAATGGGAAATGATGTCTTTGGGAATGATGGATGATATGTTTTGGAAAGGATTAAGCTGAGTGGGTAGCTGTGGATGTGTCCCATGATGATGATACGTGGGGTAGCAATGGGGTCTGGGGAGGATCAGGGAAGGATTTGGACGTGTATCTCAAGACACTGGCCTGTCTCCAACAGACCCCGAAGATCCAGGAAAGCAGGTGGACCTGGTGTCCGCCTCAGTGATCATAGTGGGCGTGATTGCTGCTCTCCTGTTCTGCCTCCTGGTGGTGGTGGTGGTTCTCATGTCCCGATATCATCGCCGCAAAGCCCAGCAGATGACCCAGAAATAGTGAGTCCTGGCTCCTCTGAGTGGGTGGCCCTGAGCTGAGAACAAAGAGGAATGAAGCAGGAGGTGAGCCAGAACCGAGGAGAAAGGAGGCCGTGTGGTCTAGTGAGGTGGGCAGAGTCTTTTGGGGAAGTGAGAAAGGCCTGGCACCTGGAGCACAGCCGGCTGAGATGTCTGCCTGAGAGAAGCACAGATCCACACTCCCCAGGCATCACCTACCATGCACACTTTAGCACTACATAGCAACTCAAGCCACCCAGCCACACTGTCATCTACAGTGACATATGCTCACCTTCGAGGGTGTAGTTTGGCAATCATACCCTTCAGCGGTCTCACACAGGCTCAGCCAAGGCTAGACTCACTTCAGGAGGCTGTCACTGCTGTCCACTCCTGACAAGGGGTTGTCTTTCCCAGTGAGGAGGAACTGACTTTGACCAGGGAGAACTCCATCCGGAGGCTGCACTCTCACCACTCGGACCCTAGGAGCCAGGTGTGTGCTACGGTTGGGTGCATGGGGGTGGGGTGGGGGGGCATGGGCACACAGGGTTGCTTGAGTTTGGACTCCTCTGTAGATATACCAGGTCTGGCTGCTTACTGAGGCTGGGATACTGGCTGGGGGTGGGAGGTGGGGGCAGGTAGATGCTCTGCGGCTGCTCTTGCACTCCTGCTTGCAAGGCCTTCTTAGCACTGGGTTGGGGGGCTGCTCTAGGAATTCACCACCAGTGCTGGTGCCAGGGTGGGTTTCGGGAGTGAGGGATGAAGGATGCTTGTGTCGGACATGAAGCCATGGGTTGGGGGAAAGGTGATCAGGGAGGAGGCTGCTAGGGGAGAAGAGAGGTGAGAAAGCTGAGGGGAGGAGGCTGAGCTCCTTTCTAACTCCTCCCCTATGTCTGGGCCCCTGCAGCCGGAGGAGAGTGTAGGGCTGAGAGCGGAGGGCCACCCTGATAGTCTCAAGGACAACAGTAGCTGCTCTGTGATGGTGAGGCCCCCCCGGCCCCACCGGTGTCCCAACACTCTCCTCAGGCCCCTCTCCTGGCCCCAGATGTGGTGTGACAGCAGCCCCCCCCCCAGCCTCCCATCGCATCCCTGGCTCACATGCGAACCCTGCCCCCCATTTCTGCTATGCCTTTGTTCTCTGTACCCCCATCCTTACGTGTAACACTTGTTCTTGCCCTCCCCGGCCCCCAAGTTTCCAAGCCCCTAGGCCTCTGGAACTACCATTACCCTTGCTTCACCTGACCTCTGACCCTATCACAACCCAGCCCTACCCTGCTGCGCCTGCCTGTTTGGTCTTGATTCCTGACCTCTCTTCTGCCCATGGTCTCCAGAGTGAAGAGCCAGAAGGCCGCAGCTACTCCACGTTAACCACAGTGAGAGAGATCGAGACACAGACCGAACTGCTATCTCCAGGCTCTGGGCGGACAGAGGACGACGATGATCAGGATGAAGGCATCAAACAGGCCATGAACCATTTTGTGCAGGAAAATGGGACCCTGAGGGCCAAACCTACAGGCAATGGTATCTACATCAACGGGCGAGGGCACCTGGTCTGACCCAGGCCTGCCTCCCTCCCCGAGGCCTGGCTTCTTCTGCTTCCATGGGGGAACTTCGGCTCTTCTTAGGGGAAACCCCCTTAAATGCCTGCATTTCTTTAGGAAGGTACTTCCCACCCTACTGACTGCTCTACTTTGACCTCCAATCCTTCTGTTCATCAGGAGAGCTCCGCTGGTTGAGTGCCTCCCACCATTGCGTGTAGGTCATCCTGTGTGTGTGTGTGTGTGTTTGTGTCCGCACTGTCACGTTGAAAGCCCAAGTGAATGATCTGTGTGCCACAGGATTTGTGGCTGTGTGCAGAGCATTCCCAGGGTGTGGTGTGTGAGTAGAGTGCCTTATGTGTGACCTCTGCCTACAAAGGCAGGGATTTTCCTCAGACCCCAGAGCAGTATTAGTGATGCAGAGGTTAGAAGTGAGAGGCGGAGACTGTGGCCAGATCCAGGTGTGCGGGCACAGCTGGAGCTAGAATCTGACCTCCAAAGTGGGGGAGCTGTGTTCCCACCCCTTGGGAGCAAGTAAGAAGCAGAAACCCCGGGGTCTGCCAGAGGCCGGAACTGTTACAGAAGCCCTCTGCCCTCTGGTGGCCTGTGGGCCTGCTGCATGTACGTACCTTCTGTAAATTAAACTCCAAGGGAGCTAGCTTCCTGAGTTCTGCTCAGACTCCCTTAATAAGAGAAAAAGAAAATTTAAAAGCAAAGAAAGAAAGAAGAAACTTTATTGATGTGTGTGCGTGTGCTTTACTGGGCTTGTTTAAGCCAGGCCAGGCCACATAGGCATTCAACCAAACTATCTAGCCGACCACGGCAGGGATTAGTGCCTGTGGTTCTGGAAAGTCCTCTTCCTAGGATGCTTTCACCCAGAGAGGTTCTGGGGAGGGGGCTGACAGCTGGAGGAGTCTGGAACCTGGCGTGTGAGGTCTGAACACTGGATAAGAGACTAGGGATGTGGGGGGGGGCTTGGCTCCCATGGCCCCTCGAATCTTGTCCTCACTGTGTCTACCGTGGTTTGTGCCTTCACGGCGTTGGGACTTGTTGTCAAGGACTCCTGGTTCAGTTGTGTTGAGGGCAGAGGGTAGGTAGCGGGGAAGGTGGAAGTTCAGGTGAAGAGAAAGGGGTGTTGTGGGTGAGGGTGAGAACAGGCCCTTCCCCAGGGGTTTCTGAGTCATTAATCTGGGGCTCTCTGGCACTTTGTATGTGTGGAGCCTGGGGTAAGATGTTTGTTTTTCTTTAGCCTGCCCGACTTATGCAGTCAGAATCCTGAGATTTAGTACCCAACCCGTGTGTGGCCTGAAATCTGCTGGTCTAAGGGAGAAACTCTCATTTCATTCCCAAGCAGCCCAGGACTTATGGACCCCAAGGATCTGGGGTCTTAGTATGTATATTTCATGTAAATATATGTATATTTGTACATAAAATGATATTCTGTTTTTAAATAAACAGATAAAACCTGTTTTGTCTGATTCCTGTCTTGCCCCTTGAACTGGGTAAGTCACAAGTGCTACGTACTGAGTCTCTATGTGATTCCCTCCCAGGGAAAGGACCCAGAGACAGCTAAGAAAGGAGCAAGTGGCTTTCAAAAGACATGGTAACCATTTCTGAGAGCCCTCAGATAGGGCTGTGTGGACATAACCTCCTTTTGGGGAAGCCAGTGCCTTAGTTTGTGAAGAGGTTCTAATCTGACTGTACTGGAAACTTCCAGCAGCTGTGTGGGGTGGTCAGCCGTGTACCCTTTACAGACAAAGAAACTGAAACTCAAAAGTCACCTGGTCTGTGTCCTCATTTTCAAATGTACAGCGACTGGAGGCTCAGTGAAGTAATGTGACCTGATCAAGATGGCAGGGTCATCAAAGACATCCCCCACCCTGGGTATGTTCTGCGTGGTCCTTTCCTGCCGTGCTCACAGGCAAAGCCTCGGACCTCTGTCCCACCTAGAGATTTCGGTCTCTAGAAATGGCAGCCACCTGCTCACACCCCAGGCACCCTTACTCCACCCCGAAATTCTGACATCACCTTCTGCTGTGACCAATGGATGGAGTCCCAGCAATGATGAGGATGTGAATGCCAGCTACCTCCCCCACCCGAGGCCTGTGGTTGCAAAGATGCTCTAACAGGAAGCGGGTTTGAGGAGCTGCACAGCTTCCTGCTCCCCCTTGAGCTGCACAGGACGAGAAGGGCTAGTGCTCAGCTTGGCCACGAGACACAGCTTCATGCCAGGGTTCTGGTAGCTTCCTCTTCCATATCTACTTCCGTGTGGCCTCAGGGGCCCCCCAGAGGCAAGCGCTGCTGTCCCTTGCCCAGGCCACCCTCCACCTCCAATTTGGAGCCCTGCCCCCCTGGGGCTGGGCCAAACCCAACTACTGACTGGGATTCCATGGGGGACTGGTAGGTCAAAGGTCTTTGGGGGCAGAGATCCTGGGGGCTCTGGCCATGAAGTCTCGGCAGAAAGGAAAGAAGAAGGGCAGCTCTAAGGAACGGGTGTTTGGGTGTGACCTACGTGAGCATCTACAGCACTCGGGCCAGGAAGGTAAGGAGGTCAATTGGAACGGGGCAGCTGGGTGGCTGGATTGCCATGCAGACGCCAAGCTTGTCTTCTCCGTTGGGCAGAATGAGCTCTTAGGGAATGGGCAGTGACCCAGGATCACCACACCTGAGATCTAGGCAAAGGCAAGACAGGAAATGTGGCTCAGAGAAGAAGGTGGAGAGGTGCCTGTCTGCGATAGTTAGGGACCCGGTAGCTGAGAACTCGATGGGTGGGGTGGGGGATGAGATTTGGAAAATCTGGAGAGGTGGATGAATCAGATGAGAGAATGGAGACTGGGGACAGGGTGGAGGGAATGGAGGTCAGATGTCAGAAAAATGGCTGAAGGGATAGTTGGTAGAACACTAAGTGGAGATACAGGTAAGAAAGGGCCCAACGAGTCTGAAGATAGAACTTGGGGAGGGGAGAGGGAGGCATCCTAACTGGAGAACAGCACCAAGGGACAAGGACCTAGCCCTTCTGCACCTTTGCTGGGCCACAGGAGGGGTGGGGGGCAGGGAGGAGTGACACTCTTCTTTAAGTTGCTTGCAAAGAAGAAACCCGTTGATGGTAGACTGCACCGGGAATGTGGGAAAAGTGAACCAGACTGCTTCAGCCCTGGTTTGAAGTGGGGAGTGGAAACTACAGTAAAGAGGGGTGTGCACCCAGTCTGGAGCTCCCTCTGCAGTGGGCCTGGGAGCCCGCAGGCCCAGGTACAACTGCAGGCTCATCACTGTGCGGGACATGCAGTCACCACTCAGAACCAGGCCTTAATTTGTTCTGAAATTGATCAGTACCGACCTGACTACACTGCCCAGCTTGTTTTCAGCATGCAGAGAAACTTAACAAAAAAAGGGGCACAATTCTGCCCCCCCTCCACTCCACCCCACCCCAATCTGTCATTTCCTCTTTGTCCCCCTTCTCTGGTTGCCTGCAGTGAAGGGAGGGTGGTGGTGGTTCCCAGCTCATTTCCTGCTCTTGGCCCCGCCCTTGTGTCCCCAGACACCTCCTTCCCCTTTTCTCCTCCATCAGAGGGCCCCAACCCTACCAGCCTCCATTAAGGGAAAGCCCAGGCCCTAAGAAATAGTTAAACAGATGAGGTAGGCTTTTCTGTGCCTTCTTCTCTGTGAGCAGGCCTGGCTCCTTTATAATTGTTCCACTCTAGACAATTAATCTCTCTTTTTTAAAGTTATTGCTCACCTTATTTAGGTATTTTGTGTACATACTGGGGAGGGGCACATTCGTTCCAGGGCAGGTGGGAGGTCAGAGGACAACTTGAGAGGATCAGTTTTCTCTTCCTAGCCTGTGGGTCCCAGAGGTGAACCTGGGGTCATCGGGTTTGACAGCAAGCACCTTTACCCACTGAACCATCTCACAGGTGATATTTATTTTTGTCCTGTGTGAGTGTGTGGCTGCATGTATCACGGGGCATGTGTGAAGGTTGGAGGACACAGTTTGGAAGCTTGTTCTCTCATCATGTGGGTTCCGGGGATTGAACTGTCTTCAGGCTTGATCGAAGGCATCTTTTACCCTCTGACATGGATGATGAAAACATTTTTTTTGAGATTTATTTACTTTTAATATATATATGATACATATATACATACACACACACACACACACACACACACACACACACACACACATATATATATATATATATATATATATATATATATATATATATATATGAATGTTTTTGCCTGCTTGAATGTCTGTGATGCACTGGTGTGACATGCCCATGGAGGATAGGAGAGGGTGTCAGATTCTCTTTGGAACTGGAGTTATAGACAATTGTTAGCTGTCGTGTGGGTGTTGGGAACTGAACCCAGGTCCTCTGGAACAATAGTCAGTTATCTTACCTGTTGATCCATGTAGCCAGCACTAGACAAATGACTTTTGACAGAGAACCATATGACCTAATTGGGGATGATATTCTTTTTGTTGTTTGTTTGTTTGTTTGTTTGTTTTTCGAGGCAGGGTTTTTTCTGTGTAGCCCTGGCTGTCCTGGAACTCACTCTATAGACCAGGCTGGCCTCAAACTCAGAAATCTGCCTGCCTCTGCCTCCCAAGTGCTGGGATTAAAGACATGTGCCACCACTGCTGGGCGGGGATGATATTCTTGTAGCTCTGGGTTCTCAGTTCAGCCTCCTTACACTGGTTTTCCCCTTTCCTGTGATTCCTAGCACCAACTCTGTCTTGAAACGTAAAACCCATAGACAGCCAGATTCTACTTCTGTGATCCTCAGGCCCACCATTCCCAACAGGTGTAGGGCATTCTCTCTAGAGATTCGGGGATAGTGAAAGGTGGCTGGGCTCCTGGTTGTAAGTGAACCCCAGAGCATGAGAGGAACACCTTCTGTCCCTCACCAGAACCTCACCCGTGTCCACGGCTCCAGAGATGAATGTTGGCTGCCAGAGCATCATAGAGGCTTCCCCTGAGCAAAACATCCCTGGTACAGACAGGGTTTGGATGAATGAAGCTGATTGATAACAGTTTCTCTCATTAGCCAAAGGCCCAGTAAGTGAATGAAAAAGGCTCAGACCAGGCAGGTCATCTGCTTCCGGTGAACTGATATTCACAGATGTATCATTTTGGTTTTCTCTATCTTTACATTCTCGTTCAACCTCAGACCTCTTCCCCAACTCTTTTTCCCCTAAATGGATCTCTTTCTTCCCCTAAGCCCTACTACACATGCTTGGATATCTTGTTTAGGTTTCTAATTTGCTGTAGCTCCTTCTCCCTTGACTCCATCCATATTCTTCTAGGCATTTTGACTCTATCACCCCAATCTTGTGTCTAGACTGTATCTCTGACTGGATTCCTCTGATTCATATATGCAGTTCCACAATCTCTGTGACCCTGCTTTCTCTTAGCCCACTTCCTTTATGGCTCGGGCTCCTTGAGATCTTCCCTCTCTGTACAGACCTACTCCAGGGATTCAAAAATCAACTGAAAAGAAAAGGAGAAGAGCACCTAGTTTGGATGGAACTAGGAGTTTAGATGAGCTGGGGCTATTGATGTTAATATATTTATTTTGAGATGCAGTCTTGCTGTGCAGCTCTGAGTCCTGGGATGACCAGTGTGCAGTATCTAGGCCCAGACTAGCAGACTATTGATGAATCAGCAGAGTAATGTGGTGGCTAACAGAGTCAATGTACCACTAGGTACTCAAAGGCAGAACAGTAACTTCAACACTCCAGTTGGCCTCATCTCTGCATTCATTGCAGAGAGGTAGGAACAGGGGGATCATGGGAAAATGCAAACGGTCTTAAGGCATGAACCTTAATCCACAAGCTTGGGACTGGAGTGAGGTGAGAAAGGATGACAAGGGCCCCAAATTTCAGGAACCACTCAGTCTTGGGACATTGTGGAAATGTCTTTGGTCCCTCGTTCTAAGGATGGTGCACATTAACATAAGCACTGCCCGAACATGAAGCCGTCCGTCAGTGTCCTTTACCTTCCACGGTTCTTTTCTCGGCTTTCCCAAGTTCCAGTTATGAGCAAAAAAGAGAAAGGATCTGAAAACCAGGTCACAGGAAGAGAACTGAAAGCCGGAGACTGGTCTCTATCCTTCACCGTTTCTCTGCTGTACTTTGTTCCACAAAAAGCTTGGGATGGCTTCTGAGACCCCACGCAATGAACAGCACAAATGACGGAAGAAGCTGATGCAAAGGGAAAGGAAGAAGGCAGCAGCCAGAAATGCGCATCCGGTCGTTCTGTGTGGCTTCTAGGGGTGGGCCTTGAACTGCCTAGTAGTTAAAGTCATGTGAGACTCAGAGGCCTTTGGGAAACAAAGCACAGGTAGCTTAGAAGAAACACAGCTTTCTCTAACAGTGACATTGGAGGAATCTCTCTAGTGAGTCCCAGCGAACAGTACCCAGCGTTTCGTCAAAGGCAATGTCCTTTATCTGGTCTCATCAATGATTCAGATGTAAATTCTGATTTATTCTCTATATAAGCTAACAAAGACTTGATGTTTCACCTCAGTGAGAGTTAGGATTCTCTGATGCGATAGTACCTTTTATCGGGAGGTATAGACACAACACACTTATAATAAAGTATGGCAAGTATACTGGGCTAAAGAGATGGCTCAACAGTTAAAAGCGACCTGGAGAGATGGCTCAGCGGTTAAGAGCATTAAGACACTGCTCTTCCAAAGGTCTTGAGTTCAATTCCCAGCAACCACATGGTGGCTTAAAACCATCTGTTAATGGGATTTGATGCCCTCTTCTGGTGTGTCTGAAGACAGCCTACAGTGTACTCATAAATAAAATAAATAAATAATTCTTAAAAACAAACAAACAAACAGTTAAGAGCATCTTGCAGAGGACCTGGGATTAGTCCCCAGAACCCACAGTGTGGCTCCCAACCACCCGTATCTCCAGTTCCACCTTAAACTGACACCCTCTTCTGGATACCTCAGGTACCTGCATGTACCATACAAATTAAATCCGTCTTTTTAAAAATACCATAATGAGCAAAGAAAGCACTATGGGATCTGTACCATAGATATCTGCAATGGGTTCAGAATCCACAGCAGTGTTTTTACTTACCTTTGTCTTACTCACACGTGTGTATGTGGGTGTACTTGTGTATGTGGAGATTTGAGACTGGTGTTTTGCATCTTCCTCCGTCACTCTGCACCATATTATTTTGGGGAGGGTCTCAGTCAAACCCACAGTTTGCTGATGTTGCTAGTATCACAAGCCTGATTGCTCTGGGGCATCCCCACTCTCCACCTTCCGAGGTTGGACTTGCAACCCATTTACATGGACTCTGGGGCTATGAACTCCAGTTCTCTTGATTTCCAGACAAGCTCTCGTGTAACTGCCTGGCCACCTCCCTAGCCCTTGTTTACTTTTTTGTTTCCAGGTGGTCTCACTATGTTGTAGGCTGTCCCTGAATCCCTGGGCTTAAGTGCCCCAGCCTTCCAAGGAGCACAGACTGTAGACATGAGCCGCTTAGCCCAGCTAAGAGGTGATGCTTGAGATACGTTTTTCAGGAATAATTTGCCAGGCAACTGGAGGGGAAGGTATTTCCCGACAGGAGAAGAAAGTGAGTGCCTTAATTTTGTGCTACAGTGAACCTCCCAAAACCAAAACAGAGAAATTCTAAAGAGGTTGATCTGGTTCATCACTGCAGTAGCTCGGTTTCAGAGAGCGTATATTGGCATCCTGGCAAGGGACCCCACACAATATGGTGAGGTGGAAAGAAAATTGTCCATATACAGAAGGGAACAGGAGCGTGCAGTGGGATTGCTTATGACAACACACTCTCTGATCCAGGCACACAGAGCCCATCCCACCCTGAAGAGGTAGCACTGGGAGGCTTGTTGGAACACAGTTATAATCCCAGAACCTGAAAAGTATAGGAGCATCTTGAAAGGCCGGCCTGAGCCCCTGACCTAATCATCAGTCACTAGGTTCCACCTTCTTAACTGTCTCCCCATCTCAAATCTCCACACTGGGAGCCAGGCTTCTAACACAGGGATCTTTGAGGGGGAAAATCATATCCAAACTGCATCAGTGAGGGATGGTGCCCTGACTTGTTTATGAACTTGCAAAGGGCCCAGTTATGGAATTTGTCAGGATCTAGTCTGTGAAGGTCTTATATCCCAGGCTGAAGAGTTCATATTTTATTCCTTAGTCTGTGTTCTCCCATTTTAAGATAAGCAATGAGGCCGGGTGGTGGTGGTGGCACACTCCTTTAATTCTAGGACTCGGGAGGCAGAGGCAGGTGATCTCTGAGTCCAAGGTCTACAAAGTGAGTTCCAGGATAGCCAGGACTACACAGAGAAATCCTATGGGGAAATGAATAAACAAACCAAAAAACCAAAAGCCAACCAAGCAACTGGACATAAAACAAATCAAAACAAAAACCAAAGGAAAAGATAAGCAGTGGGTACTTGGGTGGAGTTGGCTGGGTGCTTATATAGCCAAGAATTTCAAGGGCGGAAAGAACCTCGTTGTACAGTTTTGTGTTAGGTTGCATGCATAGCTCTCCTTAGCTTTCTAGGTGGGATTCAAAACTTGTTCTTGAGACTCTATCCCAGCTGATACTATGCCAAGATAACAGGAGAAATAGCACATATTATCCTTAAGGAGGTTACATAGTGGTAGCCCAGGGCCAGAGAGGTAACATAACTTCTCTTGCACTTTAAAAAAGTGTTTATTATTTATTTTATGTGTGGGTGGGCGGGCGGGTGCACATGTGCCACAGAGGACATGTAGAGCAAAAAGGACAACTTGTGGAAGTCAGCTTTCTTGTCTCATGCTTTACCATGTGATTAGAAGTGGTACTTTCCAATGCCAAACCGAGTAACTGCAAACTCTCTTACCGGAGAAAGTCCCTCAAACTAACTGCCTTCGGCTGCCTTCCATGTCAGTTGGGTAAGCATCGTTCTTTTTTTTTTTTTTCATGGATGGTAGAGAATTACATAAAAGCAATTTGGGGAGCAGACTTTGGCTTTGTCTCCCCTGCAGCACAAGACTGCTGCCCCTTTTACAACTTCTGGGGTGACAGTGAGAAGTTTCAGTTCTGAAGCGGCAGACCTGTGTTTCCCATGCCTCCTGTAATGAAAGCTGAGTTCGAGGCTGGAAAGATGGTCCAGCAATTGAGCGCACATGCTACTCTTGCAGAGGACCAGGTTTCAGTTCCCAGCGCTCCTCTTGGGCAATCCTGTGTGGGCGAGTACATATGCAGAACTAAAAAAATTTTTAAAAATGAAAGCTGAATATAAGATACCTGTTAGGCTTTTTGTTTTTCAAAATTTTTATTTATTTGGATAGCTTTTGAGAGTTGGTCCTTGCTTTCCATCTTGTGAGGAGGGTCTCTCTTGTTTCTGCTACTACACAGTGCACTCCAGGCTAGCTGGCCCACCAACTTACAGGTGACTCCTCTGTCATCATGCTGTAGGAGTGCTGGGATTATAGGTTCAAGTCACTGCATCCAGCTCTTATATGAGTGATCAGCAAAGACATATCTCCCTGACCTTGCTTTTCATTGTTGTCTCCCGGTGTATTCGGAGAGTTTCTATGAAGGATAAAAGTCAAATAAGACTGATTTGGTGATGATGATGATTGTGATGATAATGATTGTGATGATGATGATGATTGCTTTTATTGAGACAAGGTCTTCCTGTGTAGCCCTGGCTGTCCTGGAACTCACTTTGTAGACCAGGCTGGCCTCAAACTAAGAGATCCAGCTGTCTCTGCCTCCCAAGTGCTAGGATTAAAGGCATGCACCACCACACCCAGCGTAATTATTTATCTTTAAGCTAACTAATTTTTATGGTTTTGTTGTCTGAATCTATATATATAAGCTGTGAAATATATTAACTGTTAAACTAGAATGCAAGGTTATTGTAGAAAAATGGTTTATCATTCTACAGCTCTAACCCATCATTTCCTTTAAATCATACATAATAAACGGGATATACTACTGAGTATATAATCACAAAAGGAGGGACTGAGGTGCTTGGTTTGGCAGAGTGCTTGCCTCGCGTGCACAGACCCAAGGTTTGATTCCCCAGTAGCACATTAACTAAATATGGGGCATAAACTCATAAGCTCAGCATTCAGGAAACGGAAGCAGTAGGATCAGGAATTCAAAGTCACAAGTTCAAGGCCATCCTTATCCATATCACAAGTTGAAGGCCAGATCCAGATTGAGTCCCTGTCTCAAAAGAAAACAAACGAGTTAGGCAGTGGTGGCTCATTCCTGAGAGGCAGAGGCAGGCGGATCTCTGTAAGTTCGAGACGAGCCTGGTCTACAGAGGGGGTTCCAGGACAGCCTCGACTACACAGAGAAACCCTTTCTCAGGGGGAAAAACAAAAAAGGGCCGGGCGTGGTGGCACACTCCTTTAATCCCAGCACTTGGGAGGCAGAGGCAGGCAGATTTCTGAGTTCAAGGCCAGCCTGGTCTACAAAGTGAGTGCCAGGACAGCCAGGGCTACACAGAGAAACCCTGTCTCGAAAACAAAACAAAACAAAACAAAACAAAACAAAAAGAGGTGAAGTTTTGGAAAGAGAATGGAGAGGGTTAATACTGAGGAGCAGTCAGTTCCTCTTCAGGACAGGGCTTTATGCTGGTACTCCAGGACCAACGGATAGAAAGATTGTACAGATAGGTTCATCTGTAAGAACCTTTCTAGTGAGGGTTGGATGTTTTACGTTTTGCCCTTAATCTTAGTGAACCCTTTCTCGTGATGCTGCCATTTCTCAGACCCCTTAGCTGAGAAGCTAGAAACGTTTTCTTTCTTTTCTCTGCCTTCTGTGTCCCCCCAGTGCCCCAGGTGCTACGGAGCTGTGCCGAGTTTGTGCAAGAGTATGGAGTGGTGGATGGGATCTACCGCCTCTCAGGGGTCTCCTCTAACATCCAGAAGCTCCGGTGAGTCAGATAGCGCAGGCAGACTCTGTGGGTAGGAGGCCAGGGAGCCATGGGAAAGCGGCTGGAGAGAGCTGGAGGAGGGGTGAGGGGAAGTGGGAGGAGGAAGCAGAGGTGTTAGATACTATCCTGTGGAGAGGACCTAAAGTCTGGTCAGGTGAAGTGGGGACCCCAAGCTCACTCCCAACACACACACACTCTCCATTCCCAGATATACACACACAGTCTACTACTTTTAACACACCCACACACACAGAGGTAAGCAGGTACCCATGATTTGCATACTATAAAATTTGCCATTAAAAATCTCTAAGTCAGCCGTTTCAGTATGTCCCCAACACTGTAGCTATCACTATGACGCATCCAGAACATGTCACCACCCTTCAAAGAAACTCTACATTTCCCCTGCACCCATCCCCAAACGGACTTTCTGTCTGTATGGATCTGTCTGCCCTGGACATCTCAAATAAACCAATGAAATGATACGTGTTTTTCTAAGTCTGCTCTTCCCTCTGAGTTCTTTCAAAGTTCACGCATTCTGTGGCATGTACTAGTATTTTACTGCTTTCTATAGATGAATACAATTCCCTGGCATAGCTACATAAGTATTTTTTTGTTTTTTTATTTTACTCATTCCTCAGTTGGTGGCTGTCCAGGTTTCCACCGTTTGGTTATTCCAAAGGACTCTGCTACAAATGTGTGCAAATTTTTGTGGATGTAGTTTCAGTTATTATGAGTGTATACCTGAGCGGAATTGCTGGGCCATATGGTAACTTCGTGTTGAACTTTTAATAGTAACTACCCAACTGTTTTCCTTAGCAGCTGTATCATTTACACCCCTGCCAGCAATGGATGAAGGTTCCAATTTCTCCATGTCCCTGCCAGCTTTTGTTACTGGGTCTTTTTTGGTTGTTGCCACTGTGGTGGGTGTGTACGGATGTGTCATTGTGACTTATGTATGTGTCTCTCCAGCTGCAGATGAGGCTGAATGGCCTTCATGCACTTCTGAGCTGTGCCTGTTCAAATCTTATGTTTGCGCTTAAGTTTGTTTGTTTGTTTGTTTGTTTGTTGAATCACTGTGTTGTGACAAGATTGTTTGTATGTTCTGAATCCTGGATTGTAATCAGTGTGTGCTGAGCTGTATTTCCCTTCCCCATCTGTGGGCTGTGGGTTGTCCTCCCCTCCCCCTTCCCATCCTTTTCTTCCTCTTCCTCCTCCTCTTCTTCTTTGTGGTAGTGGGGATTTTGAACCCAGGGTTCATTTTATTGATTGTGTCCTTTGACATGTAAATGTTTCTTTTCTTCTTTCATGTATGTTATGTGTACATGTGTGTTGGTGTAGTTGTGTGCATTTATGTGGAGGTCAGAGGTCAGTGTTGCTTCTCTTCCACAACCATTCTTCACTTTATTTTTCAAATCCATATGTTTTTAATATTTATTTATTTATTTATTTATTTATTTATTTATTTTGCATATGAGTGATCTGTCTTCACACATCCAGAAAAGGGCACTGGATTGCATTACAGATGGTTGTGAGCTACCATGTGGTTGCTGGGAATTGAACTCAGGACCTCTGGAAGAGCAGGCAGTACTATTAACTGCTGAGCCATTTCTCCAGCCCCCTAAATTCATGTATTTTTTATTTTATGTGTATAGGTGTTCTGCCTGCTTGTATGTCTATGCATCATGTGTGTGCCTGGTACCCACAGAGGTCAGATGAGACCCAGAACTGGAGTTACAAATGGTTGTGAGGAACCACGTAGATGCTAGGAATGGAACCTGGATCTTCTGGAAGAGCAGCCAGTGCTCTTAACCGTTGAACATCTCTTCAGTCCCCTCTATATTATTACTATTATTGTTGTTGTTTGAAGATGGGGTATCATCCGTAACAAGATCTGATGCCCTCTTCTGGAGTGTCTGAAGACAGCTACAGTGTACTTACATATAATAAATAAATAAATCTTTAAAAAAAAAAGAAGAAGAAGAAGATGGGGTATCATGCAGAACTTGAAGCCTGCAGAGTTGAAGACAGGGTATCTTGTTGAACTTGAAACTTGCAGATTTGGCTAGACAGACTGGCCAGCAAGCTCCCGGATCCCCTAGTATGTTTTCCCACTGCTGAGCTTACAGGCTTCTTCTGTTGCTGTGCCTGACATTTTATATAGGTGCTGGGAATCTGAACACAGATTCATATGCTTGTGTAGTGAGCACTTTATCAACTGAGATAGCTCCCTAGCCTCTTGTCTGGATCTCACTTTCTTCTTCTTCTTCATTATTACTCTGTAACTCAAACTGGCCTAGAACTCATTCTATAGCATAAGCTAATCTCAAATTCGAGGAAATCCTCCTCTCAGGAGAATCTGTGTTTCCGCTTTGTCTATTTTTCTTTCCTTTGGTTGTTGATATGTTGGGTATCATACTGAGCAACTCTTGGCTAATCTAATCAAGACCATGAAGACTTAACATGTTTGTTTTAAGCATTATACCCAAGCTAGGCATAGTGGTACACAACGTGAATGCCAGCATTCAGGGGGGCAGAGGCAGATGGATCTCTGGGTGTCAGAGGTTAGCTTGGTTTATATATTGAGTTCCAGGCCACCCAGAGTTATATAGTGGAGTCCTTTCTTTAGAAAGGAAGGAAGGAAGAAAGGAAGGAAGGAAGGAAGGAAGGAAGGAAGGAAGGAAGGAAGGAAGGAAGAAAGGAAGATGGGAAAGACACATTTACGTCCATTCCCCATGTTTATTGATTCCTACATACCCCTTTGTTGCTAATCATATATCCCTTATTAGTCATGCACAGATCCACTTAGCATTCTTATAGTCACATCTACATAACCACATATGCAATTCCTAATACTTGTTTATATATATAGGAAATATATGTAAATATGCCTGTATGTATATATATGTGCATATATATTTATTTATATATAGTGTATATACATATGTATATATGTACATTCCAACATTCTCCTTTCAAGTCTCACACATGTTGGCCCACGGTCCTATCTGACCTCTCTAGCTCCTGCTTCTCCCTCCACATCCTCTGTCTGACCTTTCCTACTCCTGAGCACCCTGTACCTCCCCAGGCAGGAGTTTGAGACGGAGCGGAAGCCAGACCTGCGCCGGGACGTTTATCTCCAGGACATTCACTGTGTCTCTTCCTTGTGCAAGGCCTACTTCAGAGAACTCCCAGATCCCCTCCTCACTTACCGGCTCTATGACAAGTTTGCTGTGAGTTGAGAGGCAGAAGGGTGGAAGACAGGGTTCTAGGGCAAACACTTCAATTTTGACATCCCAGGTGTGCCCCATGGCAGCCACAATCCTTGTGGAATGGCTACCTTGGAAATGCCTTTATGGGTTGAAGCTGATGATGCAAAGCCCGTTGGAATTCTGGACATGCATCAATAGTGTGATGCTCTAACACTCGTGATAGTGAGTGACTGGAAAGAAGATTTCTCCTCCTCAAACCTCCTAGTCCCTGTAACCTCTGCCAACCCCCGTCCTTCTTGTCCTCATTTTCTCCCTATTGGTGTGTTTCCCGGAAGGCCTGCAGACCACACACAGCACAGTGGTAAGACTTGGAAGATAAAGGGCAGGTTGTCATAACCAAGTGGCTTTGGAAAACACCTAGACCAGAGTTTCCCTACACTTAAGAGAACAAGAAAGCTACTCACATAGCAAAAATATTTTCAGGAATGTCCCTCCATCCGCTGTAAAGCTGTTAAATAGCTTTGGAGAAGAAGACATATTGCAAAAATGGTATCCTAATTTGAGTAACATTTTAAAAATGAAGTTCTAGCTGCTTGGGGAGTTGAGGCAGAAGGCTTGCTGGAGCATAGAGTTTGAGCCCAGGTTGGGCAACATAGCAGACTCTTATCTACTTGCCAAAAGGGCTTGTATTTTATTGAGCCAACAATGGGGAGACTCTGAATAGCAACTACATCCTTCTCAATCCATCCAGCCTAGCCCGGAGGGGTCAACTCCCTAGACACCTTTAAACATCTCTGCAGTCTAGTTCCAGAGCTGTACCAAAGCAGACAAGGGAAGGATAGTGAGTAGTTCAAGGTCACGAGACAGACTATTAAGTGTCAGATCCAGCAGTCATTTGTTGTTCTGAAGGCCCTAGGTTTTCTTCCTGTGGTTCTAGGAATCAAACCTGTGGTCTTGGGCATGCAAAGCAAGCCCTCTCCCATGGGGCTAAATCCTTGCCCTTGTTTTCTGGCTTTTGCATCTACCTCTAGAGTGTTGGGGTCATAGGCGTGTGCTACCATACTCAGCTGGAGGTGTTTTTAACTTTACTATTTTATGGTGCCTTGAAGATTTAGGTGGGACCATTGTGGAACATAGCACAGATCATTCCCAAGAGTTTAATTTGGAGCTCTGAGAAGCACATGGGGTCAAATCTGAGTCAATGTCTCCTACTTATGCCTCTGTTCCCAATAGGAGGCAGTGGCCGTGCAGCTAGAGCCAGAGCGATTGGTCAAGATCCTAGAAGTGCTTCAAGAACTCCCTATCCAAAACTACAGGTGTGTGAGGCTCCACCCCCTATACTGCAGAGCCATCTCTGTCCCCTCCTCCTGTGCCCTAAGGGCCCAGCCTTGCTTGTCCCTCCCAACTTTCAAGTCTCAGCCCAACCATGCTCAAAGTATATTTTAGATGATCTCTTTCTTCCTTCCTGCAGGACCCTGGAGTTCCTTATGCGCCACTTGGTCCACATGGCCTCATTTAGTGCCCAAACCAACATGCATGCTCGCAATCTGGCAATTGTGTGGGCCCCCAACCTGCTGAGGTGGGTGCATGTATGAGCAGTGTGAAGCTCCTGGGAGGCTAAATTTACACAGATGGGTGTGGTTGTGTGGGTGCACTGGAGAAGGGTTTTTGAGGAGGGTCTCATAAACCCAGCAAGGCAGGAAAGATCAGCAGCAGCCAAGTAGCACACAGCCCACTGACTTGGGCCTTCTCTGAGACTGAGTGAGGTTGTTAAGAGCAAGGCCTCTGTCTCTTTCCACTGGGCTGTGGAGTTCAGGGGCTAGAATCTTGGTTTTTGCCAACCAGTTGTTGAGCAAACATCCTTGAAATCTATTCAAGACCTGGCCTGTATTTCAGTATGGCACAAAGCAGTATCAATTATAACAATTTCCATAGCCCGCCTTTTGTGCTACAGTGCAAGAAGTGTGAAAGGAAGGCACCTATTATGTGAAGGTGTCTAAGGTGGCTTTCCTGGAGGAAGTGACATCCGAGCTTGAATCATACATGTATGTGGCTTAAGAGGTAGAACTGGGGGCCTGGAGTGATGGCGCAGAGGTTAAGAGCACTGGCTGCTCTTCCAGAGGTTCTGAGTTCAATTCCCAGCGTGGCTCACAACCATCTATAATGAGATCTGATGCCCTCTTCTGGTGTGTCTGAAGACAGCGACTGTGTACTTAAGTAAAATAAATCTTTAAAAAAAAAAAAAAAGAGGTAGAACTGGAGGTAAGGACAAGGAGGGGAGAGCATAGGGCATAGGGTATTTCAGAGGCAGGGCATTTTGCAACACTTTAACACTAACACTCAGGAGACAGAGGTAGGAGCTTGGTGTGTAGAGAGAGTCCCAGGTCACAGTAATATAACGAGATCCTGTCCTGTCTATCTTGTGTGTTTGTGTGTGTGCGCGTGCGTGTGAGTGTATCTCGCACATGCGCCTGTTTTGAGCTGTGGGAGGGGCCAACTCCATGTCTTTACAGGTCTAAGGACATAGAGGCCTCAGGCTTCAATGGGACAGCAGCGTTCATGGAGGTTCGAGTGCAGTCCATTGTTGTGGAGTTCATCCTTACCCATGTGGACCAGCTCTTTAGGGGTGACTCCCTCTCTGGTTAGTATCCTTTCTGCCCATTACATATCACCACTCTGCCAGGGGAATCATGTTACAGAGAGCTTAATTGTTTCCTGGTCTTTTAACTAAGATGGAGTGTGAGGAGTCTCAAAGTCATTTACTTCACTTTTCTCATACTGTAGGTAGGAAGTGTCTCTCATAGAGAGAAGTAGGTGATGGTCATATACAGAGACTACTGGAGAGATAGTAATACAGCTAGGGCTTGAGCAGGCACTTTCTACTGTCATTGTAGCACACAGATCGGCTTCTGCATCACCTCTTGGAGTCTCCTGGTCCCCTTTGTTACGATACAGAGGGTCTATCTCCAAGAGCCTCAGAATAGATCTTTACCTTGGTAGTTGGTGAGGTAGGGATGGATTGGGGACATGAGGTTCCTTTCTTGGCTCTGCTTTTGGCTGGACATTTCCTTTGTTTTCCTAGCTGGTGTAGACTTGGAGAGTGGATGGAAATCACTTCCAGGAGCCCGGGCATCAGGCAGCTCCGAGGACCTCATGCCCACCTCTCTTCCCTACCACTTGCCCAGCATCTTGCAGGCTGGGGATGGACCTCCACAGATCCGACCCTACCATACTATTATTGAGATTGCAGAACACAAGTAAGGTCTCCTTCCTGGGACTCCTTCCCTTCACTGATCATCAGGTTGCTCTCCTAATTGCATCCCCATTAATCTGCAGAAGAAAGGGGTCATTGAAGGTCAGGAAATGGCGCTCTATCTTCAATTTGGGTCGATCTGGACACGAGACAAAACGTAAACTTCCACTGAGGGCTGAGGACAGGGGTAAGTCTGGGACAGTGGGGGGGATAGGACTCTGCTGAATCTGTGCAGGGTCCTGGTGCTATCTATGTATGTCTGTATTTTCAGAAGAAAAATCCAGTAAGGGGACACTGCGGCCTGCCAAAAGCATGGACTCGCTGAGTGCTGCCGCTGGGGTCAGTGACGGTGAGTAGAGGTCTCAGTGGCTATGTGTATATGTGTATGTGCAGTGACAACAGCAGCAAAGGCCTGTGGGTTTATAAGTATAGCCAACTATGCCCACTAATTAATAAAAATTAATGAGTTCCTATTAATGTACCAGTCTTGGAGTTAGATGCCAAGTTTTACTGAGATGAACCTATTGTCTGTATTCATGAGTATCTGTATGTGAAGGAGACTCTGAGTATGTATATAGGAGGGTGTCAACACATGCACTCGTGTGTGTGGTAGTGATAGCTGGTGACGGTATCTACAGAGAGGAAGAAGATCCATCAGGTAGGCGTGTCTTTTGATCTTCTGACCGGATGGATGGATAAGTTGCAGTGGTGGCTAAAGGAAGCTGGGTCTGGTATGTTCCACTTATCCTGCCTCTAGAATCTAAGAAAACAGAGGCAATGAGGTCTTGCATGAGCTGGCAGGACCCCTTGAAGCTGAGGCTAATGACTACCTGACTCTCTCTCTTCTCTCTCTCCTGCAGAGCCGGAGGGGCTGGTGGGGTCCAGCAGTTCTCAGCCAAGCTCACTGATGCCTGAGAGCTTGGAGAGTAATTCTATGGAAGGAGAACAGGAGCCCGAAGCAGAGGCACCGGGCAGTGCCAATTCTGAGCCGGGAACTCCACGAGCCGGGCGGTCAGCTGTTCGGGCCTTAGGGAGCAGTAGAGCAGAGCGTTGTGCTGGTGTCCACATCTCAGACCCTTACAACGTCAACCTCCCTCTGCACATAACCTCCATCCTCAGTGTTCCTCCAAACATCATCTCTAATGTCTCCTTGGTCAGGCTCACCCGAGGCCTTGAGTGCCCTGCCCTACAACCCCGGCCAAGCCCTGCCTCGGGTCCTGGCCCTGGCCCAGGCCTTGGCCCTGGCCCCCCAGGTGAGAACTTGGAGATTTCCTAGGGGTCTAGAAATTTAGGTTGATGTTCTGGGATGAGGATGTAGGCTTGGAAGGTCAGAGGCCTCAGTCCTTAGGCTTTCTGTTGTCTGATATTGCCTGTTTACATCTGGAGTATGGGAATCCATGATATTATCATGTTATATAAAGTTCATGGAGAGGGAAATCTCTGCCAGGCTTCAAATCCACTGATTTAATCCCAAGATTAGGGCTGTATGCCAGACATGTAAAGGGGTTGAGTAAGTAAAAAGCTAGTGTTTAGAGTTACTGCCAAGCTGGGCCATGGTGGCGCAGGCCTGTAGTCTCAGCACCCGGAGGGCAGAGGCTACAGAGTGAGTTCCAGGGCAGTCGGGGTTATTGAGCTAGCCGACACTTCTCAGCACACGCTGAGCATCAGGAGGCATTGGCTCACTTCATTTTTTCATAGTATGAAGATACAAGTATTGTTATTCTCACATTACCACAGTAGAGCCTGAGAGTCATCTCAAACAGCTTACTACTGAGTTAGGTAGGAAGAAGCGAAGCTAGGATCTGACCCATGCTCCCATTCCACCTTCCCAAAGCATCACTGATGAGAAACCCTGAGGTTGTCTAGGGCAGACATAACTGGGACAGTTAAGTACACAGAGGTGCAGGTTTTGTCTGTACCACATGTTCACTGTGTGACCTTGGACAAATTGCTTTGAGTTTGGGTTGTTGTTGTTGTTTAAGATTTTTTTTTTAATTTATATGAGTACACTGCAGCTGTCTTCAGACACAAACTAGAAGGTACATAGGACCCCATTACAGATGGTTGTGAGCTACCATATGGTTGCTGGGAATTTAACTCAGAACCTCTGGAAGAGCAGTCAATGCTCTTAACCACTGAGTCATCTCTCCCACTCTTTGGTTTTATTACATGCAAAACAGGGATAAGGAGCAGACGGTATGTATGCTCCATTGGTAGAGTGCTTGCCTGGGATGCACAGAGCCCCTGGTGTGATCTCCAGCACCATATAAACCTGGCCCGGAAGCTAACCTCTGTAATCCAGCACTTAGGAGATGGAGATGGGAACAATGGAAGCTTGAGGTCAAGCCCCAGCTCTGTGGTTTGAGACTGGCCTTTGGTACAAGAGACACGTCCCGACAAAGGGTGTAGTGTAGCATCCTCCATAACAGATCTTTTATTTTTGGAGTGTGTGTGTGTGTGGAGGGGAGTTGCATGTGCTGTGTGCATATGAATGGAGAGCCCAGAGAACCACTTTAGGTGTTTGTTGTTCTTCAGATGCTGTCTTTGTTTTTTAAACATTTTTATATGACAGAGTATTTCACTGGCCTGGAACTTGCCAAGTAGGCTAGGGTGGTTGGACAACTAACTGCATGGACCCACCTATCCCCCATGTCTGCCCAGTGCTAGGATCATAAGAGCACACCACCATACTTAGACTAATTTTACATGAATTTTGGGGGTCAAACTCAGGTCCTCATGTTTGCATACCATGAATTTATTAACAAAACCATCTCTCCAACCCCTCTATGTAATATTTTATTCTGCAGAGAAAATAGAGAAAATCATTATAAAAATACAAAACACAATGCTTAGGGCTGGTCATGGTGGTGCGTGTGTTTAATCCCGACACGTAGGACAATGCTTGCCACTTCAGTGAGAATTAACCAAGAGAGCTCTATAAGTAGTTAGTCATTCTGATCTGAGAGAATGTGCTATGTGGACTATCTGTTAAATACTGGGCGTGTTGGGCCCCTAGCATGTCAATATGAGGAATACCATATTGGAAGGGGTTGGGGCTGACTTTGACTTTTTGATTCCTGGAACTATCTTTCTCTCAACAGATGAGAAATCAGAGGCAAGATCAGTCCCAGGTCCCCTGGATGACTCGAGCCCTACAGCCATGACTCCTGCCCTGGAGGACTCCCTGTCCCAGGAAGTGCAGGACTCCTTCTCCTTCCTAGAGGATTTGAGCAGCTCAGAGCCTGAGTGGGTGGGGGTGGAGGAGAGGGAGGTGGCCAAGGCAGAAGCCGCAGGAGCAGCAGGAGCAGCAGGAGCAGCAGCTTTCTCCCTTGGGGAGGACGACCCTGGGATGGGCTACCTGGAGGAGCTGCTGAGAGTTGGGCCTCAGGTAAGGAGGAGATTCGCTGGGTATATAAGTAGTGTGTAGCCCAGAGAGTGGATAGGGCTACCTGGTCCTTAGCCACAATGTTACGCCTACAGGTAGAAGAGTTCTCTGTGGAGCCACCCCTGGATGACCTGTCTCTGGATGATACTCAGTATGTCCTGGCTCCTAACTGCTGCTCCCTTGATTCTGCTGTTTCCACACCTGACGTAGAAGAGGACTATGGGGAAGAAGTCTTCTTGAGTGCCTATGATGATCTGAGTCCCCTTCTGGGGCCTAAACCCATCAACTGGGAAGGTGTAGGGAGTCTGGAGGAAGAGGCAGCAGGGTGTGGGAAACAACCTCCAACACAGGATGAAGAAGAACAGGCCTGCTCAGAAACCAGGCAGGAAAAGGAGGCTAAGCCCCGGAGCACATCAGATAACCGGGAAGAAGCAGAGGCAACTCCAGAGACTGAGATGGAGGCTGGAAAGGCTGATGCGGAAGGAGGGGAGGCTGAGAGGAGCCAAAAGGTGATGGATAGTTTTAAAGAAGGGAGTAGGGAAGAGCTAGAGACTAAGGAAGAAAATTCCGAAGGTCGAGAGGTTGAAAGTATAACGGAGACTAAGGATGTGGAAAAAATAATAGGAGAACCGGGTAAAGATGAGAAGGAGAGAGAGATTGGGAGAGAAGAAGGAGCTGAGAAAGGAGATGACACCCCAGTAGACTCTAATATGGATCCAGAGCATGTGTTTCAAGAAGACCTGGTTCTTGAGGAGAGCTGGGAAGTTGTCCACAAACATGAGGCTGAGAAAGGCAGAGAGGGTGAGATCAAAGAACCGAAGAGGAAAAGTGACCTTAAGTCAAGAGAAGACCAAGGACACAGTGAAGACAGTGGAAGTCAAGAAGAAGGTGATGATAGGAAGGAAGGGGGTTTCAGCAAGGAACAAAGAAGTATAGATGTAGAAACTGAAGTCATGAGAGGTGTTGGTGACCACTTAGAAGAGGGGGCCCTCTCTGAAGGGCCAGGTGTCGAGTTACTGAGGGTTGACAGTACAGAAGAAATCAATGAACAGACCTCTGAGATGAAACAAGCCCCGCTACAGCCATCTGAACCAGAGGGCATGGAGGCTGAGGGACAGCTTAATCCTGAGACATGTGACCTGTATTCTTGTCCCTGTGGGTTAGCTGGTGGTGTGGGCATGCGTCTGGCTTCCACCCTAGTTCAGGTCCGACAGGTCCGCTCTGTTCCTGTAGTGCCCCCCAAACCACAGTTTGCCAAGATGCCCAGTGCAATGTGTAGCAAGATCCATGTAGCACCTGCAAGCCCATGTCCAAGGCCTGGTAGGCTTGATGGGACTCCTGGAGAAAAAGCTTGGGGTTCTCGAGCTTCCTGGAGGAATGGGGGCAGTCTTTCTTTTGATGCTGCTGTGGCCCTGGCCCGGGAACGCCAGAGGACCGAGTCTCAGGGAGTTCGGCGGACCCAGACCTGTACTGGAGGTGGGGATTATAGTCTCAGCTCCAGAACCCCTCCTTGTAGCATGATCCTTGCCCATTCTTCCCGGCCCCTTAGCTGTTTGGAACGCCCACCTGAAGGCACAGAGGGGTCTGAGCCCAGGAGTCGGCTTAGTCTGCCCCCTAGAGAGCTTCACCCTGTTGTCCCTCTTGTGGCCCCTCAGCGCCAGACATATGCTTTTGAAACACAGACTAATCATGAGAAAGATGAAGGGGTATGATTAGGACAGGACAAGAGGAACCAAGAAATCATCGCCAATCTCTGGAGCACTTGCCTAGCTGTCTTTGCTGCCTCGGCAGCTGAGATGTCTAATTCCATAGGCTTGGGTCCTCCAGGTACTTGTTTTGACCACGAGAGGTACAGACTTGGTGGATTTACTTGAGTTTGTGTTAGACAAAAGCACTTATGTTTTAGCAGAGTCTTAAGAAACATAGAAAGATCTTGTTTCCAGGGAGTTAACAAAAACATAGGGTATGTAAAAGCTTTTTTTTTTTCTTCTTAAATTTAAATACAGAGGGGGAATTCTAGCCAAACTCTTGCCCTATTCTGAGCTGTGAATATCTCTTCACAGAAGCCTACTGTAGATGTGGGAGATATAGGACCAGATATAGAATAGCTCACCCCTGATTTGTTCCTAGATTTTTGGCTGTCTTCTGACCCTCTTTAGTTTCAGAGTAGGAGAAACATCCAAGAAGCTCTTTAAAGTCCTCAGTGTTTGCTGAAGGAAATGGGTGGCATCCTCTACCTTCAATTATATTGTAGAAGAGGTCCTCCCATTTTAGGAAAAGGGAATGTTGGGCTGAAGAGATAGCTCAGTGGTTAAGAGCACCTACTGTTCTTCCAGAGGTCCTGAGTTCAATTCCTAGCAATCACATGGTGGCTCACAACCATCTGTAACAGAATCTGATGCCCTCTTCGGGCGAGTCTGAAGAGAGCAATGATGTACTCATTCATATACATAAAATAAGTAAAGAAAGGGACTGGTGAGATGGCTCAGTGGGTAAGAGCACCCGACTGCTCTTCCGAAGGTCCAGAGTTCAAATCCCAGCAACCACATGGTGGCTCACAACCATCCGTAATGAGACCTGGCGCCCTCTTCTGGAGTGTCTAAAGACAGCTACAGTGTACTTACATATAATAAATAAATAAATAAATAAATAAATAAGTAAAGAAAGAAAAGAAAAAGGAAAAGAAAAGAAAAGAAGAGGGAATGTTACTCACTTTGGCTCTAGCACTGTCTCTGCACAGGCTGGGGCTACAGGCCACCATTTAGCAATGGTGAGTATTTGATAATAAAAGCTGAATTTTTTTTTTTTTTTTTTTTTTTTTTACATTTAAACAGTGTATGTACTTTGTCTTATTAAAGTCTTGGGTGAATGGTATCACATTCCAATGTTGCCAAAATGTATATATCTTGTTTTTTTCTTATTTAAATATTCTTCCTCAGTTGTCATGGGAACCTGTAGCTAGAAAGTAGAACTGGGTTCATGGTGGTCAAGAAATGAGGAAGAGAAACCTGTACTTACATAATGTTCATCTTATGCCAGGAATTGGGCCAGATTTGTGTGCATAAAAACTTTGCTCTTGAATTTATTTAATCCACTTATTTTGGTGAAGTTGGTATTGGTATTTCCGTTTTACAGTGAAATTGAGCTGTAGTTAAGTAAAAATGCCCATCAAAGATCTCAGAGTTAAGAAGTGGCAGTTTCTAGGTGTGGTGGCACGTCTTTAATCCTAGCACTTGGGGGTGGGGAGATCTATGTGTATTCGAGTCCAGCATAGTTTATGTAGGACTACATAGAAATGCCCTATCGCAAAAAAAAAAAAGTGTCAGTTCAGAGTCTGAATAGCTTCAGAATCTGAATTCTAGTTATTATACTTCACTATTCCAAAATCATTCTGGGTACACCCAGAATGAGGACAATGGTAATCAAAATCGTCCCCACACGTATTTAAGAGCCTGAGGAAAAGCTATGAGGTCTTTGGAATATTGCTGACGCTAATACAAAGGTATATACCCAGGTCCACGTACACTCAGAAATGTCCCAAAGTCCACTTGGAACCCCTCAAAGTGATGCCCTAATCCAAGATGGCGTCCCACATTGCCCTTATGAAAGATGGCGCCTAAGAATGCCGTTTCTCCCTCTACTTCCTTTTACTGGAAGTAAAAGGGCTCCGCCTACCACAAAGATGGAAGTGCAATCTAGTCGGTTTTTTTTTTTCCTGGTTCTTGCCGAAAACAAAGGCCTCTAGCGAGGTCCCCAAGGATACCGTCTGTTTCCCTTCGGCGCCTGCGACCACTCACGTACCCACATCCGCTCTAACGGGCATCAGGTTTGAAGCGAGCGGAAGTGCGGCAGCTCGGGAGGCCGTCCGTCGGCTGGGCGGGTCGAGGGCACACTTCCGCCCCTCACCAATATGGCCGCAGGCTGGGACTGCGCATGAGCAGCTGTCTATGGAGAGACCTAGATCCAAAGACAGAGAAGGCTGCCGGGGGAAATCGGCGACTGAAGAAGCGGCCTGGCCCGGTGAGTGCGTCGGAGCCGGCCGGAGTCCGGACGCCGGTGGATCAGCATGGCGGGGCACCTTTGCTTTGGCTGGCGTTTCCCAGGCCAGGCCACGCCTGGGCACGGAGCCTTTGTTTTGGGGGAGGGGGCCGTGCCCGGCTCTTTCTCTCCTCTGCTTTGTGGGCCGAGCTCGCTCCCCGCCCCGGAGTGCACACGTCCCAGCCGCCTGCGGTGGGTGTCCAGCTGCGAGCCGCAGGCCCGGGAAGGTCCCCGGCGTCCTTTCCCCGTCTCCTCCGCGGAGCAGCTGGGGCGCAGGCGAGCGGGGCTGGTGCCGGCGGAGTCACCGCGCGGGCTGCGGGGCTGCGGGGCTGCGGGGCTCGCGCCTGCCGGGTGCTCAGGTCCCCAAGCGCCTACTACTAGTCGGTGGGCCTGCAGGGAGATCCGTCGTTCTCGGGCAAGGTCCGGGCGCCTGAAGTCTTTGGGAACTTGATCTGGTTTTTGTGGGTGGGTGGGGGGTGTTTTGTTTTTTAAATTTCTGCCTTTGCGTCTGTGCTTGGTGAGGACGTTTGCTGGGCTCTCTTTTTGAGCATGCAAAACCACAACATCCTAGGCTGATTTCCGTGTCACGTATTATTAATGCTCAGGATGCTTCCGGATGTACAACCAAGGTTTGAGTAAGGAGCCTACCGCCGTTTCTGGGTAGTCTCAGAAGTTGCGCTGACAGCTGTTGGCTATACGGTTGTCTCCTGCGCCTTGCTGTCTCTTTCATTGCCTCCTCCTGCAGGCCGTGCCACGAGCTTCAGAGGAGCTCTTCCTCCTGTTTGAGGATGGAGACCCCCTAGGTGGTCCGTACATCCGGACGCTGCCTCCCTTTGCAGCCTTACTTTCTACGGACAGTTTCACTTTCAGTTCCCTTTTGTTGTTATTGTTAACGTTCTTCTTTGCACACGGTCTTTCCAAGGCGCATTATCCGCTAAACTAAGGTTTTTCTTTGATTAGAAAGGTTTGGAAGATCTTGCGGGTATCGCGTTTAAAAAAATCTTGTCCTTTCTTGTTGAGATTATTTTATTGCTTTGTCCTATGCAGCTGTTTCTTTCTGGTGGCATCTGTCTGTACAGTTCTTTGTTTTTTTCCCATTCTCTGGCTGGTTGTCAAAAGTCCTAAGGCAGGAACATTGTAGATGGATTCCTCCCCCATTGTCTTTTCTCCTGCAGAACCCTGAGCCTGGAGGTTTTCTTCCCCCCCACCCCTCCTCCTGAGGCTTAGTTGATTTGGAGTTGTCATGGCAACATTTTAGCAACTGTGTTGCTCTACAGGAAGCCTCGCTGAATAAAATAAAGAAGCCTTGAACATGATGCACTTGGGCACTGGTGTTTGTAACAGATGCTGTAAATCTGGACTCTCTCAAAACAAGAGCCCGGACAGCGGAGTGGTACCCAAGAGCCCCGACAGCGGAGTGGTACCCAAGAGCCAAACCTGGGTTTTATGCTTAGTGATGGTTTCCCAATAGCAAAAAAGGTTTCAGTTTTTCCCTTCTTAGATTTGAGGACTGGAATTTGTTTCTTGTTATTCTTATTTGATTTTGAAACAGGACCTCTCTATATACATAGCCTTGGCTGTCCTGGAACTCACTCTGTAGACCAGGCTAGCATTGAACTCAGAGATCTGCCTGCCTCTGCCTTCTTAGTGCTGGGATCAAAGGCTGGCACCGCCCCCTCCCAGCTTCAGATTTCTTTTCGTACAGTTTGTGTTGGAGAAGCTGGAAGAAGAATCAGGGAGTGTGGGGGTGGGGTGGGGGGGTGGGGTGTTAGTTACTGGTTTTGATAGTGGTGGTCTAAACTTTGCCCTAGCTATTCCTGTGAAGCTGCTGACATAGAGTATAATAGATTTAGTAACAATCCATGGTAGCTTCAGCAATGCACCCCAGACATTGTTTCTCAGTCTTCTAGGTTGATTATCTCCCCCCCCCCCCCCCCCGCCCCCAGGAGTTGGAATGAAAATGGAGGAGCAGCTGGGTGGTGGTGACCCATGCCTTTAATCCTAGCACGAGGTGTGCAGAAGCAGGCAGGATCTCTGAGAGTTCAGAGGCCAGCCTGGCCTACAGAGTGAGTTCCTGGATGGCCGGGCTACAAGAGAAACCCTGTCTCAGAAAGAGAGAAGCGGGATTTGGGGGGGGGGGGCGGGGCGGCGCGAGGAAGGAAGAGAGAAAAGTTTTGGTGTGTGTGTGCACATGCATGTGTGTGGTGGGCTGGACACCTGTGATAAACAGCTTTCGCAAGTTAGTTTTTGCCTCTTTTAGGGGAGGAGGTTGGTTTTTTGTTTTGTTTTTTGAGATATGGATTCTCTATGTTGCCCTGGCCATCCTAGAACTCTGTAGCCATGGCTGGCCTTGAACTCAGAGATCCATGTGCCTGTCTCCCAAGTGCTTGAATCAGGCGCTGCCACCACGCCCTGCTTGCTGAGCCCTCCTAGCTTTTCTTTTGGTCAGAGGAGAGCCGAAGGGGGTCTGTTGTTGTCTTTCCCTGTTGCTGGAGACTGTGGCAGACACCACGCTTGTAGAGCTTGTAGAGATTCTCTCCGCTCCAGCTCTCCATCAGGCGCCCTGTGATTACACATGCTCTTAATGCTGCCTCCCTCTCTTCTGTAGGTTTTAGGATTCAGGTGTTAGACTTTCATTCCGAGTGAGACTTTTATTGCGAGTGCTCTTTGAGCCAATCTCCCAGTTTTGTTTTATTTTAATTTGAGACAAGTTCTTTTGTAGCCCAGCCTAGCGTTAACACTAGCTTTGCACCCAAGGATGGCCTTGAACTCCTAAATCTTTTGCCCCTACCTCCTAAGTATTGGTATTACAGGCATGAGCAAGCACGCCTGGTTCTTTTCCTCCTCAACCTCGCACCGTTCGTGTCTCCTTCCCCTGAGTGTTAGGATCCCAGGAGTAAGCCACCGTGTCCCTTGTCCTGTCTCCTTCCCCTGAGTGTTAGGGTCCCAGGAGTAAGCCACCGTGTCCCTTGAAGAGTTGCTTCTTCAGTCACTGCACACTAGCCCATGCCATCAGAATTGGGGGAGTTGACTGTCCTTTGCAAATGATTGGTTTATCTTCCTGGCTGTGTCCTCTTGGAACCTAGGTTCTAGAACCTGGAAAGCTGTTCAGTTGCCTGGCCTCACTGCAAACTCTGTGGTTTCCACCAGGACTTAGCATTCAGGCCTTTGAGTTGGGAGATACGAAGTCCTCCGAAAAAAGACCGGTGCCTCGGATGAGCCCCCTCACAGAGAGATGAAGGGGTAAGTGAAGAGGGATGTCTGGGCAGAAGAGGGGTGGCCTGGAGAATGCAGCATTAATGCAGAATGACTAAGAACATTAGATTCGGGGAGATCTGGGTTCAGGTACCCAGCTCCAGCACTCACCAGCTCTGTGATTTGGTTTCCCTATCTATAAAACTGTAGCGCTATTCACTGTTATTAGCATCAAGATGGTATGCTGGGGGGGGGGGTGGATGCCTTTAATCTCTGCGCTCAGGAGACAGAGGCAGTCTTACCTCTGGATCCAAGGTTAGCCTGCTCCACACAAGTTCCAGGACAGCCAGAGCTACCCAGAGAAAAACACTTTCTTTCTTTCTTTCTTTCTTTCTTTCTTTCTTTCTTTCTTTCTTTCTTTCAAAAAGATGTAGAAATGGTTCTTTTTTGCTTTGTTTTGTTTGTTTGTTTGTTTGTTTGTTTATTATATGTAAGTACACTGTAGCTGTCTTGAGACACTCCAGAAGAGGGCATTTATTTATTTATTTATTTATTTATTTATTTATTTATTATATGTAAGTACACTGTAGTTGTCTTGAGACACTCCAGAAGAGAGCATCAGATTTTGTTATGGATGGTTGTGAGCCACCATATGGTTGCTGGCATTTGAACTTGGGACCTTTGGAAGAGCAGTCGGTGCTCTTAACCACTGAGCCATCTCGCCAGCTCCAACACTTTCTTGAAAAACAAAACCAAACCAACCAATCAACAAACAAAAAAGCGCTTATAGCCTGGTGTCTATGTGCATGGTAGATACTTAGTTATTACTTTTTAAATTTATTTTGTTTTATTTTTTTGAGACAGAATAATATTTACATAGTCCCGGGTCTATCGTAGTCCTGGCTGCCCTGGAACTCACTCTGTCGACCAGGCTGGCTTCAAACTCACAGATATCCACCTGCCTGTCTCCTGAGTGCCAGGTTTAAAGGAATGTGCCACCTTGAGCCAGCAGTAATACTGTCATGGTCTAACCTAGCCTAACATCTGTTGTGGATGCCAGTGAGTTTGGGAACCATGCTACTAGGTCAGTGAACGTCTCACGTCTTCCGTTTGTTTCTTGTTTTTTGTTTCACCACAAATAGGCAGCAGAAAACAGCTGAAACCGAAGAGGGGACAGTGCAGATTCAGGAAGGTGAATGTTGACAGTCAAGACTTACAGCTCATCTCATCCTCGCCTCCCCCTCTTCAGATGATGGTCCATCTCCTACATACCGTGCGTCTTAAACGCCATGCAAGTAGGACAGGGAGAAGGTAGCTGACTTCTAGATCTTTCTTTGCCTCTTGCTCTAGGCGCAGTGGCTACTGGAGAGGACCCAACCACCGTGGCCATCGCCAGCATCCAGTCAGCCGCCACCTTCCCTGACCCCAACGTCAAGTACGTCTTCCGAACTGAGAATGGGGGCCAGGTAAGGGAGGGGCCAGGTGGCTGCAGATGCCGCCTGGGGTTGGGGTTAGGGGAGGGGCATGAACATGTTTTGGGGAGCTGTGGCTTGGAGGAGATGAAGCTGTGTACTATTGGGGTGATCATTGGAAGCTTCGAGATTGGTGTGAGGCTGGATATGCTAAACCCTGGGGGTGGGGGCGGAAGGGACAAGGGACAGTTGCTGGGTCTCTCTGAAAGACTCGTGGGACTTTATATGTACAAATACAAGAGGCTGTTCTGAGAGGGTCTGTGATTCTAGACACTTACTCTTCTCTTCCCTGCTTCCAGGTGATGTACAGGGTGATCCAGGTGTCTGAGGGGCAGCTGGATGGCCAGACAGAGGGCTCTGGCGCCATCAGTGGTTACCCTGCCACTCAGTCTATGACCCAGGTACTGGGGGAGAGACTGTGAGAGGACTAGAGAGTTTTTAGCAATAAATGGGGAGCCAGCAGGAAGGAGGGGTAGAATTGGGGACAGTGGGGTGCATCTCAGGCCACTTTAACCCAAAGCACCAGGTCCAGATGTGTTCAACCTTCTGTCATTGAGACATTACCCTGTCATCCTAACGAGAATCTGGAAAGGTGGCTCAGCACTTTTTTTTTTTTTTTAAAAAGAATTATTTATTTATTTATTTATTATATGTAAGTACACTGTAGCTGTCTTCAGACACTCCAGAAGAGCGAGTCAGATCTCATTACGGATGGTTGTGAGCCACCATGTGGTTGCTGGGATTTGAACTCCAGACCTTCAGAAGAGCAGTCGGGTGCTCTTACCCACTGAGCCATCTCACCAGCCCGTGGCTCAGCACTTAAGAGCACTTCTTGCTCTTACAGAGGACCTGAGTTCAGTTCCCAACAACTGCACAGTGGCTTGTAACCATCTGGTTTCAGGGGATCAAGTGTCCTTCTCTGACCTCCATAGGTGCCCCCCCCCACACACACACACCATATACATACATTCAAGATGTGTACAACTCATACACATAAAAATCTTGAATACTTGAAGTTAAAAAAAAAGCACCTCATATTTTAAGAAACTTCAGTTAAGCGTTAGGTTGCTTTTGAGCTATCTTTGGCCACATGGCGTTCTGCTACTCCCGTAGAGCCTTGAAGGGAGATAGAGTGGGAATGAGTCCCCACTGACTGAACTCTGCCCGCTCTCATTTCCCTCCTCAGGCAGTGATCCAAGGAGCTTTCACCAGTGACGATGCCGTTGACACGGAGGGAGCAGCTGCTGAGACACATTATACATATTTCCCTAGCACCGCAGTGGGAGATGGGTCAGGGGGTACCACATCTGGGAGTACAACAGCTGTTGTTACCACCCAGGGCTCAGAGGCACTACTGGGGCAGGCAACCCCGCCCAGCACAGGTGAGACTGTTGCACAAGGATGGTAGCCTGAGGGGCTAGGCTGTGGGATGTGGCTGGGGGCGCTGGGCTTTAGCACGTGACTTTCAGTAATTATTCCAATCAGAACACTGGTGTGTCTGGGCTGCTTTACGAACTGGTGGGAGCATGTTCTCAAAAAGGTCCCAAGGTCTAGGTGAGGTTCCTAGGCCCGGATCCTGATAAAACCTACCTCATGTCGTCACAGGTCAATTCTTTGTGATGATGTCACCACAAGAAGTATTGCAGGGAGGGAGCCAGCGATCAATTGCCCCCAGGACCCACCCTTATTCCCCGTGAGTGACCTTATCTGTTGTTAAGAGTGGTTTCAGTGCCTGCCAAACCTTCTGTAATTCCTCACCCTAAACACTGGTCTTGGTTTCGTTTGCTTCTTTGCCTTTTCCTTGGTCTGGCCGCCACCCTGGACTTGGACTCTATTATCAGGAAGTCAGAGGCTCCCAGGACAACTCGAGATGAGAAACGGAGGGCTCAACATAATGAAGGTAGGTGGCATCCAGGTGTGAAGCCAGGAACAGCCTAAGTAGATTGGGGAACTGCAGCGTGAGGAGGGGAAGGCTGGCGGATCACTCTGTCCTTCGCTCTGCCCCACAGTGGAGCGCCGCCGCCGGGACAAGATCAACAACTGGATTGTACAGCTGTCCAAAATCATCCCAGACTGCTCTATGGAGAGCACCAAGTCTGGCCAGAGTAAAGGTGGAATCCTGTCCAAAGCCTGTGATTATATCCAGGAGCTGCGGCAGAGCAACCACCGGCTGTCTGAAGAGCTGCAGGGATTAGATCAGTTGCAGCTGGACAACGATGTGCTCCGGCAACAGGTCAGACCAACTCCAGGATGGCCCCTTTAGCAGTTTGGAGTCCCTGGAAAACGCTTGCCATGGTCCCTCTCGGCTGTGGCTGTGGGGCTGAGTTCATGGCTTAGCAGTGTCAGTCTTGTTTTTCCTCATCATTTCCTCTCTGTGCAGGTGGAAGATCTCAAGAACAAGAACCTGCTCCTGCGAGCTCAGCTACGGCACCACGGACTCGAGGTCGTCATCAAGAATGACAGCAACTAACTCTGGGGACTCAGGGGCTTTGGGCCGAGGACTGTAGACGGCCCAGGAGCAACAGGCTAACCCCATGCCCCTCTCCTTCACTGCCTCCTCTGGCATGGGACTCGGGGGAGTTTGGCAAGTGTGTTTTTGAACTGAGGCCCTGTGGCGTGGCAGTCTGCAGTGAGTGGTGTGAAACAAACAGTGTGGACGTGCACTGACAGCCTGGCCTGCTCCCTCCGTGCAGTCCCCGGGCACGCAGTCCCCGGGCCTGGTGCGCCTTCGGCACACTGCATGTGCTGTCTCCTTGGTGGACACTGGACACTGAATCTGGGCTTGCCGTGTGCTCGCTTGGAGTGCCTGAGAGAGGGTCTGCGGGCCTAGTGCTTCCACTGGCTCTTCCTTTCTCTGGAGCAGAAGTTAAGATGTGTACCTGAGTACTCTGGGGAGCAGGCTTACTCAAGAGGTGGGAAAGGATGCTAGCTGGCTGCTATCCCAGGAGTAGTAGGGGGCCCAGTGAGCAGCTGAGGCCGCTACAGAAGGCTCTGGAGCCAGGGAGAACTGTAGGCAGGGGCGGGTTCACTGAGAGCCTTCCCTGTTCCAGGGATGGGTCTTTTTATTTTTCCTTTTTTTTTTTTTTAAAGATAAAATTGTTTAGAGCCACGGTTGTCTGTCTGTCTTCCTTTTTGGGGCCCTGGGGGAAGGGAGAGTGCATATTACTCTTTGACCGGTAAGGGCTGGGTCAACCTTTGAGTGGGGTGCTGCTGTTCCTATACTCATTACCCAGAGTCCTGGTGCCTGTGCCAAACCTGGGTGAAATTTCCGGCCTAACCTGGGCAGTCTATAAAGGTTTCAACTGTGAGCGAGTATTACAGGTATCACCAACTGGTGCTATTGGATCTGTGTGTGTATACTCCAGGGGCCATGCCCTTGCTTCCGGTTCCGGTCTCTGGTTGGGCTCTGGGAGGGTGAGGGAGATGCTTCGGCTTGCAGTTCTGCGTCACCCTCACACAAGTGCTGCTGCAGGAACCATGGCTGGAGGTACCTGAGAACCCCCGGGATGTGAGGCTGAGGATGCTGGTCCCCTGGGAAGGGCTGTTTGTGGAGAGAGGAGAATGAGGTGTGGCTGCGGGTCTCAAACAGCTCCACTGGGCTGGGAAGCTGCCGCCGGGGGCGTGGGGGGTCGGGTAGGGGTGTAGCAGCCACAAGTGTCTTGTGGTCCCGCGGCCCTCAAGACTTTCATGCCCTCTTCCCCAGTGCCTACAGTCTCCTTCTCTGAGCTCCGTTCACTCGTAGCCTCAGGCAGGGCCAGGCTCTTCGACGTTCGATCTGCAGAGGAGGCAGCAGCTGGTACCATTCCTGGGGCACTCAACATCCCTGGTATAAGATTTCCCTTGTTGGCAAAGGAACAGTCCATGGTGGTCTTAACTAAAGGAGCCTCATTTAGTATGCCGTGGGGATGGTGCTGCTAGACATAGGGCCTTATATTTGCTTAAGCCAGCCCTCAGGTTCCCTAGAGAAAGGCTAAATGGAGATAGGCTGGCAGCGGAACTAGCTTATCCAGTTTGAGGGGATAGCAGGTGGCCAGAGGGGCAGATCCCCATCTGAATGCCGACTTCCCTGAAGCTGGATGCTTTAATCCACCTATCCTCCACTGCCTGCTTAAGTCTCAGCAAGTGGCAGTGTTTGCTGGCCTGACTTTGCACTGGTACGCCCGTTCCTTGTCTTTGAGGATGGCGTGGGGTGGGGGCAGCCAACATATGTTATTCGGACAGTCTATGCAAATTTGCCTGCCGTCAGGATTCAGCTCTTTTAGCCCCACCTTGTGAACCTCGGTGTACCCCAGGCTTTCCGTTTTGTCCCCTCTCAGTGTCTGAATTGGAAATCGCCTTCAACATGGACCCAACTGCTTTTCAGACTCTGTACCGTGCTGAGAAGCCAAAGCTAGAAGACAAGAATCTTATTTTCTTCTGTCAGATGGGCAGGCGGGGTCTCCAGGCCACACAACTGGCACAAGGTCTTGGCTACACAGGGTATGACAAGCAGAAGGCTTGCTAGCTGGGAGCTGCCCTGGGACTGCCTCCTGGACCGGTCCTTCTCTCAACACTTCTTTTTCTCCACAGGGCTCGGAACTATGCTGGGGCCTATAAGGAGTGGCTGGAGAAACAGGGCTAGATAAAAGGCTCACCAGTTGGTGGCTGTTCTCAGACCACCTTGCTGGGCTAGGCAAATCCTTGTAGCGCTTCACACACGAAAAACTCAAATAAAAAGTGCACTTAATGAAGTATGAGATGTATTTAATTTGTCACGTGGACAAAAAAAAATGGTTCTAGTATTAATCTAGTGCTGTTTATCTCACGATCTTTTTCCATTCCTCTGGTCCCTACCACCCAATTAAAGCAGTCCCCTGAATAACTCAACCTGACTTTGAACAGCAGTTTCCAGCCCAGAATGCACATCAAATAATTACCTAATAGTCTTAAAAAAAAAAAATCTTGGAGCTAGGTTGTGGGGCAGAGGACTGTGCTGCCAGACTGAAAACCTGGTAAGGTTGAATGGATTCAGGAACCAGGTTCCTGCACTGGAACCCATGACCAGGACACCCCATTGAGAGGACTGTGACAATCACACAGTCAGGTGTAACAACACCTAAAGTCTTCCCGCATGCAGATGAGGCATTCTTTTTTATTTTTTTAGATTTATTTATTTATTTATTATATATAAGTACACTGTAGCTGTCTTCAGACACTCCAGAAGAGGGCATCAGATTTCGTTACGGATGGTTGTGAGTCACCATGTGGTTGCTGGGATTTGAACTCGGGACCTTCAGAAGAGCAATCGGCGCTCTTAACCACTGAGCCATCTCGCCAGCCCGAGGCATTCTTAACATCTTAGACCAAGCCAATGGGAAGCATCTGCCTCTAGATTCCAACCCACCCCAAATGTTTACAAGGTCCTATCTATCCACAAGGCATAGAGTGCATGAGGTATTTCACCAAAGGTCAGTCTGAGAATGCCTGTCTGACTGAACTGTAACACTCCGGGGAAGAGCTTTCTCTCCCGAAGCTTTTGTTGCTGGTCCTCAACTTGGCCCAAGGAGCCTGATGTGCTAGGCTGACCACAGCCACTTCCTGCTCCTTGGTCCCCAGCTGCCCCCTGTGTCTCACCGCCCTCTTTTTCATTTTTCAAGACAGGGCTTCTCTGTGTAGCCCTGGCTGTCCTGGAACTCACTCTGTAGACCAGGCTGTCCTCGAACTCAGAAATTCGCCTCCCTCTGCCTCCCAAGTGCTGGGATTAAAGGCAAGTGCCACCACCGCCCAGCTCAAGCTGTAACTCTTTGGCCACTCTGGCTAAGCCAGAGCCCCAGATCCCATTGTGCAGAGGCAGTGGTACCAGCATTACTTTAGGTTCTAATCTGGCCTGGGCTACATTGTGAATTCTGGGCTAGCCTAGGTACCGGGTAAGTTCTATGCAGCCATGGCAATAAAGCAAAACCCCTGTATCAAAAGGGGAAACAAACAAACCAACCAATAAAACCAACAAACCACTGTGCTTGATGGCCCATGATTTTAGGTACAGCACTTGGAGGCAGAGGCAGTTGAATGTGAGTTTGAGGCCAGCTTGGTCTACATGGTGAGTTCTAGGCCAGCCTGGGCTACATTGTTAGAGGAAAAAAAAATCAGAAAATGAACAAAAAACTCCCCTACCTATGCACTGGTGAGATGGGCCAACAAGTAAAGGCAAGTGCTGCCAAGCTTTATGACCTGAATTCAATCCTTAGGACCTACAAGGTGGAAAGACAGACTAACTCAACAGATGAAGTGGAAACGAATAATTCTTTGGAAAGATGTTTTGCAGGGGCACACAGGTGAAAGGATGTCTTGCTAAAGCAAACACATGAAAGAATGTTTTCCTGAAGCAGACATAGGTGAGAGTATGTTTGGCTATAGCAAACACATGAAAGGATGCTTGATAAAGGAGTATAACTATGACCCCATGGACAGTGAGAGACAAGCACTGAGCCTCGGTTTGCTCTGCCTCGCTGTTCTTCGCTAAAGACACCCATGTATTGGTTTGCCTTACATAGCGTTGTTGAGCTCAACTTGTGATAACTGACATTGAGAGAAACTCACTCCGGTGCAGCTTGCTGATTCTGCAGCCTTGCCTCAGGCCAGTTGGGGAGCATGGCAGTTTCTGCTGAATTGAGCTGCAGCTGCCTGGTGTCTGCTTGCTGAAAGGACTGGACTGTAACTTCGGGCTCCTGCCTGGTGTCTGCAGCTGCTGAATCATATCTGGTGTTTGTTCTGGGACTGAGCTGCTGCCCCAGAAGATCGAGCTCACCCCAAAGAACTATTGCTGAGCAGGTCCACTTCCCCCACATCCTAATAACTTTCCTCCTCCACTACCTCTGCTGGGTGGTGGCCTAGAGGGGAGATTGAACCCTTATTAAAAGTAGGTTACAAAAAAATTTATGCCTACTTACAGGTTGTCCTCTGACCTCATGTATGCAGCATATGCTCATATACAACACACACAAAATAAATAGTATGTATTTTTATAAAACCACATTCCTTGGGGTTAGAGAGATCGTTCAGCAATTAAGAGTACTGAGCATTGTCTGTTCTTCCAGAAGACCTAGGTTCGATTCCCAGCACCCACAAGGGAACTTAGGACCATCTGTCACTTCAGTTCCACTTCCATGGGACCTGATACTCGCCTCTGGTCTCCTCAGTCACACATTCACTGGTGCGCTTGTGCACACACACACACACACACACAAACACAAATAGAATAAAATTAAAAGTTTAAAATTTTATTCCTTTAGCTAGAATTGCAGGCTGGCTCAGTAATCTAACTTTCTGACTTTTCAAGGGCTTGAAACAATGTTATCAGACAGGTCCTCGGGTCCTGTTTTTACTTTTTTTTTTTTTTTCTCCTTACTTCCTTCTCTGCCTCCAGCTTTGGGCAGCAGCCAGCAGCCCTCTTGCATCATCAGCCCCACCATCTACATTCTGTAAGGGTTTTCAGCTTCAGTCACTGTCCCAGCTCACTTTCTCCTGGGCTTCTGGAGTTTAGCCAGACACTGATGCTTTTAGTTTTTGTTTGCTCAAGCTCTGAGGTGCTCCACTAGGCGCCTGCGTCTGCAGATAAGAGTGGAATTAACCTCACAGTCCAGTAAATGGCAGGTGTCAGGTTTTCTCCCCAAACCTAATCTCTGACTGAAATAGATTGGGAAATCTCTCCCATTGTGAGTCTATAACACTCCTCCCATCATCTCTGTTATGGATCATAGTATTTCTTTATGGTTTTATAATCATGAGACAACAAAAAAAAAACAGCTTAGTTCACAGAAGGATTTTGTTTTTGACAAACCAAGCAGAGTCTTATGCACTTTAAACTTTTTAATTTGGTTTTTGGAGACAGGGTCTCATGTAGTTGAGTTGAACCCCTGACACTTCTGTTGCTGCTTTCTGAGTGCTCAAACTACAGGTGTATGACATTTTAGGCAGTGCCAGGGATTGAACCCAGTCCTAAGACTGTTTTATTACAGGTAAGATGGTTCAGCCAATAAAGGTACTTACTGCTAAGACAACCATAGGGCGGAAGAAGAGAATCAGCTCTGGTGAGTGTCCTCTGACCCACACACACACACATAAATAAATAAAATTTCCAAAAGCATTTACTGGGGGATGAAGAGAGAGCTTAATGGTCAAGAACGTTTCTCGCAGAGGACCTGGTTTGGTTCCCAGCACCTACATGGCCCATCACATCTATTAGTAACTCCAGTTCCAGGGGATCTAATGCCCTCTTCTTACCTCCCCAGACTTCAGGCACATACACGGTGCACAGATATAAACAGTCATACACATAAAGAAATAATAAAAATTTATTAAAATAAAATGAATTCCTCTTTTAAAACAGAAATTTTAGAGGGCTAGGTGGGGTCTTGCTATGTAGTCCTGGCTGGCCTCCAGCTCACAGTAATCCTCCTGTGCTCTGTTCCCAATGCTGGGATTCCAAGTGTGAGTCGGGATGGCCTGAGTTTTGTTTGTTTGTTCCTATGCTGCTGAGGCTTGAACCCAGGACTTCATGCGTGCTAGGCAAGCACTCTATCAACAACTACATTTTCAGCCTTGAACCAGTGACTCTCCTGCCTCAGACTGCTCAAAGCGCTGGATTTACAGACAGTGACGTTCCACTGTGTGTTCATTCCTTCTGCGTTGAGTATGTTCTTTTGTAACCGCTTCCCTAAACTAAGACGAACAGGGAAACATCAAAACCTCTTCTGGTGACTCTTCGTGGTTTGTTCCATTTACACTCTATACTTTCTTTCTAGTTTCCAACTTGTAATCCTTCTCTCTCTCTCTCTCTCTCTCTCTCTCTCTCTCTCTCTCTCTCTCTCTCTCTCTCTCTCTCTCTCTCTCTTTTCCCCGAGACAGGGTGTCTTTGTATAGCCCTGGCTGTCCTGGAACTCACTCTGTAGACCAGGCTGGCCTCGAACTCAGAAATTCGCCTGCCTCTGCCTCCCAGGTGCTGGGATTAAAGGCCTTCTCCATTTGCCTGAAATTACAGGATGCACTGGCATGCTTGGTTTCTAGGCAACACCTTCCTATCTTCAATCAGCATGAATTAGTTTCTAGCCGCCCTCCTGGCCTGCCAATATCACTCCTTGGTTTCCTGTGGCTCTAAAGCTGAGGGTTAAAGAGAACTTTAGAAGTATACTGACAATGCCCTCTACATTGTTGATCACTGAGAAAAAATTCCTTCTTCCTCATTAAGTAGGTGGTTCATAACCCTGATAGGCTGTTCCGATCCATTACCCCACCCTATAAAATGTTCTTTTCCTTTCCTCATAGCTATTGTATCAGAACACTGGGGCTAGCCAGCTAGACAGAGTTCCCTTGGAATTTTCTGCTTTCCTTTTCATTTAGAGTGGACACCCACACACTTTCATCCTGCTTTTTCATCCGGTTATGTTTACCTAGTGTTTGACTCATTGTATCCATCGTACTATCCATCACACTACATTGTTGTTGTTGTTGCTGTTTCTGTTGCTGCTGTTCTTGTTGCTCAAATCTCTCTCCTAAATGGGTGCCTTAAAGGCAGAAACCTTTCTTTACCTCCAACTAAGCTCTCGGTAGGTGTTGAGCCCTGCTAATCTTCTGACCTTCAGAATCTTCTAATTTCAGCCCTTCTGAAGTATGGCTGTCTGCCTAACCTTGAAGTAACACTTGTTATCAGTCAGCGAGTTGATAATTTACAGCAGGTCTCTGTTGCCTAATGGCTAGAACATGTCTCATCCTGACTCTGAGAAACCTGTGGTTGAGATTTGCCTTCACCCTGCCGTACCCAAACCATCCTGCCAAGGCTTGCTTCCACCAGCCTGATGTCCTTAGTGACCCAAACACACTATATTTCTTCCTGACCTTGGTCTTCACTCATCATCCCTCTCCTGCTTGGAATGCGTCCAGCGCTTCAAACCCTCTGCATTTCATAAGAATTAGGAGAATGTATTTGGCAGGAGTTCTGGTACTCTCCCCAAGAGTTTTGTTTAGTTTTAACATGGGAAAGAGAAAAATTAGCAGATGAATATGTATAATTGGATTCCGTGAGGGACGCAGATGCAAAGCAATGTAGCTCCAGCATAGACCTGTATCCCTTGTCATACTGTATGGCCACTTGCTTTCTCCTTTCTTCTCTTTAGGCTTAGCTTTTTAAAGGGAGGGGTTGTTATTTCGTTGTTATAAACTAACCATGAAACATAAACTAACACGATATCTGTTCAGTAAATGAGCTTAGTAAATTTTTTTTTTTTTTTTTTTTTTTGAGACAGGGTTTCTCTGTGTAGCCCTGGCTGTCCTGGAACTCACTCTGTAGACCAGGCTGGTCTCAAACTCAGAAATCTGCCTGCCTCTGCCTCCCAAGTACTGGGATTAAAGGCATGTGCCACCCCTGCCCGGCTGAGTTTAGTAATTTTAAAGGGGGGAAGTTAGAAATACTACTAAGGAGGGGATAGTAGTTTATTATGGGAAGGGAATGTTGGGTTCTAGGTTTGGCTTACAGTAACTGAGTAGTTACCACAAGGCACTTTTAACTAGTCCATCTCTTTCATTCTTTGTCAACTAGGACTTAGAAGATTGACATCCATACCAGGTATGGTGGCTCGTGTCTATAATCCTAGCACTTGAGAGACCGAGGCAGGAATATTGCCATGAGTTCAAGGCCAGCTTCAATTATAGCAGACTATTCTCTGTGGATTTCTATGAGAATTTAATACCCATGAAGCACCTGTCACCTAGAACACATGGATTTGTGTACATGTATACATACCAGTGTAAACAGTAATTGTGAGGTAAATACAGAGATAAGGGTATCATTGGAAGAAGCAGCCAGCATACCGGAGGCTGAGAAAAGAGGACCAGGAATTTGAGGCTAGCCTAGGCTACATAGTAAAATGCTGTTTAAAGTACTCTGGAGGCAGAGGCAGGTGGATCCTTCATTCAAGGATAGCCTGGTCTAAAGAATGAATTTCAGGACAACCATGGCTGCCCTGTCTGGAAAAACAACAACCACAAAAACCCAAACAACAACAACAAAGCCAGGTGGTCACAGCACACGTGTGGGCAGAGGCAGACAGATTCCTGAGTTCAAGGCCAGCCTGGTCTACAGATCAAGTTTCAGGACAGCCAGAGCTACACGGGGAAACCTTATCTTGAAAAGGAAAACAAAACAAAAGACTTCATACTCATGCAGATGATAAAATGTTACAAATGAGTGAACTCATTTGACCAGTACTGTGTGGAACATAAAATATACACTATATGGGTTAAGAAAACATGTCGAGCTGGGCAGTGCCTTTAATCCCAGAACTTGGGAGGCAGGTGGATTTTTGAGTTCGAGGCCAGCCTGGTCTACAAAGTGAGTTCCAGGACAGCCAGGGCTATACAGAGAAACCCTGTCTCGAAAAACTAAAAAAATAAAATAAGATATCTATATATAGATATATAGTATATCTATATATATATTTTTTTGTTTCCACTGGGATACCCCACCACCATCACCACCACTTTATTCCCAGAGGGAATTTTCTTCTCCTCCTTTTCTTCTTCTTTTTCCTCCTCCTCCTCCTCCTCCTCGTCTTTCTATATTCTGTTTCAGAAAAAGGTTGGAAGAACAGCTAGGCAGTAGGAAAGTTATGAGTGGAAATGGAGAAAGGACAAAAGGCTGAAATGGGAAAACAAAAGTGGTCGCTCTGCTCTCTTTTCTGAAAGGACTGCAGAAATGGCGGTGAACCTGGAGAGGTTGTGTGTGGAGGTGGTGGAGGTGGTAGCACTTGGGAAGTGAAGGGCACTGGAGAAGAGAAGACAATAAGGCTCAGCCCTGGTGACTGAGCCAGAAAGCAGGAGTTCCCTGCAGGAAGAAAGAGGGAAAGAAGCTGTGCAGGAGGGCAGCTGGGCCAGAGAAAAGCTGCGAGGGTAAATCTCAGGAAGCAGCCATTTTAAAAGAAGGGGCTGCGGGGTGTGGTGGCTCACGCCTTTAATCCCAGCACTTGGGAGGCAGAGGCAGTCGGATTTCTGAGTTCGAGGCCAGCCTGGTCTACAAAGTGAGTTCCAGGACAGCCAGGGCTATACAGAGAAACCCTGTCTCGAAAAACCAAAAAAAAAAAAAAAAAAAAAAAAGAAGAAGAAGGGGCTAATCAGGAACTGTGAAGCCGGAATTAGAGAGGGGTAGCCTGGGGTTACTAGAGACAGGATGGCATCCTATAGGAATGATAGATCCAGGGTGTTTTAAAAAGGATATGATTCCTTCCTTCCTTTTATTAATTATTCTATTCATTTACATCTCAAATGATATCCTACTTCCCTGTTAACCCCTCTACAAGCCCTCCTTCCTACAACCTCCCTCTCACCCCTCCCCCCTTTGCCTCTGAGTGTGCTCCCCCACGCACTCACCCTCTCCGGCCCCACCGCTCCATCATCCCCCTAGGCTGGGGCATCAAACCTCCACAGGACCAGGGCCTCCCCTCCCATTAATGTTAGACAGGGCCATTCTCTGCTACCTATGTATCTGGAGCCATGGATCCCTTCCTGCACACTCCTTGGTTGGTGGTCCCTGGGTGCACTGGGTGGTCTAGCCAGCTGATGTTGTTCTTCCTGTGGGGTTGCAATCTCCTCAGCTCCTCCAGTCCTTCTGCCAGCTCCTTCATGGGGTCCCTGAGCTCAGTATGATGGTTGGCTCCAAGCATCCATATCTGCATTCGTCAGTTGCTGGCTGAACCTCCCAAGGAGCATTCACCCCCAAGTTCCTGTCAGCAAGTGTCTCTTGGGCAACAGCAACAGTGTCTGGTTTAGTGTCTGCAGACAGGACGGATCCCCCGGGGGGGTCAGTGGTTCTTCCTTCAGTCTCTGCTCCATTTTTTTGTCCCTGTTCTTCCTTTGGACAGGAACATTTCTGGGTTAAAAACTTTGAGATGGGTGGGTGGCCCCATCTCTCAACTGGGGGACATGCCTATCTACTGGAGGTGGTCTCTACAGGTCCTATCTCTCCTTCTCTGCTAAAATCATTCCCGTGGGGTCCTGGGAGCCTCTTGTTTCCCTGTCATCTGGGACCCTCCAGTGGCTATCCCCATTTCTTCATCCCCCTGCTATTTTATTCGATGTCCCCCTATTTCCTCCCCCTCCTCTCTCCCTCCCTCCACCTCCCGTGATCATCTTGTTACCCCCTCAGTGCAGGACTGAAGCAGAGGATATGATTTCATATGAGATTCACTCCCCTTATGTGAAACAAATTCTAAATAGCTGTGCTACTCTAAATAGAATTATTCCTCTCAAGACTGGAAGGGATTGGTAGCAGCTATACTAGAGGCTGATCTGCAGTTGTAATGGTAAACCTGGTAGGTGGAAGAAGCCTGGAATATTTAACAGGAAATTGAAGAAAGACCAGTTGCCTGGTGAAGGGCCGTCCTCTGATGTACAAGAACAGGGTCAATTTGATGATGTTACTCTAGAGCAATGTTGATTAGTGGCTTTGAGAGCTTGGGACAAAGTTGAAGAGCCTGGGGGGAAATCCATTTACAAAGATTATACATGGCTCTGAAGAAGCTGCCACTTATTTATTTGCAAAGATTAGTGGCTGAGAGGGTAAGAGCACTGACTGCTCTTCCGAAGGTCCCAAGTTCAAATCCCAGCAACCACGTGGTGGCTCACAACCACCAGTAATGAGATCTGATACCCTTTTCTGCTGTGTCTGAAGAGAGCACTAGTATACTTATGTATAATAATAAACCTCTGGGCCAGAGTTAGCAGTGACTGAGTGAGCAGGGCCGACCAGAGTGAGTGGGATGCGGGGTTGACCGGAGCAAGCAGAGGTCCTAAATTTCAATTCCCAACAGCTACAGTATATTCACATACATAAAATAAATAAAGAAATCTTTAAAAAGCAAACAAACAAACAAAACCAAAGATTAGTAGTGTCAGCTGTGGACAAAGCTGTACCAGACCCTGACACAAGGAGATGTTGATAGAAACACTGGTGTATAACAATGTGAATACTGATTGTAAAAAAGTTATTAGACCATTAAAGGTATGGGCAGCATTCCATGCTAATATAATAGGTCAAGCTATAGCTAGAGGTCTCTGATATCAAAGTACTTCAACTGCCAGAGGTACGGTCATTTGCAAAGAACCTGTGACCAAGCTGCTAAAGGTCTCAGATCGCACAATGCCCAGTGCTTTAACTGTGGTCATTTGCAACAAAACTGTGAACAAGGCATCTCTAAGCGTGATGTTCAAAGAAGGCCTAGGTTTCCAGACTACTTCAGGCAGCATAGGTCTAGACTTGGCCACAGGTTAATCTCTTACTCTATCTCCAAAAATCACGGTTATAAAATAAACTACTGGGGTTTATGTTTCTTTGCAGTTGGAGACAGCAGGGATGATCTGGGGAAGGAGTGGATTAGCTTCCCAAAGAGTCATTGTGCATCCAGGAATTGTAGATGAAGATTACAAAGGAGAAATTAAAAATATAGCCTCTGTAAAAAGAGAATTGCAGTTGAGCACAGGTGACTGACGGGGTGCTCAGCTGCTGTTGTTCCCTACATCAAAGGCAAAGCTGCTCCAGTGGAAAGAATGAGGGTCTGGAAAACATGCGCAAACAGTTGTTAATGATCAGAGACGAAAATGTAAAATTGCAAGTAAAATGAAATAGAAGTTTTGGTGGATACAGAAGCTGATGTAACCATCATCTCACGAAAATCTTGGAATTCAGCTGGGCGTGGTGGCGCACGCCTTTAATCCCAGCACTCGGGAGGCAGAGGCAGGCGGATTTCTGAATTCGAGGCCAGCCTGGTCTACAAAGTGAGTTCCAGGACAGCCAGGGCTATACAGAGAAACCCTGTCTCGAAAAACCAAAAAAAAAAAAAAAAAAAAAAAAGAAAATCTTGGAATTCAGAATGGCCATTCAAAAGGTTTATACCCAGTTTCTTTTTATTTATTTATTTATTTAATTTATATGAGTAGATGGTTGTGAGCCACCATGTGGTTGCTGGGAATTGAACTCAGGACCTCTGGAAGAGCAGTCAGTGCTCTTAATCCTTGAGCCATCTCTCCAGGCCTTAGACCCAGTTTCTAAGGATTGGAAAGTTATCTCAGATAAAACAGTGTGCGATGGGTTAAATGTGTGGGACCAGAAGGTCAAAAAGCCTTATGTGGCTGATATACACATAGATTTTGGAGGAAGACATCTTTTACAACAGTGGGGTACTCATATTAATATTCCTGAAATCCCAGAAACAGCCCACATGATCCCATAATGAAATAAAGGGTCGGAAAAAGAAGAACCCAAAAAGTAGGAAAGACCAGCTATAGGCAAAGAAGAAACAAGGAGACATTAGATTCAAGGCTCTCTTGCTCGTTCTCGCTCTCGCTCTCTCTCTCTCTCTCTCTCTCTCTCCCTCTCCTTGTTTCTTTCCCAGGGGTGAAACAAGGTGGGAGAGATAAAGGGTAGGAAAAAGAAGAACCCCAAAAAAGTAACAAAGACTGGGTACAGGTTAATCTTGACTGTCAACTTAGAATTATCTAGAAGCCATAACTCTGGCTTCATCTGTGAGACTTAATTTTTTTTAACAATTTATTTTATTTATGTGAGTACACTGTAGCTGTCTTTAGACACACCAGAAAAGCGCATCGGATCCCACGTTGCAAGTCACCAAGTGGTTGCTGGGAATTGAACTTGGGACCTCTGGGAAGAACAGTCAGTGCTCCTAACCACTGAGCCGTCTCTCCAGCTCCTGTGAGACTTAACTGATGTTCCTGAATGTGGACCCCTGGGCTGAGGTCCAGGGCACCGGACAAGGAGAAGGCAAGCTGTGAGTATTGGCATCTGTCTCTCTCTGGTTGCCAACTTCAGAGGCAACGTGAGCCCTTGCCTTACACTCCTGCGGCTGTGGCTGGAGCTGTTCTCTCTGCTGTGCCTTCCCCCCACAGGCTGACTCAACTGCATGCCAAAGCAAAGCCTTCCTACCTTAAACTGCTCTTGTTGGGCATTTTGTCCCACAATGGGAAAGGCACTCGGCACAGGATGAACAGACGAGTTCCACACGAGATACAAGTCTATGGATCAAAGGTTGAAAATGTGGAAACTACAGAGAACAGTTCATCATCGAAAAGTGGTAAAGACATCTCTAACTATGAAGCAAAACTAGAAGCCATAGAAGTTGAGGATGCCAGGTGTGGTGGTGAACACCTTTAATCCCAGGACTCAGTAAGCAGAGGCAGGAGAATGAGTTTGAGGTCAACCTGGTCTATGTAGTAAGACTCTATCAAAACCAAAACCAAAAATCTAATGAAGTAAAATCTAAACAATCAAGCCAAACCTTCTACATGATACGTGGATACACTGGTGCACATGTACATAGACACGACACACATGTGCACAGACACAGCACACATGTGCATAGACACAGCACACATGTGCATAGATATGGCACACAAACCAGAAGGCACAGAACACTGGGGACATTTTCAACTGATAGCACACATAAAAGAGCTAATATATTTAATATATAAAGAACACTTAACAAATGAGTAAGAAAAATACAATTACCCTGCTATAGTTTGTAGAAGGTTTTGGTGTCCCCTGAAGGGCCACGAGTTGGAGGGTCGCCGAGCTGAAAGGTTCTAGAGTCCTTTAAGAATCAGCACAGGGTTGGACAATGGCCTTGCTTTTGTCTCTAAGGATTGGGCAGGCACAAAACGCCCCACTGGGCTTGGTCCTGAACCATTTTAAGGACTCTGCCAAGTTGCAGAAGACTCCAGTCTTTTTTGTTGTTGTTGTTTTGTTTTTTTGGGTTTTTTTGTTGTTGTTGTTTTGTTTTTCGAGACAGGGTTTCTCTGTGTAGCCCTGGCTGTCCTGGAACTCACTCTGTAGACCAGGCTGGCCTCGAATTTAGAAATTCGCCTGCCTCTGCCTCCCAAAGTGCTGGGATTAAAGGCGTGTGCCACCACACCTGGCTGACTCCAGTCTTTTTGTTTGTTCCCACAAACTAACCATCTTTTTGAAGGAATGAATGGCTCACCTATAAAGTAGGAGAGTGTGAGGAGGGGACGTTCCATCTCCCATTATTTACAGGGTGAAGGTTTGCCGGGCGTGGTGGCGCACGCCTTTAATCCCAGCACTTGGGAGGCAGAGGCAGGCGGATTTCTGAGTTCGAGGCCAGCCTGGTCTACAAAGTGAGTGCCAGGACAGCCAGGGCTACACAGAGAAACCCTGTCTCGAAAAACAAACAAACAAAAAAAACCAGGGTGAAGGTTTAGTTTATGTGGCATTGGGCCACACAAGCTAAGTGCTATGGGACTCGACACTTCCCACTCTTCTTCCTCTAAAGGAGGGTGAGAAAGCCCTGACTTGGAACTTCCCACTGGGCCTTAGGGAAAATCCCTGAGTCCTACTCCCTGCCCAGCCAATTAATGAAAAGATCACCAGAACCACCAATCATTACATGCCTAGTTGCCCTTGCTATAATTTACCCTCAAAAATTGTAGAAAAAGCTTATGAAAGAAAGAGAAGGGGTCACCTCTCTTCTGGGTGCAGGATGACTTCAGCGCCATGGGAAAATAAACCTCTTGCTTTGCATTGAAAAAAAAAAAAGAATCAGCACAGGGTGTAGGTGGCACACACCTTTGATCCTAGCACTCAGAAGCAAAGGCAGGTGGACCTCTGAGTTCGAGGCCAACCTGGTCTACAGAGTGAGTTCCAGAACAGCCAGGGCTACACAGAGAAACCCTGTCTCAAAAAACCAAACCAAACCAAACCAAAAGAATTAATCAGGGTGTGGCGGCATTCGCCTTTCATCTTAGTACTTGAGAACTGGAGTCGGGTGGATCTCTGAGTTTAAGGCCAGACTAGTCTACAGAGCCAGGCCAGCCAGGGCTAAATAGTGAGATTGTTTGTTTATTTATGTATGTATTAATTTTTTTTTTTTTTTTTGTATTTTGTTTTCAAGACAGGAATTCACCACCATGCTCTGCATGCCTTTAAGGAAAGAAAAGAAAAGAAAGTGAGCCTAGGGCTCGAGATGGCTCTGTTGGTAAGGTGAAGCACTTGCGCGCAAGCCCTACAACCTGGACCACCTCAGAATCCAGGTAAAGATGGAAGGAGAGAATGAACTCTAAAGAGTTGTCCTCTGGTTGCCACCCACCAACAATGGTGCAGGTAACTGCGCTCACACATCAGATACACAAAGAAGAAACACATTTTCTTTTAAGAAGGGGAGTTTGGGCTGGGCAGATGGCTCAGTAGTTAAAAGATCAAGGTACCACTCAGAGGATCTGAGTTGTTCAAGCTCCCAGAACACAGGTTAAAAAGCCAGGATCCAGTGCTGGGCAGGCTGGAGACTGGGATTCTGGGGCTGGCTACAGTCTAGCTGTAAGGTCAGTGAGAGACCCTGATTCAAGGCAAAAGGTCAAGAGTGGCAGAGCAGGATACCCGGCATCTTCCTCTGCCTCTGTACATTAGTGGGCATGCATACCTGCACACATACAAGCATTCATATAACACACACACACACACACACACACACACACACACACACACACAGGGCAAGGGGAGAAACACAGAGAGTGAGACAGATAGAGGCAGAGGGAAGGGGGGGGGGGTGTTGGTGACAGGAGATCCTTGGGTCACTGGAAACCCTCAAAGGAGATTAAGGAATTTCTTCTAGGACAGCTTAGTAGTTCTTGGAAGGCTGTCACAGAGGAAGCCTAGATGCACCCATTGTCTGCATCCTGGCCTGAGATGTGGCTGTTTGCTTTTGCATGCATTTCTGCCATGGCAAACTGTCCATTCAAGGGGTGGTGGCGGTGGAGAACAAAACAAAAACAAGAACTCAAAACAAACAACCCTACAAGAATTGAGCTGATGGACTGGAGAGATGGCTCAGCTGTTAATTTCAGCTTACAGCTTGTGGTCCATACCAAGGATGTCAGGGTGAGAATTCAAGGCAGAAACCTGAAGATAGATTGATGCAGAAGCCATGGAGGAGTGTTGCTTACTGGACTGCCTAGCTTGCTTTCTTATATCATACAGGACGATCAGCCCAGGGATGGCACTGCCTACTGTGAGTCAGTCTGGTGGGGACATTTTCTCAGTTTAGATCCTTTCTTTCCAAAGGCTCTACCTTGTGTAAAGTTGACGTACAACTAGCCAGCATACTAGTATATGCCAATATATATATATATATATAAAAAATCAAGCAAGGCGTGGTAGCTTATTGCTTGTATACAGGGAGTGCCGAGAGTTCAAGGCTAAGCTAGACCACACAGTAAGAGCTCAGGACACCCTGGACAATGTAGTAAGTCCATACTTCACCCTGTTTCCCAAATAAAATAAAAATAAATAAATAGAATGGGTCTATAATTCTGTGATGGACTATAAGTCTATTATTAAAAGGGCCCTGGGTTCAAATCCTCAGTGCTACTAAAAAATTATATATATGCGTGTGTGTGTGTGTGTGTGTGTGTGTAGCAAATTCTGTGGGTCTTCTGGAAGAACGGTGCACAGTCTTTAATCACTGAGCCATCATTCCAGCTCCTAAAACCTTCTTTATTTCCTTTTAATGGAAAGACTATCAGGGAAAAATAATGATTTAGCATTTTGTGTAATGCCAGAGCACAGTGGTTGGGAACTAAAAAAACATTTGTACATATTAGGTATGTAAGAGGAGAGCCGCTAGAACCTAGCCCGTCTCTGAGGCAACTCTCCCATTTTTGCTCTTACATTTTGTTAACAGGGTCAAGCCAGGTTCACATTCCCGGGGTGGGGGACACTCCTACCCTGACCCTCCAAATGTTCACTTAATTGTCTGGTAAACTGGGAAAAGAATGTAAAACTTGCTGTTATCTTAACTGAGGTGCCTAAGTTGTAAAAATCTATAGCCAAAGCCTGCCAAGCCCTCATTAACTGCATGCAGCTGACCAGCTCCTTTGTTCCTTATCACTTTGAGCTCCCGACCAAATGTCCAGGAGGATGAACTGAGAGCCATGGATTCTGGACCCAGCGTCCTAAAGGATGAATTAAAGGCCTGTAAGCCAGGTGTCCTGGAGGAAGCCCAGTCTTCAACAAACACTGCCTTGCGTGCTTAACCATTAATGTAAAAATATGCTCGATGACCCTGCAGCTCACCCAAGCCCCTCCTCCTTTTGCAGTTTTACCCTTTAAAAACGCAACACAGCTTCTTTGGGATGTGGTTCAGATCCCCAACTTGGCCACCTCCTGATCGCTCAGAGAATAAAGCAGCTTCTGTTTTGACGTTTCTGTCTCTGAAGTGAGCGTTCTCAGCTTCCATCCAGAACCCAACAGGTATAGTGAGTGGGTCACACTATAATCTTGGTATTCAGGGGGGCTGAGACGTCCTAAGTTCAAGGATACTTTGGGCCATATGTGAGTTGCAGAGCAGTCTGGGCTAAAGCAAGATCAGGCCAAACAAACGCCAAAACTGTGTATAAGTCTCAGTTTAGGACTTCAACTTTCTTTGAGGGTGAATAACAAGTTTGCCCTTGGCCGATACCCAAATATTTGTTTCAGTTTAGTAGTACAAAGTAGTACAAAGTTTCGTTCTTGGTTACACACTGTCCTGTTTATTATAACTGCCAACCTTGAAGTCAGAAATGTTGTTTTAATTTATTTGTACTTTCCAGTCTCATCCAGTAGATGCTTGGTAAACTTGCTGATTGTTGTTGCTGTTGGTGGAGATTTTTTGAGATAGGGTCTCACACTGCATCTCTGGCTGTCCTGGAACTCACAATGTAGATCAGGCTGGTCTTGAACTCACAAAGATCTACCTGCTTCTGCCTCCCCAGTGCCGGAATTAAAAGCATGGGCTACCAAGCCCTGTGTAGCATGCACTCTTAACTGCTAAGTCATCTCTCCAGCCTGTTTTATTTTTGAAATGGGGTCTCTTGTAGCTTAGGTTATTCTCTGATTTGCTACCTTGTCAAGGATAGCCTTAAACTCCTAATCCTGCTGTCCCTGTCTTTTACAGTCCTGGGATTACAAGCATAAACACTAGGTTGGGTTTTTTGGTTTTTCCCCCCCTTTCTATCCTTCTCCTCCTCCCTTTCCCGCTTCCCCTCCTCTGAGAAAGGGTCTCATGAATCCCAGGCTGGTCTACGGCTTACTAGATACCTAAGACTGAGCCCCCAGTCTTTCTGTACTTACATACCTCTTGGCATAGCCATTTTTATAGGAAGATCCACAGTTTGAGGCTAGCCTCAGCGACATAGCTAGCCCTGGTCTAGAAAACAAAAGCTAATCCAAATGTAAGGCCCAGCAAAGGAGCTGCTGACATAGATCCTATGTGTATGAATAAAAGACATATTCCCAGTCCTCCCAAGAAGTATGGGTCAACTTTTATTATCTGGATGCTTCCTGTATCCGTCTATGTAGGTTTCTTTTTGAGAGCAACCCAGTTTGGGATAGTCAAGATGTCTCTCTTGTCTCAACCCTCTCCCTACACCTTCCTATATTAATTTGTGTTTTTCACTTACCAAGGGGGAGGGGACCAAAGATTCTGCACCATCAAGCAATTGAAAAGTAATGGAAGAGAAATCAAGCAAGCACATTCCTGCATCTCACAGGCAGTGACCTTACTCACCTCCTCTTTAGCGATAACTATCGAGGGCCTGGCAGTCCGAAAGGCTCTATCTGCATGCCTTGCTGCCCAATTGGGATGCCCTTACCTGCCGAAGAGGAGGCCTTGGTTTCTTTAAGCGACAGTCTCCTGGGCCAACCAGAGGTCTCTAGAGGTGAAAGCCACCAATCGGACTCAAGAGGGAGGAAAGTTCGGGGTTGCACCTGCGTACGGTGAGTCACTCATCGGAGCTCCCTCTGTTTTCACCAATCGGAACGCGGGGAAGCCGGGCGCCGCCCACCGGGCGTGGAGAGAAAGGCGGGCGGGCTTAACCTGGCTGCTAGAGTCCAGCCCAGGGCAGTGGATCGCGAGGCTGTTCCCATCGGAGTTGCAGTGCCCGTCGCGTCGGGATTGTAACTGTAATGGGCACCGAGGGGAAAGCCGGGAGGAAACTGTTGTTTCTCTTCACGTCTATGATCCTGGGTGAGTTCCCAGAGTTTTTGGAGGATTAGGTGGGTCCGGGGAAAGGTTGGAAGAGGACGATCCCCACACGCCGACGGGAAGGGAGGAGTCCAGAAACCTGCCTGCCTGCCTCGCCCTGGGAGTCCACTTTTCCGCCCGGGTCTGGTCACTCTCCGTTCCCCTCCCCCACCGGGAGACTGGCTGGCTCCCTTCCCCCAAGCCGGTGATCTGTGACCCTACCTCCCACTCGGTGCCGGGAGTACCCTCTCTGCGGAAGCACCAAAAATAACCCGGGAGGGTCCATGGTTCTGGGTCTCCCCTAACGATCCGAGGACCCTCCCCACACCCAACTATTTCGCTAGCCGTTCTTCTCCATAGTATGCGTCTGGGAAGGTCTATCCTGCCCTTCCGACATTCTCGGAGATCTCAGAGAAACCTTGAGCCTCTCACCCGGACTCCCTTGGCTCAAGTGCCCTAGAAGGAAATGTAATGAGGAGGGGAAGGAAATGTAATGAGGAGGGGGGTGAGCTGGGTAGGGAAGGTTTCTTTTCCTGGCTGTTGTAGAAGGGATTCTTCCTCTTGTTAAGTTGTAGACCTTCTGGGATTAATGCCGAGGTTCGGCGTCTGAAGAAGAAATGAATTCTCTAAAATCTCTCAGATTCAGAATTCCTTTCTTGACTAGGTAGCAACGAGTCGTTAATTAAGGTTGTTGACAGAGTGAGGATTCCCTCGGGGAAGAATAGGTCTATTGGTTGGCTGGATCTCCTTAGAGCCAGAACTCTGCCCTCCCCCTTGCCCGGAATGAGAGTTTTTTGTTTCTTTGTCGACTCCTTTTCCTGAGAAACAGCCAGGCTCGCATGCTAGGGCATGACTATCTCGAGGTGTGTTTGTATGAGGTTGAGTGTGAGGTAGGTTGGTTTGTTCCTTTGGTCAGTGTGTGTCAGCACCTGTATATTTATCTGTCTCATTTCCCCGCCGCCACCACCCTTCGGAGCGGAGGACCAAACCCAGGGACTTGGGTGTGCTATGTCTGGTTCCTGAGTGTCACACACTCCTGTTGTTTTGTTGGAACGTGTTCCGTATGTATCGGTTTCCCTTCAAGGTTAGTATTTTAGAGAGGATAAAGGAAATAAACCATTACAGTCAGTATCGCAGTCTTCTAAAGGCAGTTCGTTTTGATAACCTTTTTGGAGAGCAAATCCTAAGACTCCGTCCCCAAGATGGAGAGATGGGTCCCTTGTTTCTCATTACACTGTAAAGGCTTGGAGTGGCCTAGACAATAGGTGAGTCTACTTCTCTACATTGTACAGATAAGGAAATTATTCTGGGGAGAGGAAATGACCTTCCCAGTTTTACAAGACGGTAGAAGCTGGGAATGGAACCAGAGCCCTCTGACTTCCATTCCTGGAGATCCAGCGTCTCAGGCATGAGGCATAAGAAGGATCTAAACTACTCTTTCAAAATCAGCTCTCTTGTTATTAATGAAATCCCTTCCACTAGAGTCTCTCACTTCACCTTTGAATTCTACTACTGTTTCTCCGTCCCCTCCTCCTTTCTTTGCCCGGCCATCACTTGTTTCATTTCTGTTCATATCTTAGATTGCTAGCCACACCCACATTCCTGTTTTGTGTACGGTTTCCTCTGGATCAAGGACCGCAGTTGTTAGACTTACGTAAACCCCTGGAGCGACTTCCTTCCAACCCCTTTCCTCCTTCCTTTTCTCTTCCCCTAATTTCCTACATTAATTCTAGCACTCACCACCAAAGAGAAGGATGGTGACAAGATCATTTTGAGCAGGCAGCCTTGGTTCCTAGGAAGCCTGAGGTGGGGCCCTAGGGAAATAACATGTAGGGGGTGGCAGTGGGTGAGAATACACTTCATGGCGTAACTTTGAAATCAAGGTAGACCTGGGGGAAGGGAGTGATTTGGTTAGTGCAAATGAGGATGGAAATGTCAGGCGGGCCACCTCATCCAGGCCACCTCATCAGGAGTTCTTCTTTCTCTTGTCTGTCCTGTGCCCCTAGGCTAGGAGCTCAGTCTTTTCTGCTATAAAACAGAAGTAATAATGCTTGTCCTCCGCATGCCATGAGGATCAATGGAGTTAATAGCTACGTTACATATACACGAAGGGATTACTGTCGCACAGCTATTACCCCTTTGGAGACTAGGTCAAAGGACGCCGGAACAGTTCCCAATGGCGAGGCTTTATTTTATAATTACTGAGTTTTAAGGTGAGGGCTCTTGTGGGGCATCCGGTGTGAAGCACAAACAGCTTGCCCCAGTGTCCTTGGCTTCTGAGTTACTCTTCACCGTGGGCTCTGCCATCAGGGAGGAAAAGAAAGAGCTAAGTATTGAGCCCAGCCTGCTAAGTGGATGACTGCTCCAGCCTGAGCTACTCAGTGGGCAGGCTACACAGACAGGCTGGGAGAGCTGAGCCTGGAGAGTTGGGACTGGTGACCCACAATGCTTTGTTTCATTCCCTCGAGAACCTGAACTTGGAAAGGGTTCAGCTACAAGCAGGGGCCAGTGGCTGGGTCAACTTTTATTGTATCCAGAAGGGAGGGAAGTAAGCCAGGCGTAGAACGCTGACATTTTCTCTGTCCCCTCTTACCTTACACACACACACACACACACACACACACACACACACACACACACACACGAAACCCATTGGAGTACTGGATCAGACTTCCTCCCCCTCAGACTGTGGATTGGTAAGTCCTGCTGCTGTTTCCTCAGAGGAAATGATCATTCTCTTGAAGCTAGAAGCTAGTGGGTGGCCACCCCTAGGAGGAGAAGCTGGGCAGGACTCCAGCAGGCTAGGCTTGGCTCGAAGGCTTTCAGCGGTGATACTCCTTTTTGACCTGGGCTTGTCTAGGACCCCAGCCTTGTTCTTCTTTGGGCAGAGCTGCTGTGGTTCCAAAAATTGCTTATTCAAAACACATTGGTTGACTGGGTTTGAGGCTCAGGATCTATCAAAGGGTGGAGTAGCTCACTCCCACTCAGTTCTTGCCCCTGCAGCTTTACCTGGCTGAGTTTCTCATGTATATTTTTCTATTGTTTTGTTATGCAGATGTACAATGAGACTTACATTGTGCTTAGATTATTAGATTACATCTTGGTTGTTAATATAGCCTGGAGATTTTTCTTTTCTTCTTGTCCTCTTCTTCCTCCTCCTCTTCCTCCTTCTTGTTTTTGTTGTTCTTTTGAGTCTCTGTGTAGCTTTAGCTGGCCTGAAATGTGCTGGCTGGACCAGGCTAGTAGCCTTGAACTCACAGAACTCGGACTGTGGGTGGTCGTCCCTCCCACCCCCAGACAGGGTTTCTCTGTGTAGCACTGGCTGTCCTGGAACTCAACTCTGTAGACCAGGCTGGCCTCGAACTCAGAAATCCGCCTGCCTCTGCCTCCCAAGTGCTGGAATTAAAGGCATGCGCCACCACACCTGGCTGTGGTTTTTATTCTTACACTATGGTATTATAGGGAGTATGGCCTTGGCTGCTTGGATCTGCCACCGTCTACACACAGCTGGAGATTCACAGGGGAGGGTGCCCGCATGCCCTCTCCCAAACCCGCGAAGGTAGATTGAAGTGCTACACACATTTTATGTGGTAAATAAAGCAGTAATGGGGCTTGATTTTCACACCTGTTGGATTTGAGACTAGGGAATTTCAGAACTCACAGGCTCGGGTGTCCAAAAGCAAAGGTTAAATGAGAGAGAAGTTTCTCAGGGTTGGGCGGAGGCTGCGGGTAGCAGGATGAGCAAATGCATATTGGGGTTTTCCAGGCATTGAAACCCTGGAATTCATCTGCCTGAGACTCCCTGATAAGCAGAGTTTCTGTCCAAAGTCCAGCTTGTGTCATTTGTTTTAGGGTGTTTGGGGGTGGGACTAGAGGAAGCAGCTGGCTGGCAGGAAGTTTGATGCCAGGTCTCTTGAGTGAGTGTTGTCCTGGCCGGTGTGACTTTCCTTCGCAGTGGGGGAGATGGGGGAGGGGTCTGAACTGGTAAAACTGGAAAGTCTGCAAAAGGCAGGAGGGAGCCATGGAGTCAAAGCCACCCCTCACCTCCACTGTCATGATCCTCAATCTCTGTCATCTTCAGAGGGTTGAGCCTGCTCTGTGGTGGGACTCACAGTCTTCCTGTTGCCCAGGCAGTCTGTATCCAGTCACTCCAACCTCCAGAAAGCTTTTGTTTGTTATATTGAGAGCGTCTTCTGAAGTTCCTATGCCTAGATGTGAGGTATTGCGGTGTTCATAGAGAACCAGAGACTGGCTGGCTGGCTGGCTTCTCTCTTTTTCAACTTCCTTAATTTTTTAAAAGACAAAACTAGTGGCATAAAAGTACCTGGAGGACTATTCTAATAGTTAACAGGATGTTGGATAAAGAGAAAACAAAGGGTTTCCTATTATAACAGTAGAAGGAAGTAGTTGGTCTGCCTGGGCTGGATCCTCATGTCAAAAACATGGTTGTTGGGGGGGTGGGGGGCACTGTTTGGTGTCTGAAGTCTCCAGCCTCAGTGTCCAGCTTCATGAAGGTTCAGAGACAATCCACAGCTAGAGCCTGGGTGGAGGATTGAAGCCAAAAGCTACAAGCGGGATCCTCAACTGCTTGATACACTGCTGGGCTGTCAACGAAGCGCAGAACGCTTTGGGAGTGAAAGGCAGGCAGTGACTTTTGTGCTGGGTGTGGTAGCATGGGGCTGTAACTCAGTGTGCTGAGGCTGAGACAGGACTTCTAATTTCTCTCATGGTGCCATTGTATCCAGTGCCTTCCCGTCATGCTCACATTCCCTCCCCGCCTTTATCCCATTCCCTCCCAGCAGATTTCCAGATTTCCTTCCTGATTCCATAGCTTTCCTTTGTTGTTGTTATTATTATTATTTTTTTTGGACTAAAATTTTTTTTTCTTCTCTTTTGTTTTGTTTTGTTTTTTTCTGAGACAGGGTCTCTCTGTGTAACATCCGTGGCTGTCCTGGTACTCACTTTGCTGTAGACCAGGCTAGCTTTGAACTCAACAGAGATCTGCCTGCTACTTCCTCTCAGATACTGGGATCAAAGTCATGTGCCACCATGCCCGACCTAGAACTAATTTGTGTGTGTGTGTCTGTGTCTGTATGTGGAGGTCAGGGAAGAACTTGTGTGAGTTGGCTCTCCTACCGTGGCATCGAGCTTGTAGGCAACATATTCTCCTACTGCACCATTTCATCGTTCCTCTGCTCTGCCCTTGTTTCTGTTGTGATCCGCTGAGTTTAACCAAGGCCTTGCGGGCGGTGATACAGGCTCTTGGTTTCCTTAGTAACACCAGTGCTGACAGCACCTCCTCCAGTAGCTACCGCGGGATCTCAGTGCTAGGGAGCCAGAAGCTCCACCCAGTCCCTGACCTCCGTGGGTCCAGACTTGGGCAGGCAAACACAGCTGCCTCTTCTGTGCCGAGCCTAGAAGAAAGCCTTTCACAACCCTCCTCTGCATCCTCCAGCCTTTTTTTTTTTTTAAATCCTGACAGGGTTTCTCTGTATAGCCCTGGCTGTCCTGGAACTCACTTTGTAGACCAGGCTGGCCTCGAACTCAGAAATCCGCCTGCCTCTGCCTCCCAAGTGCTGGGATTAAAGGCATGCATCACCACTGCCCGGCTAGTACAGCTTTTAAAAATCAAATTGTAAAATTATTTATTGTAGTGTATATGCCTGTGGTTGTAATGTGTTGAGGTCAGCTGTTGACTTCCTGTCATGTGGGACGTGGGGATTGGATTCAGGCTCAGGAGAACTGTGCCTTTGCATGCTGAGCCCTTCATTTCACCACCTTAACCCCTTTCACATTCTTTCCACTCCCCTTTCTGTGATGTTCTTAGAGCCTTGAGGATGATAGATGGAGAGATGAGCACTCAATAGTTACTTATTTTCAGGATCTCAATTCATTGTACGTCTTTAACCATTTTTCTGCTGCAAAAAAGGAAGTTTCTTTGGCTACTATAAATAGCTAGGAGGACGTGGTATAGCATGTCCGTTTAGCAAAATGAAGCAGCAGGTCTCACGGCCTGTGGCCTGTGACCGCCCCAGCCTATTCTTTCGATGGAGTACTGGGTATAACCTCTGTCCTGCAGAGCGGTCCTCTGATGGACTCGGAATGTAGTTGGTTATCCCTATAACGGCTATGCCGTTATTACATCCGTGACCATGGTTTGCTTGGCAGGTTGGGATTGCAGCACACAAGGTCCACAGCCCAGTAACACCATTGATTATTTCACATTTCTAGTCACCTGCATATTATCTTCCAGCATGTGAAAGTCAGCCAGCAGGCAGGACACTTCTAATTCACCTCCAGCTTGATTTTTCAATGTCTTGCAATCAAAGTATGTTTGTGTCTTTTAACAGTGGAGTCTCACTGTCTAGTGCTGGTGGGCAGCTAAGAGCATTGGGGATACCTTCATAGTTTTGGGACCCCTGGAGCTGTCTGACCAATAATTGATAAGGAATTGTTATGCACGTTTGTCACTGAGATTCCTATTTAATAACCCATGGCTTCTGGAATAGGCATTATCCATCTTTGTCTCTAATCATTTTTTTTAAAGATTTATTTATTGTTATATGTAAATACACTGCAGCTGTCATCAGAAACACCATCAGATTTCCTTATGGATGGTTGTGAGCCACCATGTGGTTTCTGGGATCTGAACCCAGGACCTTTGGAAGAGCAGTCAGTGCTCTTAACCGCTGAGCCATCTCACCAGCCCTCTATTCATATTTTTTATTGGTTTATTTTATTTATGTGTTTATGAGCATATATGTTTGGGTCCCCAGGGTGGCTAGAATTGGGCATCAGGCCGGGCGTGGTGGCGCACGCCTTTGATCCTAGCAGAGGCAGGCGTATTTCTGAGTTCGAAGACAGCCTGGTCTACAAAGTGAGTTCCAGGACAGCCAAAGCTATATAGAGAAACACTGTCTTGAAAAACCAAAAAAAAAAAAAAAAAAAAAAAAAAGAATTGGGCATCAGATTCCCCGGAGCTAGAGATATGGTCAGTTGTGAGCCACATGGCTGGATGTTGGGACCTGAACTTGGGTCCTTGGCAGGAGCGGTAAGTTCTCTTAACTGCCAAGACATCTACCTCTCCAATCCCTAAGCTGGGGATTGGGGGGGGGGGGTGATGAAGGGGAGAGGAAATTAAACAAAACAAAAAACCCAGGACTGGAGAGATGGCTCATTGGTTTAGAGCACTGACTGCTCTTCCAAGGGTCCTGAGTTTAATTCCCAGCAACCACATGGTGGGTCACAACCATCTGTAATGGGATCTGATGCCCTGTTCTGGTTTGTCTGAAGTCAGTAACAGTGTACTACTCATATACATAAAATAAGTAAACAAATATTAAAACCAAAACCAAAACCAAAAAATAACCTACAAAACCCAAAAAAAACCAAACCCCTACCTAAGTGATAGAAGGGCAGTTGGCTTTGTTGGAGACTGTTTATAATCTCAGCACCAGGGGGCCTGAGACTGGAGGATAGTGAGTCAGTTGGAGTCCTGTCTGTGCTACAGAGTGACTCACTCTCAAAAACAAGAGTGATAACCTGTTCCAGGTAGAAAACTGGGAAAGTAAAAGACTGTAGAGAAAAATCACATGCACTCTTGCTTGAAGGTAAAAGCTACTCTCTCATTCTAGGCGTCTGTGAATGATTGCTGTGCATACATATACATTAAAGCCTAAGCTGCTCGGTGGTGTCCCTTCCCTTTAATCCCAGCACTGGGGAGGCAGAGGTAGGCAGGTAGATCTCTGAGTTTGAGGCCAGCCTGGTCTACAGATAGAGTTCCAAGACAGCCAGGACTACATAGACCCTGTCTTGCTTGGGAAAACAAACAAACAAGAAGAAACTTAAAGGGCATGTGTGTTGACACATGCCCTTAATCTCAGCATTCGTAATGTAGACCCTGTCTTGCTTGGGAAAACAAACAAACAAACAAACAAACAAACAAACAAACGAGAAGAAACTTAAGGCAGAGGAAGCCAGGTCTCTGAGTTGGAGGCTAACCTGGTCTACAGAGTGAGTTCCAAGACAGCTAGGACTAGACTATACAGAGAAGTCCTGTCTCAAAAACAAACAACAGACACCTTGACCAAGGTCTATTGTATTGTATGATTATTCTATAATTTAGCCATTTACCTGTTGTTTATTTTATGTACATGAGTACAGTCACTCATGAGACACACCAGAAGAGGGCATCGGATCTCATTACAGATGGTTCTGAGCCACCATGTGATTGCTGGGATTTGAACTCAGGACCTCTGGAAGAGCAGCTGGGGCGCTTAACCACTGAGCCATATTCCAGCCTCCTTTTATGGAGATATTTTTTTTTCTTTCCCATTCCACATAACAATACATTGCTTTCATATATTAACCTTTAAGTTTACCTTTAATTAAGTGTGGGTGGGGGTGGGTGGGAAACAGGGATCAAAAGCCATTGGAACCAGACCTCAAAGACTGGGCGGGTTTTCTTTGCTGGGCTGTGGAGTTTTGGAACCTCACAAACGGAAATGGATAGGCTTGGCAAAAGATGGCTTATGGGTTTAAGAACACTGGCAGTTCTTCCAGAGGCCCTGCATTTGACTCCCAGCACCCACATTGCAGCTCACAGCCATCTATAACTCCAGTTCTAGGGTATCTGGTGCTCTCTTGCCTCTACAGGCTTATGCTGCATGGTACAGACATACCTACAGGCAAAACACCCATATACATAAAATAAAAAGATGATGATGATGATGATGATACATGGGCAGATTTGAACCTGGGGTGGTAGCTCAGTGATAGGTAACCCTTCCGTTACCTGCATCAGGTCCCAGGCTCAGTCCCCAGTACTGCCAAAATAAAGGCAAGCAAACAAACAAACAAAAGACTTGGACAGGCGTAAGACCCTTGCCTTATGAGGCAACTCTTCTAAGCCTCAGTTTCCTCATCTATGAAATGGGATGAAAGTGTGGGGAGGTAGCTAGATACTTGCTGTGCAAGCAGGAAGACCTGCATTTGATTTGGAAAAGCAGTTTGTCGCAGCTGTTCTATTATTATTTCTTAGCTGACTGTGATTTCTGGGGTCAGTTACCTAGTCAGTGTTACAGATCCTTGTCTTCGCTTCTGAATTTTTGGTTGCCTGTGGTCAATCTGGGATTGAAAATATTTACAAGGAAAATTCCAGAAATAAAGAATACATGAATGTGGGATGGGTTTTGTTTTTGTGCAGTCAGGGTGGCCCTTCACCTCTCTGTGGAGCCACGGCTTATCTTGAGTTCCCCATCTCTTGCTTCCCCTTCCTAAGTGCTGGGATCACAAGTACCCTGTACCACCACAGCTTGCTATTAATAGTACATAAGGTTTTAAATAAGCTTTATCGCAGTGTATCGCCATTATTTTATTATGAGTTACTGTTACTAATCTTTTGTTTCTAATTTATGAATTAAGCTTTACCATAGTTACACACATGTAAGAAAAAGCATTGAAAGTTTTGGGTTTATTACTTTCTTTGGTTTCGGGTGTCAGCAAAACATTTTTGGATCGTATCTCCTGGGGATAAGGATTGGGGGTGGGGAGAACCACATCAGCTAGATAGATTACCAGCTCTCTTGAAAAACGGTCTCTTAGGCCCAGCTTGGTGGGACATGCCTGTAGTACCAGGAATCTAGAAACAAGCAGGATTGCCAAAAGTTTCAGACCGGCATGTTATATGTACTGCTTTGGACAAGCCAGGGGCTACAGAAACCCAATGTATTGGGAGCGTGCGTGCATGCGTGTGTGTGTGTGTGTGTGTGTGTGTGTGTGTGTGTGTGTGTGTGTGTGTGTGTGTGTGAGTGTGTAAAGGAAATCATATCTCTCATAGAAATAAGTGGAGACCGACTTAACTGTTAATAGTTTATGATCGTTCTATTTCCTGTTCTCTTACTCTAGTCCACGTCTCCCGATCATGTCCCCCTGCTTTCCTGCTTTCCGTCCTTGGTATCTCCCTCCCGGACATCTGTGCTCTGCTCTTCTTGTGCCCTTTTCCTCCCTGCAGCTCACATTTCTTCCTCATCTGTTACCTCAGTTCACCTTTAGTGTTTATTTGACCATTCTTCATGTCCTGCTAGTGTGTGCCACTGTTAGCCGATATCGGGTCCTCCCCTTCTTCCTCCGGTCTCTTTGTCTTCATCTCTCTTCCCCTTCTCTCTCCTCTCCTCCGTGTACAGCCAGGCAGGTGATCTGCCATCCTGCTGCACTCTTCAGCCCTGGCCCTCTGGTTTCTGACTTTGTGCTTGCCTCTCCTATTTATTTGGCCATGTTTCTCCTTGTAGTCTATCTGATTTTCCTCCCTCTCTCTCTCTTGTTCTGAGACATGGTTTCACTCAGTAGTCCAAGTTGGCCTGCGCTCACAGCGGCCCTTCTGCTCTGGTTCCCCAAGACCTTCGTAGCTCCTCTTTCCTCTGAGTCTGTTCTCAGCCTGGTCTCGACCCTTTCACAGGGCTCAACTAAGATCTTTACATAATGATTCATAACAGTAGCAGAATTACAGTTAGGAAGTAGCAGTGAAAATAATGTTATGGCTGGGGGGGTCACCACAACATGAGGAATTGTATTAAAGGGCCACAGCATTAGGAAGGCTGAGAATCATTGCTCCAAGTTATGATATTTCAGATACACTTGTTTATTACAGAAATATAGAACATGCAGCAAAAGAGCTCAGCTATTGGAGGCAGCCAAGTGGAATCATTCTTAGAGATTTTATAATTATATGCTTGGGACTGGCGAGATCACTCAGCGGGTAAGAGCACTGACTGCTCTACCTAAGGTGCTGAGTTCAAATCCCAGCAACCACATGGTGATTCCCACCACCTGTAATGAGATCTGACACCCTCTTCTGGTGTGTCTGAAGACAACTACAGTGTACTTAATTATAATAATAAGTAAATCTTTGGACTGGAGCAAGCAGGGACTGGAGTAAGCAGAGGTCCTAAAAATTCAATTCTCAACAACCACATGAAGGCTAACAACCATCTGTACAGCTACAGTGTACTCATAAACATAAAATAAAATAAACCAATCTTTAATTATATGCTTGGGGTATTTTTATTATTTATAAATTTTATTATTTTATTTTAGAATTATTTATTTTATGTATATAAGTACACTGTCGCTGTCTTCAGACACACCAGAAGAGGGCATCAGATCCCATTACAGATGGTTGTGAACCATCATGTGGCTGCTGGGAATTGAACTCAGGACCTCTGGAAGAGCAGTCAGTGCTCTTAACCACTGAGCCATCTCTCCAGCCCTAACGCTCAGAAGCCCCCGGAAGGCTGCCCTTTGTGAATTCCAGGGGAGCACTGAGTATATAGCAATGGGTGGGGGCATCATTCCATATGTTAACTTTATATTTTGGAGATATTTTTAGGCCAGTTCAGAATGATTTAAATTGGCTTTGGGGATGCCATCGTGTTCTTTTTGTTTGTTTCTTTGTTTCCCCTTTAGGTTAGGAGTTTCTGTGGCCCAGACTCGCCTGCACTATGTAGCTGAGGATGAGTGGCCTTGAACTCCCAATCCTCTGCCCTCCCAAGTACTAGGATTACAGGTGTGGGCTATTATGTCCTGCTGGCTTTTTCTTTTTGTTTTGTTTTTACATTTGCCACTTCATTTGCAGAAGGAAGAGAAAAATTTTAAGGATTATCTTTCTTCCTAAAATATGGGTCATATGGACATATGTGGGTCATATGTGGAATTTTGTCTAAAAAACAAAGGGTCAGCAAGAGGGCTTTAGTGGGTAGAGGGGCTTGCAGCCATACCTGTCAACTTGAATTTGATTTCTGTGATCATGTGGTGGAAGAAGAGAAGAGTTCCACAGAATGAGCTCCACGTAGGCACATTGGCATGTGCTTATCCATGCACACACACAAGTAAATATACACAGGATGTCGGGGGTGGGGGTGGGGTTGTATTAGAGCGGGTTTATTGATACAGTATCACGTACCAGAACCAGATAATGTGAATTACAATTTTAGTTCCGCCACCCACTTGTTTTGTGACCTTGAACAAATTAATTTCTGTGCCCCACTTACTCACTAAAGATGAGAACTATAATTGTATCTGTCTCATATAATTAGTGTAAGATTAAATGAATTAAGTCACTGAAGGGCTTGGAGTTTCTGGCACATAGTGAATATTCAGTTTGCTTTAGTCGGTGGCTTTCCTGGTCATGCTCAGTGTGTACAGTTCAGATGTGATGACGTCACTGGTAGAGCACGCTGATCCTCTGATTCTTTGCAGGTATGTCCTCACGCCTTCTTTTATGTATGTGCTATGCAGATATGGGTGCACATGGAAGCCAGAGGACTGCTGTGCTAGCTTGCTAGGGCCGATGTAATAACAGATCCCACAGGTTGCCTAGCTTGTCAAAAGTCGTCTCACAGCTCCGGATGCTGGATGTCTAAGCTGAAGGTGGTGGCTGAAATTGATCATGAGACCTCTCTCCTTGCCGGCAGATGACTCCGCCCTTGCTGTCTGTTCACGTGCCACACGGTCCAAAGTGTGCCTCTATGTGCCTCTGTCTATTAGAGGGAGAACAGTTGAGTTGAATTGCAGCATCCTGAAATAACCTCATTTTAACATCATTGCTGCTTTAGTGGTTCTGTCTCCAGCTACATCCTCTGAGGCACTGGGAGTTAGGATGTAAGTTAGAGAGTTTGGGAAACAGTGCAGTCCTGACAACGTAAACCTCACAAGCAGTGTACTGGTCAACAGTTTCCTTTTCTGCTGATTGAGTATACATGAAGGTTTTGCTGTTGTTCCTCTTGTTATAAAACAGTGAAGGTGAAGGGGATGGAGTCACCTTTTCCTATTTTTATCTCCAAACAAAGCCCACTTTTTAAGCAGTGAAGACATGTAGGAAAGCAAAAGTTCTCATTTGTGGTTTGTTGTCTTTGAAACCCGGCCTCAAGCAGGGCATGGCGCACGCCTTTAATCCCGGCACTTGGGAGGCAGAGGCAGGCAGATTTCTGAGTTCGAGGCCAGCCTGGTCTACAGAGTGAGTTCCAGGACAGCCAGGGCTACACAGAGAAACCGTGTCTCGAGGGGGAAAAAAAGGAAACCTGACCTCATGAAGTGCAGGCAGGCTTCAGATGTACCAAGTAGCAGAGGCTGGCCTTGAACTCCTTATTCTCTCGATGCTGCATCCCAGGTACCAGGATTACACCTGTGTGCCACTGTGACAAGCTTTCGCTTGGTTTAGAACCACGAATGAACGAGGACGGTAACATGTTTAACGATACTGGCTTTACCTCAGTGACCAAGTGGTAATGTCTGATTCTCTTCTGAGAAGAACCTGGTGAGTTTCCCTAGCCCTCTTATAGCTCTCACATCCCCTTTTCTGTTCCTGTTGACTTGAGACAGCCAGACAGGCGTTTCTCCCCCATCTCTTGCTATTTTGGATCTTGCATTAGAAGTTTTCCTGGCTCTTGTTCTCCTTTTGGCTCTCTGTCTGTCCTTCCCCTGCAGCTCTTGCAGGTACCAGTGTACAACCTTAGATGCAGGCACCAGCCTCGGCCACTGTGTACAACACCTGCAGACTCCTCGAATCCCAGGTGCAGCCGTTTTGTTTACAAAACAGCGGGAATTAATGTGTAGAGAAATATTGTTTCAAGACGATTACATTTAAAATCGCTTTGTAGTCTGGAGTGGTGTAAACAAAGAAATCTCAAGCAGTCACTCTAGCCCTCACTCAGAAGGCAGGGGCAAGAGGATTTCTGTAGGTTTGAAGCCAGCCTGTTCTGGACAGGCACTTCAAGGACTACATAGTGAAATACTGTCTCAAAAAAGAACAAAGCATCGGAATAGAACTAAAACCACTTTGGTTTTAAAATTCAGAACTGAGGGGTCTGGGGAGGTTAAAAGCACTTGTTCTTATAGAGGACTGGGGTTCGGGTCCCAGGATACCCCCATGATAGTTTATCGCCATCCATGTAACTCCAGTTACAGGGGACCCAGTGCCCTCTTCTGACATCTATATAGGACTTGAGAGATGGTTCATCAGTTAAGAGCTGAATTTGGTTTCTAGCACCAGTGTTGGGAGGCTCACCACCACCTGTAACTCTAGCCCCAAGGGATCTGTTGCCCTCTCCTGACGACTGTGGAAACCCACACACATGTGCACACATAAATAAAAATAAAACCTTACAAACAAAAACAAAACTAGGTTTTAGGAGCTGAGAAGGCAGCTTGGTTAGTTCAGTGCTTGTCTCACATGTATGATGGACGCCTTGGATTCAGTCTGCAGTGATGCATGTAATCATGCATGGTGCAGTATTCCTGTAACCCAGAATTCAGGAGGTGAAGGCAGGAGGTACAGAAATTGGAGGCTAGCCTGCTAGCCTGGGCTATATAAGACTCCATCCCAAACAAAACAAAAATAATAATTTTAGTTTTCTTCTCCCTGAAACTAGAACTTTAAGAAAGAATGTGTTAGTATTAAAATATTACAGAGATTGGATTTTGAAACAAGGTTGCTTTGTTTTGTTTTCCCCTGCATTTGCTATCTCCCTATCTGTCATTCCCATTTAAAAATTGGATTTGTTTTTTAAGATAAACCTCAACAATAGATAGTAAAGTGAAAGGTCTGCTAGGACCTAATTTGTTTGTGTTCTGTGCCACTCAGCAAATACGTAGTATCAGGCACTATGCTAGCAGTTGAGTTAATATTTAAATTAACAAACCAGACTTGGTCTCTGCTGTCTGGGCAATTGCTGGAAAGTCATGGGAGTGTTTATAGCACAGAGTTTAGGACTTTTATTTTCAAGACAGGACAGCCCTGACTGTCCTGAAACTCACTCTTTAGATCAGGCTGGCTCTCGAATTCGGAAATCCACCTGCCTCTGCCTCCCAAGTGTTAGAACTAAAGGCTTGAGAAATATTTCAGTGGTGTTTTTGCAGGGGATAATGAAAGCCTAGGGAGGAGGCTCCAAGAGGACTGGGGTGTGGCCCGTCATTTCCCGGAAAGAGAAAAAGGGACTGGTGCCAAACAGGTAATGAGGGGAAAGGGTGTTTCCCAAAGTAGAGAAAGCTTGAGAAAGGCAGGGATTGGGAAACAGCTGGGAAGTGGTTTTGTGTTGCAACAGTAGAGTGGGTGAGAACTTGGGAAGCTTCACACAGCTCAGATGGGGCGGGATTCTCTTGCCAGATATTTGCATTTTGACACCTATGCTGCCTAGTCTCCTCCAACACTGGCCACACAGAGTTGGATCTGCCTTGGGGGGAAGGCTGTGGAGTGTTGAGGCTGAGTAGCAACCACCTTGCAGTTGTGCTGAGTTGGTTTGAAACTTTGCTGCTGTTCACTGTTACTTGGTCTGTGGGTAGAAGTCATTCTTCCATGTTTGCTTGGTTAGGTGTTTTGTTTTGAGATAGGCTCTTTCTATGTCTCTGTAGCCCTGGCTGGCTTGGTACTCACTATGTATTCTGGGGTGTCCTGGAACTCACAGAGGTCCTCCTGCATATCTTTTTTTTTTTTTTTTTTTTTTTTTGGTTTTTTGAGACAGGGTTTCTCTGTATAGCCCTGGCTGTCCTGGAACTCACGTTGTAGACCAGGCTGGCCTCGAACTCAGAAATCCGCCTGCCTCTGCCTCCCAAGTGCTGGGATCAAAGGCGTGCGCCACCACCGTCCGGCCCTCCTGCCTATCTTAAAGGTTGGTTAGTTTTTTATTTGGTAGGCTTCTTAACTGCTCCAGGTCTCACTTTCTCCGTGTTGAAAATGGCAGTCCTGATACTGTCAGCCATCTCAGAGGGTTGCTGCGGCATTTGAGCGGTTGTGTCCCTGTGCTTGTGACACTGCCTGCTCCATTCCAACTGGGACGGGAGATGGATTTCCAGTACAGACTCACAGCTTGAGGAGGCTGAAAGGCTTGTCTTCAGTTTTGTGGCTTTTTGTGTTGTGAGTTTCAATGAAGGAGGTATATGTGGTGCCGTACATCTGCAGCTCAGTATTGGGGGAGCTGAGGCAGGAGAATTTTGAGTTCAAGGCTGGCTTGACCTACATAGTGAGTCCATGTCTCTTTCACATACAAAAATTAAACATTCAAAGCAAAAAGTAAGAGAAGCTGGAGCCGGGCAGTGGTGGCGCACGCCTTTGATCCCAGCACTTGGGAGGCAGAGGCAGGCGGATTTCTGAGTTCGAGGCCAGCCTGGTCTACAAAGTGAGTTCCAGGACAGCCAGGGCTATACAGAGAAACCCTGTCTCGAAAAACCAAAAAAAAAAAAAAAAAAAAAGTAAATATAAAAAGAGAAGCTGGAGCTGGAGAGATGGCTCTGTGCTTAAGAGTGCTGAGGACTCAGGTTCAATTCCCAGCATCCATGTAGCAGCTCACAACTATCATCATTGCTAGTTCTAGAGGTTTTTGACTTCCTCCTTATGACATCTTTGAGCATGGCACACACATGATGCACAGACATCTGTGCAGACAAAACACTCATCCACATAAAAGAGAAATAAATGAAATTACACACAAAAAGAGATATTTTGTTTATCTATTTTTGTTTGTTTGTTTCGAGATAGAGTTTCTCTGTAACTCTGACCGTCCTGGAACTTGCTCTGTAGACCAGGCTGGCCTCGAACTCAGAGATCTACCAGCCTCTGCCTCCTGAGTGCTGGAACTAAAGGCATACGTCATCACACCTGGCTTTAAAAGTAGATTTTTTTTATTTTAAGTAAATGAAACCTTATAATGGAGAGGATGGAATTTCTCGGTTTGATTTACCATAAGTAAGAGTATGCTGGGGGCTGGAGAGATGGCTCAGCAGTTAAGAACATTGACTGCTCTTTCAGAGGTCCTGAATTCAATTCCCAGCAACCACATAGTGGCTTCTACAGCCATCTGTAATGGGATCCGGTACACTCTTCTAGTGTATGTCTGAAGACAGCTGCAGTATACTCAGTTAACTAAAAAATAAATAAAATCTTAAAGAAAGAAAAAGTAAGAGTATGTTGGTGTCAGAGGTTAAATTAGAGGCGGGTTGCGGGGTAGGTCTGTGATGAGGGCAGGAAAGTGATCCATCCTGATGTAGGCGGGGTCCGTGAGGGAGAGCCCCTAATTTGGTGGGCTGGGGTTTAAAGCTCCCTTGCTCACTGCTTATTTAAATGTGTCCTTGAAGCAAATGTTGATGTCAGAAGGCGAGGTGTGAACAGATGGACTGAGTGATGGTGATGGTGAGGCACAGTGCTTATTTGGTGCCTCCTGTTGGTCAGATGCTGTTTTAAGCACTTTGGAGTTTGTTTTGAGACAGTCTCACTGTGTATCTCTGACTGGCCTGGAACTCAGTAAGATCCCCCTGCCTCTGCCTCCAGAGGGCTGGGATCACAGTGTGTGCACCTTTCCAGGCTAAGCCCTTTATTTGTATTGCCTTGTTGGACCTGCCCTTTGATGTAGAAATGGTTGTCATCTCCAGTTTACAGAGTGCCAGAGTGCTCACAGTGGCTGAAGTGGCCTGCCCCGGTCACACAGTCCAGTAGGAGACACAGCTGGGGTTGGCACATGGGTAATCTGGTTCCAAAGGCATGTAAGGGATGTGGGCCAGATTGCTTGAGGAGTCTTTGGATGAATAGGAACAGCGTGGTGCTGAGGCTGGATTTGAATCATGGGAGGCGTAGGCAGGCATGGTAGACATTAATTAATTAATTTTATTATTTATTTATTTAGATTTAGTTTTTGTTGGTTGGTTGGTTGGTTTTGTTTTTGAGACAAGGGTTCTCTGTGTAGCTTTGGCTATCCTGGAACTTGCTACAGACCAGGCTGGCCTTGAACTCACAGAGATCCGCCTGTCCTGAATTCCGTCTCCAGAATCCACGTAAAAAAGCAAGGTTTGGGAAGTTTGAGGGCCAGCTGCCCTGACGTACATACTCAGCACAGTGGCAGAAACAAGAGACGCTGTTGACAGGATGGAAGAAGGGGAGAAATGTGGCCACCGCATTCTTGCCGTGGCGTGTCCACACACCCTCCTAATTAATTAATTAATTAATTAATTAATTAGTTGATTCTTGAAAAAATTGATTCACCATCAGAAGTGACTGAGGAATAACTACTGTTCATTCACTGTGGTCCCTGTGTGTGCATGTAAATTTCAGAGACTGCATCTCAGCTTAATCAGATGTTCGCTCTATTTCGGGTGGGGCCACAGGCTTGGTTCTTGAGAAGCTGACTCTGAGATATCAGTTATCATACAAGACATTTTATTCGGGAGTGTTCTTTGGAGTCACACCTGTGGGGAGAGGAGGGGGGAAACACTATTGGGCGTGGTGGTAGGAGGGCTGGGGTACCCCACCATCTCCACCTCCTACTCGGGTTGAGGTGGGAGTGTTGGGAAGTAGAGTCCTTGTCAAGTAATGGTTTCTGATTGCCCCTGCCCTTAGTAGGTCCTGGGGCGAGGCAGTGTCCTGCCCGCTGTGGGCCTGTAACTGGGGACCTTCTTTAGGCAGTGCTCTAACAGCTGTGGCATTAAGTCCTTCTTCATTTCTAGTGAGATAATCTGGGTCAAGCATTACAGTGTGTGTATCACAGAAAGCAAATCATGAAACTGCTGAGCCTTTTTAGAACAAGGTTCCCAGCATCCAGGCGAGGATGACTTGTGAGCCACCAGACGCTGGCCTAGAACTCACTGTAGATCAGGCTGACCTGGAATTCACTGCATAGACTAGGCTGACCTGGAACTTGCATCAGATTTCTTGCCTTTGCCTTTTTTTTTTTTTTTAAGATTTATTTATTTCATGTATGTGAGTACACTGTCACTGTCCTCAGACATACCAGAAGGCAGCATCAGATCCCATTACAGATGGTTGTGAGCCACCATGGTTGCTGGGAATTGAATTCAGGACCTCTGGAAGAGCAGTCAGTGCTCTTAACCACTGAGCCATCTCTCCAGCCCACATTAATTTTTAATTGTTTGACATGTGTGTCAATGTCCAAGAACACCTTTGTCAAGTTGATTCTCTTCTTTGACCTTGACATGGGTTCTGGGGAACAAACATGTTTGCATCAAGTGGGAGGTGCCTGGTTATGGTTGAATCACCAAGTGGGAGGTGCCTGGTTATGATTGACTGCATCATCAAGTGGGAGGTGTCTTTACCCACTGAGCTTTTAATCACATCCCCAGAAAGAGTTTCTAATTTAATGAGGGTTATTTGATTTAATTTCTAGATCTGTTGTTATTCTTGAGTATGAGTTCAATATTAAAATTATCATGAAAAATATGCAAAGTTATAGTATTAGAAGTAATTTATAGAATCAGTGAGTTTTGACTTTCTAAGAGTAACATCAGAGCCTGACAGTGGTGGTGCACACCTTTAAATTGGACACATGGGAGGCAGAGGGGGGTGGGTTTCTGCATCTGGGGCCAGCCTAGTCTACAGAGAGAGTTTCAGGGCAGCCTCAGCTAAACAGAGAAACCCTGTCTTGAAAAAACATGACACAATACAACACAACAAACAAAGAAACAAAACGAGTGCTGTCTGAGGGTCCAGAGAGATGGCTCAGAGGTTAAGAGCATGTTTTGCTCTTGCAGAAGATCTAGGTTCAGTCTCCTGTACCTATTTGGGAGCTCACAACTCAAAACATGTAGTTCCAGGAAACATGCTGCCTTCTGACGTCCTCTGACACTTTACACACACACACACACATATACACACACACACTACACACATACATACACACACACACACACACACACACACTGGGAGCTCACAACTCACTGTAGTTCCAGGAAATATGCTGCCTTCTGACGTCCTCTGACACTTTACACATACATACATATACACACACACACACACACACACACATACATACATACATACATACAGTCAAAACACTTATAGATCTGGGATGTCATTAATCATACAAGACCTCTATTAGGGAGAGAGAGCTCCTGGGATGGATCCACTCTTGTGGGAAGGAGAAAGGCAGAGGGAGAGTTTCTTGCTATACAGGGAGATTTGAAACTGGGGCGATCCTTCAGAGATCTACCAAATCTGAGTTAGAAAGATGGATTACCTACACACCAGGAAGTGGAAGTCCAAGCTAATCTGGTCTTTCCCAACAAAACAAAACAGAAACAAAACCCGACACAAAATAATACCTGGACTAATGCACCAAGTTGTGTCTGATTGAAATAAATGCATATCAAGGCACGCTAGGCCTGGCTAGGTGTGTGGCTGGGTAGTAAAATATGGACCCATGATGTACCCGACTCTGTCTTTGATACTCTGCACTGCAGAAACAAAGAAAGTGCTCTTTAAACAGTGATGTCAGAGGGTGTGGAGGAAAGCAGAAGTTTGGAGACCATCTAGTTTAAACCACTACATTTCAGATAAGAAACTGGAATCTCAAAGGCCAAGAGACTCTATTCAGTTCTGTGGGTATTTAAATCCAGGAAAACATACTTCATGCTTGCACCATATGTGTCTGTCTGCATTTATCTAAGGACTCTGCCTTAAAGCTATAAATAAACACATTCTTTGTGAATTTGAACTTTGAAGACAGAAATGAAATGAAGGTGTATGTGCTCACGTGTGTGTGTGTGTGTGTGTGTGTTCACAGAGTCCTCTGTCACTAGTACTTTAGGGATTTTCCTATGAACCCTGATAATTTTCCCACTCCCGTGTTATTTAACTCCTGGCTCCTTGTGTTTCTACCCCCAGCCTGCACAGCCTTTCTTTTTCTTCATTTAGCAAATGTGCAGTTCTATCTCATGAGGCGATCTGAGATCAGTTCTGGTCCTTGCCCCACCTCGAAGCCAGCTGTGTGATCTTAAACACCTGTCTTTACTTGTAGTCTGAGCTCCGCGTGTAAAATTAGGATAATAACTCTTGTCTTGCTGATAGGTGGCACTTGTTTCAAGGATCAAACAATGTAACATCTCTGAAAACACCCTGGAGAGCGGCTAATGTTGTACAAATGTCAAGTTGCCTGTTCTATCCTCATCCTACCCCCACCCCACCCCCACTTGCCTCCAGCTTGCTGGCTCCCTTCCAAGATTATTTTGACAAGTGGCTGCACTCTTTTGAGGAGCTTTCTCTGAACCATGAAATATCATTCTGGAAGCTCCCTTTGGACCAGTAGGGATTTAATTAGAGTATTGGGAGCCATAGAGGAAGCCATTAAAAATAGGAGAAGTTGTATTTGAAATGTAGCATGTATTTCCACCCATAGGAATGGTACCGGTAGAAAAAGAACACATCAAAAATGCTTAAGGTACCAACCAGCTTGACTCTCCTTCCCTCCACCTTAAGCCCTCAGCCTCCTCATCCCCTAGATCTGTGTTCGTCCTACTCCGTGGCAGCTCTTGTCTCCTTCTGATGGGGTCCCTCTTTTTTTTTCCCCTTAGGTTCTTTGGTACAAGGCAAGGGTTTGGTGTACACTGCTCAATCTGACGTCCAGGTTCCCGAGAATGAGTGTGAGTTGGGCAGAGCCCTGGAGGGTGAGGGTGGGGTCGGAGGGCATGTACTCTAGTTTGTGGTTTGGGGGCTCCATCTTTCTCCCGTTTTGCTCCCGTCTGCAGCCATCAAATTGACCTGCACCTACTCTGGCTTCTCCTCTCCCCGAGTGGAGTGGAAGTTCGTCCAAGGCAGCACTACTGCACTTGTGTGCTATAACAGCCAGATCACAGGTAAGTTGTCACTGCTGAGTAATCGACACTGCCCAGCCTGGATTCCAGAGGTGGAGACACACCCTGGAGCTCTGAGTACCTCCCTTCAGTGGAGGATGAAGAATGTGTCTTACGGGCCATGCTCCCCAGTTGACCCTCTCTCTTCAACCTCTGCTCCCATATTCTGGTAGCTCCCTATGCGGACCGAGTCACCTTCTCAACCAGTGGCATCACGTTCAGTTCTGTGACCCGGAAGGACAATGGAGAGTATACTTGCATGGTCTCCGAGGAAGGTGGCCAGAACTACGGGGAGGTCAGCATCCACCTCACTGTGCTTGGTACGTGCCACGTAGTCTCATGTAGGCTTAAAGCTAGTGGCTTCCCTGAACCTGATAGCAGACTGCTAAGCTTTAGACCTTACAGATGGTGAGGATAGAGAGGTGAGCCCCCTGGTTTGATAGGACCTAAGGGCATGCGGGTGGTGCCTCTGATTGGTTGAGACTATCATTCTGGTATCTTACCTACACGTGTGTACTCTTGCCCCTTGTATTCAGCATCTTCTTTTTACCGTCTCCCCCCACCCCAGTACCTCCATCCAAGCCGACGATCAGTGCCCCCTCCTCTGTCACCATCGGGAACAGGGCAGTGCTGACCTGCTCAGAGCATGATGGTTCCCCACCCTCTGAATATTCCTGGTTCAAGGACGGGATATCCATGCTTACAGCAGATGCCAAGAAAACCCGGGCCTTCATCAATTCTTCATACACCATTGATCCAAAGTCGGGGGATCTGGTATGAAAGGGGAGAGGTGAAAGATGGGGTGCGGGGGCCGGTCATAAGACCCCTGAGAGTGGGAAGAAACATCAGGGCTCTCTTAAGGTCAGAGAACTAATAGGGCAGGTGCCTGATTTATTTGAGCAAGAAGCCAGTTTGTTCTCTTCCCTCTAGATCTTTGACCCCGTGACAGCCTTTGATAGTGGCGAATACTACTGCCAGGCCCAGAATGGGTATGGGACAGCCATGAGGTCAGAGGCTGTACACATGGATGCTGGTGAGTAAGGATGTGGCTGGGGCCTGAGATTAGAGCTTAGGGTGTGGTCAGAGCCTGGGTTTCATGGGCTCATGACAGCATTGTCCTCCGGCACCACAGCCGCACATCAAGGCGAGTGACCTCCCCTTTGTGTCTCACAGTGGAGCTGAATGTGGGGGGCATCGTGGCAGCTGTCCTGGTAACACTGATTCTCCTTGGACTCCTGATTTTTGGCGTCTGGTTTGCCTATAGCCGTGGATACTTTGAAAGTGAGTATTTCGCCATGGAAGCTTGTTGGTTTGTGATATCCCAGGCTGGCCTGAAGCTTTTCCCTCCCAGCTCACAGTGATCCTCCTGCCTCAGCCTTCCAAGTGCTGAGAGTATAGGCATGTACTACTGCACCCAGCAGTATGTCCCTTTATCCTTGCGTGGTCTGTGGGTGCTGTCCCAGTATGGACTTGATACCATTTTCTATGTGCCTGCACCGTCTTCCAGGGAAGCATGGTAATTTGGTCTAGCTCCTATGAAGAATTCCCATGCTATGCGCTATGCTGTGTTCTATTCTCATAGTAATCATGATTGTAGCCAGTCTTTGCTACTTTCCCCTAACACTAGATAGGAAAGAAACAAGGTAGAAAAAAAAAAATCCTTGAATCTAATTTCTTTCCAAATCCACCCCCCCCCCCACCTCCGTTTGATCAACAGCCAACCGCCCTGCCTCTTGGGGCCCTAGCATCTGTATACCCTCTAAAAGTTCCCAGAATTCCAAATGTCAAAACTGATCTGCAGCTGGTAAAACCACACCTCTATCAGAGCATGAGGCAAATCATAGTCAGCTGCTTCAGCCCCGGGTCTTCACATCTGTGATTAAAACAAAAACATATTCTTATGTCTGTGTTTTGTAAAGAAAGTGAAATTCCAGAATTATCAGTACACTTCTTCTTTTTTTTTCTTTTTCAGGAACAAAGAAAGGGTGAGCGTGGTGCTGTCCCAGGGTTCTTTCATAAGATCGTGGATGTGTGTGGTTTGGAGCTGAGCTGAGCCCTGGGGGTGGGAATGGGGGTGGGGTGGAAGTAGCTGTTTTGGAGAGAATGACAGCCTAGACTTCTGTTCTTGTCTCTTGAACTTTTCCTTCCTTCTAAACACTCAGTTTTTCTGCAAAGTATGCCTCCATTCTGGCCCCTGATAGTGCACAGATACATCAATTACTCGGGCCTAAGTGTCCCCCATTTCTGGTTTGCCCACAGGACTGCACCGGGTAAGAAGGTCATTTACAGCCAGCCCAGTACTCGAAGTGAGGTGAGTGTACCTGCCCCGAGGAGGGGAGGCCTTGTGTTTCAAGTGGCCGTTTCTAGTCTCTGTGTGTTTGTGAGCAAAACGAGACTGTGAAGTTGACTGGATGTTTTATTTCCCTAGGGGGAATTCAAACAGACCTCGTCGTTCCTGGTGTGACCTGCTGCGGTTCTTCCGTTGTCCATTTGCCTTACTCAGGTGCTACAGGTTCCAGCCGCTGCTGGCTGTAGCTGCACAGGATGCCTTCAATGTCTTCTAGGTCCCACAGGACCCCTTGCTTTTATTCTAGCTAGGATATGAATTTGAAAACAACACCTACTTCTCCCCCCTCTTTCCCACCCTCCCTCCTTTCCTTACCACCATTGGGTGGCCCGAGACTAATTACAAAGTTTTCGTTCCCCATTCCTATGTGGGATTGGGCAAGAGTCCTAGACTAGACAGTAATAATGGCTGGGCTGACTATTAGGAACCCAAAACCAATACCTGGCTGTAAAGGCCTCTGAATAAGGACTTTAAGCCTAGCTCCCTGCTTTCTCCTCCCCGGATGGGGTGCCAGCTGCTCTAGAGGGGGGGCTGCAGAAAGGAGGGGCTGAGGATGGTGACCTCAGGTCTCTAGTCTTCGGAGCCTCTCTTCTGTCTCCACAAAATGTGCCACTGGGATTCTCCTGGATTCAAAGTAAACTGACATGGTGTCCATACGAGGTGGGAGAGCTCTGTTAGCTCCCAAGAGACTTGGAGTAAGAAAGATTTAAAGTAATCTAAAGAAAAGGCTGGAACTGGTGGCCATTAGTCACTCTTCATTTGGCTGGAACTACCGCACGGACCCTTTGAAGATATGTGTGGATGGAGAAGATACGAGCTTTATAGTCTTGGCTCATTGGTGGCCTCTGTGTGTGTGAGTGTGTGTGTGTGTGTGTGTGTGTGTGTGTGTGTGTGAGAGAGAGAGAGAGAGAGTTGTAAATTGATATTGTTATATAGAAGGGCTTTCTAGCTCTTTGGCAAGGTTGTGTTTCTGTGTGTTTATATTTGACAGATGTTGCTGGAAATAAAAACTTCATTTGACAGACTTCTTTGTTGAACATGGGGGAATATTTTAGGGATTGTGAGCTACTTTGTATAAACAAGAAAAGACACAAAAGTTCTGCTTCCCAGCAACCCATGGCTGATTCCCAGGACTGTTCTTAACTCAAGGCAAAGCTTCCGGGCATCAGAGCCTAGTTCCGTAGCCTCCTGCTGCGTGGGCGGAGGAAGGTGATGCTGTGCTGGAGAAGGATTTTGTGAAGTGGGCGGAGGAAGTGTCTGAGCACTCTCCTGCCTGGCCTTCATGGTGGACCTCCCTAAGTCCTGTAAGGGAGAGTTCCTCCAGTCATCAAATGTTTGAGAAAGCAGCAATTAGCAAGATAGGTCTGCTGGTCACTGCTCTCTTCCATTTGGGCCCTTCTGTAGAGAAGAGGGAGAATGAACGAGTCTCTCATGACTACGCTGCACTTCAGACATCTCAAACTTCAACCAACTCGGCTGGTTTTATTTTGGCAGGATCTGTGGAGTAAAGCCCGATGGTTGGGAATGAGGTGACAGTTTTCCCCAGGGTGCATAGGGACAGTTTAACTAATTAATTAAACTATTCCATTCCATGCTGGAAATTTTTTTAAATGGTTTTTGTTGTTGTTGGTTTTTTGCTTTTTTTTTACTTTTGAGACAGGGTTGATTTTCTTGGTTTTAAGACAGCTACAGCCGGGCAGTGGTGGCACATGCCTTTAATCCCAGCACTTGGGAGGCAGAGGCAGGCAGATTTCTAAGTTCGAGGCCAGCCTGGTCTACAGAGTGAGTTTTCCAGGACAGCCAGGACTACACAGAGAAACCCTGTCTCGAAAAAAAACCAAAAAAGTAAAAATAAAATTTAAAAAAGACAGCTACAAGCCGGGCGTGGTGGCGCACGCCTTTAATCCCAGCACTTGGGAGGCAGAGGCAGGCGGATTTCTGAGTTCGAGGCCAGCCTGGTCTACAAAGTGAGTGCCAGGACAGCCAGGGCTACACAGAGAAACCCTGTCTCAAAAAACCAAAAAAAAAAAAAAAAAAAAAGACAGCTACAATGTACTCATATACATAAAATAAATCTTTTTAAAAAAACCAACAACAAAATTCACCGGGGATCCATCTAAAATAATAGTAACTAATAGTAAAGGATGTCTAAGAAATAAGGGTTAGGGTGTTTTCCTCTACGGTGATCTTTTTTTTTTCCCCCCGAGACAGGGTTTCTCTGTGTAGAACTCAGAAATCCGTCTGCCTCTGCCTCCCAAGTGCTGGGATTAAAGGTGTGTGCTACCACGCTCGACTTATGGTGGTCTTTTGATGGTCACTGACCGTCCTCTGATGAGACTGTAATAAACACAGCTGTCTGTGTTCTGTGTGTCTATTGAATTTATTTGCTGGAATTGAACACAGGACCTCTGGAAGAGCAGTCAGTGCTTTTAACCGCTGAGCCAGCTCCCCCTCCCCCACTGTTTTTGAAGGAGTGGATTAATATGGTCTCCAAGCTGACTTTGAACTCACTGTAGCTGAAGATGATCTTGAATTCTTTTCTGCCTCCTAAATTCTGGCAGAACAAGTGTATGACAACACAGGGCTTTCTCTCTTTACCATCTTTTCCTTTTTTTCCCCTCCCATCCCATCCCCTGCCTTCCCCTCCCCTCCTTTCCCCTTCACTTCTCTTTTCTTTCACACTGGGTCTCACTGTGTGACTTTGGCTGACCTGGAACTGAATTGGCTAGTGGATCAGTTTTTGCAAGCCTCCTTCCTCTCTCTGTTCCGAACACTTTTTGCTAGAATAGAAGGCGTGCACCATAGCTTCTTCTCATTTCTTTTACTCGGTTTTAAAACTTCCTGACAAAAAAAACAAAACAAAAAAATTAGCTGGGTGTGGTGGTGCATATGCCTTTAATCCAGCACTCGGGAGGTGGAGGCAGGTGGAGAACGCAGTCTGGTCTACTTAGTAAATTCCAGGACAAACAGAACTGTTACACAGAGAGGCCCTGTCTCAAAACAAAAACCGAAAACAAAAAAGTGCTTTTCTGACAGCTGCACTCTTAGGATGGGGTTGGGGAGATGGCTCTGTGGGTAAGAGTGCTTACTGAACAAGCACAAAGAGCTAAATTTGAATCCGGAACATCCACACGGAAGCCAAATGTGGTCTGTAATCCCAGCGCTAAGGAGGGCAGAGACAAAAGGATTCCTGGAGATTGGCTGTGAGCCTCAGTTTCAGTGAAGGACCCTGTCTCCAGGGAATAAGACGGAGTTTGACAGAGGAAGATGCCCAGTGTCCTCCCGCAGCCTCTGGGGTGGGCATGGGCACCCGCATCCATCACACACATTTTCATACACTCTTCCCACACACAAGAAACAAAAGCTGGTAGAGAGGTAGATCAAAATACTCATAAATACAATAAAAATAGATCTTTTTAAAAATCTAAAATTAACAAATTTCCCTGATAACTCCCTAAAGGTTAAGAACTTAACTGTTGAGTTTGTTCCTTCTGTACCTGACTGATGAAAGTCTCCTTCACTGTCCAACTGACATTCAGTCTTGTTATTGGTTCCATGACTCCAAGAGGAAAAAGGGCCTCATTTTGGGGAAATAGCAGCAATAACTTTTTTTTCTCAACCCTTTGGGACACTTATTTTGTTTTTATGGAATAAGATGTTCCCATTCTAGATTTGAAAATATAAGATCAATTAAAATTTTAAGAATTATTATCATTTTGCCCTCTGGCGTATTCAATCAATATAAAAAAGGTTGGCATGGGAGGGAATAGAACCTGGCTAGTGGTGGCATCAGGTACTGGAACTGTGACCTCAATGGAAGAGTGGAGTCAAGTCCCTTGCTGGCCTCTCATATTACATTGTTTTTATGACATTAATTATATATAGTGGGTATTTGATGTGTATACAGTGTGTAGTGATTCATCAGCCCCTTTCTGTCATTGTCTCTTCCATCTCTCTCTGCCCGAGCATGCATGTGCGTGTGTGTGTGTTGAGTGAGAGAGAGAGAGAAATCGAAATCAATGAGTTTAATCAGGGCAACTTTCAGTGTCTCCTGACGTTTTGTTTTTTTTAAAGATTTATTTAGTATATGTAAGTACACTGTAGCTGTCTTCAGACACTCCAGAAGAGGGAGTCAGATCTTGTTACAGATGGTTGTGAGCCACCATGTGGTTGCTGGGATTTGAACTCTGGACCTTCGGAAGAGCAGTCAGGTGCTCTTACCCACTGAGCCATCTCACCAGCCCGTCTCCTGACGTTTTAAAGGCTCCATGGACAAACATATAAAGAGCAAGTGAAACTGAAATATTGTGGCTGCTGTTCTAAAGGCCAGTTCACTTACTCTTCTCTGCCAGCAACTTAGACACACATGCACACACACACACACACACACACACACACACACTGTCTTTTTACAATCCTTCTTTTTAAATTTTAAATCCCTTTTGCTAAAACAGGGACTTGAGCAGGTTGGTGGTGGCACATATGTTTAATCCCAGCACTTAGGTAACAGAGGCAGGAGGATTTCTGTGAGTTCTAGGCCATCCTTGTCTACAGAGTGAGTTCCAGGACTTCCAAGGCTACACAGAGAAACTCTATCTTGACAAAAAAACAAAAAACAAAAAAACAAACCCTGACAATAAAACAAGACCACGAGCTGGGCGTGGTGCACGCCTTTAATCCCAGCACTTGGGAGGCAGAGGCAGGCAAATTTCTGAGTTCGAGGCCAGCCTGGTCTACAGAGTGAGTTCCAGGACAGCCAGGACTACACAGAGAAACCCTGTCTCAAAAAAACAAACAAACAAACAAACAAAAACCCAAAAAACAAAACCCCAAGACCACAATACAACACAACAACAACTAAAAAAGGCTCTGGCCCTCTTGTGACGTAGCCCAGCTGGGGTTACTGGTGTGGACCACCACACCTAGCAGAGCTTTTTGTTTGACGAACCTCATCAAGTGGAAATATGGACCCTAAGCACTTTGGGCTAAGATTCAGTATAGAAATGAGGATAGACAGGAGGTAAGAATCAACTGGCTCACCTGCCCTTAATCCGCAGTCTCTTAGTTAGCAAGCTAGTCTTCCCTTCTTTGCCAACAATGTGTGGAATGTACCTGGTTCCTTATCACAAGAGGAAAAACTCCAAGGGCAGGATGTCTCCATGGTATTTGCAAGGAGCTGTTATCTTACATGAAAAATCAACTCAGGCCATAAGTACATATTTTGCTTGTTTTTCTTGTTTGCATATTTATTTATTTATTTATTTAGTATTTCTGATGCAAGGTCTCACTGGTTATATAGTTCCGACTGACCTGGAATTCACTGTGTAGTCCAGACTGGCCTCAGAGTCACAGAAATCTGACTGTTCCAGCCTCTCAAGGTCTGGAATAAAAGGTGTGTGTTGTACATGCCTGACTCCATAACGGGGGCTTTTAGCTCAGTTTGGTTTAGCTTAGCTTTGTTTCTTTTCTTTTTTCTTTTTCTTTTTCTTTTTTTTTTTTTTTTGAGCCAGTATCTCTCACTCTAGCCCACAGTAGCCCAAGAGTGCTGAGACAAGAGGCAGGCACCACCACACCCAGGTATTAAAAATAGCATTCATATGACTAACAAAAACTTCCAGACCTCAGACCACTCCGATAGCCTATAAAGTGCTGTTCATTTCTGTCTGTGGCCTGAATCTTTTACCATCAGTCCCATCCTCTCTTTTCCTGGATTCCTCCTTCCAATTAGAGCTTTGGTGTGAACCTTATACTCCCTACGTTTTTATTTCTATAATCATTGGGGTAAAAGTTTCCGTATGTCTGACATTACTTTTTGTTTGCTGGTTTATATAGGGTTTCGGGTATCCCAGGCTGGCTTCCAACTCCCTATATAACCAAGGCTGGCTTCTACCTGTTCCTCCTTGCTCCACCTTCTGAGGGCCAGGATTACAGGAATCAGCCGTCCCACTGGATTTACGCAGTGCTGGCGACCCAAGTCGGGGTTTCAGGCATACTAGGCAAGTACTGAGTCACACCCCCAGTCCAGATATCACTAGTTATTTGAAATTTCTTCAATTTAAGATGGAAGCCACGCTAAACACGCTAAAAATTTTAGTTACGTTTTAGTGCAATTAATACGATGCCACCAGGTGGCGCTAGACATCCCTGGCTCGGCACTTCCAAACTGTGACGTTAGTTAGCTACCTGCAGGATTTGCTGGAGATAACTTTGCATGAAGAATTAAAAATAGCTTAGCTTATCTGATTGGCAGGGACTCAGAAACTTGACAGCAGACTCAACTGGCAAGGTTATGAGAAACAAGCACTCATATAGTTTTGGAAGGAACACAAAAATGTATAACTCTGGAAGAGAACAGTTTGGCAATATCGTAGCAAATCTACATATGATTCAGCCTGTGACCTGGCACCCCATGCCATTTACCCTGCAGACATATCTCTAACAATATGAATATACGTATTCGCAAAAGTATTTGATTGCAACATAATTGCATCATGCTAGAAACTATTTTAAAAAGTTCAAAACTCAGGATATTGGCTTAATAAACACTAAAAAAAAAAAAAAAAAAAAGACAAGGATAATCTACACAAACAAATTGGAAATGTTTCCTTTCTTCCTGCCTTCTCCTGATCTCCTTTATTTTATCTTACTTTTCTTTTAGACAGTGTCTCACTTGGTAGCCCAGTCCTGGGGCTGGCCCAACCACCAGCTGTTTCTTCAAGACCTTTTAGAGATAAGACGTGATAGGACGTCCTCTTCTGAGGGAACCAGCCTCCAGTACCCAACTGGCCACAAGCAGGGTGACTCATTCCTGCGTCAACCATAGAAACCTGTGACTCCAGCCTTTGAGACTTTTCACCCTTTCTCCCTCCGTCAATGAGTCGCTCTGCACAGTCTGCTGTTGGCTTCCCCAGGAGCCCTCCAGAGCTTTCCAAGGGGAACACTGATGATCTGTTGGTTGGCACCTCTCAGTGTCACCTGGGACATCTGTCATCTAGTTGATTTCCAGGGTTGACTCAGCTGGGCTGGTTGGCTAGGCAGGCATCCCTCTCCTCCATCATTTCTTTGTTCTTTCCTCTTGAAGTCCAAGGATCTTCTCCACTGACTTGGGAGAGTATCCCATGAACTGCCCTCTCTTGCTAGAACCTTCAAACAAGCTCTTGAAAAGAAGTCCCTTCCAAAGGAAGTGCACTTTGTAAAGGCACCAGCGTAAGGATTAGGATTCTGGGGTTGTTCCTGAAGTGTGAGCTTTTTAGGTCATCTGCATACGGTGTGCTTTCTGGTATGCGTTCTAACTGCTACCAGTGGGAAGGCAGGTTTGGGCTGAGTGTTCAGTTCCTTTCATATGCTAATTCCTAGCCAGGGTGTAAAACCTTTCAGACCTCACTCCCTACTGGTTTCTCTCTTCTTAAAGAGAGCCCAGCCTGAGGTTCTAATCAGCACTCTTGCCTGCCTCTCA